>NC_140172.1:85364103-85964103 GCF_963971535.1 Notolepis coatsorum
CCCATTTTAGATATTGTTTAAAACGTCTAAGCTTAGACGTTCAAAACACGTCTGGAATAGACGTCTACCAAACTTTCACTTTTCACCCCATTCTAGACTGATTTTAGACGTCTATGTCATGACGTTGAAACAACGTCTAAACATAGACGTTCAAAAAACGTCTAAGCTTAGACGTTCAAAACACGTCTGGAATAGACGTCTACCAAACTTTCACTTTTCACCCCATTCTAGACTGATTTTAGACGTCTATGTCATGACGTTGAAACAACGTCTAAACATAGACGTTCAAAAAACGTCTAAGCTTAGACGTTCAAAACACGTCTGGAATAGACGTCTACCAAACGTTCACTTTTCACCCCATTCTAGACTGATTTTAGACGTCTATGTCATGACGTTGAAACAACGTCTAAACATATACGTTCAAAAAACGTCTAAGCTTAGACGTTCAAAACACGTCTGTAATAGACGTCTACCAAACTTTCACTTTTCACCCCATTCTAGACTGATTCTAGACGTCTATGTCATGACGTTGAAACAACGTCTAAACATAGACGTTCAAAAAACGTCTAAGCTTAGATGTTCAAAACACGTCTGGAATAGACGTCTACCAAACTTTCACTTTTCACCCCATTATAGACTGATTTTAGACGTCTATGTCATGACGTTGAAACAACGTCTAAACATAGACGTTCAAAAAACGTCTAACCTTAGACGTTCAAAACACGTCTGGAATAGACGTCTACCAAACTTTCACTTTTCACCCCATTATAGACTGATTTTAGACGTCTATGTCATGACGTTGAAACAACGTCTAAGCTTAGACGTTCAAAACACGTCTAAGCTTAGACATTAAAAACACGTCTAGAATAGACGTCTACCAAACTTTCACTTTTCACCCCATTCTATACCGAATTTAGCCTAGACGTCTATGGGCCATTTAGACGTCTTTTAAACGTCTATTCAACGTAAAATTGCTCAGAGGGAAGATTAGCGAGTGGTGAAGGAACGGTGACACCGAGGACAGTTGAATGATGGCGACTCACAGCACAATTCTCTTTGTATTTATAAAAAAAAAAAAACAGCATGCACAAAATGTGCAGAGTAATCACTCATTTGTCCATATCAGCAGTTCACTTGGACTAAATACATCATTTACATACTACAAATATCTCAATAACTATATATTTGAAGAACATTTCAGCTTAGATTGAATAGGCCCCAATGGCCCATCTGCTTGTAGCTGAATTAACCAACTAAAACGTTTATTCTAAATGCACAATATACAATTTCACATTAAACGATACCATTGGTAGCTTAATCAGGTATTAGCTTATCCTGACTGGTTTTATAAACATATCAACCATCAATTATGAACATGCTAATTTGCTGTTGGCTATAACAGCTACATCAGGGGACCCTGATGTAAACAAGACGAAAGTCTCTCTGGTCTGCATCCCCGTAACAATTGTATGTATTGAGCTGTACTGTACTGTACCCATTCTGCAATCTGTTAATAAAGTTTTCAATCAATCAATCAACTCACTTGAAACGGTGTCTTTCTCTGTCGGCAGCTCGTGTGCTAAGTCGAGATACGTTAGCTATTAGCTCCTCGCTAGCTAGCTTCTGCTAACTGCTAATGATAACTGGAAATACGATAGTTAGCTGTAGTCCGCGAATCACTGACGTTCCTAAACATCTAACTAGCTAACTAACTACTCCAACTCACACTCTCTGGGGGAATAATGTCCGTGAAATAGGCAACTTTTAGCCGTGGTCAGAATGCCCGTGGGGAATACATTTAAAAAGTAACAGGAAGTGACGCACAATGCCTAAACGCCTATTGCTTATTAACAGCGAAGGAGTGCGCCGAATGCTTCCGCGTTTTCCCTGATTGGCTGCGACATTATTTAGCCGTAAACCGCCATGATTCTAATTCGAAGCTTAGCTCACCTGGCAGCGCGGCGGTCCTGCGGTCCTCCGGTCCGTTGGTTTCAAGTTCGAATCCCATCAAATTTTTTTATTTTTTTAATGTGTATTCTTTCGCCGGTTAAGGTTAGGCATGGTTAAGGTTAAGGTTAAGGTTAGGCATTGTTTCGGAGTTGGTTAAGGTTAGAAAGGTTAAGTTTAGGCGCTGTTAAGGAGCTGGTTAAGGTTAGAGTTTGTCTTAGAGAATGGCAATATTCTTTCTATGGTTAAGGTTAAGGTTAGGCATGGTTAAGGTTAAGGTTAAGGTTAGGCATTGTTTCGGAGTTGGTTAAGGTTAGAAAGGTTAAGTTTAGGCGCTGTTAAGGAGCTGGTTAAGGTTAGCGTTTGTCTTAGAGAATGGCAATAGACAGCCTATTTCCGCACTGCCGCTCTCTCGCGCTGCCGCGGTCACATGGTCACATTGTCACATTCTTGCACTCCTCCGCTGTTAAAAAGCAACACGCTGCCTAAACACTGTCTTCCACCTCTTCTTCTTCTTCTTCTTCTTCTTCTTCTTCTTCTTCTTCTTCTTCTTCTTCTTCTTCTTCTTCTTCTTCTTCTTGTAAGTTTCCGGCGGACTACGCGTCTAGGCGTATTGCCGCCCTCCACAGGACAGAGGGAGCACTGCATTCAACCCCATACAAAACACAGACAGACATAAAAGGCAAAGTGGGGCAAGGGGATACATTTGAGCTGCAGCAAAATAGATTGATTGGGGGAGATTGGATTTATGACATACCAGATTTACAAATACAGTACTGTTTGTGGTACAAAAAGAATTAAAAAAAACTGTACATTGGATTATCGACGAAACCTTACTAGGTCCAAGAAGAGGGTCTTGTGTATTACTGTATCCCCCAGGCCATCAGAACACTGAACTCTCCATCTAACAATGTGAACTTGGTTAATTATATTAACGTATAGCTGGTAATATAAAGTTTACCATAATGCTTCTGTTGTGAAGGGTCAGATTAAAGCTGAGAATCTACATATATTGTTTTATATACATTGTATATTATTTATATATACACGTTATATCCCTTTAAGCCTGCGTTCGAACCATAGTAATATTCGCTTTCCTTATGGATAATGCCCCCTGACGGTAGCGCCAGGCAGTCTCGCACTCAGACAGGTTCAAGGACAAGCCCAGGCATGTCGTAACATGCCCGGAGACAGCGTATTGATTCCAGACAAGAACTGAGGTTTGGGACTAGATAATCACTTAAGTATATATACGGCGCAAGGTGCGCACAGCAGTAGTTCATGTTCGTTCATCAAGTTCATCCCGAGTCAGCGGGTAGTGAAGTGAGCAACCGTGCGTTGAGAACATGTGCGAATAGAATAGTAAAGTGTCAGAGTTTAATGCAGTAACGTCAAGTTCGACCTAATTTAATGTGAAGTAAATAGTCGTTCATTTATTGTATATCGTGCAACCCAGTTCGTTCGTGTGTAGCATTAACTAACGGTTCGTTCGTGTTAGCTAGTGAACCTTAGCCAGGGTGCGTGGCCTAAATACGTTGCCAGTACCCGAGGAGGCCTAGTCGGAGAACCGTTGGACATGTGCACAGGAGAACCAGCGGCGGCGATTGCAGAACCATTACTGGTTGGATTATATTGATTTGGAACGTGTTACCCGGAGAAGAGCCTCGTTGATTTCCACTATCATTTGGGATTTAACCTCGTGAGGATTACACTCGGGCTGGCCTCATGGACAGAGGCTGGCTAGCAATCATCGTTTGCTATCGAGCATTGGATTACAGTTATTGCTTTTGCTGCTGATCGTTGGATTTACAAGGACTGGCTTCTGTACGTGGAGTCCCTTTATTCTTCATTGAATCAGACTGAGTATCCGAACATTCCTCTATCCTCTAGACCTTACAACTCTGAGAGGAACCCAGTGTCTCCAGGCGGTACCAGCGTTGCCTTCTATAATTGCTATTATATGCCAGGTGGCGTCAGCTTAGTACCCATCGTAGGAATCCTGCTATTCCCAGTGACTCATGCTACTGACTGACTTTATGTATATTCTTCGCCATACAAGCGCGACCCTAATTCTCATTCTGTAACCTAATGTTGCATAATAATAAAATACCCTCAAATACTATTTCTTTGTCAATGCCGTGTTCTTATGAGTGTTCACCATCTATATTTGATGTACTGTCTGGCCAGTAATTAAAGTACATACCTAGCAGTGGTTTAATCTATCACAATCTTTAATACAGTCAGGGTTTTGTAACCCCTCAGTTACAATTGGTCCTTCGAGCCGGAGGGTATCAGTAATATTTAATATAATATTAATATTGACATGGCCAGCGGTGGACACTCTCCAAACGGCTCCCCCAAGCTAGAACGCCCGCAGCGCAAACGTCAGCCACCTCCTTACCTGGAGGACTTCGCTTTCGTTTTACCCCCTAGCTTATCTAAAAAGCCGTTAAATACGGATAAAACGGATAGTTTAAGCATGCCCACTCCTATAGACTTGGCGGCCCTGCCAGTAGAGACCCCAGTGGGTTCAAACGAAACTGACTTAGCTCACGGGGGGGACCAAGCGGGACATGACGTGACTATACCTCCAAAGAAAGCGCTCCAGGGATAGACCCCGGCGCACAACCAACCCAAGAGCGCGCACCCGAGACAGACCTCAGCGCGCAACCAGGAGAAGAGTACCACGCTCAAGAGATAGACCTCGGAGCGCGCCAAGAGAACAGGTCTCCACCAAGCCCTGTCAGCGCCCGATCACCTCCATCAGTGTCATCCCCCAGCGAGGCTGACCAGAGACTGGCGCAAGCCTTAATCGCCACGCTGACAGCTTCAACCGAAAGAGACCGTATCCAGGGTGAGCGCGACCGCCTCCAAGCGCAACAACAGAGTGCGCGCGAACAGTCTGCAGTGGAGCGCGAACACTCTGCAGCGGAACGAGAGCGCCTCCAAGCGCAACAACAGAGTGAGCACGAACGCATCAGACTGGAGGAGAGGCGCCTCCAGACTGAAGAGAACATTCAGCGAGAACACGCCAATGCACAGCGCGACGCCGCCAACGCGCAACGCGATGCACAGCGCGACGCCGCCAATGCACAGCGCGAGATGGAAAGAGACCGGCTGCAGGCGCAGATGATAGAGCAATTGATCCAGAGAGCGACCCCCCACTCCTCCACACGGAGCTCCCGGAGATCATCACGACACGGGTCGAGGGCACCTTCCCCCCCCCGACCGATCTACACGGGACCCAGCCAGCAGGAAGAACCTGCCTACGTCGCCGAGCCCCCTCCCCGACCAGTCTACACGGGACCCAGCCAGCAGGAAGAACCTGCCTACGTCGCCGAGCCCCCTCCCCGACCAGTCTATACGGGACCCAGCCACCGGGAAGATCCCGCCTACGTCGCCGAGAAACTAACTAAGAGACTCCAGGACCTAGCGGAGGATGGGGGAGGACATCAAGCCCACCGGCACGAACCTATCTTGGACCGGGAGGCCCAGTACAGCCCGACCCCAGCCCCGAGCCACTGCGTTACGAACCCCCGACCCAAACCAGGGTTGAGTTTAATACACAGTCAGCACCGAGGAGCAGCACCTGGGGGCCCGGCCTCTGGTACCCACCCAGCACTAACCCACTACCCCACGTACGGGGAGACTCGCCAAGGAGGCCTCTCCCCCTACGCTCATCGGTGTCCCAGCCATCCATGGCATCTTACCTTGGAACGCCGACGTTCCCAGACTTTACGCGTGAGGACAGAGCACAGTACA
Source organism: Notolepis coatsorum (assembly GCF_963971535.1). NCBI lineage: Eukaryota > Metazoa > Chordata > Actinopteri > Aulopiformes > Paralepididae > Notolepis > Notolepis coatsorum. Next base: position 85,369,813 of record NC_140172.1, read on the forward strand.
CAGAACTACGCATGTGTTTAGAGACTATAATGTCCGATGTACACGACGAGTCTTATAAATATGCCATCCTCCTCAAGCATCTCAAGGTGTCCAGAGCGCATAACATAGCGCTGGCATATTCGAACTCAAGCACCCCATACTCCGCTGCTCTGCATATTCGAACTCAAGCACCCCATACTCCGCTGCTCTGGTGGCCCTCGACACGCGCTATGGACGCATATGGGATTACGTGATCCAAGAAATACGAGATATCGACCGCCTCCCCCCAGCCAAAGACAATAGAGCACTGGATGACCTCTCTATCAAGGTACAATCCCTCGTGGGGATGCTGGGATCCCAAAAGGAGAAGGGGAGATATGAACTGTATGCAAATTCTAACGTGGAGCGGATACTGGAGAAGCTCCCTCCAGCCCGCCAAGAGCGTTTTCGGCGGCAGAAAGACCACAGTGACCCCAACGGCCCAGAACCATCCCTCCTAGACCTGGCTGCATTCCTCGCAAGGGAAGTTAGCAGTCTACGACTGGACACATTCGTGTGGAGTGACTCTAGCCCTAGAGATGGACCGCAAAGGTTCAATGACAACCGCCGGTCAGTGACAGTTATGCACCAAGCCGAGGCTGAGTCACGGCAGACGAGCCACAACACCCACGTCAAGGAGAAATGGAAGGCTGTCTGTCAGTACTGTGAAAATGAACATTGGCTGTCTCAATGTGACACCTTCAAGAAGTTGACTGATGACGAAGTGAGTCAGTGGATCAAAGCGAACCGCCGCTGCTTCCGCTGCGCGCGCAGCCATATGGCAGCTGAGTGCCGCCTGAAGAAAAGATGCAGCAAGTGCGACGGCGCCCACCTGGAAGTCCTGCATGAGAGCAACCAGCGTCCGCCAGGAAACCAAAGCAGGCCCGTCACGGTGATGTACCAGGCCGAGGCGGTGTCACCACAAACCAGTCCTGAACCCCCCCCATGGTGTCCTGACTGTTGCAGCAGACACTGGGAGTCACGGTGCTACTCGTACCATCTCGATTCGGTGTCACCACAGACAGGTCACAACCCCCCGGCCAAAGAGGTATGGAAGATCGCCTGTACGTACTGCCGCAGAGGACACTGGCTGCCACAGTGCGACGTGTTCCCGAAACTGACCATCGCCGAAATGGAGCAGTGGATTGCGTCTGACCCCCCAGAAGCCGGTCACCGCCGATTCCTGTGCGAGGATAACATGCGAAGATTAGCCCGACAAGGCAACCGACCAACAGGAGTGCTCCACATAGACCCCAAGCATAGCAGGAGCCCCCGAGTGCTCATCAAAGTGGTCAGAGTGCTCCTAAGCTACGAGGACAAGGTCATGGACACTTACGCCGTCCTAGATGATGGGTCTGAAAAGACTCTCGTCCTCACTTCCGCCGCAGCCCAGTTGGGCCTGCGGGGTACCAGAGAAACAATGACAATCCGTACTATTCAGAGAGACCTAAAAACCATAAAGGGCAAGAACGTCTCATTCACAATAGCAGCGGTCGGGCAGCCCGAGAAGCGGTACAGCATCACTAAGGCATTTACAGGCCATGACATAGGTCTGTCAAGCTACAACTACCCCATCCCACAGCTGATGGCGAAGTACGCGCACCTACGCAGACTACCTGGTACCTGGTACAGGGTACCCTGGTACAGGGTACTACATGGTACCACTGGGTAGTTTACTATAGGGTAGTTTAGTTAGGGTACAGGGTACTACATGGTACCACAGAGTACTACATGGTACTGCATGGCATTACAGGGTACTACATGGCTTACATAGCTCTACATGGCACTACATGGAACTACATGGCACTACGGGGTACTACATGGTACCACAAGGCACCACAGGGTACTACATGGCACTACAGGGTACTACAGGATACTACGGGGTACTACATGGCACTATGGGGTACTATAGGGTACTACATGGCACTACGGGGTACTACATGGCACTACAGGGTACTACATGTCTGCTCCTTTGCAGCACCACAAACATGGGAACTCTCTAACTCTTCCCCCCCCCCCCTCTCCCCCCCTCCCTCCCCCTTCTCTCTGAGTACCCGTCTCCTGGCGCTGACCAAGGTGATGGATGCCTCGGGGTCTTGGCCAAGCTTGTAGTGACTGCTCTACATGCACCTCCGAGGCCTTGGATCAGTTATTCTCCGCCGTCTGTCCGTGGTCCTGTCAACTGATTAACAGACTGTTAACAGATTAACAGTCAACGCGGTTTCATTGCTGGGTTAAGTACTTCTATTCTATTCACATAATACGCTTACTTCATATATCTACTCCATTCACATATATGCCTACCACTTGTATCTATTGCTATGTCCGCCTACTACAATCTCATGAGCTGTCTAACGCCTGTCCCGTCTCCCTGTCTTCCTATGACTTGCTGTCCTGGAGTGTTGTCCGGAGTGTTGGACGTCCCGTGACGAAGGCCGGGAGATTGCAACCCCCTCTGCGTGCCCCCCTGTCTCCGGAGGTCTCGTAGTGGTGACCGGAGTGCCGGATGTCCCGCGATGATGTCGGGGAGTTCGCGACCCTCTCTGCGCCACCCCCTATCTCCCTGTCTCCGGCTGTCCCTGAGCAACGACCGGAGTGTTGAATGTCCCGTGACTAAGATGGGGAGGACGTGACCCTCTCTGCGCTGCCCCTGTGCCTCAAATAGATCCGCTATCAACTCTATCTTTAATCTTTCAAAATGTTCAGTTGCTATCGCTATTAGCTCTATCTTTAATTTTTCAAAATGTACAGTTGCTATTGCATGCACTCATCTGTGTTTCACCACACACATGAGTGCATGCTTACCAACTGTCCGTCTGCAACACTACTATCACCAACATCTAAGAAGGGAGATCCCCCCTTGAACGGCCCTTCTAAGGTTTCTCTCCTCCACACTGCCTGTGGAGCTTTTTTCCCTATTGTTAGGTTTTAGTGAGTTTTTCCTTACCTTCGCGTGGGGTATGTCTGGGAGTGCTTGCATTCTTTCATTTATTTGCATTCATCTAAAAAAATGTTGGACCCTATGGTGTTCTTGTTCTGTTCTTGACTTATTGTTATGTTGTCTTCTTGACCTGTTTAAAGAAGACCTGTACGGCCCATGGGGACATTAACGTGTGTTGTCGGGCCCTATAAATACATTTTATTTGATTTGATTTGATTTACCTATACCGCTCATCGACGGCGCCACACCGACCCTGCTCATAGGCTCCGACCACGCGGACCTCATTGTCCCAATCGAGGCGGCCCACATCGGACCCAAAGGATGCCCAGTCGCGGTTCAGACCCGACTGGGGTGGACGCTCCAGGGCCCCCTCTACGGACTTGCCAGCCAACCCACGTCTACACGCTGCCTACACGCAAAGGTGAGCGACACAGGCCACTCTCTCGTACAGCCCGTTGAGAGGCTATTGACATTAGACGAGAGGCCTGTGAGAGAACAGTGGGCTCAAGAAGAGGGAGTTCCGAACTCCACCCCCCTCAGCTGCACGCCAAGCGACGTAGCTGACCTCGAAACCAGCACCCCAGGCTACCTCTTGAGGGGGCGGCCGGACCCGGCCCCTCCTCAGACGGGGTACAGACCGAAGAGGAACAGACGGAGGATGTGGAGACACAGCCAAGCACAGATCAACCAGTCTCGGGCCCGCTTCCTCCTAAGCGACCTACCATCCCGTCCAGCCCGTCAGAAGTGGGTAAAGGACAGGGACAACCTAAAGGTGGACACAGTCGTTATGATCATAGACCAGTCACTACCCCGAGCTATGTGGCCGGCCGGCCGCGTAAGCAAAGTGATCACTGGTGCCGACGGGAAGGTCAGAGCGGCAGAAGTTATTGTCCAAGGGCGGACCTACACCCGACCCGTGGCAAGTCTGATAGAGTTGCCAGAGCTCCCTGACCCCCCTGATGACGACCATGACCCACTGACTTTGTAGATTGACCTACTCCTCACAACAGATATTGATCAGTTGACTGGACTATTAATCTGTCTCCCTTAACTAATTAGGTGCGGACTAATTAGGAGGCGGCTGTTGTGAAGGGTCAGATTAAAGCTGAGAATCTACATATCGCTGCTGTCGGGACAAAACCTCATAACTCCAAAAACCCAACTTTTCAGCAGATGAAAAAAACTAACACAGATTTGAGGGTGAATAGAGTTAAGAGATTTAGACAGATGATCGGTTTAATGCTTTCCCATTGTTTAAACTTTGTAAAACCCACACACACATATGGAGGATGATCTACGGAGTTGATTTATATAATAAAAAAAAATTCAAAAAATGGAGTTATGAGGTTTTGTCCCGACAGCAGCGATATATTGTTTTATATACATTGTATATTATTTATATATACACGTTATATCCCTTTAAGCCTGCGTTCGAACCATAGTAATATTCGCTTTCCTTATGGATAATGCCCCCTGACGGTAGCGCCAGGCATTCTCGCACTCAGACAGGTTCAAGGACAAGCCCAGGCATGTCGTAACATGCCCGGAGACAGCGTATTGATTCCAGACAAGAACTGAGGTTTGGGACTAGATAATCACTTAAGTATATATACGGCGCAAGGTGCGCACAGCAGTAGTTCATGTTCGTTCATCAAGTTCATCCCGAGTCAGCGGGGTAGTGAAGTGAGCAACCGTGCGTTGAGAACATGTGCGAATAGAATAGTAAAGTGTCAGAGTTTAATGCAGTAACGTCAAGTTCGACCTAATTTAATGTGAAGTAAATAGTCGTTAATTTATTGTATATCGTGCAACCCAGTTCGTTCGTGTGTAGCATTAACTAACGGTTCGTTCGTGTTAGCTAGTGAACCTTAGCCAGGGTGCGTGGCCTAAATACGTTGCCAGTACCCGAGGAGGCCTAGTCGGAGAACCGTTGGACATGTGCACAGGAGAACCAGCGGCGGCGATTGCAGAACCATTACTGGTTGGATTATATTGATTTGGAACGTGTTACCCGGAGAAGAGTCTTGTTGATTTCCACTATCGTTTGGGATTTAACCTCGTGAGGATTACACTCGGGCTGGCCTCATGGACAGAGGCTGGCTAGCTATCATCATTTGCTATCGAGCATTGGATTACAGTTATTGATTTTGCTGCTGATTGTTGGATTTACAAGGACTGGCTTCTGTACGTGGAGTCCCTTTATTCTTCATTGAATCAGACTGAGTATCCGAACATTCCTCTATCCTCTAGACCTTACAACTCTGAGAGGAACCCAGTGTCTCCAGGCGGTACCAGCGTTGCCTTCTATAATTGCTATTATACGCCAGGTGGCGTCAGCTTAGTACCCATCGTAGGAATCCTGCTATTCCCAGTGACTCATGCTACTGACTGACTTTATGCATATTCTTCGCCATACAAGCGCGAACCTAATTCTCATTCTGTAACCTAATGTTGCATAATAATAAAATACCCTCAAATACTATTTCTTTGTCAATGCCGTGTTCTTATGAGTGTTCACCATCTATATTTGATGTACTGTCTGGCCAGTAATTAAAGTACATACCTAGCAGTGGTTTAATCAATCACAATCTTTAATACAGTCAGGGTTTTGTAACCCCTCAGTTACAGCTTCTAGCATAATGATAATATATAACATATAATAATAATAATTTAAATTAGATATGTACAATTGCAAAAATTGCACAAGATTATGCACATATTCTTGAGGATACTACATATATGCAGTGAAAGGGTTAACATACTGTGTATTGTCTCAGTGAAAGGGTTAACCGTTTGGTAGTGTGGCAGTGAAAGGGTTAACAATTGTGTGTATTGAGCTGTACTGTACTGTACCCATTATGCAATCTGTTAATAAAAAATGTCAATCAAGGCTAGGCTAAAATCAGTCTAGAATGGGTTGAAAAGTGAAAGTTTGGTAGACGTCTATTCTAGACGTGTTTTGAACGTCTAAGCTTAGACGTGTTTTGAACGTCTAAGCTTAGACGTTGTTTCAACGTCATGACATAGACGTCTAAAATCAGTCTAAAGTGGGGTGAAAAGTGAAAGTTTGGTAGACGTCTAAGCTTAGACGTTTTTTGAACGTCTATGTTTAGACGTTGTTTCAACGTCATGACATAGACGTCTAAAATCAGTCTAGAATGGGGTGAAAAGTGAAAGTTTGCTAGACGTCTATTCTAGACGTGTTTCGAACGTCTAAGCTTAGACGTGTTTTGAACGTCTAAGCTTAGACGTTGTTTCAACGTCATGACATAGACGTCTAAAATCAGTCTAAAGTGGGGTGAAAAGTGAAAGTTTGGTAGACGTCTAAGCTTAGACGTGTTTTGAACGTCTAAGCTTAGACGTGTTTTGAACGTCTAAGCTTAGACGTTTAAACAATGTCTAAAATGGGGTGAAAAGTGAAAGTTTGGTAGACGTCTAAGCTTAGACAAGATTCTCCTGGGCTAAATGAGAGCTATGGATAGACACACACACACACACACACACACACACACACACACACACACAGTCAGAAGAACGTTCAGACATGTTATTTAATCATGCAGGATTGTGATCAGTCAGGTTTCCCAGCACTATCAGCGCCACCTGCTGATCAAATGGCAAACCATCTGCACAGCAGACTCACCATGGTCTTTTAAACGTCTATTCAACGTAAAATTGCTCAGAGGGCAGCTTCCCCATTACACTCGCCTCCCTAAACTCACGCCCCTCAGGACATCTGGGTCACATCTGCATGTGCATATTTTTCATATTTGGAGATGTTAATGCATTGAAATAATATACTTAGTGCATAGTTTAAAATACGTCTAAGCTTAGACAAGATTATCCTGGGCTAAATGCGAGCGATGGATAGACGTCACATAAAATCTTCGAAAATATCATGCTCATATATTTGTAGGTGCGTTTACAGGACGTCTGTGGTTCATATTTTTCATATTTGGAGATGTTAATGCATTGAAATAATATACTTAGTGCATAGTTTAAAATACGTCTACAAAAAAACACGATTTGGCTCGGTTATACGAGAGCTATGCAAAAACGCTTGGTTGAAAAGATGTCTTTTGCTCACTGGGTTGTCTCGTAGACGACCCCCTTTTAAATTAAAACGGGACATGACTGCATTTGTCATGAGTCTGTAAGAGAAAGTCATGACATTAATAATTCAAGCAATTCAACAGGTGACTAGTCAAAACAAATACAAATTGAAGGGAAAAGCTGTACTAGGACTACAAGTGTATCACCAGTTTCATAAAACCCCTTCCTCCCATTGTTTTTTGTTGCATGATGATCATGAACACATTTATTATGCATTGTATTTTTTGTTTAAATGTCAACATCATCTGTCCATCCTCAGTACATTTACTATCAATATAATATACGTGTCTGACTTCATCTGGTCTTTCCAAACATAAACACAGAAAGTGAGAATGCATGCCTGCCTGCCTCAACCTGCATATTTGTACATGCATATAAATACCTGTCCATCATCTTGTTAGTGCAGTCCCGGACACTCTTTCCCCCGATCCCCGTCAATGTGGATATCTGAATAAGAAAAAAACAAATGACATGTATATTAATGTAACATCATGTACAATAAAATGTAAATCCTTTGAACATATGAGTCAGTAATCCCTATCCTAGGAAAACATTTAAAAGTCACCATTTTTGTCCGGATGTCCGCCCTCCCAAGGTCCTCCTCAAGCAGGTTTAACGCCTCCTCTGTCTGGCAGGGGTGTATGTCGACCCTCCCATCCGGATGAATTTCTTTGTGCAGTTTTTTGATATCATCCTTGATTTCCAGGAGGGTCTCCATCACTTTTCTCTGGAACCCTGATATAAATGACAATTATTAGTTAAATGTAGTGAAAACATTCCGTACTTCAGATAACCGCAAATATTGTGCAAAACAACTCAAACCGTTTGTGACTGAGGGCGTTTTAATGTATTCTCCCATACTTCACAGAGGAATAAACTCAAATTACATGCTAAGATTTTATCACTGTTAGTTGTTGAAACAACGGTCACCAGTGTCTCGGCATTTTTACCCAACTGTAAGAATGTTTACACCAGCAATAACTTATAATATGGTCAATTCGATTTATAATCGTACTCTTTTCAGGCAGAGGAAATTTGTCTCTCCTGGGAGTGGGCCTTGTCTGGGGTACATCTGAAACAAGTACAGAATATTTCTATGACATGCTACAGAAGCTTCAATACACGGGTGCGTTTATGCATGAATCACAACCTTCCCACATGATACATGTCAGGGAAATCTGTAATGTAATTTTTGATAACATACCTCGACGGGTGCTGGTCCTTGTGGGTGTAGCAGAGGGCGACTTAAGCACTGTTTGAACGAGAATGAAGGATGTTAAAGGGTTGTAGTACTTCTCAATATGACAGACCGTTTTCACAAAAAAAAAAAGGTAATTACCTTCATGGCTCTGTGTCCTACGGGGAGGAGGAGTCAGCCTTTTACCGGGTGGGGCTGAAACAAGTAAACAATATATAAAAAAACCTGAAGGGTCACTTTTGGCTTCATTGCAAACATTATCTGCGACACGCTACCTGTGCAGAATAAATGACCTTCAAACAATATTATCTTTTATGCCTCAGGGAAATCTGTAATGTAATTTTTGATAACATACCTCGATGGGTGCTGGTCCTTGTGGGTGTAGCAGAGGGCGTGTTATGGACGAGCACTGTTTGAACGAGAATGAAGGATGTTAAAGGGTTGTAGTACTTCTCAATATGACAGACCGTTTTCACAAAAAAAAAAGTAATTACCTTCATGGCTCTGTGTCCTACGGGGAGGAGTCTGCCTTTTACCGGGTGGGGCTGAAACAAGTAAACAATATATAAAAAACCCTGAAGGGTCACTTTTGGCTTCATTGCAAACATTATCTGCGACACGCTACCTGTGCAGAATAAATGACCTTCAAACAATATTATCTTTTATGCCTCAGGGAAATCTGTAATGTAATTTTTGATAACATACCTCGACGGGTGCTGGTCCTTGTGGGTGTAGCAGAGGGCGACTTAAGCACTGTTTGAACGAGAATGAAGGATGTTAAAGGGTTGTAGTACTTCTCAATATGACAGACCGTTTTCACACACAAAAAAAAGGTAAGGAGTCAGCCTTTTACCGGGTGGGGCTGAAACAAGTAAACAAATAAATAATAATAATAATAAATAAATTACCTTCAACTAAAAGCATACTTTTGTAAAATCACACATTTGTCAACCATTTTAAATTTTTTTTAATAACACTTAGTACCTGGTGTTGAGGTGTATTGGGGAGGTGATCGCCATGCCTCAATTAATGTCAAGTCGTCTATTGCTTATCAAAGGGAAAAGGAAAGGTGTTATTTTACAGTGATAAGTGATCAAGCAGACAGCACACTTCAATGCACACTCATGAGGCTGCAAATAAAAAAAATCTTACGCGTAGCGGTTGACATGTCCGACGACTGCACCGAACTGGAAGTGTTGTCTGGGCCAAAAAATTGAAAAAGGAAAATTACATAAGTTTTCAGCTTTCATCAGGAACAAGTAGTATGAGATCAAAAAAATCCACATGAGATTTTCAGAATATTAACTCATTAATTCTTACATTGTTCAGGTGCCAGGGCAAAAAGGTCCATAGAGAAAGGCTCCACTGCTTTGGGTTGGGCAGGGAAGACAGCACCTGTAATGACAACGACATGACAATGACGCTGAACATTTGAAAGACTTGCAGAACTTAATAAATCAATGGATTACTCATACGTTTCTTTGGTGGAGATGTCACAGAAGTCAAAGAGTAAATGGACAAGAAAGATGGTCTTATGTTCAACAGTTATAACTCTAAAATAGACAAGCTATAAAATAGAATAAGAAAAACGTACCATAGTCGGTGACGTTTTTTTTATTTGGTACCCGTGAGGACACCCGTTGAGACATGGTAGCCTTGGTAGGTAGCCTGTAGAGGTAGCCTGTATAGTAGAATGACTGTTTAGTATCACCACACATTTACATTGTATACACATGGACATTATTAAGTTGAAAATTAGAGCATTTGGTTAGGGCAGTACTTCCAAATCCTCTCCAGCACCCCAGCCGTTCCATGCATTTGTTAAATTCCACCACCAGCACACCGGATTCAACTTAACAAGCCCTTTATTAGTTTAATCAGGTGTGCTGGTGGTGGAATTGAACAAATACATGGAACGGCTGGGGTGCCTCGAGGAGAGGTTAGGGAACCACTGGGTTAGGGTTTGGTTAGGCTCAGGATCAGGAAATTGTATATTTACCAGGACCTCTGAATCGAAAATGTCTACATCAGAAGAACAGCCAATGTTGAGCAGTTTGGGCAAGTGGGGTGGGGGAGGGGGCGGGGGTAACTGTACATTGGACTATCGACTAAACCTTACTCGATTCCAAGAAGAGGGTCTCATGTATTATTGGGGAAGGACATTTACTGTACATTGGAGGGGGTTGGGTTAGGACATTTACAGGGTCCAGTTTTGCAGTTTCCCGTAGGTGCTCTCTGAGAGCGGTTTTGAAGGTGGGTAGGGCGTTCCATTTGGAGGAGGATGCTGGAGATGGAGCTGCCAGGAAAGAGGAGGGGGGGGAGGCCGAAGAGGAGGTTTATGGACACAGTGAAGGAGGACATGCGGGCAGTGGGAGTGACGGAGGATGTCAAGTCATTCAATTGCATGCAACAGTGGGAATATGGCGAAACCCTCCAAGTGTGGGAGACAAGCTGCTTTGCGGAGCAAGTCTCTCTTTGCGAGCAATCTTCAATGTGCTTTCCTCATGGGCTGCTCCACATAAACAATGTTAAGCAGCTTTGATTTGCATGGCCGTTCAAAGACATTACTGGCATCATTGAAGTTTATAACATCAGCCACCATTCTGCCATCACTCCTCTTCTCCCAGACAAATACGATCACATTGGCAATGATGAAACACCCATCTCGTGTGTTGGTGGAAATGTCTTTGGAGATTTTCTTTTTTTGCTTTCACAAACTCCTGCTCCGCAACTCTCTTTGCGACTTGCACTGCTGGGTTATGGCTACTTCGCACCATTTTCTTGATGGACTGCAGACTGTTTTCAAACGGAAAGCATGATATTTCATTCAAGGAGCACTTGAAATTCACAACATCATCAGTCAGGTGCCGAAGACTGTGGATGTTGTATACAGGAAAGGTCTCCCTGTAAAATTCCACAGCATTATCAACAAAGTGCTTCAGCATATCCCTGGCATAGTCACAATATGTTTCTCTCCGTTTAGTATCTGACTCCAGGAGGAATGACATGCCAACTGTAAGACACATCAAGTGCTCGTAGTGGTCATCAGGTAGTATGCCTTGAAGCACAACTGGCCCAGTGTATAGAAGGAACTGACGAAATTCTGTAGCCTTCCAGCGATCCAATTCGTTCAGACCCCTGGGTTGCCTGGCAAATTCTGATGGCATTGCTCCCCTTAAGGCTTTTAGCCGGTCTGAGATTTCCTGTCTCTGTCTTGGTGGCAGTTTGCATTTCGATGGACCCTTGATCAAATATGTGATTATTCTCTTTACACACCCAAGGCAAACTAAGTGCATATAATCTAGCACAAACTGGCTGACACAAGGGCGACGGCTGCTTCTGGTGGAGTGTGTAGTGAACCTGGCAGAATTTGTCATCCGTTCTTCCTTCAAAATCACCTTGTGTTGTGTAGGCCATCCTGCCCTCTACTCTGTTGGCCTGAGCCTCACATCGTTCGCAGCCCTGGTAAGCATTATGGCCTTTAATGCACTTCAGAAAGGCTCTTGCTGGAGCGTCACATATAAAGGCATTACATGTTATTTTAAATACCGTCCCCAGATGAGAAATGCCTTGTTCCTGAATGGTTTTCATTTCCTGTACCAGGTCATACAAATAGTCCTCCACTGGGTCAGGTTTTGAAGTCCCACAATAGAGGGCCACAATAAATGGCTCTGTGTCCTTAAGTTTACCCAGAATCGGCCAAAACTGGGTTTTTGAGGACTTGAACAATGGAACCCCATCTACGTTTATATCAACAGCAACCTGTCCAGTAGGGCTAGTGCACTGCTTTAGATGCTTGATGATGCCATTTTCAAGGCCAAAATATATATATTTCCCCCCACACTTATCATGGCTCGCAATAGAACGTGGGGTCTCAAGTAGTGTACGCGAATCTATAGGCAGATTGTGCCCATGTTTATTGAGGATGTGCAGCAGGTCATTTAAACACCTCTGTGTTTGGTTTGTGCTTGTGGCCCAAGCTGCAAGGTCTTAAATGTGTGACAGTGACTTCATCCTCTGAAGCGGAGTCTAATTTTACAAGCTCTCCGTCTGAGTCACTGGAGTCTGGATTGTCCCTGAAGTCCTCATGCTCCTCAGATTTTTCCTCACTCCCTTGGTTAGAGCTTTGCTGAGCTAAGCTAGACACGTCCGCTTGCATGTCCCTCTCCTCACGTGTGTCCCCCTCCTCTTGTGGTAAGCTAGACACGTCCGCTTGCATGTCCCTCTCCTCACGTGTGTCCCTCTCCTCACGTGTGTCCCCCTCCTCTTGTGGTAAGCTAGACACGTCCGCTTGCATGTCCCTCTCCTCACGTGTGTCCCTCTCCTCACGTGTGTCCCCCTCCTCTTGTGGTAAGCTAGACACGTCCGCTTGCATGTCCCTCTCCTCACGTGTGCCCCCCTCCTCACGCTGTGGCACATTATCTTCCGATGGCTCCTCATCACTGCTCGACTGTACGGTGGCACCTACTCTAGACCGTTTTAGTCCCCAGGCTTTTAAGTAGTTGGAAGCCATGTGTCACACTGAAAGGTGCTTCATAAATAAAAAATGTATTGTTATTCAGGGTTCCCACAGAAATTGCAAAATGAAATTCAAGGACTTAAGTACTTTTCTAAGCTCTATTTTTAGAATTTCAGACAATTGGTTACACTTTAAATAAAAATAATTAAATTTCTTGATTCAGAACAATTTTATCATGGATAAACAACTTTCAATGCGAATGGTAGATTAGAATTTCAAGGACCTTTTAAGCACCATGTTAAAAAATTTACTATTTAAGGAATTCCAGACCTGGATTTGTTTGTGTAAAAAATCAAAGCACTTTAAGCACTTCCACTTCAAGGACCTTGTGCGAACCCTGATTATTATGTTGATTTGCTTATCAATTCAAATAAGGATAGAAGGGAGGGTTTGCTCACATACCGAAAAGCCTTGATCGTCAGGCCTCCACCAGCTGGAAAGAAAACGGAAGTTAACAGATATCAAATATCACATTACACAACACCGTGACTAGACAAGTACATCAGAGCAGATATTATATATACACAATATTTACAAAGGAAGAGTGACATCATTGATTGATACAGTAATATCCTACTGTCTGAGGTAACGCCAACAACTGCATCTGATTAATGATGCAACTTATTGCAAAGGAGATCATACCCTGCCCACTTTGACAACCTTGCATTTTCCACAGCATACCCCACACTACTCTAAACGTGGGCTCAGAATTCACGCCACACACCCACTCGGCACGTTAACTATAAAACAGCGGCGTGCAAGCTAATTATCCTAGCCAGCCTCGTTTACTATTAAGGAAGGACTGTTGTATTTACTACATCTCCCGTGACTCTTAGCGGGGGATGACGTAGGTTACGAGAGACCGGAAGCGTGTAGATTTTTGCCACGCGGAGCTAGCTTGTTAGCTAGCTTAGCAGCTAGCTTGTTAGCTAGCTTAGCTGTTACAAAGGGTCAGATTAAACCGAATATATATATTTACTGCTTGAGATCCCTTGTATAATATTTGTATATCGTTTGATATCCCTTGTATATTCTTTGTATATATACACGGAATATCCCTTTACCTGGGTACAAACCAGACCATAATATTCGTTCTCCTATTGGACAGCGACCCCTAGGCGCCAACGACCATACCCCCAATGGCAAGTTCAAAGGCAACGCCAAGGCATGTCTCAACATGTCCAGGTTTGCGCAGTAATACGAGACAGAACTGAGGTTGGCACTAGATAATTCACCTTACGTATAAATACGGCGCAGGTGGAAACAGCAGCACTTCGTTCAACGTATCGTTCGTTCATTACCAGTAAAGCCTTCACCACGAGTCAACGACCAAGTGAAGTGAGCAACCTTGCGTCTAAATAGAGCACTTAGAACATGTGCGAATAGGATAGTAAAGTGTCATAGTTTGGTGAAGTAACGTCAAGTTCAACCTAGTTTAATGTGAAGTATAGTGCACAGGAGAATCTACACCGGCGAATGCAGAACCATTTTCTGGTTGGATTATATTGCTTTGGTACCGTGGCTGCTGGAGCAGAGAACCGTCTACCCCACTGTCGTGTGGGATCTACCCCTGTGAGGAGCACCCTCGAGCCCGCCTCTAGGACCAGAGGCTGGCTAGCTTTCATCCATGCTGTCGAGCATACTGGATTATAGCTGTTGCTTTGTCTACGGATCAAGGGAGTAATGTACCGACTCCCGTAGCTGGAGCTTCTTTATTCCTCGTTGACCCAGACTTTGCACCCGAACATTCCTCTACCCTGCCGGCTTACAACCGGAGGGAACCCCCCAGTGTCTCCAGCTGACTACTAGTGTGCCTTATGTAATTGCTATGCTACAGGTGGCGTCAGTTTATACCCATCTTACTATTCTCATGGACTTACGCTCTTGACCTACTTTAAGTGTTCTTCGCCTTACAAGCGCAAGTATAATTCTCAATCTGTAACCTACCGTTGCTTGCTCTAATAATAATAAATCCCTCTAACTAGAACTTTATGTGTCATTGCCGTATTCTTGTGTGGGTGTTCACCAGATATATTCATGTACTGTATGGCCAGTAATTAAAGTACATAACTAAGTAGTGGTTTAATAATACCATACTCTCAATACAGTCAGGGAATTGTACCCCTCAGTTACAATTGGTCCTTCGAGCCGGAGGAATATCAGTGTAATATCTAAATATAATATTGATATTAACCATGGCCAGCGGTGAACACTCCCCAAGCGGCTCTCCCAAGCTAGAACGCCCGCAGCGCAGACGTCAGCCACCTCCTTACCTAGAGGACTACGCTGTCAGTCTAATACCTAGCTTTATACAGACGTTAAGTGCGGAAAAAGCGGATAGTAAAAGCATGTCAAATCCTACCGACCAGGCGACCCTGCCAGTAGAGACCCTAGTGGGTTCTAACGTAACTGACCAAGTCCACGGGGGGGACCAGGGGGGACATGACATGACTATACCCCCAGACAACGTCAACGGGACGGTCCCCGGAGAGCTCCAGGATAAAGAAAGCGCTCCAGGGACAGAACCCAACACACTACCAGAAGAGAAGCGCGCCCAGGAGATAGACCTCGGGGCGCGCCAAGAGAACAGATCTCCAACGAGCACTGCCAGAAGCCGATCACCTCCGTCAGTGTCTTCCCCCAGCGAAGCGGACCAGATGCTGGCGCAGGGATTCATCGCCACCCTGGCAGCCTCCACTGAACGCGATCGACTCCAAGCACAGACGCTTAGTGAGCGAGAACATTCTTCCATGGAACAAGAGCGCCTCCGGGCGCAACAACTAAGTGAGCGCGAACACTCTACCATGGAAAGAGAACGCCTGCAGGCTCAACAACTGAGTGAGCGCGAACAATCTGCAGACCAACGAGAGCGCCTTCACGCGCAACTCCAAGCGCAAGCCCTTAGTGAACGCGAACACTCTGCAACCCAGCGAGAGCACTTCCAGGCGCAGCAAAGGAGTGAAGACGACCGCATACGACTGGAGACCAGACGCCTCCAGACGGAAGAGAACATTGAAAGAGACCGCGCCGATGCACAGCGCGCCGCCGCCGATGCACAGCGCGCCGCCGCCAATGCACAGCGCGACGCAGCCCAAGCCCAGCGCGAAGCAGAGCGCGACATCGCTCACATCCAGCGCGAAGCAGAGCGCGACCGGCTACAGGCGCATATAATGGAACAATTGATTGCCAGGGCGACACCCCCTCTCTCCGCACGGAGCTCCAGGGCATCATCACGACAAGGGTCTAGGGCACCTTCCCCTACCCGACCAAGTGACCCGGAACCCGGCCAACAGAAGGATCCTATCTACGTCTCCGAACCCCCTCCCCGACCGGTCCATACGAGACCCAGCAACCGGGAAGAACCGGCCTATGCCGCCGAGAGACTGAATAGAAGACTTCAAGACCTAGAAGACTTAGCAGAGGAAGAGGAAGAGGAGGAAGGTCAAGCCCACCAGCAGCAACGTACTCCACAGGACCAGGAGGTCCAGTACAGCCCAGACTTCACCCCCGAGTCACTGCGCTACAAACCCCCGACTCAACTCAAGGGTGAGTTTGACGCACAGCCAGCACCGAGGAACAGCACCTGGGTACCCGGCCCCTGGTACCCACCAAGTACCAACCCACGACAACACGTACGGGGAGACTCGCCCAGGAGGTCTCTTCCCCTACGCTCACCAATGTGCCAGCCATCCATGGCATCGTACCTTGGCACACCGACGTTCCCAGACTTTACGCGCGAGGACAGAGCACAGTACACGGAATTACGGATGTGCTTGGAGACTATGATGTCCGACGTCCCAGATGAGTCGTACAAATATGCCATCCTCCTCAAGCACCTCAAGGTGCCCAGAGCGCATAATATAGCGCTGGCATATTCCAACTCAAACACCCCATACTCCGCGGCTCTAGTGGCCCTCGACCAGCGTTATGGACGCATATGGGACTACGTGATACAAGAAATAAGGAATATTGATCGTCTCCCCCCAGCCAAAGACAATAGAGCATTGGATGACCTCTCTATCAAGGTACAATCCCTGGTAGGGATGCTGGGGTCCCAAAAGGAAAAAGGGATACATGAACTATATGCTAACTCTAATGTGGAACGAATACTAGAGAAGCTCCCTCCAGCCCGCCAAGAGCGCTTTCGGCGGCAGAGAGACCACCGTGATCCCGACGGTCCCGAGCCATCCCTCCTAGACCTGGCCGACTTCCTCGCAAGAGAAGTCAGCAGCCTACGACTGGACACGTTCGTGTGGAGTGGACCAAGCCCAAGAGATGGACCTCGGGGATCTAATGATAACCGACAGTCAGTGACTGTTATGCACCAGGCCGAGTCAGTGCCGCAGCACGAGAACCACAGCAACCCCCCGACCAAAGGGGAGTGGAAGATTGAATGCCAGTACTGTGGAAAGGAACATCGGCTGTATCAATGTGACACTTTCAAGAAGCTGACCACGGACGAGGTGAGTCAGTGGATCAAAGCCAACCGCCGCTGCTTCCGCTGCGCGCGCAGCCATATGGCAGCTGAGTGCCGTTTAAAGAAGAAATGCAGCAAGTGTGACGGCGCCCACTTGGAGGTCCTGCACGACATCAACAAGCGTCCGCCAGGAAACCAAAGTGGGCCCGTCACGGTGATGTATCAGGCCGAGGCGGTGGCACCACTACCGAAGATCCATAGGACCGTCCCCTGGTGTCCTGACTGCTACAGCAGACACTGTGAGTCACGGTGCTACTCGGACGACCGCGAGTCGGCACCACTACAGAAGAGCCAAGGCAACCGACCAACAGGAGTGCTCCATATAGACCCCAAGCATAGCGGGACCCCCCGAGTGCTCCTCAAAGTGGTCAGAGTGCTCCTGAGCTACGAGGACAAGGTCCTGGACACTTACGCCGTCCTAGACGATGGGTCTGAAAAGACTCCTCCTCGCATCCGCCGCAGCCCGGCTGGGTCTGCGGGGTGCCAAAGGAACAATGACAATCCGTACCATTAGAAGAGACCAGAAGACCATAAAGGGTGAAAATGTCTCCTTCAAGATAGCAGCGGTGGACCAGCCCGAGAAGCAGTATAGCATCACCAACGTCTTCACCAGCCACGACATAGGCCTGTCACAGTACACCTACCCCATCCGCAGCTGATGGCGAAGTACGAGCACCTACGCAGACTACCTATACCGCTTATCGACGGCACCACACCGACCCTGCTTATAGGCTCCGACCACGCGGACCTCATTCTCCCAATTGAGGCGGCCCACATCGGACCCAAAGGATGCCCAGTCGCGGTTCAGACCCGACTGGGGTGGACGCTCCAGGGCCCCCTCTACGGACTTGACAGTCAACCCACGTCTACACGCTGCCTGCACACAAAGGTGAGCGACACCGGTCACTCTCTCGTACAGCCCGTTGAGAGGCTATTGACATTAGACGAGAGGCCTGTGAGAGAACCGTGGGCCCAAGAAGAGGGAGTTCCGAACTCCACCCCCCTCAGCTGCGCTCCAAGCGACTTGGCTGACCTCGGACCCAGCACCCCAACCGACTTCTTGATGGGGCGGCCGGAACCGGCCCCTCCTCAGACGGGGTACAGACCAAACAAGAGGAACAAACGGAGGATGTGGAGACACAGCCAAGCACAGCCCAGTATACCCAGGAGGGCCGACCTGCCTCACCGCCACACCCGACCCGTGGCGAGGCTGATAGAGTTGCCAAGGCTCCCTGACTCCCTTGATGACGATCATGACCCACTGACTTTGTGAATTGCCCTACTCCCCACAACAGACATTGAGTAGTTGACAAGACGATTAATCTGTCTTTGCTTTATCTAATTAGGTGCGGACTAATTAGGAGGCGGCTGTTACAAAGGGTCAGATTAAACCGAATATATATATTTACTGCTTGAGATCCCTTGTATAATATTTGTATATCGTTTGATATCCCTTGTATATTCTTTGTATATATACACGGAATATCCCTTTACCTGGGTACAAACCAGACCATAATATTCGTTCTCCTATTGGACAGCGACCCCTAGGCGCCAACGACCATACCCCCAATGGCAAGTTCAAAGGCAACGCCAAGGCATGTCTCAACATGTCCAGGTTTGCGCAGTAATACGAGACAGAACTGAGGTTGGCACTAGATAATTCACCTTACGTATAAATACGGCGCAGGTGGAAACAGCAGCACTTCGTTCAACGTATCGTTTGTTCATTACCAGTAAAGCCTTCACCACGAGTCAACGACCAAGTGAAGTGAGCAACCTTGCGTCTAAATAGAGCACTTAGAACATGTGCGAATAGGATAGTAAAGTGTCATAGTTTGGTGAAGTAACGTCAAGTTCAACCTAGTTTAATGTGAAGTATAGTGCACAGGAGAATCTACACCGGCGAATGCAGAACCATTTTCTGGTTGGATTATATTGCTTTGGTACCGTGGCTGCTGGAGCAGAGAACCGTCTACCCCACTGTCGTGTGGGATCTACCCCTGTGAGGAGCACCCTCGAGCCCGCCTCTAGGACCAGAGGCTGGCTAGCTGTCATCCATGCTGTCGAGCATACTGGATTATAGCTGTTGCTTTGTCTACGGATCAAGGGAGTAATGTACCGACTCCCGTAGCTGGAGCTTCTTTATTCCTCGTTGACCCAGACTTTGCACCCGAACATTCCTCTACCCTGCCGGCTTACAACCGGAGGGAACCCCCCAGTGTCTCCAGCTGACTACTAGTGTGCCTTATGTAATTGCTATGCTACAGGTGGCGTCAGTTTATACCCATCTTACTATTCTCATGGACTTACGCTCTTGACCTACTTTAAGTGTTCTTCGCCTTACAAGCGCAAGTATAATTCTCAATCTGTAACCTACCGTTGCTTGCTCTAATAATAATAAATCCCTCTAACTAGAACTTTATGTGTCATTGCCGTATTCTTGTGTGGGTGTTCACCAGATATATTCATGTACTGTATGGCCAGTAATTAAAGTACATAACTAAGTAGTGATTTAATAATACCATACTCTCAATACAGTCAGGGAATTGTACCCCTCAGTTACATTAGCGCTAACGTTATTTTAATAGGTTTTAACCGCGACGGGCATATAGTAATGGCGAGGATATAAAGCATGTTAACACTATGATCGCCGGGGACGAGTTAAGACGTCATTCCTAGCCATGCTCATTCTGTCGAAGACGCCGTAACTCGTCTTTGATGTCAATATTTCAAAAATCTGTCATCAAAATCATATTTCCTTTCCGGAGCCCTGAGATGTACTGGTGAGCTCCACTCAACTGTCTAACGGTTCGAGAGCGCCATCTGGTGGCCGATCGGCAGATCGACCAAGAGGGAGGGGCGCGCCAAACAGGAAGTGCTCATCCATATGTGCTCCGGGCACTCGCGATCGGTAGCCGGACTCCATCTCAACACACTGGATGATCAATCGCTCGCCCTAACTCAATAAACAACGTTATTTGGACGTATATAGTATTATACAACCTGGAAATGGTTCATCAGGATCAACATCCCATAATCGAAAACGGTCTACTCCATGCTGATCGTCCAACGGCGCGAGGAACATACGGTAAGATTCAGCATTATTTTCTAACGTATTCCATATAAACTGCTATGATGAACATATGACCCACTCTGGATGAATCATCTAACGCTGCCCACGGAATTATAAACGATCCCCCGCCCATCCGGTCATCATCAGATCATACGTAGATCATTCTAGAAGTACGTCCAGTTGAAATGTTTCATCTCGCGCCGATCGCTACCAAACTGTATTTCATCATCAATATAATGCATTTGGGGCTATAAATCAAGTTCTGGATAAAGCTGCAGAAAACGATAAAAACATACTTATACTTTAGACCATATTTTAGTATGAATATGTGAATGAAAAAGTTTAACGTTGCTACACCCTGAACAATACATATAGGACATTGAATGGGCCATAATAATGGCAATGTAGCAATAGAATTTAAAAAGTTATAGCCCTGCAAAGAAGGGGAACTTCTCCATAGACAAATAGAGCTGGCGAGGGATGGTAAATTATGAATTTAACCCATGGCGATTAAAGTGTTAAAGACGCATTTATTGGATGCGTTGCTCGCCGAGTTTACAAACGGAGCTCACATTTGCTAATGTGGCGCCACATAGCGAGAGAGCGCCGGCTAATCAACAGTAGTGCACCGCAATACAAAGGCCCTTACACAATACAGGCCCAGGCCTGCAGATAACAACAATTTAACCTATTGGTAAACAAACGTACTGCTGAAATTATACACTATGACTGCTGTTGTGACAGACATATGGTTAGGATGTTTACTATATACTGTATTCATTTAAGAAAAAAACTCCTGGCGCATTATACTTTTGCGCCATTAGACCTAGCATAGCTATACACAAGGTAATTGTGAGGATTCGCCTGTCCCTGGACCTTTTTCCTGTGTTTTCCCTGTCTACTCTCCTCAACAGCCCCCACCCTTGCGATGATTTACTCTCCTCTACTCTTCACCAGCCCCCACCCTTGGACATCCTTGATCCTCTACCTTCACGCACCTGTTGGGAGTTTGCAATCACCTCGGGAGAGTACATAGGTTGCAGACTCCCCTCCAGTCCTTGTCGGGTCGTTCTGTGTTCTGGACTCTGTGTTCGTTCTGTATCTGTATCCACTCTGTGTTCATGGAGTTCTGTACGTTACCATCCTGTACGTTACCATCACCTGCCGCGTCTCCGGCGTGAGACGACGTGCCAGCCATCACCACCTGTCGCCGTTTGCCTGGAGTGGGACACCGTCTTCGCTCTCTAATTCTCTACGGGAGGTTTTCCAGTGTTCCCACTCCAGACGTCAAGCCGGCTCGTCATCGCTCCCGATTCCACGGGAGGAAGGCGTCTCTTCGTGATCCTCGTTCCTGGGGTGAGGCTCGTCGTCGCTCCCTAGTATTCCACGGGAGGATGGCGTGTGCCCATCCCGTTCCCCTTGGACCCAGGCTCGCGCATCGCTCCCTATTTCCACGGGAGGATGTGGTCTCTTCGCCCCGGTCCCCTGGGACCCCCTTTGTTCTGCGCTGCCCGTCTGCAGCATCCGAGGAGGAGTAGGAGGATCTCCGTGCCCGGCCCCCGCTGTCGGGCCCCTGTCCCCGTGCCAGGCCCCCGCCGTCGGGCCCCTGTCCCCGTGCCAGGCCTCCGCCGTCGGGCCCCTGTTCCCGTGCCAGGCCTCCGCCGTCGGGCCCCTGTCCCCGTGCCCGGCCTCCGCCGTCGGAACCCTGTCCTCATCCCTGTAAGCAGCTCTGGCCCTCGCCCTGTCCAAGGCCTTAACCCTGTTCTCTGTCCCTGTCTCCAGCCCGCCTCTCTGGGCCTCTGTCCCTGTCCCCCTCTCCAGTGCCCCTGGTCCTGGTCCTTGACATTTAGCCCTGGCCCTGTCCCTTAGCCTGTTCGCCTCTTAAAGGCACAGTGCCGCATTTTCCATAATTCCTTGACTCTAGTGTTTTTGTGTTTTCCCTTAAAGGGACTGTGCCGCTTTTTGTTCTATAATAAATATTTGCCCTGTTTTGGCTCACTCTCATACCCGTCTTGTGTTGTGCGATTGGGGTCGGTTACAAACCATAACAGTAATACTATGTAGAACGGCACTGTTTGATCATGCAACACATATGACTAAAAATAACACTAGAATTTAAATCACACTTTATATACCCAGTTATATCATTTGTACACTACTAACTTCCGTAGCGAGAGATTTCCTGGTGTGCGTGGCGAATGCGTGGCGTGTGCGTGGTGTCCTTGTGGCAATATATAACTTCGATGTTGTTGTTGTTGAAGAAATTACTAGGTAAGCTGACTGACTATAGGTGAGCAGCGCCAGCGGGTCTTACTGATTTCTAACCACGCCCGGAAATTGCCATTGTCCAATCACATCATTGGTGTGAAATTGACCAATCTAAAATAAAGTGTTATAAATTTGATTGATTGATTGATTGAAAACTTTATTTAACAGATTGCAGAATGGGTATAATACAGTACAGCTCAATAATACTTAAATACACAACACACAGACAGAGACATAAAAGGCAAAGTGGGGCAAGGGGATACATTTGAGCTGCAGCTAACTAGATTGAATGGGATTGGGGGAGATTGGATTTATGACATACCAGATTTACAAATACAGTACTGTTTGTGATACAAAAAGAGTTAAAAAAAAGACAAAAAAGAAGAGAGTATATACATTTGACGAAGAGACTGTACATTGTATAGGAGGTGGGGTGGGGGAGGCGGACTGTACATTGGAGGTGGTTGGGTGGGGCGGGGGTGGGTAGGCGGGGGGGGGGGGTAACTGTACATTGGATTATCGACGAAACCTTACTAGGTCCAAGAAGAGGGTCTTGTGTATTACTGGGTTAGGACATTTACTGTACATTGGAGGGGGTTGGGTTAGGATATTTACAGGGGCCAGTTTCGAATTGCAGTCTCCCGTAGGTGCTCCTTGAGAGTGGTTTTAAAAGTGGGTAGTGATTCACATTCCTTTACAGCTGTGGGTAGGGCGTCCCAGATTGATGTGGCATAATTGCGAAACGTGTTTAGTCCCTTGTTGTGTGTGAATTAATGGGGGATGCATTAATAGGTGTCTGCAAAGCCAGACAGTATTGTGTGGCAATATACATCTGGTTCCTACTAGCAAAATGTAGGCACAAAAATTATAGTATAGTAGAAAAAGTTTAAAAAATAGAACACAACAAAGAAGCTCAGTGCTTTGCTCACTCGTCTTCAAAGTTGAGAGAGTGAACAGCTTTAAGTACCTCGGAGCCCACATATCCGAGGACTTGACATGAACCACACACATTGACAGTGTTGTGAAGAAGGCACGACAACGCCTCTACTTCCTCAGGCGCCTAAGGAAGTTCCAAGTCAGTCAGAAGATCCTTAAGAACTTCTACTCATGTACAATAGAGAGCATACTGACTGGCAACATCACCTCCTGGTTTGGGAATAGCACTGCACAAGACCGAAGCAGACTACAAAGAGTGACACGTTCAGCCGAACGCACAATTGGAGGGGGGCTCCCCACCCTCCAGAACATTTACAACAAGCGGTGCAGGTGTAACAGATGCTACTCGCCCCTGCCACGAATTCGACCATGCCTTGAGTGGGAGTCGAACCCCAGGCGTCCGCACTGCGGGCGACATAACAAACCGCTGCGCCAAGAAAGGAATTCCCTTCTAAGCGCTCAGTTTGTATGCCTCTGGGGAGTGAGTTTTTACACCTGTTACATTCACCCCCCCTAAACTCACACCACCCAAGGCATCCAGGTCTACGGCACCAGTGTAACAGAGGCAACTCGCCCCTGCCACGAATTCGACCATGCCTTGAGTGGGAGTCGAACCCCAGGCGTCCGCACTGCGGGCGACATAACAAACCGCTGCGCCAAGAAAGGAATTCCCTTCTAAGCGCTCAGTTTGTATGCCTCTGGGGAGTGAGTTTTTACACCCGTTACACAGGGGTAAGGCTAAGAGAATCATCAAGGACTCCAGCCACCCGAACAACTGCCTCTTTGAACTGCTGCGGTCAGGCAAGCGATACCGGAGTCTCAAGGCGAGCACAGAAAGACTCAGAAGAAGCTTCTATCCCCAGGCCATCAGGCTGCTCAACGAACAATAAACACTACACAACAACCATCAAATGCACACAGCACACACATCCACACGCACACACTCACTTTAAACAAACAAACACACTGCAGCACCCACTCTCCACACTTTAGATCACCTAAACACACTTTATATTTATTGATAAAGGATTTGCACTACAACTCGTACACCTTGTAAATTGTACCTAAATTGTACCTCATCCCATTTCTGCTTTGCACTATATAGTATTGTATATTAGTACACTGCATAGAATATTGTATATTATATGGTAACTCAGTTACGTCTATTCTGCATCGAACATTGTACATATGTCTATACTGAACACTGTGACCTAATTTTTTACTTCTAAATTACATGCTATACTATGTTATTTCATACTTATCTTGTCTAGCACAGTCTGGAGCGTAACAGTAAGAAGCATTTTGTATAAAAGTATTCTGTACTTCTGTATGACAACTATTAAAGAAACTTGAAACTTGAAACAGTGCCCGTCTGTATGAATATGGGATTGTTTGTTCCTGTGGGGGGTCATGTGTCTTTGAATAGAATAGAATAGGAGAATACAGCAGGGGACACACACGCCACTGTGGATAAACGGGGCTATCGTGGACAGGGTGAGCAGGGTGAGCAGTTTCAAGTACCTGGGAGTCCACATCACAGAGGACCTGACATGGTCAACACACATATATTATGTGGTGAAAAAGGCTAAACAGCGCCTCTATCACCTGAGACAGTTAAGGAAGTTCAGAGTATCGGGGAAGATACTCCACTCCTTCTATTCCGGGGCTGTAGAGAGCATTCTGACTGGAAACATCACTGCCTAGTTTGGAAACAGCACGGCACAGGACAGGAAGGCACTCCAGAGAATGGTGCGCTCAGCAGAGCGTACTACGGGTATTGCACTACCACCCCTGCATGTCTTATATAACAGGAGGTGCAAATCCAGAGCCTGCAGAATAATTAAACACCCCCCACCACCCCAACAACAGCCTGTTCAAGCTGCTGCGGTCAGGCAAACGCCGTACACACACTACGAGAACAGAGACACTCCGGCTCAGCTTCTTCCCCCAGGCCATCAGAACACTGAACTCTCCATCTCACAATGTGAACTTGGTTAATTATATTAACGTTAACGTATAGCTGGTAATATAAAGTTTACCATAATGCTTCTAATAATTAAAATTAGATATGTACAATTGCAAAAATTGCACAAGATTATGCACATATTCTTGAGGATACTACATATATGCAGTGAAAGGGTTAACATACTGTGTATTGTCACAGTGAAAGGGTTAACCGTTTGGTAGTGTGGCAGTGAAAGGGTTAACAATTGTGTGTATTGAGCTGTACTGTACTGTACCCATTATGCAATCTGTTAAAAAATGTCAATCAAGGCTAGGCTAAATTCGGTCTAGAATGGGGTGAAAAGTGAAAGTTTGGTAGACGTCTATTCTAGACGTGTTTTGAACGTCTAAGCTTAGACATGTTTTGAACGTCTAAGTTTAGACGTTGTTTCAACGTCATGACATAGACGTCTAAAATCTGTCTAGAATTGGGTGAAAAGTGAAAGTTTGGTAGACGTCTATTCTAGACGTGTTTTGAACGTCTAAGCTTAGACGTTGTTTCAACGTCATGACATAGACGTCTAAAATCAGTCTAGAATGGGGTGAAAAGTGAACGTTTGGTAGACGTCTATTCTAGACGTGTTTTAAACGTCTAAGCTTAGACGTTGTTTCAACGTCATGACATAGACGTCTAAAATCAGTCTAAAGTGGGGTAAAAAGTGAAAGTTTGGTAGACGTCTATTCTAGACGTGTTTTGAACGTCTAAGCTTAGACGTGTTTTGAACGTCTAAGCTTAGACGTTGTTTCAACGTCATGACATAGACGTCTAAAATCAGTCTAAAGTGGGGTGAAAAGTAAAAGTTTGGTAGACGTCTAAGTTTAGACGTGTTTTGAACGTCTAAGCTTAGACGTGTTTTGAACGTCTAAGCTTAGACGTTTAAACAATATCTAAAATGGGGTGAAAAGTGAAAGTTTGGTAGACGTCTAAGCTTAGACAAGATTCTCCTGGGCTAAATGAGATCTATGGATAGACACACACACACACACACACACACACACAGTCAGAAGAACGTTCAGACATGTTATTTAATCATGCAGGATTGTGATCAGTCAGGTTTCCCAGCACTATCAGCGCCACCTGCTGATCAAATGGCAAACCATTTGCACAGCAGACTCACCAGCTTCCCCGTTACACTCGCCTCCCTAAACTCACGCCCCTCAGGACATCTGGGTCACTGGGCACCACTGTGATTGTCTCTGTGCATATTGTTAATATTTTCAGATGTGAATGCATTGAAATAATATACTTAGTGCATAGTTTAAAATACGTCTAAGCTTAGACAAGATTATCCTGGGCTAAATGCGAGCGATGGATAGACGTCACATAAAATCTTCGAAAATATCGTGCTCATATATTTGTAGGTGCGTTTGCAGGATGCCTCTGTGCATATTGTTAATATTTTCAGATGTGAATGCATTGAAATAATATACTTAGTGCATAGTTTAAAATATGTCTACAAAAAAACACGATTTGGCTCGGTTATACGAGAGCTATGCAAAGACGCTTGGTTGAAAAGACGTGTTTTGCTCACTGGGATAGTATTGTATCCATAGCTATAATATAGAATATAGTTATAGCTCTACAAACAAGGTCACGTACTCCTATCTTTTAAAGCGTGGCAGTGCCAGAACGGGGCCCGTCTAATCCCCAGCGGTCAATGAGTTAAGTTCGATCAACATTTATTTCACGTCACAAATAGATAAATGATGGTGTTTCTTTTATTTTTTTGTGATCACATTCTTTTGTATTTTCTTTTTTCTCCTGCATGAAACAAGACACAACACAATATAATATCACAATATTAACCACAGCATAATGCGGATCTGACTGTCTATTCTTCTGATAGCAGGTGTTTAATCAAAGATCCCCGCTTTCTAGTCTTGCACAAGGACCAATCAGCATGGGTATGGGCGGGTTCATTTTCCATTGATGGGGATTTGATTGGCTGTCTACCTGCGGTCACAGGATTAATAACGTTAACGTTAGTTCGGCCAGATAAACAATTAAAATATACTAATTAAAATGGTTGGACCTGTGAGATTTGTACTTTATACTTTGTAGGTCTGCATTTTAAATGTAAGGAGTAAAAAGTATGTTTTTTTTCTCTGAAATTTAATGGAGTAAAAGTACAAAGTATACTGAAGTAGATTCCCAAGCTAAATAACGGTTCTGCTCTGTATCAGAACCGGGTGGTTAGTACTCTGCGTTGTTTCAATAACTCTAAAGCTCTGGGAATTACTTATTATCTTCTCAGCGGTGCAGGCAGAAGGAATCAGGAGGAAAAGGTTATAACAACAGCTGTTTAATCAAAGTTAAGAGTTGTATACAAATTACAATAAAGAATGCTATAATTGTGATCAAAGACACTATGCCGTCTTGAAAACAACCAGACTAATATTACAGTAAAGAGAATGATAGTTGATAAGTTGTTGATGGTCTTTGTTGTCTGGCTGACAACAAAGCATAGTTTTGTTTTCCCTCCAAAAGCGATGTCCTTTGTTCTTCTGCTGACCTGCCCGCCTTGAGTGTGGATGGGTGGTAAGAGGTGTTGTCCTGTGAGTTGGGTTTCCAGAGTGTCTCTCCCCATCACAACATCTCATTTTATCTCAAGGCCCAGCGTCTCGTGGTGATGACATCATAAGCTGTGGTTTGTCCAATCACCGCCTCTCTATGTTTGAATGCAAACGGAGGCGGTCCTTACACAGTCAACAATATATTCTTTCATTTGTTTCATTCAATCTAACAATCTACCTTAATACATTGCATTATTGATTTCATAACATATATATTTGAATTGTAATTGATCACCTAAACACAGAGATATTATACTTGAACACATTTCTTATCATAGTGACTTATTTTCACTTAACTAATTACCTAGTTTAAGTATGAACTCAGAATTCTTACCCCAATATAAACAAGCCTATTCTATTTATATTTTAACTTACATCATCTGATTTTACACAGTTTAATATGGCTTCAGAATTATTATCCCAATGTAAACACTCCTAATTATATTTCATATCAAAACTAAGTTGTGTGTGTGTGTGTGTGTGTGTGTGTGTGTGTGTGTGTGTGTGTGTGTGTGTGTGTGTGTGTGTGTGTGTGTGTGTGTGATCAGACCTTTGATGGTCCCATGTAGCCATCAGATACCAACTGCATGTGACCTAATCATTGTCTTTGGCAGACCAGTTGGCCCTTTGATGTCTCCTAAAAGGAGACACATGTTTCTCTAGAATTTCCTGCCCTTTGTTCTTACACACCCCCTAAGGGGAAGTAAGTATTACCCCAGCTGCCACTATATGCAAATGCCCTCCTGGAGTGAACACAAGGTCTCGGTAACACACTATGAAACTATAGTTTAAGGGCCAATTGTTTCACTTCGACTGTTGCTACACATTAGTTTGATTTAAAATCCTATTAATGATGATGATCTATGTCTCAAAATCTACCACATTTCCACACTCGGATAGTTTATCTATCCTTAATATGTCAAACATAGATATCATATTAGGATAAAATACATATGGGTTGCCACACTCAGATCCTAAAATTCAACCTAACATTCGTTTTCTATATCTCTTTCTTATGTATAATTATAAATTCAAACACCTTTATTAGCAGTTTCTGTTTTTGTGTCCCGTGTACAGTCTTTAACAACCTGTTTTCGTACCAAGATCAATTTCCATTGGTTTCAACTGATTTGTCAAATTCTGACTTGGAGAGTGAGGAGGGGGGTCAATGTTTTCTAGATTGACCCGGCCTCCTCTTTATTGCTCAGAGCTGGTGCAGTTCACGACTGCTGAATGGTGCCACCCATTCTGGGAGGTGGAATTAGAAAGCAAATTGCCTTTCTATCACACCCCGTCTTCTGTCGAGAACATCTTGACTCGTGTTGACCTCTATTAGGGGGTAGAACCCCCTGCTGTATTTTTCTATTGCTGTCACAGCGGTGGGGAGGTCGTCGCTGGCTGCTCAACCCCCGTTGACCCTTGGATTAGTGGAAGAGGTTTGCTTCTCTCCCCCTCCGCCTGGTCGTTGATAGGGGCGATAGCAGCTCCCCCCTTTCGCTTGTAGACCCCCTGGTCAATGGTTAAGGTCTTGAAGCCCATCTGTTGACAGCCGGAGTTGTTGCTGAGGCCTGGCCGCCTGTCTCCTTGTCGGTTGCCTGTCGTTTCCCTCTGAAGCCTCAAGACCCGGTCACTGCGTTGGCCGGAACTCTCCCGGCCTGAGAGGTAGACTTCTCCTGGTTCTTCTCTAGGTGCCCTGCAGCGTTGGGATTCCCCATGGACTCTGGGTAGACACTAGCCAGTGTCTGGTTCCCCAGTCTCCCATTTGTATCCTGTAGTGAATATAGATTTCGCTTCGGGACAGTGCAGGTCACATCTACCACAACAATTGAATGAGAATCCATACTTTTCCTCCCTCAGACTCTCTTTACTGGTCTGAGCTTTGACAACCTTCTTTTCCAAATCATTTATCTATATATTTCATGGCTTCTAGATCATTAATTTTCAAAATTCTGAAAAATTCACATGGCTCTCATTATATTATGCTGTCAAAACAGTATACTCCACCACCCTTTGATGTGGAATAAAATTCTAAACATCATACCTCCGTCCTCGGACAGCCGCACCCCGGCTCGGACAGTCAGCACTGACACCTCCACTCTCCCAGTAATCCTGTGTGTATGGCAACAAATCACAGTCCGCCTTAAACACACATCTTCCACACTCTCCGCCAGCCTTCATCAAGCCCACGGAGTCCCCCACAAGCCAATCATCAATTGCACATGTTCACACCCTACACAAAGACTAACTTGGCCAATAGCAACCAAACCTATTGAGCTTTATTAATGTACAGAGAATCATGCTTCCCAACACTTTCACCAATCACGACACACCCCCAGCCCCTAAAACCGGGTATTCAATGGGCGGAGAACAAAAATCCATGAACCAGCTCATGTCCATTCACTTTGTTCCCAGTCCATTTTACAGACATATACTACCCAGTCCTGATGTGTCGAGATCACTCCCAGCTTGCCAGGTACCCTAAGAAAAAATATATAGAAAGAAAGGAAACAGAAAACAAAACATACAAAGAAAAACCATGCCAAACCAATAAATGAAAAAATAAACCAAACTTGTGAGTTTTTTCTTTTTTTCTTTTCAACAAATTTTTAACCTATCATCTAGAGGCTTATGCACCCCTGTATTAACTAAGAAACAAAAAAGGGAAATCAAATGAATAAACAAAATGAACGCTCCCGGCCTAAGTCAGGAATTGCTCGTAACACACTAGAAAAGAGAAGTTCTACAGAAAAATAAATAAACACCTATATCTATTGCTCATAACTGTTAATACCCATCTATCAATACTATAAAAAACTAGAAACAACTATGGGTCTTTTTAATCTCATAATCATCGCACTCCACCCTTTGACCAATCTGAATATTGACCAAGCATGGATCATTTACTGACCACTAGCTTCCGCAGTGTCAATATTAACTGTTTAACATAATTTGATTTTCTTGTTAGTCTGATTAGTTCATGCATTTGTCAGTTAATCATACATCCATTTTTTGTAACTTTCATTCATAATCTAATCACCTAACCCCTCTATTTATTTTTTATTCTATTTTTATTCTAATCTAATTAGGAGCATATTTTATTATTCAATATATCCCACCTTTACCCTAGTCAGTTGCATATATTTTTATTCTGCCAGTGGCCTCTGCAGACATGACCTTTGAAAATGACCTTTCACGCTTTGACCCTTTTAACCTCCGTCCAGTTAAGAGTACCCTCCTCCCGTTCGGATGCACTGCTTGCCCTACTTAGATGCACCTCTCCCCGCCAGGATCAGGAGATGCCACGTGTGGGGAAACCGGCTTTTTCAGGGCCGCATTGCCGCCTACACTGGAACCCCTCTCACCCAACCAAGGATACAGGCCTCCACTTCCAGGCTAAGGTCTCCTCACATGAACAGAAGAAGCCCCCTTATTTTACCTTCAGGTGCAGTTTAAGGCTGGGTCCCTTTCCAATCTTAGGAGAGACAATCCAGATTCCTCTGAATTGACACCCCTTATCCTTCTGCTTCCCAGTGGTTCTTTTCAAACCTGCTGATCACAGAAGCACAACTCGCCTACTAACGCATTCGGTTTCGGCTTATTGTGGCCTGACTGTACATTGAGCCCGACGCATTTATGCCCATACTGTCCAGTCACTCACGGCCCCACGTCCCGCGTATCTGTGACTATAAGCAGGGTCATAATGCTCATCGGACCGACCGGTGACGCAGTCGATAGAGATCTCATAGTCCATCATCAAGTCAGGACCCCAAGCAGCTGAGGTCCGTAGTACCTCCCAGCCACTCAGTTTTGAAACCTACGGTCTGCTCCCCATCCCACTTGCTTTGGGTATGGAAACTTTGACCGTTTTCACCAGCCTGGCCTGTTCACAGCAGGTGCCGTGCCCCTTCCGGTGCACTGCCCCACTACTAGGTTTGGACCGTCGTCCACCTACCACCCAGTGCCCACATATACATTACATGCGACGTTATCTGGGCCGACTAGACGGTAACACAGTAAGATGTTGGTCATCTTGCCATGCACGGGGGCCGTTTCAGTCTCTCCCCAGCACTATAGGAATAGTTTAACGTGCCCAGGGAATCTTCCGATTCCACTGCCGCCTGTTGTGGAGTAGAGGTTCGGGGAGCCTACCCCGTCCCTACTCCACAGATCCAACAACACTGGCTGTCTCCCCCGGATTGTGGGACCCGGTGGGTCAGCCGCCTGTGACCGGATGACCCTGGGGTCATCGGGCCCAGAACATGTCCTGGCTGTATGCCATCATCGCCATGGTTCCCTGGAGCCTGTTCTGAGGAGAAAGCCACGTACCTATTTGGTTCAGTCACAGTCCCTTGAGCACATTCCCGAGAAAGGTGTCCGAGAGTCCCACACGGCCAACACTCCATCCGCCGCACCGCGTATCCATTCGGATTCCTGCCTCTGCCTCCACCTCTTCCTCGTGGTTGCCACCCGATTGCCCCTCTCGACCTTTGTTGTTGTTCCGGCGCAGGACCCCCTTGTGTTCCCGCTTGAGCCCGTCTCTGGCCATCTGGTTCTCCATTGGAACCTGTCTCCCCTCCGGGCTGTGTGGACTGGATTAGGCCTTGGAGGTATTCCACTACCTGTCTAGCCTCGGCTAGCTGTTGTTCTAGAGGGAGGCACGTCTTCCCCTCTTCCTCCACCCGGGCCCTTATTGACTGGCTCCTAGTCATCGGGCCACATCTCTCAGTTTGGTACTGATGGTGGGGGTGGAGAAAACCTGGGCACGAGACACAAGTGGGCTGTAGAAACTGTTCATGTATCGCTCTCCTCAGCCGCTTTCGTTGTCCCTTGGTTAACTGGCAGTCTCCCGCAACGGACACTTCAGCGTGGATCGGCTCGGGTAATACAGTTGTCTCTGGGTCGCTTGCTGCAACGACTCCCTGTGGCGGGGTTAAAGACATTATTTCCAGTCCCTCCGTCACACTGGACACTAGAGGGGAGTCGATCACATTCCAGTCAATTAGGTTAACGTCACTGTTCAATTCGGTCAATGTAATGTCTGCAGAGGTTATCGGCATTACCCCACTACCGGCATTATTTCTTTTTATCACCTTTCGTAATCTCTTTTTCTGTTTTTTAATTTGGGTACGCATTCTATACCGGCCTCCTTTAAATACAAGGTTCTGTAATGGCCTGAATATCTTTGGCCATTTTTTCGTCACTTTTATTGTGACATCTCCAGTCGTTGAAATAGACAGATTGTCTACCCTTTCTATGGTTAGTGCATCTAACCCTCCAGTTGCTCCTATCTGTGTATTTTCCATTCTCACCTTTCTTCAAACACTCGTAATGTCACCGTTTGGAAAGCAAGTTTCTCTGTATTCAAACTATTTTTACCAAACTTGAGTTAATTTCACTCACACTTCTATATTGGTGCAAACAGGAATTGATAACTCGCTGTGTGATACTATACCCCCCGACTTTCAACAGTCTCTTTGATTTCCCTGTTGGGGTTCGAAATTGTCAGCGCTGGCCGTCCGTCCTGGAGCAGCTGTGAAGAGAGAAGAAAAAACATACACTTAATTATCAGTGACATTTCCCGTTCACAATCCATCATTTATCTTTAAGCATGGAATGTCGGGCATCTCCTATACTAAAATCACTTGAGAGCATTTGTGCAATTTCCGTTTTTTGATTTATCAATGACACAGCCTTAATCTTTTTCCAGTTGTCTCCATTGGAAAACCAGAACTCTCAATCCCGTTGTCATGATCCTCCTTAACACAATTCTGGGGAACTTATTTTGCATCAGCCTTCTCCTTCTGTTGGTCAATCAGAAACTTGTTATTTACAGCCTATCATTTCTAAACATCTGTATTGGACATGGTAATTTAGGTGAATAATCTCACTTTTACTCTAATTGTTCTTTGCAAATGACTATGTGTATGTGTAACTATATTTATTTCTGTCCGTGAAAGCCTAACAATGTATTCCGCTCATATTACATTATACATATCAGTAACATACATATTTCGCACCCAATTACTATATTACCCCCGTAACACCTAACCCCTTAGGTGTTAAAACGCGCTCCTCACGAGAACAGAAATCAATTTTCAGTGCCTTATGTCACTGAAGTCCCCGTGCATTTAGAACAGTGTCACACAACCCGTTCATAAACACAGGTGCCGACACCATCCCCACATTGAAATCCCTGCCGACCAGGGATGGTCAACTCGTCCTGTGGCCCACGGCGTCACCCCCAGTTTGCAACCTGGAACGCGAAACCCCGGGCCTCCTACACAAGGATATCCAAAATTCATTCCACTCACAACCACTGCCACACACATACAGCACCTCAACCACTCAACCACCGTAACCACAGTCACCCAAATACCCACACACAATATAACCCAATGCGCGTAGTGTGGCAGCGAGCCTTTGACGAGTGCACGCATAGCGCATCCCCGTTAATGCGCGGTGGCAGACAGCGAGCCCACCCCCGCCACGACGTCTAGCAGTCCCCGTACCCCCGTTAAAATAAAAAATGTGCGCAGTGTGGCAGCGAGCATCGACGAGTCGCACACATAGCGCATCCCCGTCAAGGCGTGGAGGCAGACAGTGAGCTACGATGAGTAAATATGCTCCGACTTACGGCCCACCAACATGAACGCCACACAAAAAATTCTGACACGGAGCCCACCGCGTTGCCCCGTGTCAGCAGCGCTATATTTCTCTGTTAAGTCAAGAGACCGGAAGGTGGCCGGAGACCTGGAGAGAGCCAGAGAGTACGGCCCCATCGCCGGTTGAGTACGACATCATTGCCCTAACGCCAGCCAATACCACTACCAGCACTAGAAATTCCCTAAAAATAACAACAAAACTGAATATGGAACAACAACATACACTAAACAAGTCCCAAACTCAACCAACTGCCTTTGAACCCTACAGTAAACAGCAATAAACAATAAACCCAGCACTACACCGCGTTTGAAACCCATAAAGAAAACACCATACAATATACAGGCCCAAAACTAGGAGAGAAAGAGAGAGCGTTTCGGGGGGGCCGAGGGGGGAAAAAAATATGGAAGAGAGGCGGTGTGGGAACGAGAGCCCTCGTCCATACCACACCACATCACAATATATCCTGTGCCCATACCCATGAGGGGAGTGAGGGGGAGGGAGTGAGCGAGAGGGAGAGAGCGAGAGAGAGAGAGGGGGGGGGGGGGGTGAGAGAAGGAAAGAGAGAGAGGGAGAGGGGTGAGAGAAGGAAAGAAAGAGAGAGTGGGGGGGGTGGGTGAGAGAAGGAAAGAAAGAGAGGGGGGGGGGTGAAAGAGAAAGAGAGAGGGAGGGGGTGAGAGAAGGAAAGAAAGAGAGAGTGGGGGGGTGGGTGAGAGAAGGAAAGAAAGAGAGGGGGGGGGGTGAAAGAGAAAGAGAGAGGGAGGGGGTGAGAGTAGGAAAGAAAGAGAGAGAGGGGGAGGGGTGAGAGAAGGAAAGAAAGAGAGAGAGGGGGGGGGTGGGTGAGAGAAGGAAAGAAAGAGAGGGGGGGGGTGAAAGAGAAAGAGAGAGGGAGGGGGTGAGAGTAGGAAAGAAAGAGAGAGAGGGGGAGGGGTGAGAGAAGGAAAGAAAGAGAGAGAGGGGGGGGGTGGGTGAGAGAAGGAAAGAAAGAGAGGGGGGGGGGGTGAGAGAGAGTGTACGAGGGGGAGGGGGGGCCAAGGCCCCACAATCCACCACCAGATTAAAGCACAACAATCCAATCTCACTTTACCAGCACACTAACCCCCAAATGAAAACGATCTGTGAGCAGAACCCAAAAATACTCATCCTGTCCTCTTCCGCCCCCTACCGTTTTCCTAAACAAACTCCACCTTCCCCTTAACAATGGACGCTTGGTGCCCCTACTAAGATGGACGCCGGCGCCCCTACCAAGATGGACGTCCCATCGCGAGACATCCCGAGAGCCCCGTCATGCCATGACGTCAGCATAGTTAGCTTAGCATATTAGCTTCGTTAGCCACGTCGCAAGCCGCTTCGTCGCAGGCCGCCAGACCGCAGTGCACCCTTATGACGTCACAACCGGCGACCGCTTTAGCCGTTAGCGCGGCTAGGTAGCATTAGCTTAGCTTCTCCCATGATCCCATAAAAACGTTCCCCAACGACCCATCGACCCGTTCCGCCGCGCGGGCCGTCACCTCGCAATGTTAATATAACACCACATTCCCCACAACAGAACCCCAATCCCCTCAAAACGCCAGTGTAGTGATCTAAACAGAAATATAAAAACATAACAGCCTATAGGCCGCCACAAAACACTAGTTTGACCCCTCTGTCGTCACCACCGGTGAGCTCAGAACGACTTCCGGGTCCCTGCAACATACTATCCCGTTCACCTAAAACATTATACAACTATTTTATAGAAGTCCAATGTGAAAAATTTTAAGTGCCTAACACATCCCCGTAATCCCAAGACACTATCGATCGACCTTATACATTTGAACCTACGCCTATTTGTCCGCCGCATCCTCCGGTCGCCTCAGAGGCTAATACAGTAGCTAACTGCTGCTGTGTTCCACCGGCCCCGAAAAACCGGCGTTATCATTACATTTCCCCACGGCTAACCGGTGACTTAAATTACATAATAATACAACAATATTCTCATACGTACCACCAATCACACCTAACCATAGCCATTCTCCAACCATTCAATCATAACTACTTAACTACAAATAAAAATACAAACCTCCATTCACGCACATATTATCGTCTCTCGAACGTCGCACGACAGCGCAACTAGTAAACACGAGATCAAACGTAATCGCACACACTTTTATACTGAATGTTTAAGCTTACCATAGCTTCATAATCGAATTCCCACTAAGTACTTATCAGTCATCTCGACCGAATGTTTTCTAAGTACTTATTCATTATTACAGCGTACGCAGTTAACTAACACGCCGGTTTTGCTCAAGATTAAAACGGGATCTCCGGACCCAATTCGATACTATGCCTAAGGACGAACATTATATCTTCATTTAATTCGGCCGATTGGTTCCTGCAGATACGTCCTGTCTATCACGCGATCAGTCAGCAAACCATTCATTATTGAGCCTTCATGAACACGCCGGCCCCTACCTTCTATTAATTACTACGTGTTAATCCTGTAATCGCACATACCAAGTTCCCTGATCATGCAGGTGCCAAACTCATCTTTACCATACCTGATTTGCATGTTCTAAATAGCAACAGAGCCCTTCTTATACACAGCTCTCTCCCCATTCAGAACAATCAAATCTTAATCAACCATTACCCGCGCCCTCTTCCTGAGAATAATTTTTAGGGAATTTATATACTCAGAACGCGCCCCTGTCGCACACACCAGATTGACGCGCTTCCTAGCCAGAAAAGCCTTTTATCTGCCGTCATGCGACGCTAATACCATTACACCATGATCAGATAGTCTGTGCACCCAATACGTCATCATATTACAACAATATGAGGTCTTTTAATTACTTCACATAATTCTACATGAAGCAATTGCTTATCCCAACCCCTTGTTGTTCGAACAGAACAGCCCATTCTCCTCCAACACTCACCTCTCTCCCAGGAACGAAGCTCCCGCAGCTGTGTCCCCGTCGTCCGCTGATGAGGTCGATGAGTGAAGGGAAAAAAAAATTCTCGTCCTGGGCCGCCGCTTGTTCATGGGTCGCGACACCAAAATGAAGTAGATTCCCAAGCTAAATAACGGTTCTGCTCTGTATCAGAACCGGGTGGTTAGTACTCTGCGTTGTTTCAATAACTCTAAAGCTCTGTGAATTACTTATTATCTTCTCAGCGGTGCAGGCAGAAGGAATCAGGAGGAAAAGGTTATAACAACAGCTGTTTAATCAAAGTTAAGAGTTGTATACAAATTACAATAAAGAATGCTATAATTGTGATCAAAGACACTATGCCGTCTTGAAAACAACCAGACTAATATTACAGTAAAGAGAATGATAGTTGATAAGTTGTTGATGGTCTTTGTTGTCTGGCTGACAACAAAGCATAGTTTTGTTTTCCCTCCAAAAGCGATGTCCTTTGTTCTTCTGCTGACCTGCCCGCCTTGAGTGTGGATGGGTGGTAAGAGGTGTTGTCCTGTGAGTTGGGTTTCCAGAGTGTCTCTCCCCATCACAACATCTCATTTTATCTCAAGGTCCAGCGTCTCGTGGTGATGACATCATAAGCTGTGGTTTGTCCAATCACCGCCTCTCTATGTTTGAATGCAAACGGAGGCGGTCCTTACACAGTCAACAATATATTCTTTCATTTGTTTCATTCAATCTAACAATCTACCTTAATACATTGCATTATTGATTTCATAACATATATATTTGAATTGTAATTGATCACCTAAACACAGAGATATTATACTTGAACACATTTCTTATCATAGTGACTTATTTTCACTTAACTAATTACCTAGTTTAAGTATGAACTCAGAATTCTTACCCCAATATAAACAAGCCTATTCTATTTATATTTTAACTTACATCATCTGATTTTACACAGTTTAATATGGCTTCAGAATTATTATCCCAATGTAAACACTCCTAATTATATTTCATATCAAAACTAAGTTGTGTGTGTGTGTGTGTGTGTGTGTGTGTGTGTGTGTGTGTGTGTGTGTGTGTGTGTGTGTGTGTGTGTGTGTGTGTGTGTGTGTGTGTGTGTGTGTGATCAGACCTTTGATGGTCCCATGCAGCCATCAGATACCAACTGCATGTGACCTAATCATTGTCTTTGGCAGACCAGTTGGCCCTTTGATGTCTCCTAAAAGGAGACACATGTTTCTCTAGAATTTCCTGCCCTTTGTTCTTACACACCCCCTAAGGGGAAGTAAGTATTACCCCAGCTGCCACTATATGCAAATGCCCTCCTGGAGTGAACACAAGGTCTCGGTAACACACTATGAAACTATAGTTTAAGGGCCAATTGTTTCACTTCGACTGTTGCTACACATTAGTTTGATTTAAAATCCTATTAATGATGATGATCTATGTCTCAAAATCTACCACAATACAAACCTGTAACGCTTGGTGTGCTATTGAAGATGAGAGCACAGTTAGCAGACAAGGGAGAATGAACGTAGGCAGAAACGAGGAGCGATGCTTGAAGAAGGGTGTTTACTTCTTATCCAAACGTAAATACAAAACAACACTACTAATAACACAATGACGGAAAACAAGAAAACAACAAAAGTATACAGGACTCACTAGACATCAACGGGGAAGGCAGGCACGACACGGGGAACACACAGGATACTGGAGGAATGTCGCCACAAGGAAGTGAGGAACTAACAGACACTTAATACCCACACTAATTAATAACAACCAACAACTGGCAGGGCCAGGCCAAAACACAGAATCACAAACACAAAAGCACTGACACACTAAACACAACTAGACACTAAGGCAATGACACACTAAACACAACTAGACACTAAGGCAATGACACACAACAACTCAACAGGGGTGTAACATCAAACACAGACAGGGATGGCCCAGCATAACATAATATTACAAATCATATCAACAATGTGCAACCAACACCAAATGGCCGACCGCACCATCGGGCTTAGGTCAGCAGAGGGAGCAATGTCAGGAGGAGAGCACTGTCCAATGTTATTCTCCTGCCGGTCAGCAGGACCGGCCCTTGGGTCGTAACAGTACCCCCCTCTCAACGGGGGGCTTCCAGACCCCCGAGAACAACGTCCGCACCCAGGCGAGGGAGGAAGCCGGAACCCCGGAGGGGGCCCAAGGAGAGGACCTGGAGACCAGGAGCCGGGAGACAGAGCGAAAACCCCAGGAGGGGCATAGCAGCCAGGGGGGCTGAAAACGGGCGCAGACGCCCGGAGAGGGGTGGAGGGGAAGGGAACAGAGGTCCGGAGAGGGGGGGTGGGGAAGGGAGCAGCGGCCCGACGAGGGGGGGTGGGGACGGGCACCGAGACCCGGGGAGGGGGGCTGGACCTGGGAACAGAGACCCGACGAGGGGGGGTAGGAACGGGAAGGGGAGCTGGACCCCAGAGCAGGATCCCGGACGAGAGCCCCTCCAGCCGCCGGACTAGGAACCGGTTCAGGGGAGACGGAACGGAGGGGCGGCGGCGGCGACCCCCGGAGCAGGACCCAGCGTAGACCACGGCGAAGACCACGGCGAAGACCACGGCGAAGACCAGGACGCCGGTCACGGCGTGGGGGTGGACCAGACAGGAAGCCAGGACCAGTCGAGGAGCCGGAGCCCGGCGTTGCAGCCGGACCAGTTGTAGAGGCTGGGCTGGGCGTGGAGACCAGTCAGGTCTCGGCAGCGATGCGTGGCGTAGAGGCTGGGCTGGTCGTGGAAGCCGGAAGGGGAGTGATGACAGCCGGGGCTACACCGAGCGGAACCAGGCTGGCAGCGACGGCCGGGTCAGCTGTGGAGGCCTCATCTGCTGCACCAGCCATGCAAGCTGTAGCGTCTGTGTCAGCTGGGAGGGTCTGGCTAGCTACAGAGGCTAAGCTAACAGTAGGGCCTGGGTTAGCTGTGGAGGCCTCATCTGCTGCACTAGCCACGCAAGCTGTAGGAGTGACGCTAACGGGCGGAGCTACGCTAGCTGGGGATGCACGGTTAGCTACCAGAGAGATGCTAACGGGCGGAGCTGCGTTAGCTGGGGATGCACGGTTAGCTACCGGAGAGATGCTAACGGGCGGAGCTGCGTTAGCTGGGGACGCACGGTTAGCTACAGGCTCTAGGCTGACCGTGAGTTGAATGCTAGTCGGCTGGCTAGCTGCGGGGGAGAAGCTAGCAAGCGGGACCAGACTGGTGGGTAGGGTACTAGGGATCGGCATAAACCCTTCCATGAGGGCGGAGACGTGGTCGGCCATAACCCGCATCGCAGGCGCCTGTGTCGGGCTCTCTCTTGCAACCCTGTCGATCGTCTGGAGCCAGAACACCCACTTGGCAGGCGTGTACTGCTCCAGATTACCGTCTATCAAGTTTTGAAGGATAACAAAAGTATCTACCACCTTGCCTGCTGTGCGTTTGATTGGTGGCGACATTCTGTAACGCTTGGTGTGCTATTGAAGATGAGAGCACAGTTAGCAGACAAGGGAGAATGAACGTAGGCAGAAACGAGGAGCGATGCTTGAAGAAGGGTGTTTACTTCTTATCCAAACGTAAATACAAAACAACACTACTAATAACACAATGACGGAAAACAAGAAAACGACAGAAGTATACAGGACTCACTAGACATCAACAGGGAAGGCAGGCACGACACGGGGAACACACAGGATACTGGAGGAATGTCGCCACAAGGAAGTGAGGAACAAACAGACACTTAATACCCACACTAATTAATAACGACCAACAACTGGCAGGGCCAGGCCAAAACACAGAATCACAAACACAAAAGCACTGACACACTAAACACAACTAGACACTAAGGCAATGACACACTAAACACAACTAGACACTAAGGCAATGACACACAACAACTCAACAGGGGTGTAACATCAAACACAGACAGGGATGGCCCAGCATAACATAATATTACAAATCATATCAACAATGTGCAACCAACACAAAATGGCCGACCGCACCATCGGGCTTAGGTCAGCAGAGGGAGCAATGTCAGGAGGAGAGCACTGTCCAATGTTATTCTCCTGCCGGTCAGCAGGACCGGCCGTTGGGTCGTAACACAAACCTAATAATACTTGAGTAAAGTACAAATCCCCCAAAACAGTACTTAAGTATTGTAATGAAGTACAATTACTCAAGTACTTTACACCCCTGTCTGTATTTAACATTACCTCAGGATACCACTGTAATTGTAGCAAACGTTGTCTGTATTTAACGTTACCTCAGGATACCACTGTAATTGTAGCAAACGTTGTCTGTATTTAACGTTACCTCAGGATACCACTGTCTATTGTATTAAGTTGGTTAGCTATTTAGCTAATGTTACTAGCATTGGATATCATCAACGCTAGCTGGCTACAGCTCAACACCAGCCATGGGAATACTATTTAATAAATTATGGAGGCTTTTAATCATCAAGGTAAGAGAGGATTTGTCATGATCAACTGAAGGGGTATGCAGGGGCGGACCTTCCTACAGGCGATATAGGCGGTCGCCTAGAGCGCCACCCAGAGGGGGGCGCCAAAAAAAATAATTTTTTTTTATTTTTTTTTCTGTGCAGTTTTGGCGCCCCCCTCTATATCTGCAACCATTATTTTTACATTAAAAAAATTCTAACATAAGGGAAAATGAGCCAAAAATCTAAAACGGTCGGTCGGTCTGAGCCTCAGCTTTAGGTGTTCACAGTCAGAACATGCTAGAGCGCTGTGCATTGATGGGTATCGGTCAAGTGGTTATAGAATTGAACGTTGAGGAAAGAAAGACTAACGTTAGAGAACTATGAAGAAAAAAGCAAAAAAAAAAAAAAAAACATTACAAAAAAATTAAAAAAAAAAAAAAAAAAAAATGCGCAGTGGTGAATCTCGCCTAGGGCGCCAAATGGGCTAGGTCCGCCCCTGGGGGTATGCTATGGAACACTATGTGCTTGCCTTGTACACTTCTAGCCAAGGACATATCTGGACATATAAGACATATGTATCATGTTTATTTTTTTTGTTGGCTGGGTTTTGCATGCGGATTAAGGGAGATGTCAATCTGTTGTCGACGGTGGTAGTACAGGTACTACTCTGTACATGGCATTGTTGTTTTCACACACAGGGTAAGGGAGGTAGCCGTTGATCCTGTTGACCGGCTTCTCTTGTGAGTGAGACAATCTCTTTAGTATTGTCTAAGGTTTTCGTGTGGAGCATTTCCAATTTCCCCTCCATGGGTTGAATGGCCGCTTTTATATCGGCTGTTACCGCCAGGCGGTAAGTCTCAAAGTGCTTCTTGAATTGCTTCTCGAGTAGCTCCGTGAGGAATACCTTGATATCATCCTTGCTAGGACTACTCTGCGTTCCGGGCGTGCTTGGCGATTGAGGTTGTACTCTGTCGGCTACCGGGGACGCAGCTCCGCGCCTAGTCATCCGTTTGCCTGCCATGTTTGTCTCAAAAGTACTATACTGTCGAAATCATCAATCAAAAGGGAAAGGGGAGCAGTTGCAATGTGCAGTGTGCAGTGTTTCAAATGTAGCTAAGACCCTAACCCTATCAAAACAGCAGTCAAAGTGTATATTTTCAGCACTACGTTTGTTTAGCAATGATTTTAAGTGTTATTAGCTAAATATGAGCTTATAAAAATATCTACGCATTGCATCGGAAACCAGATGATTTAGATGCAAGGACAGGAAGCTGTGATGAAATATTTGTAGTCCTAAGAAAGAGACTCAGGGCTTTTGATGGATGTCTAAATTTCATAAAACTACACGGCGTGAATGTCGTGTTTATATCTCACGGTTTGAACAAACGTATTGTCATAAAATACAACGTATATTGTTTATTTACCTTTCTGCGAACGTCTAGGAAAAAGACACGTCTCAAACCTGTAAAATTAAAATGGCGGAGCTATGGACATTATACAAAAGTAACTACTTACAGTAGATTTCATTCACGGTCTTTGCTGCCCTGTAACGGTGGTACTAAATCCAGATTTAACTCTGCCTTTGGAAAGTGGAGATTTGCTCATTATTCTTTATTCAATTTATAATTTATTCTTTGTTGTCCTGATGGAAAATATTTACTATTTAATATTTACGTCCCAAAGGACTTCAAAATTGCGAGAGTGAGACTTCCGGTTCCGATCCGCAGCGCATGGCTGGCTGATTTTATGGAGCTCGGTAACCAAACCACATTAACCCTGATTACGTTTTATTTTTTATACCATTTGATTTTCTTGAAGTTAGAATTATGTCTAAACAGACGCAGAACAAGATGGGAACCCTGAATGACGTGGATAAGGAACTCATCAGGTCGATATTCCGTGAGGAAATGGACGCTATCATGGCTAAGCTAGCCGGCAGGGTAGATGCACTACAGGAGACGGTAACCGCCATAGACGCACGATTAGCCATGGCGGAGGGAGGTATGTCCGCGGTCGTGGAGGTAGCTGAGACCAACGTCGCGGGAATATTATACTTGGAGGACAAACTACGTGATTGTGAGATGAAGTCGGCAGACCTGGAGGACCGTGGTAGAAGATGTAATGTTAGAATATACAGGTTACCGGATGAAACGGAGGAGGACGAACCGATAAAATACCTCGAGGAGATGATACCAAAATGGTTTCCGAAACTGGCTCGCCCCAAGATCGAAAGAGCGCATAGGATCTTCAGACCCGCTACCCAGTTGAAGGGCGAGCGTGCAAACCCTCGCACATTCATATTCTGCTGCCTGAGATTCCAGACGAGACAGCATATATTGAGAGAGGCCAGACTGAAACCTCCGGTGGTGAATGGCCGTACCTTGAGATTCGCCGCTGA
This sequence comes from Notolepis coatsorum, assembly GCF_963971535.1. Taxonomy (NCBI): domain Eukaryota; kingdom Metazoa; phylum Chordata; class Actinopteri; order Aulopiformes; family Paralepididae; genus Notolepis; species Notolepis coatsorum. Next base: position 85,414,358 of record NC_140172.1, read on the forward strand.
CTTTAGCGATTACACAGCTAAACGTCGCAGAGCTTTCGCCGGCGCCATGGATCTAGCACGAGAGAGGACGGTGGAGGTATATCTACTATTCCCAGCAACGCTGAAGGTGAAGACGGGATGGGGAGAGGTATCGTGCAACCGTCTATTCAAGTCACCATCCGAGGTGGAGGACTTCATTCGAAAAAGCAACACAGTCACTCCGACTGAGAGGAACAGACCGGCCACGGTGGAGCATACACCGAGCGACGGGCAATGAGGGGCCGACACGGGTACCTGAGGCTGGCTTCACGCGTGGCCTGCTAACATGCTAGCTATCCAAGCTAGCGGCCCTGTAGGAGTGGAGCTGGTTCCACACGTGGGCTGCTAGCATACAAGCTAACCAAGCTAACGACTCCACTGCACGTGAGCTATTAGCACACCGGCTAGCTATCCAGGCCAGCACTATGGTAAACACGTTCGACTGTGGCTTTCTCAATCCTCAGGACGGTAATACTTGACTTCTCTATACGGTACTGTCTCAATCACGAACATGATTACTGACTATTTGAATGTAATTCAGACACCCTGTACTCTTTTTTTTTATCCACTTTTTCTCCCATTTTTCTATATTTTCTCCCATCCCAATTTCGTATCATCCAATTCAACCCTCCCCTGTCACGAACGCTGTTTCTTGCCTCCCACAAGCCGGCTGCAATGTGGACTAAGTCATACATAGCACAAGTCCCCTCCGGTACTTGAGGTAACAGCAGTCGCATCTTTTCACCTGCGCAGCTCGATCTCTCAGTGGCGAGGAGTAACGCGTGGGAGGCTCACGCTGCCCCCGACACTTCCTGATTCTACTGCGCAGGCGCACCAACCGACCTGTAGGAGTCGCTGTCCACAACGCCTGATCCCCACCCATCAGTTTCCCACCCCCTAATACGGCCAATGTGTATTAGTATGAACGACCAGCTAAACTGAAAGCAATGTGGAGCGCTGGGCTCGAACTGTCGAGCCCAGCGTCTCCGCATTCGTGGCGAGCGCCTTGCCCACTACGCCACGTAGCCGCCCAGACACCCTGTACTCTTATCAGTTTTTTCTTTATTCTTTATGTCTTGCCTTTTTTATCATCTAACACTCGAACTATCCATTGAACGGTGCAAGGTTTGTTACGTATGTTTGTTGTCTTTATTCGGCTCTAACCGAGCGGGATGAAGATCACAATTTTCACTCAAACAGACTGAATGTGCTTATGATCCGTCCAACCGAGGGGGTTGATCCCCTTTGCAACAAACTGTATGCGGGTGGCAGATCGAGGCTATCCTACCGCTGCGGACAATACGTGCATTTAACTCTCTTTCTTATCACAGCAGAACACAAGACCATCACCGACGCTGCACTACCTCAACGATGGCAGCACGGTAATGATCGGGGTTTGTTTCCACAGTGGTATTATTTCGACATGTGTTAAGAGTACCTCACTTTAATAAAGTTCAGTTCGGACGAACTATGTTTCATGTGCCTTTATCGTCTGCATAATGTTCTATGCACTGAGCTCTATATAGATATAGATTGATTCTCTCTGTTGAGAGATGGGGGGTTCCCCTATTCCTAATTCGTTACAATATCCAATTCTGGTTAGAATGGTTAAGTTACGTAATGTTTTGGTTGCTGTGACCCGGTCACAGTGCCAAATGATGTTTGATCGACATCGGACAAGATATTTGAGGGGGGGCTGGGGGAGGGGAGGGGGGGATACAGGGATTTTAGTTTTTTATTTCTTTTGGCTCGCTCTACTGTATGTCTGCTCTCGCCCAACAGGACCTTAGCGTGGGGATGTGTATATGTTGTGGTGCTCTACTTCAGGGGGAATCATGTTCAGTCATACTGCAACCTGGTTGGACTATGGCTAATTTAAACATCTTGATCTGGAATTCAGGGGGGCTTAATATTCAACATAAACGCACAAGTGTACTAACATGGTTGAAAAGACAGGAGGTTGATGTGGCTTTGCTGAGTGAAACGCATCTTTTGAACGCTGACAGTGCTAAACTTGCAAACAAATTTTATCATAATATAAGCTCCTCCTCTTTTAGCACTAAATCCCGGGGAGTAGCCATAGTGGCTAAGCGGAAGTTGAATATTAAACTATTAGACGTGTGGTCTGATGCGGAAGGACGAATCACTATAGCGAAGATGGAATACACTAACAGGAAAATTGCTCTTATAGCTGCATATGCCCCTAATGTGTATGACGTGCAATTTTATACTGCACTCACTACAGATATGCTGAAACTACCTGAGTACTCATTTATAGTGGGTGCTGATTTCAATGCCATGTGGGATCCATTGATTGATAAATCCGGAGATGCTGTAACCCATGATCAAAAGCAAGCTGCCGCGGCCCTACGTGGCTGGTCTAAAGACACGGGGGTTATTGATATGTGGCGGTTACTAAACCCAACCTTGCGAGACTACTCTTTTCTCCGCAAGACATAAAACGTTCTCCAGAATTGATTATGTTTTTTCCTCCCCTAGGCTATTCGATAGCTTTGACGTTGACTTGAAGCCCATTGCACTGTCAGACCACAAATACATCCTCCTTAAGGGTTCGCTCAGCAAAATGACGTCTCGTGCCCCTAGATGGCGCTTTAACTCAACGCTGCTGAAGAACGAGGAATTTAACCTACAATTTAAGGAGAAGCTCATTGAATTCTTGCAGTTTAATGCTGGATCGGTACAGGACCCCAGAACTTTGTGGAATGCGGTTAAGCGGTTTATTAGGAGTAATACCACTCTATTCGCTTCCAATCTCCGCAAGGGGCGTCTCTCCAAGTTAGTAGAATTGGAAGAGCTGCATAAAACAATGATGTCTTCTATGCAGCAAAGATACTCTAGCCGACTGGAACTCCAAATTAAAGTGGTGAAAAAGGAGATTAACTCCATTTTAAGACAACAATCTGAATTTCAAATGCACAGAACAAGACAACACTACTACTTTCATGGCTCTAGACCCAGTCACCTACTGGCTATGAAGATACGGGCCAGCGATCAATTTGCAGATATCCCTGCCATTAAGAACCAACAGGGTGAGATAACCACCAACCCCAACAAAATCAACAATACATTTTGCTCGTTTTATTCCGACCTGTACGAGTCGGAAGTGGTCTTTGATCACGCCAAGCTGGAGGACTATCTTAGTCAAATTAACCTACCACAAATCTCAGAGGAGGACGCTAAACGGTTAGCTGAACCTATCACACTAGATGAGCTCAGGGAAGCAATTGCTGATATGCAGCGGGGCAAGGCTCCTGGTTGGGACAGCATTCCACCGGAACTCTATACTGCGTTTTGGGATATACTTGGTCCCTTATTACTTTCAATGATTTTACACTCAGTCGAGGAGGGCAATTTTTCCAGGGATGTCAATATGGCACTTATATCTGTTCTACTCAAGAAAGATAAGGACCCCACCAAATGTGGCAGCTATAGACCCTTAAGTCTCCTCGGAGCCAATCTCAAGCTATATGCTAAGGTGCTAGCCATCCGACTTCAAAAGCATATGACATTTCTGGTTAACCCCGATCAGACCGGCTGGTCACGGATAATATCAGACGGTTACTGCATGTGATTGATGCCAGTAAGGATGTTGCAGCCCCTACGGCTGTCATGTCCTTAGACGCGATGAAGGCCTTTGACAGATTGGAGTGGTCGTATTTATGGGCAGTACTAGGAAGGATGGGATTGGGCGAGGGTTTCATTCACATGATCAAAGTCCTCTACACAGATCCCTCTGCCATGATCTTGACAGGGAAGCTTTGCTCACCACTATTCGCTGTTTCGCACTCTTCTAGACAGGGTTGTCCTCTTAGCCCAGGACTCTTTGCTCTTTCACTCGAAGCTCTAGCTCAGTACATAAGACAATCCTGGGTTATGTCCCCTGTGTCAATTAAGGGCACACATCACCATATCAGCTTATACGCGGATGATGTACTCCTATTTATGCAGAACCCAGCCGTCTCTCTGCCCTATCTTCTCCAAGTAATAGATTACTTTGGCAGTCTATCTGGATTTAAGATCAACTGGCCAAAATCAGCTTTCCTTCCACTCAACGAGACTGCGAAGGCAACCATCCTTCCAGCAAACATACTTACTCATGGTAGAGCACTTTAAATGCCTTGGGATTGAAATATTCCCAACTGTTAACCAGACAGTAAAGTATAACTACTCCAGCTTGGCTGACAGGATTACGAAGGATTTTGACAGGTGGTCCAAATTAAAGAACTCACTACAGGCCCGCGCCTCAATAATTAAGATGAATGTTTTACCCAGAATTTATTTTATCAGCTCCATGCTACCGTTGTCTCCCCCTGTTGGTTACTGGCAAAAACTGCACTCTGCTGCATATAAATTCGTCTGGAATAACAAATGCCCACGCTTAAAGAGATCCACTGCACACTGTAAACTAGACGGGGGTTTAGCATTTCCAGAGTACTTCAAGTATTATTTTCAAGCTTACTCTTTGAGACCTCTTATCACTTGGTTTGACGCTCAAGCGGCTGTGTCCTGGCGTCCATTGGAGGAGGAGATGGTGTCCCCACATAGACTTCAAGATGTCGTGTATACCAACATTTCAATTAAGCAATGCAAATTACGATTTGGCCCTCTGATCACACATGTGATCCAGATTTGGCGTGACACCCAGAAAGCACGCACTAACCACCATAAATGGCACACGCATTCCCCACTATTCAATAACAATTTGCTCCTTATTGGACAACAACCCATTAGAATAGATAGAATAGAAATACTTTTATTATCCCGTGGGAAATTAGACACTGCAAATCGCTCAACATTTAAACATTTAGACAGGACAGGTCACAAATTAGAATAATAACTAGAGCTGGGCCGTTAACGGCGTTAACGTGCTGCGTTAACGCGATACTATTATAAATCTATGCCCACCTCGAATAATAACACAAATCAAATCAAGTTGCCTAGGATAAGAGTAGAGTAAAATAAAATAGGATCAAATGAAATGAAATAAAATATACAGAAATAAATACAGTAAGAATATACTGAGCATACTGAGCATGGGGTAAACAATTTGGTCAATATAATTATAATTTAAATCTAACTAAATGAAATATGAAATATATATTCCAGTATTCAGTGTCACTAGGTGCAATATGCTTTAGGTAGTGTATTGTCCTCCTTGGGTTCCAATAAGACTTAGATCAATGTCTGGCAGCCGTCGCTGCCCCCTGTTGTGGAGCCTGGAGGCCGCTAGTCGCGTCCTCCTGCCACTATTGAGCTGCCGCTCTGTGCTCAGTGATGCAGTGAGGCACAGTGATGCATTATATAGTCTGATGGCTGTTGGAATGAAGGACTTCCTGTGCCGTTCAGTGCTGCATTTGGGTAGTGTGAGCCTAGCACTGAACATGCTCCTCCTGTCAGCCAAGTCTGTGTATACTAGTGATGTGACGATTCATCGATTTGCATCGGTGCGCCGGCATACATGTTCACGATGCAAGTGCACCGGTGGAATAAGTCCGCGTCGGCAAAATGTCAGGCTGAACTCGCGATGCATCTTGTTGTAGCGTCTTTGCATCGGTCAAAAACCGATGCATTGATATAATTTCCTCTCATCCACTTATCAGCAGTGCACTGTGACTGCACACACACACACAGCAGATACTATTGCTTTGCTACTACATAAGGCGAGAGCCGCGTCACAGTTATCAACAAACAGTGGAAGTCGAGGAGACATGAATAGAATTGCTCAACATGCTAACGCTAGTAGCCTCTGGCTAACGCCAGTTAGCCGTTCAGCTAACGCTAAACCAGTGTCTAACTAAAGTGACTCTGCAACACAGTAACATTAGTGAGGAGCGGGGGGGGGTATATTGAAGACGCTTGACAACAGGGGTTCAAAGATAACTTCACATTTATTGGTTATTCATTTCTTAATTATATCGCTTCATGCAATCCATCCAGGCTAGCCGGCTGCCTCCGTGTTGTTGACATAATGCTACGGTCGCATCCTAGTGACCTAGTCTAGTGTGTGACATCATCAACTGTTGATGGCCGCTCAGACGGGGAGGGGCTCTCTCTCTCTCTCTCTCTCTCTCTCTCTCTCTCTCTCTCTCTCTCTCTCTCTCTCTCTCTCTCTCTCTCTCTCTCTCTCTCAAACTGTCAAAAGACAGTTTATGCAAAAGTCTTCTTAGGCACCCAAGAGTTTTTAATTATATAAATTGTCTTACAGTAGATTATTTTATTTTTAATAATAATATAAGCTGCATAAGGAATACAACCAAATCCTCTGTCATACCATAAAATTGTATTATTTATTATTATTATTATTTTGCATCATGTTGAATCGCATCGTATCGCCCCGAATCGCATTATGTTGAATCAAATCGTATCGAATCGTATCGTATCTCAACAGGGGGTGAATCATATCGCATCGCATCGCCCGGTGCTTCAAATGTATCGTTAATGTATCGTATCGTTGGCACCGTATTGAGATGCACATCGCATCGGCCTCAGTGAGGAGATGCACATCCCTAGTGTATAGTGGATGGGTGGGGTTTTCCCTGATGGCCTGGAGCTTAGCGAGGCTCCTCCTCTCCGCCACCCTCGCTAGAGAGTCCAGCTCAACCCCAACCACGCTGCTGGCCTTCCTGACCAGCTTATCCAGCCTGGTTGTGTCCACTGCTCTCAGTCCGCTGCCCCAGCAGGTCACAGCGTACAAGAAGGCGCCCGCCACCACCGACTCATAGAACATCCTCAACATCCTTGTACAGACATTGAAGGATCTCAGCCTTCTGAGGAAGTAGAGTCGGCTCTGGCCCTTCTTGTATAGTGCTTCTGCATGTTTTGACCCGTTCAGTTTGTTGTCGATGTGCACACCGAGGTATTTGTACACCTCAACCATGTCCACATCAACTCCCCTGATGGAAACGGGGGTCACGGGTGCACTCCTCCTCCTCCCCAGCTCCACAACCAGTTCCTTGGTCTTCGCCACATTTAGCTGCAGGTGGTTTTTGTCGCACCATGTGACAAAGTCCGCTACCAGTTCCCGGTATTCCCTCTCGTCACCGTCCTTTATACATCCCACTATCGCAGAGTCATCAGAAAACTTCTGAAGGTGGCAGGACTCTGACCGATAGTGGAAGTCGTTGGTGTAGACAGTGAAGAGGAAGGGAGAGAGGACTGTCCCCTGCGGGGCCCCGGTGTTGCTGACCAGTCTGTCTGACACACAGCTCCGTAGGCGCACGTACTGTGGTCTTCCCGTCAGATAGTCCACAACCCAGGACACCAGGGGGGCCTCTACTTGCATCGCCTCCAACTTCTCACCCAGTAGCCCAGGCCTTATGGTATCGAAAGCACTGGAGAAGTCAAAGAACATGATTCTCACAGTGCTCCCCGGCTTGTCTAGGTGAGTGTAGGCTCGGTTCAGCAGGTAGATGACAGCATCCTCTACCCCCAGTCGGGGCTGGTAGGCGAACTGGAGTGGGTCTAGGTGGGGTTTGGTCACCGGGCGGAGTTGCTCCAGGACTAACCTCTCCATGGTCTTCATTATGTGAGAGGTTAGAGCCACCGGCCTGTAGTCCTTGGACGTGCTGGGACGCGGGCACTTGGGGACAGGGACCACACAGGAGGTTTTCCACAGTGTCGGGACTCTCTGCAGCCTCAGGCTCATGTTGAATATGAGCTGGAGCACATCACACAGCTGAGAGGCACAGGTTTTGAGTACCTTTGGGCTCACCCCATCAGGACCTGCAGCCTTGCCTGCGTGTAACTTGCTCAGCTGTGTACTCACCTGATCTGCAGAGAGCCATACTGTGGGGGTTTCAGGTGTTGGGGGGGGGGGGAGGAGCGGGTCTTCAAGCCGCATGGGGCAGACAGGCTGCACCAGAGATGGGGGGGCGTGGGCAGTTGGGGGGATGGAGGGGGGGGGGGGTTGCTCGTGTTGAAGGGCTGAGAGGTGTGGGGGTGGGCAGGGCAACTGAACTCCATCCACTCCCCTTCCCCCCGCCGGTTTGATGCCGGTTATTGTCTGCATTCCAGACCACACTTGGCTGATGTTGTTGTTCTCCAGCTGCCCTTCCAACTTCCTCCTGTAATTATCTTTGCCCTCACTGAGTTTAATTCTCAGACGCCCCTGAACTCGTTTGACCTCCTCCCTATTGCCTGCATTGAAAGCCCTCTTCTTCTCGTTCAGAAGGGCTTTGATGTCCTTAGTGACCCATGGTTTATTGTTAGGGTAGCAGGTAACAGTTCTAGATGGAACATTGGAGTCCACACAAAAGTTGATTTAGTCTGTGATGCACTATGTGAGCCCATCGATGTCCTCTCCGTGGGGCTCACACAGTGCCTGCCAGTCTGTGACCTCAAAGCAGCCCTGTAGTGCCTCTTGAGCCTCCTCCGACCACCTTCTTACAGTTATTTTGGTCGCAGGCTGTCTTCTGACCAGAGGCACATAACAGGGGTTGAGGTGAACCAGGTTGTGGTCCGACCGGCCCAGCTGTGGTAGTGGTGAGGAGCTGTATGCCTCCTTGATGTTGGCATAAAGCAAGTCCAGGGTCCTGTTCTCCCTGGTGTGGCAGCTGACATATTGTTTAAAGTTTGGTAGTGATTTGTCCAGTTTTACATGGTTAAAATCCCCTGAGATGAGGATTAAAGCCTTTGGGTGTTTCGTCTGAAGACGTGCAATTGCGCCGTGAATGACGTCACACGGGGCCGTCGGGTTTGCCGAGGGGGGGATGTAAACGGCCATCATGATAACGTGGGGGATTTCTCTTGGCAAATAGTATGGTCTGAGTCCTACAGCTAACATCTCTATATCCGGATCACAGTGTCGCTCTTTGATCGTAATATGGCTGGGGTTACACCATCTCTTATTAATAAATAAAGCAAGCCCCCCTCCTTTACGCTTGCCGCTCCCGCGGTTGCGATCAGAGCGCACAATCTGAAACCCGTCTATAGAGACATTGCTATCGGGAATATCTGTGTGCAACCATGTCTCAGAAAAACACATAATGCTACACTCACGGTATTCCTTCTGACTGCCGGTAAGCACGGCCAGCTCATCCATCTTGTTTGCCAGAGACCTCACGTTGCCCATGACGACGGAGGGGAGATATGGTTTAAATCTCCTTCTCTCTCTCCTCGCTTCAGCCCTCTTCTGTCTCGCACGTTGCAGCGCGCCGGCTGGTTGCATAGCGACAACAGCTGATCTCTCGTGTAAACAAAGGACGCTCCGGTCAGCTGTTGTCCGCTCGAGAGTTGAAAGAGTAGTTCCCCCATCAGCCAGATGGACAAAAACTTTTCTAAAACTATTCTAAACTGCATGTCTAGAAGGGCACGACTTAAATAAATAAGGACTAGTGTCCAGGTAAAAAGAATATGTACAATAAAGACGTAGAACTTGACAAAAAGTACAAAACTGGTAGAGCGATCTTAGATATCCTAGATGGGAAGGGAAAGACATCCATACATTGGGGGATATTTTCAATGACTCAGGTATCCGGTCTTTTCAGGACCTATCCAACGGATTTGATCTCCCCAGAAACTCCTTTTTCTTTTATTTACAAATGAGGGCAGCTCTGAAGGCTCATGGAGTCCCATGGGACGCTCCACTAGAGCGACACCGGTTTCACAAATTATTTTATGACAGAGACATCAAGAGGCTTCGTCTCTGACTTTTATCGGCACTTACTTACGTCCTCATATAAAGACCTACCCTTAGATACGATTTGGAGAAAGGATATCCCTGAGTTGGATATAGATTTTGATTGGGATGCAGTCTGGGAAAATATTAGGCTATCATCACGCAACCCAGATCACCAACAGATTCATAAAAATTTTGTTCATAGGACTTATTTGACCCCCAGGCGATTGAACCTAATGGATCTCAGGCCTGACTCTCGATGTACCTTGTGTCCAGACGGTGCCATTAGAACATATATGCATATGTACTGGGAATGCCCTCCTGTGGAGATCTTCTGGGTAAATGTTACCACTCAGTTATCAGAGATTTTCTCTCTAACCATACCGGCCTTGCCTTCTGTTTTATTGGTAAATGATGTTTCTCAATTGCTGGCCTCTGTACATGTAAAGAGACTCATTTTGGCTGGTCTGACGGCTGCCAAAAAGCTGATTGCCTCACGCTGGATACAACCAGATAAGCTATGTTCGAAGGTATGGATTCTCACCTATCTTGATGTTATTTATTTGGAAATTTCCACTGCACGTGTCATAGGTGTTAATGAAGCCAATTTCGCGGTCTGGTTGGCTGTGGTGGAAAAACTAAAAGAACGCATATGACTCTGGAAATTGAGTACTGAATGGGGTATTATGTGGATGTCTCACGTTGGGGTCCTGGGGCGAGAGGGGGGGGGGGGAGAACGAGCGAATATTCATGTATGTTGGTGGTTATGGTGTTTTTTGTAGTTTTGTTTTATTTATTATTTTTCATTCAATGTTGATCCTATGTATATTTTCTGACCCCCTTCTGATCTGGGTCTGGTGATCGTGGGCTCTGGCTGGGATGGGCTGTGGTTCGGGGTCTCTGCGGGTCAAGGCACTAAAGAGGCGTGGTGCTTTGGCTCGCGGGGGGGCCGGGCTGTGGGTCCTCCGGGATTGTGGCTTGCGGTTGCCGGGCCTGGAGGTGGAGGGGGCTCGGTAAGCATTTTTTTATAGTATATATTTTATTTTATTATCCTTTTACTTTGTGACAACTTTATTGTCTAATCATTGTTGTGTTAGTTTATGTTCTTGGATGTCTTTTATGTATTATTGTTATTATTGTGTTGTGTTGTTTCGTGTTTGAAAATTGAAAATAAAAAAGATTTGATAAAAAAAATATATATATTGTGAGAGTGACCCCTCTGCACAAAAAGGGCAGTAAATTAGACCCAGGCAACTACCGCCCTGTTTCTATTCTTACCTCCATCTCGAAAGTCATGGAAAGAATTTTCTACTAACAGGTTGAAAAGTACCTAGCGGAAAAAAATCTAATCTACGAATTCCAATCTGGCTTCAGAACATCCCACTCCACTGACACATGCCTTCTCTATTTGAACGACCACATCAAACAAGAGGTGGACGAGGGCAAATACTGCGGCATGGTCATGCTGGACCTACAAAAAGCCTTCGACACTGTCAATCACTCCATTCTGATTGACAAGCTAAAAGCAATTGGTTTTGATAGTCTATCAGTGAGCTGGATGCAATGCAAATGACATGTCGTCAGCTTGTGACTGCAACTTGTTCTTGTTCGCAGACGACTCAGCCCTGCTGGTCTCTGACAAGAACAAGTTACAGGTTGAAAAAACCCTCAGCTCGAGAACTAGGCAAAATCTGCATATGGCTCGCTGATAACAAACTATCATTACACATGGGCAAAACAGAGTCCATTCTCTTGGGTTCAAATAACAAACTCAGCAAGGCCGACGGCTTCTCAGTTACAGTGGGTGACAATATTGTCACAAGGAAAGATGAAATTACCTACCTGCGTTCCATCCTAGAGGCTAATCAACAAAAAAGGCGAAGCAACGCCTTTACCACCTGAGACAGTTAAGGAAGTTCAGAGTATCTGGGAAGATACTCCAGTCCTTCTACTCCAGAGCTGTAGAGAGCATCTTGACTGGAAACATCACTGCCTGGTATGGAAACAGCACGGCACAGGACAAGAAGGCCCTACAGAGAGTGGTGCGCTCAGCCGAGCGTACCACGGGTATTGCACTACCACCCCTGCAGGTTCTATACAAGAGGTGCAAATCCAGAGCCTGCAGAATAATGAAAGACCCACACCACCCCAACAACAGCCTGTTCAGGCTGCTGAGGTCAGGCAGACGCCTGCGAACACCAGCTACTAGGACAGAGAGACTTCGGCTCAGCTTCTTCCCCCAGGCCATCAGAGCCTTGAACACTGAACTCTCCACACACAAGCACACATGAGCACACACACGACACACACACTGTACATGCTCACACACTAGCAGCCACTTTAACATGAGCAAGCACACACTCATGCTGCACACGCCCACACTTATGGCTAACGTATATTTCTATAATGTAACGTATTTCTGATCGATCGTTCTGAACTTGTATAGTGGAATTTCCCTTCTCTCTGCGTTGTTGACTCTGTTCATTCATTCAATTGGTTCGTTTGCAGGAATTAGGCAGGGACGAGAGCGCTCGGTTCCAACCAGACGATCTGTTTTTATTCATCAATAAAAGCCTCAGATCTTATTCTAAAAGTGGTTTCCAGCTGCTCCCCTATTGACAAGATACAGCTGGATTCCCTAAAGGTTCACAAAGATATTGTTCTCCTCTTCTATGCTGCTGCGAGATCAGAAAAGCCGTCTTCTCCTTTTTGTTGATTCGGGTCGGCCTGGCAACACGCGGCCGGCTCTTTGTTGTTTTGGTTGTCCCTGGCAACACTGCTCTCAGCGATCGTCTGGGGTAGCGTGGGTGCGCTTGTTTTTCCTTCTGCTTTTTCCTCTCTCCAACAGTTCCTGTATTTAAAGACAACAGCCCGCCCCCTTGCCGCGTCGCCCTAGTGACGATCGCTAGGGGCGTCACTTCTTTCTAATTGGCTAAGCTTGACGTCGGCCATTTTGAATCTTAAAGGGGGCTTGTAATTTCTATGTACAGGCTATTTTACCATTTCTTCTCCTTATACGGAAGATTCCAGTTTTAACGGGCCGTCTCTCCTGAACAGAAATAACCCATAAGTTGCTTCCTAATTTAACAGATAAAAGTACTTTGTCATGCTTTTATTGTCCTTAAACTTAGAGATTATTCTTTATTTTGACTAGACAGTTTCTAACAGTCTTTTCTTGAGTTCTTGGGCCTTCTAAATATATCTTTAAACCTAATTATTGATCTTTAACCATGCTTATTGTTTTCTGTCTATTCTAAAGTATTCTTTGACTTAGTTTTAACCTTTTCAAACACTCAAGCATTGTAACCAACTTCTAATTTTAGTCTATAATATATTTTATGTCTAACTTAACTTCTAAAAGATCAATCCGTATCCTTCTAGTCTTAAGATTCTGAATATTTCTGATAATATTCTGTATCTATTACAACTATTTATTGTATTTAAACTAAGGCTGTCAAAGTTATCGCGATATTAACGCGTTAACTCCCGATTCTATTAATGCCACTAATTTTTTTAACTCAAGATTAACTAAATTTTTTTTTTTTTTTTTTTTTCTAGACTTCACTCAGGTGTATTATTGATGCTCTCATTGATACTATGTTTGTTTCTGAAGTGTGTGTGTGTGTGTGTGTGTGTGTGTGTGTGTGTGTGTGTGTGTGTGTGTGTGTGTGTGTGTGTGTGTGTGTGTGTGTGTGTGTGTGTGTGTGTGTGTGTGTGTGTGTGTGTGTGTGTGTGTGTGTGTGTGTGAGATATAGAGAGAGAAGGGGGTGAGAGAGATGAGGAAGGGGCAAGAGAGCTGAGAGAGTGTGTGTGTGGGGGGGTGATTAATCAGCCCTTGTGTGTGTGAATGTAACAAGTTCCTAACGTTTTCTTTTTCCCCTATTATTTCATGCACACTTTATTCATTGTTTTAAATTATTATTTTCTTTTAAGTTATTTTGTGCTTCACTGTTTTGAATTTGATGCAAATTTGCAATGCATGAGGGTCATCCTTTTGTGTTAAATGGCTGCATAAAGCAAGCATTTGTTGACCATTGAAGCCATCATGTTGATAAGAGTATTAAAACTTGGAACTTGAAAAAGATCTGTTTAAGGTAAAACAAATAAAAAAATAAAAATGCGATTAATTTGCGATTAATCGCGAGTTAACTATGGACAATCATGCGATTAATCGAGTTAAATATTTTAATCGTTTGACAGCACTAATTTAAACCTAATTTAATCCAAATTCTGTTCTTCAGCTCATGTCTCTTCAGACAGCGCTCCTCCTACGGCATTTTGTACCCGTAAAAGTAACATGACACTGTCTTTGAAGCTTGCTACACCAAACGGTGTCTCCTACAGGGCCAGCTCCCAACCTTATCTTTATAGCATGCAACTGGCTTATCACTCCTAGTTGGCTTCCTGTGATAACACCGCCTAAGGTCGTTAACTGCTAAAATAGACCTCATGACCCCCGGTCTCTCTGTTTTAAAGATAGTAAGTGACTCTGGTGACCTTCTCCTTTTGCCAGAGAGACAGACAGATAATGTATTCTCTAATCAATGCTACGTTTAGTTACTTTGTCATTTAGCTTTATCACTTGATATTTTCCTAAGAATCTATTGAATGACAGCAGAATATGGCTTATTGGCTATCTTATACCTATGTTTTCTGGGAGTACTCTATTGTATTTTTAGCATGATCTAGTTCCTTGTACCTATTTATCAAGGGTTCTTGGCCAGATATAAATGCAGATGAACTGTTTTCCCTATAACCACTTACAACAGGATTCCCCTGCACGTGTACATTCCTTGGGAGCAGACATGTTTCATTTTGATAATTTACGACAGTCCCCCGTTTGGGGGTTCATACCCACATATAAACCGTATAATTCTAAATTAAACATCTCTGTTTCCTTATATCACCCATATTCCTGCTAACATTTCTTTAAAAATTAAAAAAATACAAAAACCGAAATACCAAAACCCTGTCTTTATGTAATAAAATCATCATTAACTTTTTCCCCAACCCTCGTTAGACTTCTCCCCAGTCACACACACCATCAGTTATTGATATGACTTCAGATGGTAATCAACCAAGAATTAGCTTCCAAATTGATCAGCTTCTCTGTTTATGACTATTTTATCCATGTAATTAGCTTAATGTGTCTAGTTATGCAATGCACTCTGCAAGAAAAGATTAATACATCACACCAAAAAAGATTAACATTCTAAAAAACACGAGGGAGACTTAACCAAGAAAATATATACAATTTTCTTTCTCGGAAAGACCACTTAAGGTCTCTTTTATCCTTAGCTTCAACCCTGTCAGTTATCCTTTATCGAAACCTCTGAGGTCTATTGATAACCCGTTGTGGCCGTGGCCTCTTCATTGGATTTACATTCTTCTACTGTTCTGCATTGACAATACATTTTTCCCAATTTATTTATCTATATATTCCATGGCTTCTTATGTTATTATTCAATTAAATCACCTTTCTCTCATTTATTTTGTGCTGTACTGTATTACTAGATCAAATGTCTCAAGTTCAACACAACACTACTCCACCCCCGTTTGAGAGTGGAATAACAAATTACACAATCATACCTTATTTCCAGACAGGTCCTCGGTCCGGACAGCCCAGCACTGACGGGTCCCATTCACCAACAGACCCTATGCATGGTAACAAACCATAGTCCCCTTAAACACACTTCCTTCACACACTCTGCCAGCCCCCAACAAGCTGTCACAGAGTCCCCCATAAGCCAATTATCAATTACTCATGTCCACACCTTACATTAAAACTATCTGGCCAATGGCGACCAAACATCTACAGAGCTTACCTATGTACAGAGAACCTTGTTTCCCCAACTCTACACCCCACACCAAAACGTGACACAACCTCCCAGATTCTACATCTGGACTCTTAATGAGCGGAAAACAGAATTATGAATCAGCTCTCATCCACTCTCCACGTTTCCAGCCCATCATATAGACATCCCTACCAGTCCCACTGTGTCACCACCAACCTGCTACCCTGACCGGCGAGAGTACCCTCTCAGCCCGTCAGTTCCTAAGATA
The DNA here is from genome assembly GCF_963971535.1 of Notolepis coatsorum. Classification (NCBI taxonomy): domain Eukaryota; kingdom Metazoa; phylum Chordata; class Actinopteri; order Aulopiformes; family Paralepididae; genus Notolepis; species Notolepis coatsorum. The sequence continues at coordinate 85,430,076 of NC_140172.1, forward strand.
AAGATAGAGAAAAGAAACGAAAACAAAGAAAAACGCCAAAAAAATATCCCTTCTCTTTTTTATTCTATTCCATCTTATGATTTAATATCTATCTCTATCTCCCTGAGCGTCATAGCGTCTCCTGTGCATTTCCTCATCGTTCTTGTCAGCCTGTGGCCTCTGCAGACACAACCCTTTTACACACTCCCTTTGATTATGCCCCAACAGGACAAGAAGGCCCTACAGAGAGTGGTGCGCTCAGCCGAGCGTACCACGGGTATTGCGCTACCTCCCCTGCAGGCTCTATACAACAAGAGGTGCAAATCCAGAGCCTGCAGGATAATGAAAGACCCCCACCACCCCAATAACAGCCTGTTCCAGCTGCTGAGGTCAGGCAGACGCCTGCGAACTCCAGCTACTAGGACGGAGAGGCTTAGGCTAAGCTTCTTCCCCCAGGCCATCAGAGCCTTGAACAATGAACATTGAGAGACACAGAAACTGAACTATCCACACACAAGCACATACACGACACGCACGCTGAGCACGCTCACACACTAGCAGCCACTTTAACACTCATGCCGCACACACGCACACTTATGGCCAGAGGAAAGGCCACTTAAAGTAGTATAGCATCAGGAACAGTGTATTGCACTACTAAAGCTACCTAGCATGTCCTATATGCTCTGTAAATACTAATGTACAGATACCGAGATGGCACACCATGTACCTGTTTATTGCACTGTTTTATTGGATTCTATTAATATGTTGTACCACTGTATTTTATTGGATTCTATTATATGTTGTACCACTGTATTGCACATCGTCGCGGGCAAGACCAGCCGCATTTCATTGTATACCTGTATGCCGTGACAATTAAAACTCTTGACTTGACTTGACTTGAACATCCCACAGTTCCAGCACGTCTGTCTATGACCCTTTCTTGGTGGGGCGAATCCACAAGCCCCAGGGGCCTCCTGCCTGTGTTCGGATGGCCCTGATACCACCCTTAGCAGGTCTGTCGGGCCCAGGTTCTGTTCTTGCTCTCTGCCATTACCTCCACGGCCTCCTTCTCTTATGGTCTCTCGACCCCCTTTGTTGGCTCTTTGGGCTCGCCACCCTTTACCACATGATCTGGCCATGTGTCCCAGTTCACCACAAAGTGAACATCCCACAGTCCCCGACAGGCTCACACCTCTCCGGTCCTCTCCAGGCAGGTCCTGCTGTATGGAGGAGAGATGCACATACCTGTTCTTTTCTGCCGTTGCCCCTCGGGCCTGTCTTTGGGCGGGGCCTGGAAACTCACCCCTCCTATGGTGTCCATCACCATGCCCTCGCTGCTCAGCTCCCCGTTCAGGTAACGGAGCAAGTGACATCTCTTGTTCACTGAGCCCTCGTTCTGCAGCACGAAACATTACTTCCAAAATTACATCACTCATGATCTCAGTCTGCTCCGCCAGTTCTCTCTCTAGCATTTCCCTCTCGTGTGCGACTTGGTCAACAGTCAGCTGCCTCTCCACCAGGTCTCTACGGACTGTCTCATGTCTTTCGAATGCTTCCGTGAAACGCTCTCTGTCTTTCTGGAGAGAGGCACATTAGCCTCTCTTCCTCCACCCTGGCGCTGGCTGTCTGGCTCCCTGTCACCGGGCCACTCCCCTCATTCTGGCTCTGGTGTTGGGGGAAATCTGGGCATGGGGAACTTGTGGGCTGAGAAAATTGTTCATGTAAATTCCCATACCTGTCGTTGGTCCCATGTCCCCGTGGCTCTGGATCGCTTAATATTGGCCACTCCATCTGCGACCCCAACCCCTGTCCAGTCTCTCTTCCAGCCGCAAGGCCAGGGTGGGCCTCCTGGGACTGCTGTAATAATGCAGTTCTCCTCCGTCTCTTTCTTTCTCCTTTTGTCAATTTGCAGTCACCTGAAATGGTTAATCCAGCGTCGACGGACACTGGTTGGAGTAAAACAGTTGTCTCTGGTTGTCTCTCCTCAATGACCCCCTGTGTTGGAATCAAAGTCATCATTCCAAGTCCCTCTGCCATACTGGTCACCTGAGGGAAGTCCATCACATCCAAATCAATCAAGTTAATTTCAGGTATCAATCCTATTTCGGGAGTGTCTGCAAAGGTTGTCGGCTCTCTCCCCCTATCGGCATTATTTTTTCCTATCGCCCTTTGTGCCTTCTTTTTCTGCTTTTTGTTTTGGTTATGCAGTCTATAGCGACCTCCTTTTTTATACTTAAATACAAGGTTTTGTAAAGGCCTGAATATTTTTAACCATTTCTTTTTCACCTCTATTGTGACATTTCCAATTATTGAAATAGACAGATTGTCAACCTTCGCTATTGTTATTTCATCTAAGCCTTTAGTTGTTCCTATCAACGTTTCACCAAGGTGAACCTGCTGTGTATTCTACATTCTCACCACTTTCAACCACTCCTGCAATATTACCGTTTGAAAAAACAAGTTTCTCTGTGTCTGCCTTATCTTATCACTTGAGTTAAAATCACTCACACTTTCAGATTTTTACCGGTGCAGACAGGGATTGATAATTTTCTTTTTCATTCATACTTATACCAAGGCTCCCATTTAGCCGTTAATCCCCAGTTGGTATTGAAATCGTCAGAGCCTCGTCTGTCCTCGCCGAGCACCTGTCGAGAAAGAAAGAAAAACACACGCACTTAATCTCAGTGGTATTTCCCTTTTCATTCCATCAATATTTTACGCATGGAAATGTCGGGCGTCTCTATACTAATCACACTTAGAGAGATTTGGTGCAATTTATTTGAACATAACGACACGGCCTTAGCTTCGTTTTGTCCGTTGTCCAATCGGAAAACTGGATGTTCCAATCACTTGTCGTGTATCCCCTCACACGAATCTCTGGGGAATACAAATTTGCATCAACCTCGCCCGTCCGTTCCGGTACGCTGATGGTCCTCCTTTAGACAATGAGAATTAGTTCCACAACAGCCTATCAATTTCTAAACCTTTCTGGTGGATATGGTCATTTATCTGTTCAAATTTCTTTTTGCCTTGATGAATTTGTCATTTTGATCCCATAAAATACTTTGAATGACAACATCAGCGTAATGACTATGTGTAAATGTAATGTTAACCTTTTCTTCTTGCTTTTTGTTTGCTTCTCAAAACCTACTATGGGAAATCAAAAATTTACTTCTCCCTATATTACAATCAACATTTACATTTTAACATTTCCTCACATACTTCATACAACATAATTTTCATAATTAATAACCACTTTCCCTCCTTTAACACCACTTTTTGGTGTTAACCTTGAAGTAGCAAAGGCTTCTGTTCTGGTTCAGAACCGGCTGGATCGTCCTCTGCGTTGTGTATGGTTCCCCTAAAAACCTTTGTACTACCAATAAGACCAAATGGTCTTTGTTTGACGACCAGCGGAGCAGCAGGAGAAATGGAGGAGAAGGTGTACTGACAGCTGTTTAATCAAAGTTAAGAGTGTATACAAATTACAATACTGAACACTATAAAAGATTCAAGGTACCGGAGCCCTATGCCGCTCGTCCTTACTAAGAAGACAGATTAAATAATGATAGTTTGATAAGTTGTTGATGGGCTTTGTTCTCTGGCTGATGAACAAAGAAGTCTATTCTCCCTCCAAAAAGTTCTTTGTCTCTTGAGTCTCCTCTGCCACGTCGTCTGCTGTGTGAAAAAGGTGGGGTGTTGTCCTTGTGGTTCCGTGTCAGAGTGTCCTCCCACCGTCACAACACCCGCCTTATATCATAAAGCCTAGAGTCTCTGCGTGATGTCACCAAAGTGACATCATCAGAGGTGTTCCTCCAATCCCAGGCCTCTAAGTTTGAATTTGAAATAGGAGGTTGGCCTCAGCCAGCCAACCCTATATTTCCTTTGTTTTCCAGTCAAAGAACAAACACTGTCTAACTAACATATTACTTTGGTTATTGATCTCACAATATATATATTCGAATTGCAATTGATTACATAAACACAGAGATATCATAATTGAACACAGTCTGTTACCATTAAGCCTAGTTTCAACCTAAGTGAAACTAGTCTTAATATGCAGGGGATTAAGTCTTCAACACAGTTTTTTTGGCTTTCATTGAATAGCTACATGAGGCCTAATCATTCTTTTACCTTACATCAATATCTCTTTTATACAGTTTAGTATGCAACACATTTAAGTATTTTCCAATGTAGTTTCAAACGTGGCCTAATTTCAAACTCTGTGATTCCCCGTCATAAACCTGGCATATTTTATATCATTAGATTCAAGATTCTGTCCACAATATAACAGGATTTTCTGTAGTTCATATTAAATTAATCCAAGTATACCAATAGTCATTTGAAAATGTACTTAGTGTTACAGAGAATGGAGACGCTTGCTCCTCCCCTGGCAGCTGCAGCATGTTGTAATCCTACCCGAGGACCTGGCCTGCCTGTTTAGACCTGGGGCATAAGATACCGGCTTCCTGTGCTATAATCAGCCACAGGACCAGTTTAACAAACCCTTGATCTATTGTTCTGCAGCTGCCAGGGGTTGTATGCAAATGACCTCCTGGTGTGAGCCCACGTCTCTGCAAGCACACACATTCTCTAAACTTGTCCCTCTGGGCACATCAGGTTTAATGATAACCTATTTTTGATTGACATGTTTCTACAAGACTAAAACACATTAGTTTGATTTGAACACCAGTTTCAGGCAACATATATCTAGCTATGGTTACCAAATACTACTACAGTCCACACTTGGATAGAGTTTAACTATCCTTAATTGGCTAGTATTATATGTTAACCATAGATCCCAACTTCTACATATTGCTTTCCACTACCTGGATATAAATAAACCATTTTAAATCATATTACATACAGCATCCCACACTTGGATCTTAAAAATCAACACAACATTATTTTTCTACATCTCTTTCTTATGTATACTTATCATCACCCATAAATCTTTATTTTCAGTCTATTTTCATTATTGTGCGCCATGTGCAGTCTTTGACACTCTCTTTCGTACCAGGATCAATTTCCACTGGTTTCAAGTGGAGGTTTGTCAAATTCTGACTTGGAGCAGTGAGAAGGGGGGGGGGTCAATGTTTTCTGGATTGACCTGGCCCCCCTCCTCATTTCTCAGAGCTGGTGCAGTTCAAGACTGCTGAATGCTACAACCAACTCTGGAAGGTAGAATCAGAAAGCCAGTTGCCTTTCGATCCCACCCCGTCTTCTGTCGAGACCTCGTGCCTCGTGCTGTTACTCGAATAGGGGTATGACCCCCTGCTGTATTGCCAGTTCAGTTGAACCAGGAGCTCTTCCCTCGGGTGTCAGTTGCGTCGATCTTAGGTGGGGTGATTAGATCTCCCCTCTGGCGCTGTCACGGCTGTGAGGAGGTTGTTGTTGTCTCCCGCAGTCGTCGCTGGCTCAACCCCCGTTGACCCTCGGATTAGTGGAAGAGGTTTGATTCTCCCCACCCTCCGCCTGGTCGTTGATAGGGGCGATAGCGGCTCCACCCTTTCGCTTGCTGACACCCTGGTCAATTGCTAAGGCCTTGCAGCCTGTTTGTTGACAGCCGGAGTTGATGATGAGGCCTAGCAGCCTGTCTCCTCGTAGATTGCCTGTCGTTTGGCCTCTCTCGTTCCCCTCCGAAGCCTCCAGACCCGGTCACTGCGTTGGCCGGAACTCTCAACGCTTGAGAGTTAGGCTTCTCCTGGATCTCTTGGTACCCGCAGTGTTGTGATTCCCCATGGACCTCTGGGTAGACACTAGCCAGTGTCCTGGATCAACAGTACCGCTGGAGTCCTTGGTCTCCCTCGTACCACACTCGGATGACTGCTGATTCCCCAATCTCCCATTCGTATCCTGCAGTGAATATATATCGCTTCGGTGGACAGCGCAGGTTACTTCTACCACAACAATTGATTGAGAGTCCATATTTTTCCTCCCTCAGACACTCTTTACTGGTCTGAGTTTGACAACTTTCTTTTCCAAATCATTTATCTATATATTTCATGGCTTCTAGATCGTTAATTTTCAAAATTCAGAAAAATTCACATGGCTCTCATTTTATTATGCTGTCAAAACAGTATAACCCACCACCCTTTGATGTGGAATAAAATTCTAAACATCATACCTTCGTTCTTGGACAGCTGCCTCCGGGCCCGGACAGCCAGTACTGACACGCCCTCTCATCCAGTAGTCCTACACGTACGGCAACAAATCACAGTCCGCCTTAAACACACATCTTCCACATGCTCTGCCAGCCTCTACTAAGCCGTCAGAGTCCCCCACAAGCCAATTATCAATTGCACATGTCCACACCCTACACAAAGACTATTTGGCCAATGGCGACCAAAACCTACTGAGCTTATCAATGTACAGAGAATCATGTTTCCCAACACTTCCACCAACCCCCAGATCCTAGATCCGGATTTTTAATGGGCGGAGAACAAAAATCCATGAACCAGCTCATGTCCATTCACTTTGTTCTCAGTCCATTATATAGACATATACTACCCAGTCCTGCTGTGTCGAGATCACTCCCAGCCTGTCAGGTTTCCTAAGAAAAAATATAGAAAAGAAACAAAAACAAAGAAAAACATGCCCAAAACAATAATTGAAAACAATAAACAAAACCTGTGAGCATTTCTTCTTCAACTCACTCTTAGAAACAAAATTAACCTATTATCTAGGGGCGTATCCACCCTGTATATACTAAGAAACAAAAATGGAAAAATCAAACGAATAAACAAAATGAAAGCTTCCGGCCTAAGTCAGGAATTGCTCGTAACACACTAGGAAAGAAAAAATACGCAGCAATACAATTAAACACCTATATCTATTACTCATGATTGTTGATGTCCATCTATCAATATCATAACAACCTAGGAACAACTATGGGTCTTTTTAATTTCTTAATCATGCAGTCCACCCTTTGACCAATCTGAATGTTGATCAAACATGGATAATCTACTGACCACTAGCTGCCGCAGTGTCACATAATTTCACTGTCTAATATTGTATACCTAATATTAACTGTTTACCATTTGATTTGATGTTCTTGTTAGTCCGATTAGTACACGCATCCGTCAGTTACTCCATCACGCCATATTACTCACACATCCATTTTAGTAACTTCCACTCATAACCTAATCCCCTAACCCCTCTATTTATTTTTTATTCTATTTTTATTCTAATCAGTAGCATATATTTTTTTATTCAATTTATTCAATTTTTATTCTAATCAGTTGTATATATTTTTTTATTCTGCCGGCGGCCTCTGCAGACATGACCTTTGAAAATGACCTATCAGTCCACAGATCCAGCAAACCTGTCCTTGTTCCCTCGGTTGTGGGGCCCGGTGGGCCCCCCGCCTGTAATCGGATGGCCCTGGGGTCATCGGGCCCAGAGTCTGTCCTTGCTCTCTGCCATTACCGCCATGGCTCTCACCTCTGACAGTCCCTTTCTGGTCTCGCCCCCCTTGAGCCTGTTCTGGGGAGAAAACCACATACCTATTTTGTTCAGCCACAGTTCTTTGCGCCTGTTGTTGGGAGGGGCCCGCTATCTGTCCGGGCAACGGGGCACAAGGCATTGCTTGATCACGGCGGCCTAACTCCGACGCCCGAAGCATGATCTCAATAGCTGTACCATCTAGCAGTGCAGTGTCTTTCTCGCCAGTTCTTGTTCCAGTCTCTGAGTCTCGTGTGCGGCTAATTCCGACGCCCGAAGCATGACCCCAATCGCTGTACAATCTAGCAGTACATTCTTTCTCGCCCATTCTTGCTCCAGTCTCTGCGTCCCGTGTGCGGCTTGACCAATCTCCAGTTGTGTCTTCATCAAGTCTCGATGAACTGCCTCGTGTCGTTAGAACGCTGCTATAAACGCTCTCTTTTGTCGTCTGTAGGTCGGCGCCCCTTCCCCCATCTCAGCGCTGGCGGTCTGACTTCCCATCGCTGGGCCCCGCCTCTCATCTTGGCTCTGGTGCTGAGGGGTCCTGGACAGGGGGAGCTTGCGGGCCGTGGACACTGTACTTGATACCGACCTTGGTTTTGCCCGTATCCACCTCCCCTGTTCCCCCATCGAGGGCCTCCTGTTGTGGATAGATAGTCCCGCTCACAGTCTTTAGAAATATGGCCGAGATTCCCGCACCTCCAACACACAATTGACTGTGCTTTGGATCCATTCGCACTCCCTCTTTTGTTTCCACCTCGTCCCTGTGACTGCCAAGGTTTTTTCCTTGGCTTTTGTTGTTGTTCTGGCGCAGGACCCCCCTGTGTTGGAGTTAAAGACATTATTTCCAGTCCCTCCGTCACACTGGTCTCAAGAGGGGAGTCAGTCACATTCAAATCAATCAGGTTAACGTCACTGTTCAATTCGGTCAATGAAACGTCTGCAGAGGTTATCGGCATGCCCCCCCCCATTGGCCTGACTACTGTTGGCCATTTTTATATTGCTTCTATTTATTACACTATGGCTTAATGAACTAGACTATTTGTCCAGTTTTGGTTACCCTATTTTTGCTTCTAATTGCTCCTATCAAAGTTAGTGAATCTGCTCTATATTAATCATTCACACGTGCTCTCATACACTCAAATTCCACCGTTTGGAAAGCAAGTTTCTCTGTATTTAAACTATTTTTACAAACTTGAGTTAATATCACTCACACTGTCAGAGTTATTGGTGCAAACAGGAATTGACAAAACGCTTTGTGTGATACTATACCCAGCCTTTCAACAGTCAATTTCCCCCGTTTGGAGTTTGGAACTGTCAGCACTGCCACCGTCCGCCCTGGAGCAGCTGTGAAGAGAGAAAGAAAAAGCATACACTTAATTATCAGTGGCATTTCCCTTTCACAATCCATCATTTATCTTTAAGCATGGAATGTCGGGCATCTTCTATACTAATATCACTTTAGAGAGCGTTTGTGCAATTTTCTTTCTAATTTTTAACGACACGGCCTTAATTGTTTTCTGTTGTCTCCATCGGAAAACTGGATCTCCCAATCCCGTTGTCATGCTCCTTCTTCACACGACTCTGGGGAACCCTATTTCGCATCAGCCTTTTCCTTCTGTTGATCAATCAGAAATTTGTTATTCACAGCCTATCATTTCTAAACATTTGTGCTGGATATGGTCATTTAGGTGAATAAAATCACTTTAACTCTTATTGCTCTGCAAATGACTATGTGTATCTTTAATTCTAACCTTTCCTTCTATGTGTAGCTTTATTTATTTCTATCTGAGAAAGCCTAAAAATGTATTCCGCTCACATCACATTTTACATACCAGTAATACCCATATTTCACACATAATTTTGCACATAATTACTACACATTCCCCCGTAACACCTAATCTATAGGCAGGGCCGCCTCAGGGGGTGTGCGAGCAGTGCGGTCGCACAGGGCCTCGCGGGAAGGGGGGCCTCGCGAGAAGATTTTTTTTTTTTTTTTTTTTTTTGCGAGGCCCTATGGGGTCTCGCACGAGGCCCCTTTTTATTTTTTTTTATATAAAAATGTAAATAAATATAACGTTATTTAACAATCACTTTCCATCACAGAACGAAAATCTAGTTTTGCTTACAGCAGCAGGTGTCTAAAATCTTTTTTTTTCGTTTTTTTTGCGAGGCCCTATGGCTAGGGTCACGGAAATTAAAATAAATATAAAGTTATTTAACAATCACTTTCGATCACAGAACGAAAATCTAGTTTTGCTTACAGCAGGTGTGACTTACATCATCATGATCCATCATGTTTATATAAACATCACTGTTTATTTTATATATCAAGACAAAAATGACATATGTGAAGTGTCAAAACTATTGAAATGTGTATTATGCTGTATTACTGTATACTGCTGTCTCACCTTAAAACATTTTTCAATCAATCAATCAATCAATCAATCAATCAATCAATCAATCAATCAATCAATCAATCAATCAAATACTACCTCTCAAAGAATGCTCAGTCAACTCAGAGTGTGCACGCTGCACCGTCCACCACCCCTCCCCCCTGCTCACAGCAGGTGGTTGGAAAAATGTATCATTTTGATTGAACTTGCAGACAATGTGTAGCCAGTGGGGGAGGGGTGCGCGACTGTGTGGCGCTGAGTTCACCTCATTTACTGCATGGGGACTGGTGAGGACGGCCCGGGCCGTTTTGATTGATTGATTGATTGAAAAGTTTATTAACAGATTGCAGAGTACAGCTCAAAACATACAATTGTTAAGGGGATGCAGACCAGAGAAAGACTTTCGTCTTGTTTACATCAGGGTCCCCCGTAACACATATTTCTCTGTATCTGATTTTATTTATTTTTAGTTTTTTTTCTCTTTTCCATGGCAGGTTTTTTGTTTGTTTATTGGTAGGCTGGTAGCTATCCTATAGCAATATTGTTATTATTATTATTATTATTACCGTTATTATTGTTATTATTAATATTATTATTATTATTATTATTATTATTATTATTATTATTATTATTATTATTATTATTATTATTATTATTATTATTATTATTATTATTATTATTCAATCATCATGGTCATATTATCATTATTATTTATTATTGTTATCATAGTTATGGTAATGATTATTATTATATTATATATGGTGAAGTAAGGTGCCGTGCACTTGAGCTGACCATTTATATTAAAATAATTATGAAATTTGGAAGAGGGCAGGAAACGTATGTTTTCTTCATCCTGTTTCCTGCAGCGTGATCTATCTATCTGCGCATATAAAAAGCTGCCATTACGCATGTGGTGGTGGTCACTCACAGCAGGTGTGTCAGGTGTGGATGACTCAAGACAAGTGATAAACATTTTTAACACAATGTCGACGACGAGAGAACGAGATAAAGGACGGAAATTTGTCTCTGGGTATTTACAGCGAAACAAGGCAAAAAAAAACGAATGTTCACAAATTCTCAGAAAGGATCATTTGACAAATTTATTACAAAAAACAAGGAAGCAATATCCCCGGGCCCTGCTGCAGGGCCTCGCAGAGGCGGGGGGAAGAAGCGCCCGAGCCAATGCACCAGCCGGGCTCTTCACCAGCCTCCGATGAATAGCAGTGAAGATGAGGATGATGGGATTGGCATTGGCGACAACGACGCATTGGCATGCAGCATGGACATGGTAGGTAGCCACTAGCCAGGTAGCCTGCAGCCGCATAGGGCTGTCTGCGTCACTCACATCTATCTAATTATCTAGCCATTAAGCCAATAAGCCCTGGCACGTGGAGTGGTGTGTATTTCATTGAGCTTGTAATTGTCAGGTCACAGGCCTAATATGAGTTAATCTATTTTCAGAATTTCAGTATAGCCAATATTTGGTGAAGCATTCGTTCGTTTATTTGACGAATGACTGATGATTTATCATGCAGGCAGGCGGCACTGCAGCATGGTAGATATGTCGCAGACAGGCAGCCCTAGCCGGCCATGCGGCTAGGCCTACCTCATTAGCCAACATTTGGGGAAGCATTCGTTCGTTTATTTGACGATGATGATAATAAATAATAATAACAATTTAGTAATATGATTGCCAATAATAATAATAGATTAATAATAACGAAAAATTCGTATGCGTCACATCATCTATCTATCTAGCCGCCATTAAGCGCTGGCACGTGGGGAGTGGTGGCGTGGTGGTGGTATTTAATTTCGCTTGTAATATGCTCCATTTATTTTGGAGACCATTTTGGGAAATTCTGCCTTTGCAACTAGTCTTTATTACCACAAACGAGAGACGGGCCTAATATGAGTTAAGCTATTTTCAGAATATCAGTATAGACAACATTTGGGGAAGCATTCGTTCGTTTATTTGATGATAATAATAACAATTATTATGCCAATAATAATAAAATAATTCGTTAGGCCTAATACTTCATTTTTTCTAAGGTCTTTAATTAATTTACCACAACTGCTACTATTTTCAATAAATATGCTGGCTGCTTGAATATAATTAAGAACACATCTGAATATTGTTGAATAATTGTGTTTTACGTTTTGTTTTTGGAAAAACATGAAAGCCCCTTATATGCAAATAATTAAGCAGGGTTTGAGCAAGCCCCCCTATAAATCATTACGTGACGTCTATTGATTGATTGATTGACACTGTACATTGGAATACTGACAAAGCCATACTTGGTAATTTACTGTACAACTGGGTTAAAGGGGAACTCCAACATTTTGGGAAATTAGCTTATTTAACATCTTCCCTGGAGTTAGACAAGAAGATACATACCTTTTTTGTCTCTGTGTGTGCATTTAGCTTTGGGAATAGACGCTCCGTTAGCATAGCTTAGCTTCATCACTGGAAGTGAGGCAGATCCGTAGCCTTACAGTGTATTGCAAGGTCTGACATTGACCAAACTTGATATGCATGACCTTGGTGGGCTCTAGGTCAACTCCTGAAAAGGGGGTCAATGTCAGACTTTGCAATCAAAAGTTAGGGGGCTAATAACCCTTGCCATAATTTCAGTGCGCCCCCTAACCGCCCCCTAACTTTTGATTGCAAGGTCTGACATTGACCCCCTTTTTCAGGAGTTGACCTAGAGCCCACCAAGGTCATGCATATCAAATTCTGTCAATGTCAGACCTTGCAATACACTGTAAGGCACTGTAAGGCTACGGATTTGCCTCACTTCCAGTGATGAAGCTAAGCTATGCTAACTGAGCGTCTATTCCCAAAGCTAAATGCACACACAGAGACAAAAAAGGTATGTATCTTCTTGTCTAACTCCAGGGAAGATGTTAAATAAGCTAATTTCCCAAAATGTTGGAGTTCCCCTTTAATGTGCACTGTCCCTGGGTAAAAATGTTGAATAACATAACTTACTTAACCCCTCAGGAGGAAGATTCAATTAATAGCAGCGCTGCCCAGCAGCACAAGCGGGTGCCAGCGATGGTCACAGCGAGCGCTGACGATGAGGAGCCAGGGAGGAGCCAGTTTACGGTAAGCAGCCAGGGACTACAGATAAACTAGCTAATTCTGGCACATTTACATGATTGATGTGGAAATGCACTATGTTTGTTAAAGGGGAACTCCAACATTTTGGGAAATTAGCTTATTTAACATCTTCCCTGGAGTTAGACAAGAAGATACATACATTTTTTGTCTCTGTGTGTGCATTTATCTTTGGGAATAGACGCTCCGTTAGCATAGCTTAGCTTCATCACTGGAAGTGAGGCAAATCCGTAGCCTTACAGTGTATTGCAAGGTCTGACATTGACCAAACTTGATATGCATGACCTTGGTGGGCTCTAGGTCAACTCCTGAAAAGGGGGTCAATGTCAGACTTTGCAATCAAAAGTTAGGGGGCTAATAACCCTTGCCATAATTTCAGTGCGCCCCCTAACTGCCCCCTAACTTTTGATTGCAAGGTCTGACATTGACCCCCTTTTTCAGGAGTTGACCTAGAGCCCACCAAGGTCATGCATATCAAATTCTGTCAATGTCAGACCTTGCAATACACTGTAAGGCACTGTAAGGCTACGGATTTGCCTCACTTCCAGTGATGAAGCTAAGCTATGCTAACTGAGCGTCTATTCCCAAAGCTAAATGCACACACAGAGACAAAAAAGGTATGCATCTTCTTGTCTAACTCCAGGGAAGATGTTAAATAAGCTAATTTCCCAAAATGTTGGAGTTCCCCTTTAATGTGCACTGTCCCTGGGTAAAAATGTTGAATAACATAACTTACTTAACCCCTCAGGAGGAAGATTCAATTAATAGCAGCGCTGCCCAGCAGCACAAGCGGGTGCCAGCGATGGTCACAGCGAGCGCTGACGATGAGGAGCCAGGGAGGAGCCAGTCCACGGTAAGCAGCCAGGGACTACAGATAAACTAGCTAATTCTGGCACATTTACATGATTGATGTGGAAATGCACTATGTTTGTTAAAGGGGAACTCCAACATTTTGAGAAATTAGCTTATTTAACATCTTCCCTGGAGTTAGACAAGAAGACACATACCTTTTTTGTTTCTGTGTGTGCATTTAGCTTTGGGAATAGACGCTCTGTTAGCATAGCTTAGCTTCATCACTGGAAGTGAGGCAAATCCGTAGCCTTACAGTGTATTGCAAGGTCTGACATTGACCAAACTTGATATGCATGACCTTGGTGGGCTCTAGGTCAACTCCTGAAAAGGGGGTCAATGTCAGACTTTGCAATCAAAAGTTAGGGGGCTAATAACCCTTGCCATAATTTCAGTGCGCCCCCTAACTGCCCCCTAACTTTTGATTGCAAGGTCTGACATTGACCCCCTTTTCAGGAGTTGACCTAGAGCCCACCAAGGTCATGCATATCAAGTTTGGTCAATGTCAGACCTTGCAATACACTGTAAGGCACTGTAAGGCTACGGATTTGCCGCACTTCCAGTGATGAAGCTAAGCTATGTTAACGGAGCGTCTATTCCCAAAGCTAAATGCACACACAGAGACAAAAAAGGTATGCGTCTTCTTGTCTAACTCCAGGGAAGATGTTAAATAAGCTAATTTCCCAAAATGTTGGAGTTCCCCTTTAATGTGCACTGTCCCTGGGTAAAAATTTTGAATAACATAACTTACTTAACCCCTCAGGAGGAAGATTCAATTAATAGCAGCGCTGCCCAGCAGCACAAGCGGGTGCCAGCGATGGTCACAGCGAGCGCTGACGATGAGGAGCCAGGGAGGAGCCAGTCCACGGTAAGCAGCCAGGGACTACAGATAAACTAGCTAATTCTGGCACATTTACATGATTGATGTGGAAATGCACTATGTTTGTTAAAGGGGAACTCCAACATTTTGGGAAATTAGCTTATTTAACATCTTCCCTGGAGTTAGACAAGAAGATACATACCTTTTTTGTCTCTGTGTGTGCATTTAGCTTTGGGAATAGACGCTCCGTTAGCATAGCTTAGCTTCATCACTGGAAGTGAGGCAAATCCGTAGCCTTACAGTGTATTGCAAGGTCTGACATTGACCAAACTTGATATGCATGACCTTGGTGGGCTCTAGGTCAACTCCTGTAAAGGGGGTCAATGTCAGACTTTGCAATCAAAAGTTAGGGGGCTAATAACCCTTGCCATAATTTCAGTGCGCCCCCTAACTGCCCCCTAACTTTTGATTGCAAGGTCTGACATTGACCCCCTTTTCAGGAGTTGACCTAGAGCCCACCAAGGTCATGCATATCAAGTTTGGTCAATGTCAGACCTTGCAATACACTGTAAGGCACTGTAAGGCTACGGATTTGCCTCACTTCCAGTGATGAAGCTAAGCTATGCTAACGGAGCGTCTATTCCCAAAGCTAAATGCACACACAGAGACAAAAAAGGTATGTGTCTTCTTGTCTAACTCCAGGGAAGATGTTAAATAAGCTAATTTCCCAAAATGTTGGAGTTCCCCTTTAATGTGCACTGTCCCTGGGTAAAAATGTTGAATAACATAACTTACTTAACCCCTCAGGAGGAAGATTCAATTAATAGCAGCGCTGCCCAGCAGCACAAGCGGGTGCCAGCGATGGTCACAGCGAGCGCTGACGATGAGGAGCCAGGGAGGAGCCAGTCCACGGTAAGCAGCCAGGGACTACAGATAAACTAGCTAATTCTGGCACATTTACATGATTGATGTGGAAATGCACTATGTTTGTTAAAGGGGAACTCCAACATTTTGGGAAATTAGCTTATTTAACATCTTCCCTGGAGTTAGACAAGAAGATACATACCTTTTTTGTCTCTGTGTGTGCATTTAGCTTTGGGAATAGACGCTCCGTTAGCATAGCTTAGCTTCATCACTGGAAGTGAGGCAAATCCGTAGCCTTACAGTGTATTGCAAGGTCTGACATTGACCAAACTTGATATGCATGACCTTGGTGGGCTCTAGGTCAACTCCTGAAAAGGGGGTCAATGTCAGACTTTGCAATCAAAAGTTAGGGGGCTAATAACCCTTGCCATAATTTCAGTGCGCCCCCTAACTGCCCCCTAACTTTTGATTGCAAGGTCTGACATTGACCCCCTTTTCAGGAGTTGACCTAGAGCCCACCAAGGTCATGCATATCAAGTTTGGTCAATGTCAGACCTTGCAATACACTGTAAGGCACTGTAAGGCTATGGATTTGCCTCACTTCCAGTGATGAAGCTAAGCTATGCTAACGGAGCGTCTATTCCCAAAGCTAAATGCACACACAGAGACAAAAAAGGTATGTGTCTTCTTGTCTAACTCCAGGGAAGATGTTAAATAAGCTAATTTCCCAAAATGTTGGAGTTCCCCTTTAATGTGCACTGTCCCTGGGTAAAAATGTTGAATAACATAACTTACTTAACCCCTCAGGAGGAAGATTCAATTAATAGCAGCGCTGCCCAGCAGCACAAGCGGGTGCCAGCGATGGTCACAGCGAGCGCTGACGATGAGGAGCCAGGGAGGAGCCAGTCCACGGTAAGCAGCCAGGGACTACAGATAAACTAGCTAATTCTGGCACATTTACATGATTGATGTGGAAATGCACTATGTTTGTTAAAGGGGAACTCCAACATTTTGGGAAATTAGCTTATTTAACATCTTCCCTGGAGTTAGACAAGAAGATACATACCTTTTTTGTCTCTGTGTGTGCATTTAGCTTTGGGAATAGACGCTCCGTTAGCATAGCTTAGCTTCATCACTGGAAGTGAGGCAAATCCGTAGCCTTACAGTGTATTGCAAGGTCTGACATTGACCAAACTTGATATGCATGACCTTGGTGGGCTCTAGGTCAACTCCTGAAAAGGGGGTCAATGTCAGACTTTGCAATCAAAAGTTAGGGGGCTAATAACCCTTGCCATAATTTCAGTGCGCCCCCTAACTGCCCCCTAACTTTTGATTGCAAGGTCTGACATTGACCCCCTTTTCAGGAGTTGACCTAGAGCCCACCAAGGTCATGCATATCAAGTTTGGTCAATGTCAGACCTTGCAATACACTGTAAGGCACTGTAAGGCTATGGATTTGCCTCACTTCCAGTGATGAAGCTAAGCTATGCTAACTGAGCGTCTATTCCCAAAGCTAAATGCACACACAGAGACAAAAAAGGTATGTATCTTCTTGTCTAACTCCAGGGAAGATGTTAAATAAGCAAATTTCCCAAAATGTTGGAGTTCCCCTTTAATGTGCACTGTCCCTGGGTAAAAATGTTGAATAACATAACTTACTTAACCCCTCAGGAGGAAGATTCAATTAATAGCAGCGCTGCCCAGCAGCACAAGCGGGTGCCAGCGATGGTCACAGCGAGCGCTGACGATGAGGAGCCAGGGAGGAGCCAGTCCACGGTAAGCAGCCAGGGACTACAGATAAACTAGCTAATTGATGTGGAAACTGACTGTTTGTTAATGTGCACTGTCCCTGGGTAAACATGTTGAATAACATAACTTACTTAACCCCTCAGGAGGAAGATGCATTGACGACCAGTGACGAAGAGGATGCGGAGCGCAAGGCCCCTATTCATAGCAGCAGCAGAGCGGAGAGTGAAATGGTGGATGCCACCATGATGCAGTATGACGATGTGGGTAATTGGCCAGTGAACTTGAATAGAGAGAGAGATCTGATCATTCGAAGAGGTCCCCAAAAGCTGAAACCAGGATTTTGTTATCCGAAAAACAAAGAAAACAAAAGACACTTTAGCGAGGCTTTCTTAATCCGAAAATTAGCAAATGGGGAAACGAATGAAAGAAAGTGGCTTACCTATTCTAAGAAATTAGACAAAGCATTTTGTTTTTGCTGCAAACTCTTCAGCTTGAACAGTGCAACACAACTATCTGATAAAGGCACCAATGATTGGATTCATATAACTGCTGTACTGAAATCACACGAAACATCCCCAGATTTCAAATGCATTAAAATGGAGAGAGGCAACAACACGATTGGAAACTAATACGGGCATAGATGCGTTGCAACAAAGGGAAATGAACAGAGAGAAAGCGCATTGGCAGGCCGTGCTAACCCGTATTGTTGCAGCTGTTCAATATCTGGCAGAACATAATTTGGCATTTAGAGGAACTAATAAGAAGCTTTATGATGAAAGCAATGGTAACTTTTTAGGCCTCATAGAAATGCTTGCCAAATTTGACCCAACTATGCAAGAGCATGTCAGACGAATTAAAAACAAAGAAACCCATCAGCATTATTTGGGATCTGAAATTCAAAATGAAATCATTCGTATCATGGCTGCAAACGTGAGACATTTCATACTTCACTGCTGTGAACGGAGCCTGGAACTCTGTGGAACTATTTTTTTTCCTGTTCCTTCCTTTATATATTTAATTTATATTATAACTTTTTCATTTAAATTATTAAGGGTCTTGTCATTATTATTATTGCTGTATCTGTCCTGTGATGTCTTGTTTTATTGTTGTGTTAACTATTGTGCTGTGTCTTGAGTTTCATGTAAAAAAAGGAAAATTAAAAAAGGATTTGATTGAAGAAAAACAAAACCCAGTGTCAAGGCTTCATTATAATAATCAAACATGTAACATGTGTGTACAGTTTTTCTCAATTGCTTTGGTGCATTTTTCTGATCAGGATTAAAGTTCTCATAACTGTTACATAGTTCAACCTCCACAACATCATAGTAGCAGTTTCTCATTCCTCCGAACAAATTGCAAATGCTTTTGGACATGCATCAATTGCTTTCATATAATTCTCTGCTGTTATATAACATTATCATTTGCTTATGTCATGTCAGTCAAAATGAACTATACTTAGTTATGAGTTATGACTGCTGAATAGCCATTCCCTATAAAACTAATGGTCCTCTTGAGTCATTACCTACAAAAATGTTGAACTAGTTGTCAAAATCTGTCAATTGTGGTTGAGTGAGCAATACAAAGCGCTGTTATAGAGGATGACTATCTTTAATATGAGTGCTCAGGGGAAATTAAATATGCATGAAACAATTGTACAATGTGCCATTTGACCGGAACAGCGACAAGAGTGAAGGACACCTGGCTGTCACCAGTATAATGTACAGGTAAAACATTTATGTGCGAGTGTTCTATCCTCTAATGTTCAGTGCTGTAAACTACATGAACTGTGCTATTATTTAAGAATACGTTGACTATGCAAAAATATATATATATATATATATTATAAAAAAAAAAAAAAAAAAATATATAGGGGGGGGGGGGGGCTCACGTTTAAATCTCGCACAGGGCCTCGCATTTCTCCCAGGCGGCCCTGTCTATAGGTGTTAGACCCACTTCTCACGAGAAAAGAAATTAATTTTCAGTGACTCATGTCACCGAATTCTCGTGGCTTGGAACAGTGCCGCACAACCTGTTTATTAAACCACAGGCGCAGACACCACCCCCATTTTGAAATCCCTGCAGACCAATGACATCTCACTGGTCTGCCGACTTGTAGCCCACGGCGTCCCCCCCAGTTTGCAACCTGGAACGCGAAACCCCGGGCTTCCTACTCAAGGATATCCAAAGTCCATACAACTCTCAACCACTGCTGCACACACACAGCACCTCCGACTCAAATTAACCACCGCAACCACCTCCACCTAAACAGCCACACATAATATGACTCAATGCGCGCAGCGTGGCAGCGAGCTTCGACGAGCGCACACATGGCGCATCCCCGTCAATGCGCGGAGGCAGTCAGCGAGCCACGACGAGCTGTCTACCACCCACACCACGACGTCCACAGTCCCCGCACCCCCGTTAAACTGAAAAGAAAAATTACACGCCTCATTCATCTACCAACACCGCCATTGCAGGTGCAGCCGAGCAGAGTGACCCCTCACACGCAGGTCCATCTGCGTGGAGAGTCCCTAACCTGTCCTCAAAGCATGCTCCGACTTACGGCCCACCATCATGAACGCAACATCCAAACCACTGGCACGGAGACCTGGTGAGAGCCAGAGAGTATGGCCCACCGCTGGTTGCTACAACATCATCGCCCTGACGCCGGCCAATACCACTACCAGCACTAGAAACCCCCAAAAAATAACAATAAACTGCATTTGAAACCTACAGAGAATAACAATAAACAATAAACAAGTCCAAATAGGAGAGAAAGAGAGAGAGAGAGAAAAAGAGAGAGAGGTGGGGGGCCGAGGGGGGAAGAGAAAATGGAAGAGAGGTGGAGGAGGGCAGGGAGAGAGAGAGAAAGAAGGGGGGGTGAGTGAAGGAGGGATGGAGAGAGAGAGGGGGGGGGAAGAGAGAGGGGGGGGAGAGAGAGAGGACTTTAAGAGAGATTAACACCCCATTGGCCGAAACTACACTAAATACCATATAGCTTGTGCCGCATAAACGGCCAACCCTCTCGTCAAATGACCCCACTCTTAAAGAATGACCTCCCAACCAGGACGGGAGCATCAACCTGTCCCATAGAGAGAAAGAGAGAGTGGGAGAGAGATTGAGGGGGGAGAGGGGAGAGAGAGGGAGAAATAGGGAGAGATGTGGGGAGTGAGGGGGAGGGAGAAAGAGAGGAAGAGAGAGAGAGAGAGTGACAGGTGGGGAGCGAGGGGAAGGGAGGGCGGAGGGGAGAGAGGGAGAGGGTGAGGGAGGGAAGACAGGTGGGGTGAGAGGGGAAAGGAGAGCGGAGGGGAGAGAGGGAGAGGGGGAAGGAGGGAGAGACAGGTGGAGTGAGAGGGGAAGGGAGAGCGGAGGGGAGAGAGGGAGAGGGGGAGGAGGGGAGAGAGAGATAGAGGAAGGGGGGAAGAGAGAGGGGGGGTTGAGGGGGGGAGAGGGAGAGGAGGAGGGGGGTAGGGAGAGAGAGAGAGAGACGTGGGGAGTGAGGGGGAGGGAGAGAGAGAGGAAGGGAGAGAAAGAGAGAGTGAGCTCATACCATCGTAAACTCGCATACCTGACCCAGCCTACCCCAGCTGCACACACACCCCGCATGGGTCACCAGGCCCACCTAACCATAAAGGTGGTTCCCTCACACGCTCTAACCCACAAGCCCCAGCAAATACACACTCATAATAGCGAGAGAGAGTGGTGGGGGGGCGAGGGGGGAAGAGAGAATGGAAGAGAGGTGGAGGAGGGCAGGGAGAGAGAGAGAGGAGAGAGAGAGAGGGAGAGAGAGAGAGAGAGGGGGGGGGGGTTCTAAAAGAGAGACATATTTTCAACCATACTTTCAATGCAACACAGCCACACACGACATAAACTGCACCAGCTAAACGCTTCCTGTATCTGCTTAGGACGGGAGTCTAAATATGCCTCCACCGCCCCCTAGCGCAGTTCCAACCACATCGCTTTGAAAATAATAATCCCTTATAATCATTACCCCTTGCCCCGTCTAAAATGGCTACCACGGCGCTCTACCTAAAATGGCCGTGCATCGCGAGACTTCCCAAGGATCTCGTCATGCTATGTCGTTAGCACAGGTAGCTTAGCATAATAGCTTCGTTAGCTTTAGCCCAGCACAGGTAGCCAGCCCGTCCACCGCTCCACGCACCCCTATGACGTCACAACCGGCGACCGCTTAGCAACATTAGCTCCTTTAGCGCGGCTAGTTAGCATTAGCTTAGCTTCACCCACAACACCATAATAACGTTCCCCAACGGCCCATTGTCCCGTTTCGCCGCGCGGGCCGACACCTCGCAATGTTAACGCAACACCACTTCACCCTACAACAGAACTCAAATCCTCTCAAAACGCCAGTGTACAGATTTAATCAAAAAATAAAAACATTACATCACACAGGCCCTCTCAAAACACTAGCTTGACCCCACCGCCTTCGTTTCCGCAGTGCCCAGGACGACTTCCGGGTCAAATTTTCACTCCATTCGATCCCTTAATACATTAAACAATGACTTTATCCGTGTCGAATTAGAAAATTTTAAAGTGCCTTACACATCCCCGTATCCCACGATACTACCGATCGACCACATACACTCAAAACTACGCCGCCTCGTCACTAGTATCCCCCGGTCGCCCCCTAGGCTAATGTAGCAGCTAACTGCTGCTGTGTTCCAACGGCCCTCGAAAAACCGGCGTTCAACTATTACATTTCCCCACGGCTGTTTGGTCATTAAAATTTCATAATAATACAACAATAAGCTCTTACGTTTCGTCAATCATTCCTAACCCTAGCCATCATTCAAACATACATAATATTGCCACACCTAACCACAAATAAAAACACAAACATCCATTCAGATTTTGACCTCTTGCTATTGTTACCAGAACGTCCGCGCGGCCATTTTAAAAAATTTCGTTTTACTTTATTCAATAACTTCCGCGCGACTATTAAAAACGAGATCAAGTGCAATCGTTCACTTTAACTATACTGAATGTTTAAGATTATAACCAGTCTTTCAACCGAATTGCTACCAAGTACTATTGTTCGCCGGTTATCACGGCGGACGTGCCTCGTAATATGTTCCGGAGTATCACGCACTAAAAAAGAATCTCCCTCGACTTTGGGGCTTCTGTAATCCACAAACTCAATTTGTAGACAACCCCCTCGCCGTCTTGATCTATTTGAAATACACCCTAATGTGGGCATAATCTTCATTTAGTTCGGTCGATATTAAATGCAGAGAGCACGATTCGTCAAATTGAAACAGAAACGGCTGTCTCTGCTTTAACATGTTACAACCTACGTATATTTCCAGCTAGGACCTAACGCCTCATATCACCTGACTCGCTTATTCCCCGTGATCCATAACAAGCCCCCTGTACCATATCGATCGCCTTCCCGCACTTACATCTTCTGATTTACATGATCCAAACAATGTTGAATTAGTGTATTAACGACCCTATGTCCCGCCGATGGATCAGCCCCCCGCCGTTTGCCGTTTGAGTTACGGCTCTAGGCCGGAATCCGTTCCATCCCGCCAGCATAGACACACAATTCACCCATTGTCCCGACACGTAAAAAAATTACCACCACCGCTGCGTCCGGTTCTGAGCTAAATGATTAGGTCTCCATTCCCCAGAATACGCCCTGTCGAATCTTGCCAACAACAGTTTATCGAGTCCACGATTCAATGGACTTTCCAACTCGATGTAGTCCGACGCTTCGACCCGCACTATGATTACAGTAGTTATGCCCCCCCCAACGCCTCACATATCTAATACTATATGAGGTAATATTCTCGGTCAACCCCTGGTTCGAACTGAGCGACCCCATATTCCGCCATTACACTCACCTATTTTTCAGGTTCTGATGCTGTCGAAGTCCTTCGGCAGCTTTTCTGAAATCATCCAGTGTTAGATTGAAGGTCGCCGCTGGTTCCCGGATGGTCGACGGCACCAAATTGAAGTAGCAAAGGCTTCTGTTCTGGTTCTGATAAGATCAGAACCGGCTGGATCGTCCTCTGCGTTGTGAATGGTTCCCCTAAAAACCTTTGTACTACCAATAAGACCAAATGGTCTTTGTTTTACGACCAGCGGAGCAGCAGGAGAAATGGAGGAGAAGAATGTGTACTGGCAGCTGTTTAATAAAAGTTCAGAGTGTATACAAATTACAATAAAGAAAAGATTCAAGGTTCCGGAGCCCTATGCCGCTCGTCCTTACTAAGTAAGCAGATTAAATAAATGATAGTTGATACGTTTTTTATGTTCTTTGTTCTCTGGCTGATGAACAAAGAAAAGTCTGTTCTCCCTCCAAATGTTCTTTGTCTGTTCAGTCTCCTCTGCCGCGTCGTCTCCTGTGTGAAAAAGGAGGGGTGTTGTCCTTGTGGTTCCGTGTCAGAGTGTCCTCCCACCGTCACAACACCCGCCTTATATCATAAAGCCTAGAGTCTCTGCGTGATGTCACCAAAGTGACATCATCAGAGGTGTTTCTCCAATCCCAGGCCTCTAAGTTTGAATTTGAAATAGGAGGTTGGCCTCAGCCAGCCAACCCTATATTTCCTTTGTTTTCCAGTCAAAGAACAAACACTGTCTAACTAACATATTACTTTGGTTATTGATCTCACAATATATATATTCGAATTGCAATTGATTACATAAACACAGAGATATCATAATTGAACACAGTCTGTTACCATTAAGCCTAGTGAAACTAGTCTTAATATGCAGGGGATTAAGTCTTCAACACAGTCTTTTTGGCTTTCATTGAATAGCTACATGAGGCCTAATCATTCTTTTACCTTACATCAATATCTCTTTTATACAGTTTAGTATGCAACACATTTAAGTATTTTCCAATGTAGTTTCAAACGTGGCCTAATTTCAAACTCTGTGATTCCCCGTCATAAACCTGGCATATTTTATATCATTAGATTCAAGATTCTGTCCACAATATAACAGGATTTTCTGTAGTTCATATTAAATTAATCCAAGTATACCAATAGTCATTTGAAAATGTACTTAGTGTTACAGAGAATGGAGACGCTTGCTCCTCCCCTGGCAGCTGCAGCATGTTGTAATCCTACCCGAGGACCTGGCCTGCCTGTTTAGACCTGGGGCATAAGATACCGGCTTCCTGTGCTATAATCAGCCACAGGACCAGTTTAACAAACCCTTGATCTATTGTTCTGCAGCTGCCAGGGGTTGTATGCAAATGACCTCCTGGTGTGAGCCCACGTCTCTGCAAGCACACACATTCTCTAAACTTGTCCCTCTGGGCACATCAGGTTTAATGATAACCTATTTTTGATTGACATGTTTCTACAAGACTAAAACACATTAGTTTGATTTGAACACCAGTTTCAGGCAACATATATCTAGCTATGGTTACCAAATACTACTACAACCTCTTTTGCCACCATCTCACGAGGAAAATTTTTACTTTCAGTGGTTTATACCACCAAATCCCCGTTCTTAGTATAGCGTCCAGCTACCTGTGTCATAAACCACAGAAGCGAACACCACCCTTATCAAAATCCCTACAGACCCTTGATCCCTGAAAGGCCTGCCATCTGCAGCCTAAAGCATCACCTCTCAGTAGCGACTTGAAAGAAAACCTCTAGGCCCTTTGCCAGGATTTCTAAGATCCACACAACTCTCAACCACATCAGCACCCAAACAGGCCAGCGCCCATGTGGCACCCACATTCACATCCATAATAACAACACCTCTACCCAACTAAAAACACATCCATCCAACTAAAAACACACACAACCCGGCGTAAAGCCAACCCCGTTTCCAAACACTCCCCCAACCCCCACTAATACACTTCCAACCCCACAAAATCAACGTACAAACTCAAGCTGAACTCCCCTTTCACCCCAGTGTCATGTGCACAATGAACAACTAGCACCCTAAATCAACACCAGTCTATCGCCCGAGCCAACATCTACTCTACAACCGTTTGAGAGTAAAGGGGCTGTGAGAAGTTTGGAAGGGGGGGCCACCGAAAAAGGAATTACCAAAACCATAATAGGAGGGGGGAGTAGGGGGCTGGTACCTTGTCCAAATGAAAATATATATACCCTGCCCACTCATCAACTGTCCCAAACAAACCTTAAACTAATGTAAAAACATTCCCATCTTAACAAACTCGACTGGACTTTGTACACCCAGATGAATTAAATATCCAACATCCAAAGCTGAATATAACCTCAGGGCCAGTTAGGGAGATGGGGGGCCTCTGAATGGAAAAATTACTTCAACACAACCATGCATTCCACAATCTGAACCGGAACTGGTTAGCAGAGCATCCAATAAAAAAAAGATGTTCCCCCTCCTTTTTCCTCAGATTTTTCTCCCATCCCAATGTTAGTCGTTATGCCAATTCCCAATCCGCTTCCTGGTCACTGCGCACTTACCCCCCACAGTCGGTCTGGGAGAGTGGAGGCTACCACGTGCTTCCTCCGACACACGTCCAGCCAATCAACCGCTTCATTTCACCTGGCAGCGCGGATTCTCACTGAGAGGGCGTAGCGTGTGGAAGGATCACACTATCCCACTTAGATCCTATCCGCGCTTAGCAGGCGCCCCGACCGAACTGTAGGAGTCCCTGTTTACAACGACCCGGACCCACCCCGCCAGCTTCTCCCACCCTCTAATACTGCCAATTGTATTAGTGTGAACGGCCAGCCAAGCTGGTGACAACCCCGGAGCTGTGAGCTGGATTCGAACAGGCGAATCCAGCCGCTCCGGGGTTGGTGACAAACGCAATCTCCGTTACGCCACCTGACTGCCCCCTATCCAATACAACTTGTAATCATTCGAAGGGCAAGTGTTGACGGAGAAAGGGAAAGAGGGGAGGCAGGCAGGGAGGGAGGGAGGGAGGGAAAGAGAGTGAGAGAGAGGGAGGGAGAGACGGAGGGAGGATGGGGGGGGGGCCCTCCCAAACAAATAATTTTACTATATCAATCCTATGCAATCATAATTTAGAATTAACTAGCAGACCTTACAGTACCACCTGGTCCAGTTTACAAACAGGGCTTTAAACATTACACCAGCATTTGCTGCACAACCTTAACTTAAATTAAACACTACTTTGATATGACTAATGGTTCCTGCATGGAGTTTCTAAAAGTTAACACTACCCCTAGGCCTTACTGTAGAGGCACTCCCATTTGAATAAACTCCATTGAGTACCTGGGAGGGAGGGAGGGAGGGAGGGAGGGAGGGAGGGAGGGAGGGAGGGAGGGAGGGAGAGAGAGGAATAAGGGGGGGACAGACACGCAGGGAGGGAGGGAGGGAGATAGAGACGGAGAGAGGGAGGAAGGGAAGGATAACGGGGGGGGACGCAGCCGTCCTTCACAGCAGACAATGTCGCTGTTCACTCCACTCGTCTGATCAACACCGCCCCCTGTCACACTTTACTGTTCACTGTCCTAACAAAAAGCTCAACTCCATCACCCATAATCCATCACCCTTGTATCGACGGCACCGTGGCGCGCATGCGCAGACCGACACATACCGTCTACACTTTCTTAAACATAACCGCCACCCTCCACACTGCTTACTATTGGTTTAAAACCTTCTGTAAAGTCACAACCACACACACACTCACCCGTCCCGTTTTCCCACTACTGCCATCATACTGGGCTAACGACAGATATAGATTGATAACCAGATATGTACATACATTCGTTCTTTATCCACCATCATGCAAACGGGAAAAAACGATAAAAAACTACAAAACTAAAATGGCCGTCACGGTGCTTCCTGTTAAAATGAGGAAGTTACTTTACTAGCACATCGCAAGATTACCGAGAGTTGCACAATGCTACATCGTTAGCACAGGTAGCTTAGCTTATTAGCTTCGTTAGCTTAGCATTATTAGCACCGTTAGCTCCGCATCGCTAGCTCAATTAGTTTAGCCTAGCCATATTATTGTCCGTTAGCCTAGCGTAGCCAGTTAGCTTAGCTTAGCATCAACCCCGTCACCCTAACAACGTCTCCTAAACAGCCTATTGTCCCGTTCTTTCGAGTGGCACAACACACCGCGACGTCAGCGCAACACGGTTCTACCCCGCAACAGAACTTTAAACTCTTTAAGCTCCAACTCACTCCCGATTCCTTCAATATACCTGATATCCCGACGCAACGTCCACATTTAAACCCAATTGCCCTCGCGGCTAACTAGAAGCTAACCCAGCAGCTAAGCTGCGTTCCAACGTCCCTGGGAAAATGAACACACTCTATACAACGGACACTTTCCTATATTGTCTTGCCGCGGCCGTTAGTCACTAGAGTTTCATAACGGTACAACAATAAACTACACACATTGGCACTCACTCTTAATTACTAACAGTCATTCACCAATCATTTCTAACTCCATGTTTTCACTCAATAAGAAACTACAACCCCCAGACTCCTTTTATACAGGAAGTTGCTCTCGGAGTCACTTTAACCGGACATCGCAAGGTCTCGTAGTCAGCCACAAGTAGTAGCATCACGCGAGATCTCGTCACGGGAGTTACGTTATGTTTACAAAAATAACCCACGCACCTCCTTTCATTCCTAACCACTAATCCATACCAAACACATATGTTATCTCACATCACCACAGTTATATACAACTCTTTCATTCAGTAACAGTGTTCCCAGTGCTTTACTTAATGTACTCAATTTGATCCTATTATAGCAACAACCATCGTGGTAACATTCATCATTATCATATAACAACAACATTACGTTTAAGTGCATTTCTTAACCTAAACCCCGCCCGTAATATACAAGTAATGTCCTAACCACAACTCAATGTCCTATTCTAGCTCAATCCTATTTTAGCTCAATGTCCTATTTTAGCTCAATCCTATTTTAGCTGGCCAGCTTAAGTGCTCCTCATTATTCATACACAAACCATGGCTTTTGGAACAACGACCCAAGAGAGAGAATTAGGATACGGTATGTGTCAACTTATGCAAAACACGCCCCTTTTAGTTTGATTGATTGTAGCCACGCCCCTTTTTGGAATTTGGAGCGTTCTGATTGGCCGAGAGGTTTAAGGGGGCGGGACTTAGGGTAGGTTATTTTGAGATGATTTATGACCCCCTAGGGCTTCTCTGATTGGTCTAGGATGTAAGGAGGCGGGACATCCGGTTTTGAGGGAGGGTCATCCGGTTTTCGGAAGGGGAGGAGTTTTTTTTTTATTTTATTTTTTTTTCAAAAAGAGTGTATTCCATGGTTTTACAGAATATGTATTTCTGTATTTCCAAACGTTTTCAGAATATATCATCACAATTAAGTTTTACAAGGTTGAATACATTATGTGTATTCCAAAGTCTTAAGAATATATATTCAGAATAAAAATACAATGTGTGTTTTCTTCAGAAAGTGCATTTATTTCAAATGCTAAATGTAAAATACATTTAGTGTGTTTTCTTCAGAAAGTGCATTTATTTCAAATGTGTGTGTGTTTTCTTAATATCAAATGCTAAATGTAAAATACATTTAGTGTGTTTTCTTCAGAAAGTGCATTTATTTCAAATGGTGAGTGTATCTTAAGAAAGTGCATTTTCTTCCAAATGATGTTTGTATCTTAAGAAATACCCTCTCTCTGTCTGTTTGCTGTTGGTGTGTGTCTCCACTCTGTAGGCTGTGTGTTCTCTCAAATGTCTCTCAGTAGATTGAAATGAAAAGCTGCAGCTTCTCTGAAAATTCTGATAGTGACAAACCCCGTAGATGTCATACGAGGCTGGTGAAAGACTAGGACCAATGAGATGACTCAAAACCATCTGTCAAAAGCAGATTTATGACTCTGCAACTTCCCGTTTCTGTAGAAAAACGGCCCCCAAGGTGTCTGTGTGTGTTTTCTTAATGCCAGATGCCAAATGTCACAATCTTTAGATAAGTGTATTCCAAATTACAAATGTAATGTGTCTAATGTGTTTAAGCAAAAGTCTAAATAAATGTAAAATAAATTGTTTGTATTCCAAATTACAAATGTATGTATGTATATTAGTTTCATGGATAAAGACATAATCTTCACTTGTGTTTAAGCAAAAAGAAAATTACAAATGTAATTTGTAAAATTAAAAGTGCACCATTACATTAGCATGCAAGGGTCTAGGGTTTGAATATTTCGTTAATACAGGTGTTTTATATTATGCACATTAATTATTTTAGAGTTATTATTAAAAGAGTTGGGCTAAAAATATAAAGTACAGAAAAGATCTATGTGTGTCTGTGAGGTGTGTGTCTCTGATCGGGGGTGTGAACAGGGCTCTCTCTTAGGTGCTAAAGCACAGCATGGGAGGCGTGAAGATTAGGGGACAACTCAATACACATTTACAGTCATCATTCAAATGGTTTATATCTTTGTAACATGTACAAGTAATGTATACTCATAGCATATTTTTTAAGATTAAGATCACACATATTTTAAAAGATTCCCCATAAACAGGCATATGTCCTAATAAACTAACCTACACTTTGATGAATATTGTTACACCGCTGACAGAGATGTATTATAATTATAATTTGGATAAAAACGTCAACTAATTGACTAAATGTAAAAGTAATACCAACTAATTGACAGTTTGGGTGGTGATTCTTATTTTCTTATTTCGTAAAACTAAAATTAAAAGGCTACAGATCATAAGACTTATGTCTTGTTTACATCAGAGTCCCCCTTTTTTCAATACATCCAGACATTTAGGACATAGCAGATTTACAAATACAACACTGTTTGTGAAAACAGTCCAGAAAATATATGTCCAAGCTGTTTTAACTGTTTAAATAGGGTATTTCAACCATCTCTTTAATTAAGACTTATTTTGGATATAGATCACTTCAAGGCCTGAATGTCCATACACTGTAGCAATGGTAAGCATGCATTTTCAGGTCAACTTCCCTTACCAACATGCACATCTAACCCCTCTTTTAATGTCACAGTAACCTGAAATAGCACAGAGTGTGGGGAAAAGGCCTTATTCAAAATAAAAAACTTTTAAACTGTACCCATTCTGCAATCTGTTAATAAACTTTTCAATCAATCAATCAATCAATATATGATTAGGTATAAAAGTTAAAGACATGATAGATTAGAGTTGGGGCGAAAATATAAAGTGTTGTAAATATCTGTCTTTTTGAGGATCTGGGTGTGAAAGGATCTGGGTGCTGCAAGGAGGTGTGAAAGATTAGGGACCAAACAACCTCTGTATATTTGCTTGTAATACTCTGCATTTACTCTAAACAAAACTAATAAAGTCTGTATTACAGCTAACTCTTTAAGTTTCAATAGTTTGGATTTAATACATAATTCATTGGTATGTTCTCTTGAATCTACATTGTGAACTATTCTTACTGCTCTCTTCTGTAATATAAATAAGGGCTTTATGTTGCTTTCATACGTGTTACCCCACACTTCCACACAGTAACTCAAATATGGTAGGATGAGTGAACAATATAATATTCGCATAGAATTATAATCAAACACATTCTTTGCCTTGTTCAAAACAAAACACTCTTGGCTACCTTATTTTTTTTATGTACATTATATGTGGCTTCCATGTCATTTTCTCATCCAACATAATCCTTGGATTCCTTTGTCAATACATAATGCCACATTGTCCTTCTCTCGATTAGTAAATATCATACATTTCGTTTTTCCAAATTTAGGGATAGCTTATTGTTATTAAACCATATCTTAAGTTTACACATTTCATTTGTAATTTGGAATACAGAAATTTGTATAGACAGCAAATAAAACAAATTGCAATATGTTTGACACTTCACATATATCATTAATATATAAAAGAAAAAAGTGTGGGCCCCCAGGACCGAACCTTGAGGGACAACACATTCAATATAGTTGGCTCCACCTCAAATGTAATGTTCAGAAAATGTGTATTTTTAGGTCTTTGCTGTTGCTGTCATTTTGACCATCTAGCTAAAAGAGGGGTCAATGATCGCAAATGAATACATGTTAAAAAGGTCTACCAATTGTCAGGCAAGAATGCACTTCTAATATGTTACACACTAGTAATACAGCCATAATATTTCCAAATAGTATTGTTCTAAACAGTGTATTACAAATACAGTGTATTTGTAGCTAATGTAGACAATAGGCAATTATATAATTGTCACCTGAAAACATATTGTTGTCTATTTTCAAGATAGCCACTTAACCAGTTCATCGTCACCCCTCTCACACAGCATGTTTGTAATTTAGAAATTAAAATGTGATGATCAATCGTATCAAATGCTTTTTTTAAGTGTATTTCCTATTCCTATTGTGTAATTCCTTTCATCTACGGTTGTGGTTATTTCTTCATATATATTCATTAAGGCTAAGGCTGTTGATCGATTTGCCCTGAATCCATACTGACTCTCACTCAGAATCTAAGAATCTAAGAATCATGAATCAAGAATCTTTAAAAATTGTGAAAGCAAAGACACAGGCCTATAGTTGGTAAAACTGTGTTTGTCCCCAGATTTAAATAGAGGAATAATAATTATTTGAAAAAATTAATAGCATTTTCCCACAGGGATAAGGTTTATCTTATCTAAGTGTGCTAGTGTTTAATAGTGTATAGGGACATAGTGTGTAATAGTGTAATATTGTCATAGGGTAGTCATATAATAGTATGTAATAGTGTTATATAGTGTAATATTGTGCAAATGTGTAATCATGCAATAGTGTAATAGTGTGTAATACTGCAATAGTTTAATACATTATTTTGTTTCCTCAAACAGACATGTTCATGTAACATGCATCAATCCAGTTTACAGTCACCTTTTCAGTCACCTTTCAGCCAACTGTGTTGAAGATTTGTAGCATGGTCCTAGGATAAACATAAATTATAGACATCTAAAATCATGAAACAGGTCGATTTTTAGTAGATTTAATCAATAGTCAGAAGGATAATGCTATTTTAGTCAAGGGGTGAGATATAGCACCCCCATGACACATCCCTATTTTGTAAGACAAACAGTTTGATGTTGTAATTTCAGTGATTAGGCTCGCTTGCCTGTATACATTTTTTATCAATCTGCTTTTGGTGTATTTTTTAGGTGTTTGGTTATGTTTTTATCTGTCATTTTGATCAGGTCTAGCTAAAAGAGGGGATTTATGATCTCAAATGACTAAGGTTTACCAATTGTCATGCATGAATTTCAACTCTAACGTGTTACATAAGTAAAACAGACTATTTGCAAACAACATTGTTCTAAAACAGTGTATCTACTACAGTGTGTATTTATATTTTAGCTAAATGTAAAAAAAACATGAGAACACAATCCTAGTGAATTCTGAATTTGATGTTTATTGGTTGAATGTCAAGGATAAACATAAATTATAAAACATCTAAAACCATGAAACTGACTGATGCACTTAAAACAGACATGTCAACATCGTTTTTTTACCTGTTTGCATAATGATAAGGTATAAAAACAAAATGCTTCAATACAAATGTATTTTTTAGAAGTTTAGTAATATCAAGCCCCAAATGTATTTTCTTTAACCTGCTCTAAGGTACATTATACAACTCATTTATGAATTACTTTGCAGCGTCTAGTTTTTTTTAGCCCCCCAGAGTTTTATGCTCTCAATATTATGGATATGCATTAAATCCTACACACGATAGGAAATATTCAATCAACTCAAAGATGATGGTTCTAAGGTAAATAAAATGTAATTCAGTCAACATAGTTAGTGTATAGTATGGCTAACATGTATGAAAGTTGTTGATACAATATTATAATTCATAATTCAATTCAAAATAATTACCGGTGAGGTTGTTTGATTTTTGTCCCGATGATTGAAGGAAATTCATTTTAAGAACTATTTAGCATGAAACATCTTAAAGATGTATTTTATTCATTATAACCATGAAAATAATGCAATGTTAGGTTTTACCGTGATTTTAGTGTTCACAGATAGGAATGTATCATTCACATTCAATTATCCAAATGTACTCTGAGTAAAATTTACTCTGTCAAATTTACTCTGTGAAATGTACTCTGCGAAATGTACTCTGCGAAAGTTCCCTGCAATATGCAGGGTTTTACATAGACTACTAGCAAAAACAATTCATATTGTTTCAGTGATGGCCTGGTTGATAGCTACATTATCGACATGTCTTATTTTTTATTCTTATTTCATGGTATAGTGAATCCAGGGGTATAGTGGAGCGATTATATTTTGTTTTTATAATATTTTATAATATCAAAACATGTCTTATGTTCTTATATATCTACAAGTCTTAGAATGCTGTAAAAAGAGTCCTACTAATATATTTCACTTAAAAAACTTGTACAGAAAGATAAATTTCCGACCCCCGGAGCCCTGTCAGAGTGTATACAGGTTCTGTACAGTATACCATATGCAAATCCCATATGGTCTAGCGGTAATGATGCCCTGCTTTCATCAGGGAGACGCGGGTTCGACTCCTGCTATGGGAATAACACTTTTTTCTATACATAACAAATGTGTTGGTATGTTTTATTGTAACTGTTTGACTGTTTGACTGTTTTTAGTGCAACACTACTGTCACCGGCATTTAAGAAGGGTCTAGGGTTATCTCCTCAACACTAGGTTGGAGATGCATTTAAGTCCTATAGTTTTTTCCATACTTTTGCAAGGATATGTATGACTGTGTTGCATTAATTTTATTTTTAAATTTGGTGGACTTTATGGTATTTTATGGTTTATTTATGATTGTGATACTTCTTATTGAATTGTTTACAGAATATGTGTTTAACCAGAGTATAGTAGGACCTTACAAATATGATTTGATCCCAACAACTGGTGACATTTCGAAGTCTTAAAGGGATCACATTCACATAGCTGAATATAGTTGCACAACTGGATAATATTTGTATTATTACTAGGATGAACTTAAAAAAGTTAGAGAAAAGGTAGAATGAAGCGCAGTTGTGTATATTATAAATGTTTTATTAAAGAATATTACAAATCATGCTGCAACCTTTTTTATCAATAATATAAGCGTGTATAACATCAATAATGTGATTAATATCTAAAGTTTCTAAACACTTATGATTTTTCAGCTTAAAAGCCGTAACATCCACTATTACTGTGTATAAACATAACAGGTGTGCTCTGTTAAAATGACCATTCATATGATCTAAAATAGTAACTAAGCCGTTTTCAGATAGAAGACTTTCATCCTCTGAGAGTGTCTCTATCATATATTGCCAATTATTTAACAAGCCTTTATCTCTCACCAGCTTCAACATATTTTCAAAAAGCCTTAAGCGCAGGCTATTGACATTCCCGGTTACAGTGTACAAGTGGGCATCGTTGACTTTATTAGCTATAGCATGCTTTAAAAGCAGTGCGATATCATAGTTTATAGAGGTCGTAATACAGCTGGTAGTCCTACTGAAGAAATTCCCCATTTCCTATGCTACGATCCTGGTACTTTAAACAACAGCTGATATAGGGTGTGTATTTCTGTATGGGGGTGGGGGCGTAGCTGCGGACGGGTGTATATGACTCTATAGATGTGTAGGATAGAAACCTATATATTTAGAGAGTTACCTCTTAGAGAGACCCTAAAAAGAAAAATGGCGGGCAGTCTAGCTACATCTACTGTACGCACGTCAGCCCCAGTAGCGCATTTTAAGGCAGAGTTACTTGCACCATCCAAATTTGGTAGCGTGTTTTATAAAGAGATATGGCCCCTCAGGGATGGGGTACTCGGATTCTGTTATGATGTTAAATTTGAGAGAGTTGTCTTCTACAAGACCTCCTTGGAGAATTTCCAGGGTGTTGGAAGAAGATCTGAGATAGACCTATCGGAGACGGAATTTTGGAAAATGAAAAAAGATTCGTATGAGGCTATGGATGGATTAGTGGGTAGATCGCTTAAGGATGGGGAGATATTCACCCTGGTAATAAGCTCGATAGACTACGGGTATGTGTATTACGGGCGGATATCTATAAAAAGTACTCTGGCTTTTGGTGTAGAGACTAATCTAACCATCTTCTCAAGGTTCCTTAATACAAGTCATGAGTATATCCTTTTCTCAGTACCGGTACCGGCCTGGTTAGAATGTCTACGGACTTGCGGATTGGTTACTAACGAAGGGATTAAGGTGAGGACAGACCTGGTTCATTTAAAAAGACGTCAATTCCCATACACCGACTCAGAGGAGATGGAGTGCGTTTGACCCTCATCGAAGGGGCGGAGGATGGGGCGTGTCAACCCTAAATCCTCCTTTAAAAAGACTTACAGTGCATTTGTAGTTTTAGATAGCAATCATGGCTTTGTATGTGGCACATGAGGCTGATCCTGCTAACTCTGCATTGGATACATTAGATTGCCTGTCTCCACTAAACACGCCTGACGATGTTGAGACACTACCCGCTGGCGGTTATAGATTCATGGACCCTCCTTCACAGCAACCAAACTTTGCTTGGTATGAGGCTGATCCTTCTAAGAATGGATTGGATACACTAGATAGCATGTCTCCACTATACGCTCCAGACGAGGAAGTTGAGACATTACCCGTACCCCTGTATGGTTCAACTAAAACTCCTTCATTGCAAAGCCTCCTAGACAGCTTTAGGACTAGATACAGCCCTCTTACAACGATTTGGGAGACTTCATCGCCGGATTCACCACCGTCAAACCCCGTCAGGTGTACGAATCCTAATAGCCCCTGGTACACGGGTCCTTGGGAGACTTCGTCGCCGGTTTCATCACCGCCAAACCCCGTCAGGCATATGGATGTCCCTCCTAATAGCCCCTGCTACACCCCTCCTAATAGCCCCTGCTACACCCCTCCTACATCAGAATCTGATGTATTCCATCCTGACCCCGAAGAAATACCTATCGTTGATGTAACCAACATAGCATCAGGACTGCCATCCCCAACCGGGGGTATGGTTAAGAGACTGTGTCCTACTAGAAGAAAAACCTTCCACTTCCCAATCAAAGTATCTACTCTTAAAGCCTTAGTGACAGCCGCGGAGCTGTCAGGACAATTGTACATCGATGGGTAACCGGGAATGTCAATAGCCTGCGCTTAAGGCTTTTTGAAAATATGTTGAAGCTGGTGAGAGATAAAGGCTTGTTAAATAATTGGCAATATATGATAGAGACACTCTCAGAGGATGAAAGTCTTCTATCTGAAAACGGCTTAGTTACTATTTTAGATCATATGAATGGTCATTTTAACAGAGCACACCTGTTATGTTTATACACAGTAATAGTGGATGTTACGGCTTTTAAGCTGAAAAATCATAAGTGTTTAGAAACTCTAGATATTAATCACATTATTGATGTTATACACGCTTATATTATTGATAAAAAAGGTTGCAGCATGATTTGTAATATTCTTTAATAAAACATTTATAATATACACAACTGCGCTTCATTCTACCTTTTCTCTAACTTTTTTAAGTTCATCCTAGTAATAATACAAATATTATCCAGTTGTGCAACTATATTCAGCTATGTGAATGTGATCCCTTTAAGACTTCGAAATGTCACCAGTTGTTGGGATCAAATCAT
The DNA here is from genome assembly GCF_963971535.1 of Notolepis coatsorum. Classification (NCBI taxonomy): domain Eukaryota; kingdom Metazoa; phylum Chordata; class Actinopteri; order Aulopiformes; family Paralepididae; genus Notolepis; species Notolepis coatsorum. The sequence goes on from NC_140172.1 coordinate 85,466,832, forward strand.
ATTTGTAAGGTCCTACTATACTCTGGTTAAACACATATTCTTTAAACAATTCAATAAGAAGTATCACAATCATAAATAAACCATAAAATACCATAAAGTCCACCAAATTTAAAAATAAAATTAATGCAACACAGTCATACATATCCTTGCAAAAGTATGGAAAAAACTATAGGACTTAAATGCATCTCCAACCTAGTGTTGAGGAGATAACCCTAGACCCTTCTTAAATGCCGGTGACAGTAGTGTTGCACTAAAAACAGTCAAACAGTCAAACAGTTACAATAAAACATACCAACACATTTGTTATGTATAGAAAAAAGTGTTATTCCCATAGCAGGAGTCGAACCCGCGTCTCCCTGATGAAAGCAGGGCATCATTACCGCTAGACCATATGGGATTTGCATATGGTATACTGTACAGAACCTGTATACACTCTGACAGGGCTCCGGGGGTCGGAAATTTATCTTTCTGTACAAGTTTTTTAAGTGAAATATATTAGTAGGACTCTTTTTACAGCATTCTAAGACTTGTAGATATATAAGAACATAAGACATGTTTTGATATTATAAAATATTATAAAAACAAAATATAATCGCTCCACTATACCCCTGGATTCACTATACCATGAAATAAGAATAAAAAATAAGACATGTCGATAATGTAGCTATCAACCAGGCCATCACTGAAACAATATGAATTGTTTTTGCTAGTAGTCTATGTAAAACCCTGCATATTGCAGGGAACTTTCGCAGAGTACATTTCGCAGAGTACATTTCACAGAGTAAATTTGACAGAGTAAATTTTACTCAGAGTACATTTGGATAATTGAATGTGAATGATACATTCCTATCTGTGAACACTAAAATCACGGTAAAACCTAACATTGCATTATTTTCATGGTTATAATGAATAAAATACATCTTTAAGATGTTTCATGCTAAATAGTTCTTAAAATGAATTTCCTTCAATCATCGGGACAAAAATCAAACAACCTCACCGGTAATTATTTTGAATTGAATTATGAATTATAATATTGTATCAACAACTTTCATACATGTTAGCCATACTATACACTAACTATGTTGACTGAATTACATTTTATTTACCTTAGAACCATCATCTTTGAGTTGATTGAATATTTCCTATCGTGTGTAGGATTTAATGCATATCCATAATATTGAGAGCATAAAACTCTGGGGGGCTAAAAAAAACTAGACGCTGCAAAGTAATTCATAAATGAGTTGTATAATGTACCTTAGAGCAGGTTAAAGAAAATACATTTGGGGCTTGATATTACTAAACTTCTAAAAAATACATTTGTATTGAAGCATTTTGTTTTTATACCTTATCATTATGCAAACAGGTAAAAAAACGATGTTGACATGTCTGTTTTAAGTGCATCAGTCAGTTTCATGGTTTTAGATGTTTTATAATTTATGTTTATCCTTGACATTCAACCAATAAACATCAAATTCAGAATTCACTAGGATTGTGTTCTCATGTTTTTTTTACATTTAGCTAAAATATAAATACACACTGTAGTAGATACACTGTTTTAGAACAATGTTGTTTGCAAATAGTCTGTTTTACTTATGTAACACGTTAGAGTTGAAATTCATGCATGACAATTGGTAAACCTTAGTCATTTGAGATCATAAATCCCCTCTTTTAGCTAGACCTGATCAAAATGACAGATAAAAACATAACCAAACACCTAAAAAATACACCAAAAGCAGATTGATAAAAAATGTATACAGGCAAGCGAGCCTAATCACTGAAATTACAACATCAAACTGTTTGTCTTACAAAATAGGGATGTGTCATGGGGGTGCTATATCTCACCCCTTGACTAAAATAGCATTATCCTTCTGACTATTGATTAAATCTACTAAAAATCGACCTGTTTCATGATTTTAGATGTCTATAATTTATGTTTATCCTAGGACCATGCTACAAATCTTCAACACAGTTGGCTGAAAGGTGACTGAAAAGGTGACTGTAAACTGGATTGATGCATGTTACATGAACATGTCTGTTTGAGGAAACAAAATAATGTATTAAACTATTGCAGTATTACACACTATTACACTATTGCATGATTACACATTTGCACAATATTACACTATATAACACTATTACATACTATTATATGACTACCCTATGACAATATTACACTATTACACACTATGTCCCTATACACTATTAAACACTAGCACACTTAGATAAGATAAACCTTATCCCTGTGGGAAAATGCTATTAATTTTTTCAAATAATTATTATTCCTCTATTTAAATCTGGGGACAAACACAGTTTTACCAACTATAGGCCTGTGTCTTTGCTTTCACAATTTTTAAAGATTCTTGATTCATGATTCTTAGATTCTTAGATTCTGAGTGAGAGTCAGTATGGATTCAGGGCAAATCGATCAACAGCCTTAGCCTTAATGAATATATATGAAGAAATAACCACAACCGTAGATGAAAGGAATTACACAATAGGAATAGGAAATACACTTAAAAAAAGCATTTGATACGATTGATCATCACATTTTAATTTCTAAATTACAAACATGCTGTGTGAGAGGGGTGACGATGAACTGGTTAAGTGGCTATCTTGAAAATAGACAACAATATGTTTTCAGGTGACAATTATATAATTGCCTATTGTCTACATTAGCTACAAATACACTGTATTTGTAATACACTGTTTAGAACAATACTATTTGGAAATATTATGGCTGTATTACTAGTGTGTAACATATTAGAAGTGCATTCTTGCCTGACAATTGGTAGACCTTTTTAACATGTATTCATTTGCGATCATTGATCCCTCTTTTAGCTAGATGGTCAAAATGACAGCAACAGCAAAGACCTAAAAATACACATTTTCTGAACATTACATTTGAGGTGGAGCCAACTATATTGAATGTGTTGTCCCTCAAGGTTCGGTCCTGGGGGCCCACACTTTTTTCTTTTATATATTAATGATATATGTGAAGTGTCAAACATATTGCAATTTGTTTTATTTGCTGTCTATACAAATTTCTGTATTCCAAATTACAAATGAAATGTGTAAACTTAAGATATGGTTTAATAACAATAAGCTATCCCTAAATTTGGAAAAACGAAATGTATGATATTTACTAATCGAGAGAAGGACAATGTGGCATTATGTATTGACAAAGGAATCCAAGGATTATGTTGGATGAGAAAATGACATGGAAGCCACATATAATGTACATAAAAAAAATAAGGTAGCCAAGAGTGTTTTGTTTTGAACAAGGCAAAGAATGTGTTTGATTATAATTCTATGCGAATATTATATTGTTCACTCATCCTACCATATTTGAGTTACTGTGTGGAAGTGTGGGGTAACACGTATGAAAGCAACATAAAGCCCTTATTTATATTACAGAAGAGAGCAGTAAGAATAGTTCACAATGTAGATTCAAGAGAACATACCAATGAATTATGTATTAAATCCAAACTATTGAAACTTAAAGAGTTAGCTGTAATACAGACTTTATTAGTTTTGTTTAGAGTAAATGCAGAGTATTACAAGCAAATATACAGAGGTTGTTTGGTCCCTAATCTTTCACACCTCCTTGCAGCACCCAGATCCTTTCACACCCAGATCCTCAAAAAGACAGATATTTACAACACTTTATATTTTCGCCCCAACTCTAATCTATCATGTCTTTAACTTTTATACCTAATCATATATTGATTGATTGATTGAAAAGTTTATTAACAGATTGCAGAATGGGTACAGTTTAAAAGTTTTTTATTTTGAATAAGGCCTTTTCCCCACACTCTGTGCTATTTCAGGTTACTGTGACATTAAAAGAGGGGTTAGATGTGCATGTTGGTAAGGGAAGTTGACCTGAAAATGCATGCTTACCATTGCTACAGTGTATGGACATTCAGGCCTTGAAGTGATCTATATCCAAAATAAGTCTTAATTAAAGAGATGGTTGAAATACCCTATTTAAACAGTTAAAACAGCTTGGACATATATTTTCTGGACTGTTTTCACAAACAGTGTTGTATTTGTAAATCTGCTATGTCCTAAATGTCTGGATGTATTGAAAAAAGGGGGACTCTGATGTAAACAAGACATAAGTCTTATGATCTGTAGCCTTTTAATTTTAGTTTTACGAAATAAGAAAATAAGAATCACCACCCAAACTGTCAATTAGTTGGTATTACTTTTACATTTAGTCAATTAGTTGACGTTTTTATCCAAATTATAATTATAATACATCTCTGTCAGCGGTGTAACAATATTCATCAAAGTGTAGGTTAGTTTATTAGGACATATGCCTGTTTATGGGGAATCTTTTAAAATATGTGTGATCTTAATCTTAAAAAATATGCTATGAGTATACATTACTTGTACATGTTACAAAGATATAAACCATTTGAATGATGACTGTAAATGTGTATTGAGTTGTCCCCTAATCTTCACGCCTCCCATGCTGTGCTTTAGCACCTAAGAGAGAGCCCTGTTCACACCCCCGATCAGAGACACACACCTCACAGACACACATAGATCTTTTCTGTACTTTATATTTTTAGCCCAACTCTTTTAATAATAACTCTAAAATAATTAATGTGCATAATATAAAACACCTGTATTAACGAAATATTCAAACCCTAGACCCTTGCATGCTAATGTAATGGTGCACTTTTAATTTTACAAATTACATTTGTAATTTTCTTTTTGCTTAAACACAAGTGAAGATTATGTCTTTATCCATGAAACTAATATACATACATACATTTGTAATTTGGAATACAAACAATTTATTTTACATTTATTTAGACTTTTGCTTAAACACATTAGACACATTACATTTGTAATTTGGAATACACTTATCTAAAGATTGTGACATTTGGCATCTGGCATTAAGAAAACACACACAGACACCTTGGGGGCCGTTTTTCTACAGAAACGGGAAGTTGCAGAGTCATAAATCTGCTTTTGACAGATGGTTTTGAGTCATCTCATTGGTCCTAGTCTTTCACCAGCCTCGTATGACATCTACGGGGTTTGTCACTATCAGAATTTTCAGAGAAGCTGCAGCTTTTCATTTCAATCTACTGAGAGACATTTGAGAGAACACACAGCCTACAGAGTGGAGACACACACCAACAGCAAACAGACAGAGAGAGGGTATTTCTTAAGATACAAACATCATTTGGAAGAAAATGCACTTTCTTAAGATACACTCACCATTTGAAATAAATGCACTTTCTGAAGAAAACACACTAAATGTATTTTACATTTAGCATTTGATATTAAGAAAACACACACACATTTGAGCATTTGAAATAAATGCACTTTCTGAAGAAAACACACATTGTATTTTTATTCTGAATATATATTCTTAAGACTTTGGAATACACATAATGTATTCAACCTTGTAAAACTTAATTGTGATGATATATTCTGAAAACGTTTGGAAATACAGAAATACATATTCTGTAAAACCATGGAATACACTCTTTTTGAAAAAAAAATAAAATAAAAAAAAAACTCCTCCCCTTCCGAAAACCGGATGACCCTCCCTCAAAACCGGATGTCCCGCCTCCTTACATCCTAGACCAATCAGAGAAGCCCTAGGGGGTCATAAATCATCTCAAAATAACCTACCCTAAGTCCCGCCCCCTTAAACCTCTCGGCCAATCAGAACGCTCCAAATTCCAAAAAGGGGCATGGCTACAATCAATCAAACTAAAAGGGGCGTGTTTTGCATAAGTTGACACATACCGTATCCTAATTCTCTCTCTGACCCAACTTGCAGACGGAACACTCCAGTTCTGCAAAGTCCCTGCACAAAGACTTTAAACGCAGGAGCCTCTCGGATTTAATCAGAGTTTGTAACTACCTTGTGCTCCCAATATCTTTACAAACCCCGATAACCCCACGCCATTCTCCAATCTACGAGTACTTTTTCCTCCGATTTGATCAAAATACGCAAATCAGAGTCGAATTGTTTCGATGTCTCGCACATCCTGAAGTTTTTGCAACATGTCGCAAAAAATGTCACGAGCATCGATTTAAAACAGTCCATCCTCACGAGTCGGATTCCCACGCTTTCCCTTTAACCTGGCGGCCGCACAATCTGACCCAGTATAGCCTTACTTTACCTTTCTTACTGACTACCATACCATTGTTTAATAGAGGGTTTGCAATTCATCATACTTGTATGGCACTCTTCCCACCCAATGGGGCGAACCCCAGAGCGAGCGGTACACTTCCGATAAGTGGACAGAGCCCCCACCAGCACCCTCTTACCAAACAAAAACATCCCAGTCAGTCCCGTACCATCCTCTTTTTCTACCTATCGGCAGCAGTCTGGATGGCCTTTACCCTATCCACATCGCTACTAGTCCTGTTCAACGCAGGGCTGATAGCGATGTAAATTCATTTCTACCCGTTACACTAATCCTGGGTATTTTCTAATCGAACGCACCTTAATTCCCTAACCCAAATCTGTGCTTCTTAGACATTATCCGTGCGGTCGAGACCAGAACCAAGGTTGTGAATATTGGTTTCTGGTGTCTGCCGACACCAATACATCTCCGGAAGCACGGTAATATTTACAGCAAACCCCATACGGAGACTGCTCGTCCCAAACCAATCTTAGACGCCCCATCTTCCCGTTTACTCACCTTCAAATTCGTTGTTGTATCTCGGCTGATGTTGAAGAAACCGTCGCAGGCTTCGATGAGAGAGAGCGATCCTCAGTCCTCCAAGTAGTAGTGCGTCTTCAATCGGTTTCGTACGAATATACAGCCCGGTGTCACGGTGACATTCAGTGTTGTGCTAGTTACTGAAAAATAGTAACTCAGTTACTTTACTAGTTACTTCATTTCAAAGTAACTTCGTTACTGTACTAGTTACTTACACCCAAAAGTAATGAGTTACTGTGAAAAGTAACTATTTAGTTATTTAAAAAAAAAGATAAAAAAAAAAAGATTGCTCCCGAGTCCCATGCCCTATAGTACTCAAAATCGGTTGATCAACTTGACAGTTTCCATTCACATCACCGAACTCTGCTAAGCAATGTGGTCTAGATACAAACACAAATCTGACACAAACAAATGTTGTCCCGAGTCATATAATAAGAAGTGCGCCGGTTGAAGGAACAGCCTTGATGTCGCCGGAGCGTTTCATTATAACCATTATAATTCAAGGGTACTACGACTATGCTTGCACCTCATGGTACCAAAGCAAAATTACAAACATCACAAAACAAACTGGTCAGACTACTACTTGACCTGAACCCCAGAACCCACCTCACCCCTGCCCACTTTGACAACCTAGGATGGCTTAGAGTAGACGACAGAGTACAGCAACTTGCAATGGGCCTGGTCTACAAGATACACTATACGACCGGGGTACCCATGTACATGTCAAAATACTTTCCAAAGGTCAGTGAATACCACGATCACAACACCAGAGGGAGCTCCACAAATCATGTAAAACCCAGATTCGGCTCAAACAAGGGACTAACGTTTCGCAATTATGCCACAACAATGTGGAACGCCCTACCCAAAGCTAGGGGTAACACTGAACAGTACTGTATATTTGAATACCGTTTATGTCACAAATGTATCAGTACTAAATACCTATGTCCCTATGCCATAAATGTCATGTATGTTGTGTATGTCATAAATGTCTATATGAATTGAAAATGGGGGACCCTGATGGAAACAAGACAAACGTCTTTCTCAGGTCTGCATCCCCTTAACAATTGTATGTATTGAGCCGTACTGTATTGTACCATTCTGCAATCTGTTAAATAAAGTTTTCATTCATTCATTCATTCACCATCTTGCAAGTTGCAACGTTGTTTAAGATATCAATCAAAGCATTGCAACGTTAGAATAGTTAGGATATCAATTGTGCATGAAAGGACTATATTTATATTGTTTGATTAGTATTATGAGATTCCCTGGCAGATTTCGTAAAGTCAAAATCCGTTGATCAACTTGAGTTTCAGTGAACACATTGCACTGACTCACCAAAGTCTGCGGTGGTTGAGATGTAGTAACGTTACGTTAGTCCAGTTGACTCCAGCAGCGCCTCAAACATGTTCTTTATCTCGTTTCCATGTTGTATATTAATTATCTCTCCAAGTAGTTGCTAAATGGTTTGTTAGTTTGTTACTGCGTTCTTTTTATGTCGATTCATAGCGAGCGTTTGTTTTGTTTACAATAGAGAGGGTCTATTTCTTTCCGTAGCCGCATTTCTTGCGCACTTCTGATTGGCCAGTGGCCAGACTCGCCTCGTATCATTCTACGCGGGTGGGGATGAGGATAATAATAATAATCACTACCGCTCGCTATCAATCTACGCCGTATATAACGCAAATAACGCAGTGACGAACCATTCAGTAACGTAAGTAGCGTTACTGAATTTCAAAAGTAATGCGTTAGAGTACTAGTTGCGGCAAAAAGTAACTTCGTTTCTGTAACGCGTTACTTTGTAACGCGTTAGTCCCAACACTGCATTTAACGTATATTTCTATAATGTAACGTATCTCTGATCGATCGTTCTGAACTTGTATAGTGGAATTTCCCTTCTCTCTGCGTTGTTGACTCTGTTCATTCATTCAATTGGTTCGTTTGCAGGAATTAGGCACGGACGAGAGCGCTCGGTTCCAACCAGACGATCTGTTTTTATTCATCAATAAAAGCCTCAGATCTTATTCTAAAAGTGGTTTCCAGCTGCTCCCCTATTGACAAGATACAGCTGGATTCCCTAAAGGTTCACAAAGATATTGTTCTCCTCTTCTATGCTGCTGCGAGATCAGAAAAGCCGTCTTCTCCTCTTTGTTGATTCGGGTCGGCCTGGCTCTTTGTTGTTTTGGTTGTCCCTGGCAACACTGCTCTCAGCGATCGTCTGGGGTAGCGCGGGTGCGCTTGTATTTCCTTCTGCTTTTTCCTCTCTCCGACAGTTCCTGTATTTAAAGACAACAGCCCGCCCCCTTGCCGCTTCGCCCTAGTGACGATCGCTAGGGGCGTCACTTCTTTCTAATTGGCCATTTTGAATCTTAAAGGGGGCTTGTAATTTCTATGTACGGACTATTTTACCATTTCTTTTCCTTTTTTTTTTTTTTTATTATTGCAAAACAAAAATTATTAAAAGTCAGTACTCAACACATAATGCATAATGAAACTAACAGACAAGGTGGCTAAAATGACATGCAAGTACAGAAACAGAAAACAAAAAAAAGTCTATAATAATATTTTAACGTATATAGTGTATATCCAACGAAATTACCAATTATACAAATGCCTTATACAGGATATACCCCTAATACCTATTTTCTAAAACCCTACACACATATGCTCCAGCTCGAACCCCCCCCCTCCCGGACCCCTCCTTGGATAGTACCTCCATTATCCCTCACTCTAACCAGACACTACCATTATAAGCTAGCTTTTATTCTCTCCACCACTTCTAACCACATTGACATTTTGGATTCGTTGAGACCCAGAATTCTTGCTGTAGATATTTCTTGATAAATCACATCGAGATATGTAAGAGACCAAACCTTCCTGCACATTTTTTCCGGTTGAAACCAGCGTGATGCGATCAGTTTTTTAGCTACTGTGATACCCGATAAAACCAATCTCTTTAGCTGTGGATTTACTGCAAACTCAAAAACATCATTCAATAGTAATACAGAGGGGTGTACTGGTATATTCCAAGATACGAGTTTTGATAATTGATGGGTCACATCTTTCCAGAATGCCTTAACTGGTGGGCAGTCCCAATACATGTGCATAAATGTCCCTTCGTCTCCATTTGTACACTGGGAGCATTTTGAGTCTTGTTTAAGGCCCATTCTGTTCAGTCTTACAGGAGTCAAGTATGTCCTGTGAATATAGTTAAGATTGATTTGTTGATGGTCCAGGTTCCTTGATGTAAGACGGACATTTGCCCATGCTTCTTGCCAATCAAAGTCACTTTCCAGGTCTGGTATATCCCTCCTCCAGACAGAGTCTAGTTGGAGGGTTTCATACGAGGACGTTAGTAATTGATTCATTTCTTTTCCTTATATGGAAGATTCCAGTTTTAACGGGCCGTCTCTCCTGAACAGAAATAACCCATAAGTTGCTTCCTAATTTATTGTCCTTAAACTTAGAGATTATTCTTTATTTTGACTAGACAGTTTCTATCAGTCTTTTCTTGAGTTCTTGGGCCTTCTAAATATATCTTTAAAACCTAATTATTGATCTTTAACCATGCTTATTGTTTTCTGTCTATTCTAAAGTATTCTTTGACTTAGTTTTAACCTTTTCAAACACTCAAGCATTGTAACCAACTTCTAATTTTAGTCTATAATATATTTGATGTCTAACTTAACTTCTAAAAGATCAATCCGTATCCTTCTAGTCTTAAGATTATCTAGTCTTATTATTTCTGATAATATTTTGTATCTATTACAACTATTTATTGTATTTAAACCTAATTTAATCCAAATTCTGTTCTTCAGCTCATGTCTCTTCAGACAGCGCTCCTCCTACGGCATTTTGTACCCGTAAAAGTAACATGACACTGTCTTTGAAGCTTGCTACACCAAACGGTGTCTCCTACAGGGCCAACTCCCAACCTTATCTTTATAGCATGCAACTGGCTTATCACTCCTAGTTGGCTTCCTGTGATAACACCGCCTAAGGTCGTTAACTGCTAAAACAGACCTCATGCCCCCCGGTCTCTCTGTTTTAAAGATAGTAAGTGACTCTGGTGACCTTCTCCTTTTGCCAGAGAGACAGACAGATAATGTATTCTCTAATCAATGCTACGTTTAGTTACTTTGTCATTTAGCTTTATCACTTGATATTTTCCTAAGAATCTATTGAATGACAGCAGAATATGGCTTATTGGCTATCTTATACCTATGTTTTCTGGGAGTACTCTATTGTATTTTTAGCATGATCTAGTTCCTTGTACCTATTTATCAAGGGTTCTTGGCCAGATATAAATGCAGATTAACTGTTTTCCCTATAACCACTTACAACAGGATTCCCCTGCACGTGTACATTCCTTGGGAGCAGACATGTTTCATTTTGATAATTTATGACATGGCCACTAAGGAAAGGTCACTTTAAAAATAGTATAGTATAACCAGAGATTGTTTAAATTAGCATGTACAGAAAGCCTCATCCGTAGCTAACAGTGTATTGCACTACCAAAGGACCTAGCATGTCCTCCATGCTCTGTAAATAACTCATGTACATATACCGATATGCCCTACTATGTTACTTGTTTATTGCACAAATGTTACTTGTTTATTGCACAATGTTGTCTATTGGATTCTTTTATATGTTATTGCACATCGTTGCGGGCAAGACCACCCGCATTTCATTGTATACTTGTATGCCGTGACAAATAAAACTCTTGACTTGACTTGACTAATCTTTCCTGTGACAAAATGGCATCCAATGTAATAAAAAAAGTCATCCAACGAACTCGATTCTTGTACCGGATCTCCTCTCTGGTAAACAAGAATACCCTGAAGACTCTGGCAGGAGCACTCATTCAAGGGTACTACGACTATGCTTGCACCTCATGGTACCAAAGCACCTCAAAGGCGCTAAAAACAAAATTACAAACATCTCAAAACAAACTGGTCAGACTACTGCTTGACCTTACTCCTAGAACCCACCTCACCCCTGCCCACTTTGACAACCTAGGATGGCTTAGAGTAGACGGCAGAGTACAGCAACTTGCAATGGGCTTGGTCTACAAGATACACTACACGACCAAGGTACCCATGTACATGTCAAAATACTTCCCAAAGGTCAGTGAATACCACGATCACAACACCAGAGGGAGCTCCACAAATCATGTTAAACCCAGATTTGGCTCTGTTAAAGTTAGAGGTTATATATGATTGCAAGTAACTGAGTAACTGTCTAATTAAGCATTACATCACGCGCAGGAGTGGTTTGTGAACAATAAACCATGCCTAGGGGTGGTCGTTAGACCCCCCTAGGCATGGTTTCTTGTTCACAAATCACGACTGCAAGTGGTGTAAAGCTTTTATACAACTGCCACATTCATCCAACCTTATTTCTATACAATAAACACACATTAATCGAAGATTTATTGAAAAAACCATCCGCCAGAAAAAGTAGTTCCCACAACTACAAAAAAGACAATTTGCCTCCATGTGGAAGCAGATCGGAAGTGCATCCAACCAACTAACACATCCAACTGTGTATTATTGGAATGATTGAGAGAAGTTGCCTCATGTGGAAGCAGCTTGAAGTGCATCCAACCAACTAACACATCCAACTGTGTATTATTGGAATGATTGATTGAACATTTTATTACCAGATGCAGAATGGGTACAATACAGTACGGCTCAATACACACAATTGTTAAGGGAATGCAGACCTACTTTCCATAGAACTTCATTCTTAGATGCTTCTATAGAAAGTAGGTAAAACAAATTAAAAAGTTTTCTTTGCCCTATAGGAAAAAAACGTTTTCTTCGCCCTATTTTTTTATTTCTTTTTTTAAACCTACTGTAGAGGGCCTAAACTTAACCAGTTGGAAACCAAGCGTACAGTAATAAAATTAGCAATCAATCAATCAACTCAATAGGCCATGCTCACTTAGAACAGCGCAGCACCCAGCTCTCTCTCAGTCTGACCCGCGTTGCAGACAGGAGTGTGTGTGTGTGTGTGTGTGTGTGTGTGTGTGTGTGTGTGTGTGTGTGTGTGTGTGTGTGGGGGGGGGGGGGGGGGGGTGTGGCGGTGGGTGGAGACTAGAGCTAGCGCTGACAGTCAGAGTCTCAGAGAGGAGGAAACAGAAATTGAAAAAATAAATGTAAATTAATCAATCAATCAAATCGCGATTTTTCTTTTGTTACACAATTATTCAAGACCCATCAATTACATCATCCAACATTGTTTAAACGACTAAGACATTCGCTGTGACAGAATCGCTTGATATTTAGTCGTTTAGTCGCTATCAACATATCCATTTGTAAAGATTATTGTCCACCTTCTTGTGATCCGGCGGATTGATGTGATGTGATTCGGTTGTGGGCGGGTCCTGGGCCAGCAAGTGTGGACTGATCACAATACATACGTGTAAATGGACTGTTTCAGCCAATCAGAAATTTGCATGCCGTTGTATAACTATGTATAACTGTTTCCACTGGAGGGCGCTATAGGCGGAGCTGTTAATGCTGCCGCCAGGTAGAGGGTATATAAGGAGATGTCGACTCCCCCTCTGTCTCTTCCACCTTCGCTCTCATAAGAGAAGGATGTCTCATGTACTGCTGTGGACCAATGTGAAATAAACCATGCCGTTTAATGGCTAAAGATAGAAACCATGCCTCATGAACATATTATTGTCGCCCCATAGCAGACTCTGTCAACAGGTTATGGGCCCAGATCACGCAGGGGCGAAATAATAAAGGGTAGCAAGTTTAGCTAAAGTATAGGCTAGGTTAGCACCGGGAGCACCGCGTGGCTAGACGCTAGGCCAACAAGAGCTAAAGCTATGTCTACCATCAACAAGAGGATGGCGACAAAAGGAAAGAGCAAATGGCCCTCGTTCAACGGAAGAGCCGAGGACTATGAGCTCTGGGAAGAGCGCATGTTATGCTGCATGCACGGTGTGGGACTGAAGACGACGATCTTGACGGCCCCCACGGGACCACTAACGGCGGAAGCGCAAGCCCTGGACGACAAGCATAATGCAGATGCATACTGTGAGTTAGCACTACTGCTCGACGACACAAGCTTGCGGCTGATATTCCGCGACACTAAGGACAAAGGCCGAGAAAGCCTGGAAGTGTTGAGAGAACATTATATCGGACAAGGAAGACCCCGAGTCGTGTCCCTCTACATAACACTAACAGCACTGAAGAAGGGGCACACCGAGACTGTGACCGAATACGTCATCAGAGCTGAGCAGATCATTACGGCGCTGAAGAGTGCAGGAGAAGCACCAAGCGATGGACTAATGATGGCGATGGTGATGAGAGGACTACCGGAGCTGTACAAACCGTTCACACTCCTGGTAACACACGGTTCAGCGGACATGACGCTGGGAAAGTTCAAGGCCAAGTTGCACAATTTTTAGACCTCAGAAGATATCCACCCAGCCGCCACGGAGGCGGGAGAGAGGGTGCTGAAGGCCCGAGCGACGCAGAGCAGGCCCACGACGGAGCTGGCGTGTTGGCGATGCGGAGAAAAAGGCCATCGGAAAGGTAACTGCACAAAGACTGTTTGGTGTAGCTTCTGCAAATCCACGGGGCACACAGACAAAGTGTGCATGAAGAAACGCAACCAGAGCGCGCGGTATGCGCATGGACAAGATGGCGGCAGCAAACAAGATGGCGGCAACGGTGGACGTGAGACGAATCGAGACGACACCCAGAGAGTAGCGGGGCAAGAAGACTTCATCTTCGGGGGGCAGACAGCGTACGTCACCAGGCCAACGCACGTGCAGCAGGCCCAAAGGAAGGGACTGATCGTGGACACAGGTGCGTCGTCCCACGTCATCAACGACAGGAGTCGGTTCAAGAACTTTGACAACACTTTCGACCCGGAGAGACACAGCATGGAGCTGGCAGACGGAGAGAGGAGACGCACAGGTATGCCTCATAGACAGTGAGGGGCGCCGGTGTACAGTGACGTTAAAGAACGCTCTCTACGTACCCTCGTTCCCACAAGAACTATTCTCTGTAATAGCTGCTACTGCGAACGGTGCCAAAGTGTTCTTCAATGAAGGTAAAAATGTCCTTGTAGAGCCTGACGGTACACGATTTAACATAAAGGTGTACAAGAGAATGTATTATCTACAAACAGAGTGTAATGACAACGACAGGTGTAATAATAATGATATGTGTAATGTGACTGTCAGTCACGATATTCAGACATGGCATGAGATTATGGGTCATTGTAATTACGAGGATTTACTGAAACTGCAAGCAGTGACAGAAGGCATGCACATCGAAGGTGAAAAGCGTAGACCTGACAAAGAATGTGTAGTGTGCATAAAGGGGATGTTCACTCAATCGAGAAACAGAAATCCCACAGAAAAAGTAAAGGTACCACTTGCGCTAGTTAACACAGATCTAGCCGGTCCAGTAAGCAACAAGTCTATAGGAGGCTTCAGAGTGACACACTCCAGGCCACGGAGAAATTCCTGGCAGACGTAGCCCCTTATGGTAACATAAGATGCTTGAGGTCCGACAACGGAACTGAGTTCACAAATAGAGAGTTCCAATCACTGTTGAGAAGGAACAAGATAAGACACGAGACGTCATGTCCATACTCCCCACACCAGAACGGAGTGGAAGAGAGGGAATGGCGCACTCTTTTCGAAATGGCTAGGTGTAAGCTAGTAGATAGTAACTTACCTAAGAGTCTATGGCATTACGCATTGCAAGAAGCCGCTTACACCAGAAACAGGTGCTTTAATAAGCACACAGGCACCACCCCGTATACAGCACTGACAGGAAAGAAGTGTAATCTAGCTAGAATGCACCAATTTGGATCAGTGTGTTATGCTTACCTGCAGGACAGAGGAAAGCTTGAGTCCAGATGTGAAAAAGGACTTTTTGTAGGGCACGACAAAGGAAGCCCCGCTTTCCTAGTTTATTATCCCGGTAAAGGGAGAGTGCAGAAACACAGGCTAGTCAAATTTGTCACAAAGACAACATGTGAGAACAAGACACAGACAGAGGAGCCAGAGCTGGACTCCAGAGTAAGGTGTGAAGAAACAGAGACACCTCAGCCTAGTGTACTTAGCACGGTCATGCAGACAGACAGTCAGCAACCCCCAGAGGACGATGACGAGGGGCACCCGAGGGTGACGTCACGTGCCCCAAGCAGTGGGAGGTATCCCTCAAGGGAACACAAACCCCCAAAGTATCTGACAGACTATGCCCGGAGAGAAAGTGACGAGGATGACAGTACACTTACCAGCATTGATTACTGCTACAGAGTAGTCAGTGGAGTACCTCAGACCTTTAAAGAGGCCATAGTGTCCCCTGAATCAAGTAAATGGGAGAGATCAATGGATGAGGAGATGAGGTCCCTAGAGGACAACCACACCTTTACTCTAACCAAGTTACCAGAGGGCAAACAGACAGTGGGAGGAAAATGGGTGTACTCAATCAAGGAGGGTATTGAAGGCCACGACAAGTACAAAGCCAGGTTCGTAGCTAAATGTTTAAATACTGAAGGAGGGTACTCCATGTTTAAATACGGAAGGAGGGTGGCTACATGCTTAAATGCAGAAGGAGGATACTCCATGTTTAAATACAGATCCCCCCTTGAATGGCCCTTCTAGGTTTCTCTCCTCCACACTGCCTGTGGTGCATTTTTCCCTATTGTTAGGTTTTAGTGAGTTTTTCCTTACCTTCGCGTGGGGTATGTCTGGGAGTGCTTGCATTCATTCATTTATTTGCATTTATTTTAAATTTGTTGGACCTTATGGTGTTCTTGTTTTATTCTTGACTTATTGTTATGTTTCTTCTTGACTTGTTTAAAGAAGACGTGTCCGGCCCATGGGGACATTAACGTGTGTTGTCGGGCCTTACGAATAAATTTGATTTGATTTGAGTAGATTCCAGGTTTAAATACCGGAGTGGATTCCATGTTTAAATACAGAAATGGATTCTATGTTTAAATACAGAAGTGGATGATTTACCAGATTCAAAATGCTTTAATTAAAACATTTTCTAGGCATGGACTTTGAACAGTCTGCCAATTGTGTAAAAATATCCCAGAAGAGATATGTGGAAAAGATCCTGAAACGTTTTGACATGCGAATGTAGAACAAGGGAAACACCATGTGATCAAAAACTAGACTACCACGAGGATGCTCAGAGATTGACAGATATAAAAATGTACAGAGAAGCTGTAGGTAGCCTCATTTATTTGACAACATGTACTCGCCCTGACCTATGTTTTGTAGTGAGTAAATTGTCACAGCATTTTGCTGACCCCACGGAGCACTGGATTACAGCTAAACATGTTTTTCGTTATCTCAAAGGTACAGCAGATAAGCAGCTTTGTTTCAGAAAGAGCAGCGAGGGCTTAAAGCCTACAGTGATGCAGACTGGGCAGCAGACACCACAGACAGAAGAAGTACCACAGGGTATTGTGTGAGTTTGAACACAAACAGCTCACTGGTTTCGTGGAAAACAAAGAAGCAGCCCACAGTGGCACTATCAACTTGTGAAGCCGAATATATGGCTCTAGCTATGACAATACAGGAATGTATTTATCTAGAACTGCTCGAAGGGATGGATACCTATGTATATAAGAAGACTGTTGTTTATGAGGACAACCAGGGAACCATTGCGATTGCTAGAAACCCTGTGTGCCGAGAGATGTAAACATGTCGATATAAAATATCATTTCATCAGATCTGTCATCAGAGAAGAAAGAATGACACTGATTTATTGTCCAACAGACGACATGGTAGCAGACGCTATGACGAAACCTGCTTCCAAACTGAAATTGAGAAGATTTGCAGAGGTCATGTTTGGTGTGTAAATATTGACTGTTATGTAGTATTGACTGCCATATTCTTTTTGATGCTCTGAACTGTATTATTTTCTTTGTAAAAAATAGTTTTTGAAGAAGTTGTACAGTGTACTAGACAACCATAAGTGGGAGCGTTAAAGTTAGAGGTTATATATGATTGCAAGTAACTGAGTAACTGTATAACTATGTATAACTGTTTCCACTGGAGGGCGCTATAGGCAGAGCTGTTAATGCTGCCGCCAGGTAGAGGGTATATATGGAAATGTCGACTCCCCCTCTGTCTCTTCCACCTTCGCTCTCATAAGAGAAGGATGTCTCATGTACTGCTGTGGACCAATGTGAAATAAACCATGCCGTTTAATGGCTAAAGATAGAAACCATGCCTCATGAACATATTATTGTCGCCCCATAGCAGACTCTGTCAACAGGCTCAAACAAGGGACTAAACACGTTTCGCAATTATGCCACATCAATGTGGAACGCCCTACCCAAATCTGTAAAGGAATGTGAATCACTACCCACTTTCAAAACCACTCTCAAAGAACACCTACGGGAGACTGCAATTCGAAACTGGCCCCTGTAAATGTCCTAACCCAACCCCCTCCAATGTACAGTAAATTACCAAGTATGGTTGTCAATATTCCAATGTACAGTTTTGCTTGTACAGTTGTAGTGTTCCCCCACCCCACCCACCCACCTCCAATGTACAGCCCCCCCCCCCCCCCCCCCAATGTACAGTTTTTACGTCAAATGTATATACTCTTTTCTGGACTCTTTTTGTATCACAAACAGTACTGTATTTGCAAATCTGGTATGTCATAAATGTATAGATGTAGCATTTACTGTCTATCTGTATGTCATATATGTCCTGATGAATTGAAAATGGGGGACCCTGATGTAAACAAGACGAAAGTCTTTCTCTGGTCTGCATCCCCTTAACAATTGTATGTATTGAGCTGTACTGTACCCATTCTGCAATCTGTTAATAAAGTTTTCAATCAATCAATCCCTGACTTTGTTTATTGTTGTTCTGCCTGGAATTCTTTTTTTGTTGAAGTTGTACGTACTTAATATCCCACTTCCTGTTTCTTCCCTTTTTTCTCTGGTTTTCTGTTGGTTTGATGTTTGTACGTAACTTAGTTAGTCTGTACTCTCCTGACCAGGATGCCTGAATACTTTAGACAACAAATGTTTGTTTCCGCGTCTCTGATTGGCCAGGTCATGTGACATGTGCGCCAATCATGGGACCGCAAGTTTCTACACTGGTTAAGCTTAGGCGCTCTTTCGAAGTTGGTTAAGGTTAGAGTTTGTCTTAGAGCATGACGATAGAACGCCTGCCCTGATTCCAAACTCTAACCTTAACCAACTGCGAAAGAGTCGCCTAAGCTTAACCAGTGATAAACTAGGCGTTAGGTAGTTTGCAGGCTGTTAGACCCGGAAATAGGCGCCGAACTTGCCGTCCCACGATTGGCGCACATGTCACATGACCTGGCCAATCAGAGCGCAAAACTAGAATGCAGAAACAAACATTTGTTGTCGAAAGTATTCACGCCACCAGGATACCAGTTTTTTGGACGTGTGCAAGATTATGTGCAAAATAAATCAGCAGTTTTTCGGTGAAATGCCCCTTTAATAAAGATGCTTCTGGATGACACATTTTTACCATTAACTGTTTGCAGGCAAGAAAACTGGTCCAACAGATTACTATTCCTTCAGTTATTCCACCCAGTAACACGTTTTACCAACGTCATTAGCCCTTTCACTACCACACTACAGGTTAACCCTTTACTATCACACTACAGACAGTTAACTGTAGTGAAAGGGTCAAAAACAGTGGTATCTTTTGAAAACAATACCAGCGTTTGTGGTAAGGCGGCACGCTCACACCATTTAAGTTTCCAGAGGTTGAAAAATGCCTTCCTATACCTACAAACTCAGGGGATATAAATGAACTTCTACGTTTGGAATCTCTCACCACAAACACTTTGGATGTCGATGGGAAAAAACGATGTCAAAAAAAGATGACTAGGTCGAGTTTTTGAGAAGTTTGACAACTTTATTTATACTTTTTTTTTTTTTCAAAACATCAGAAAAACATTACATTTTTTTACACAGGTAATTCATCAACTCATTTAATTTTTTTTTTAGATTTGTTTTGTCTTTTTCGGTTTGATTTGTTTTGTCGTCTTCAGTCATCCCCCCATCTCTTATCTGCAAACAGAATGGTAAAAACAGTCCCAACACAAACAGAAAGACCACATCAGGAGGGAAACCAAATAAACAAACAGCCATCATCAGTATCAAAAACAATGTTCAGTAACGATTCACATTAACTGCAGATTACTCACATATGTAAATGCATTCTGCTTGTGAAGTAAATTAGGCCAGGTGGGCGTACGACTCAACACACGTATATTAGGGCTACTCGATCAGCAAAGCAAAAATCATAATCACGATAATCTTTTATTGATATTGAAGTCGCAATTATTAAACACGATTACTCATTGATTTGAGGACATCATATGATGACGACTGAATTTATTTTACCTTTCTATGGCTGCCTTACAGTTACTTGTAATCTTCTACAATTACCAAAATAACTGGAGAAACATGTCGTGGCTCCCTCCTCTCTCTCAACACAAGCTGAGGGGGGAGAGGCACACCGCTGTGAAGGAATGGCGCGCTAAATTTACAACACAAGACAAAATGAGAGCAACACGACACAGCACAATAATCCTTTTATCTCGATTGTCTTGTTTTCATGATCGTGGGAAATACATAATTGGAATTTGATTAATCGCCCAGCCCTAACGTACATCATATGCTATACCACTGAACCCATCCTGATATTTCACAAGCATAATACATTAAGACAAGCAATGACTTTGCTATTAGTGTCTGAGCTAATGTGAATCATTGCCCAAATGTCCTGAAGTCAGTGTTTTCTACCGGTCTGTCAAAAAAAACATAAATCAAAAGCTGCGTTTTTTTCACGCTATGGGTTCAGAGACTCTGAAACCGGTGTTGGATCTGTTGAGTCACGAGACCAGGAGGGTAAGAGCCAAGAGGTTGTCGTCACTAGACCAGGAGGGAGAGAGGTTGTTGGTGAACTCTTGGTCCTGCGATAAATATAAGACACCCCATATGAAAAGGGGAACTTATTTTACCACAGTAAAAAGCATATTGTAAACAAAATGTCAAAATCAATTGTTAGAAGAGCCATGTCACCCGATCAAATCATACATGTTCAAGAATAATCTTTGACAGAGCATTATTTATTAATATGATCAGCTTTCGAAATAAGTTAAAAAAAATTATGGAATCTACCAACTTCTACTATAGTCTAAGTCCACCCGCCTCTTGACTTATAAGGTCAATCTTCTCCACCCTCTTGAACCGTGCTCATTAAAACACATGCTGGTACTCGTCACATACAGACCCCGCTAGTGAACCAGAAGACCACTGACACCATAGTATAAGAAACACCCTTTTTAAAGACAATGGATGTCGAGTTGGCCTTCCATTCTGATCTGGAGGCCCATTCATTAGAAAAGTACAGTAAATAATTGTGTGGTTACCGTTCCCCCTTACAACACCTCTCCCCCCTCGAAACAAGACAGAAAATATATAGATAGTTTCATTGTGTGACTTTGTCAATCAACCTCTGTGAAAAAAAAGGGGGGCATTGGACATGTAAAAGATTGAGGTTCACAGGTAGTTAACCCTTTCACTACCACGCTGCAGAAGGTTAACCCTTTACTATCAATAGTAAAGGGTTAACCTTCTGTAGTGTGGTAGTGAAAGGGTTAACCCTTTGACATGTGGCAGTGAATGGGTTGACCTTCTGTATTGTCGCTGTGAAAGGGTTAACCGTTTGGTAGTGTGGCAGTGAAAGGGTTAAGGCGAATCAGCATCTAGAGAGCAGAGCGGTCATTTTTAAAAGATTTTGAAGATGAAATTTTTCAGACCCTCCAAATGATGGTCAAGAAGCTTTCTCTGAACTCCCTCTATTCAGAAGGAACACAGAGAAACGTGTTAGAATAAAAAACGGCAGGTTTGAAAGAATTACAAAAAAGGAACTAACAATCGGCTATAATACGGCGAACCACTGATCCACCCCTAACCGTCAGCTTTTCAGCGATTAGAGGAAATAATTTCCCCCACTGCTACAGATTCCGCTAGTCAACCCATACAGAGTTCCTTTTACTGTACAAACTTAAGACCATTCGTTTGGAGTCGCAACGCAATCTTCACCCATGAGATCTAACATGAGTCTATGAGTCTAGCTGCTTTGATGTTCCACTTGGCTCTAGGTGTCCGATACAATACGGTCTTAGCCTGACGTCCCAGCACCATACCTTCTGCATACTATAGCCAAAGGACATGTGCACACAACTGAATCACACACCATTATCACCTGTAGTTGCACATGGTTTGACCCATCAGTTATATTTTTCAACATTTCTATCTCTGCTACGCATTTGGAATCTGCTCATATCTAAATCCTATACAATGTCTAATCTGTGGATCCTAGTCAAGTGTGTGAAGTGTTTCTGCATGTGTGACAGAGAGCTGTTCAGGTGATGTGATTCAAGGTTTTGCAGAGGAGGAGGTTGTAAACTTCAACATCCTTTTTCACCTCGGTCTGGGAGACACTTATAGGAAATTTTTTATTATTTGTTCTTGTGTTTTAGCTAACTTTGTTAACATTTCTTATTGGAAGCCCATAACCTCTAGCTACAATGTTATGGGCTAACCTGTGGCTAGTGTTAGGGGTTTTAATAAGCTAACCTGTGGCTAGTGTTAGGGTGTGTATTGTGTTTTAATGAGCTAACCTGTGGCAAGTGTTAGGTTGTGTATTGTGTTTTAATGAGCCAACCTGTGGCTAGTGTTAGGGTGTGTATTGTGTTTTAATGAGCTAACCTGTGGCTAGTGTTAGGGTAGGGTGGGTATTGGGTTTTAATGAGCTAACCTGTGGCTAGTGTTAGGGTGTGTATTGTGTAGGGCTGTACCGAAAGTCATTTTTTAACATTCGAAACTTCTATAGAAGTATTCGAACGAAGCTTAGAATGTCTGTAAAAAAAAGTTTGATAATTTTTTTTTTAAACTAAACCTCAATTTGAATAAAGTGATTAATCTGATCAAATTAGTATTATTTTTTTATTAAATCAACTTTCTTTAATGAATATAACTCATCAGTTTTGTCAAATATAAATAATCCAGAGGCAGCTGGGTGGCGCAGCGGACTAACCGCTCTTCACCAACGCGAGAGACACTGGTATCGAATCCGGCTGTCAGCGTTGCCTCCGGCTTGGCCGGCCGTCATACTGGCTCAATTGGCAGAGTCAGCGGGAGGGAAGCCGGTGGGTGGGTCCAGGTCGTTGTAAACAGGAACTCCTACAGTTCGGTCGGGGCACCTGCACAGCGAGGGAAGTGAAAAGAAGTGGTGGGCTGGGTACACATGTGTAGGAGGAAGGATGTGATAGTCTCCGCCCTCCCAGACCGACGGTAGGGGGTAGAATGCGCAACGACCAGGAAGGGGATTGGGAATTGGCATAACGACTAACATTGAGAGGGGAGAAAAACGGAAAAGAAGGGGAAAAAAGATCATTAAAAAAAAAGATATATATAAATAATCCAATAAGGGCACGGTTGGTATGAAAGTGATGGTGACGTATTATAGTATAATATTAGTGTAGCCTAAACTTTATCTGCAACTGTGAAGAAAAACCCCATTGGTTTAAACAGATTGAATACATATAAAAAAAAAAATATAAAAAAAATATTTTTTTTTTATTTCGAATGTTGATTTCAAATTTGAATGTCAACATTATGATCGAAGCTTCGATACAGCCCTAGTATTGTGTTTTAATGAGCTAAAATGTGGCTAGTGTTAGGGTGGGGTGGGTATTGGGTTTTAATTAGCTAACCTGTGGCTAGTGTTAGGGTAGTTATTGGGTTTTAATGAGCTAACCTGTGGCTAGTGTTAGGGTGGGTATTTGGGTTTTAATGAGCTCTATGTAGGAAAAAGATTGTTGAAGCAGTTTTCCTATCAGTGTTGGATTATGGTGATGTAATTCATAGAAATGCTGCTCCTTCCACTCTTAAATCCCTAGACATGGTCTATAATTCTGCCCTCAAGGTTTATTACTGGTGATAGATATGGCACTTGCCACTGCATCCTGTATGATAAAGTGGGTTGGTCTACTCTGCCAGAGAGGCAAAAATAAACATTGGTATTGGTTTATATTTAAGGGCATAGATGGGAAATTGCCACCTTATATCCCTACGATGCTGGATTGGACCCTGCTGTCTAACTGGCTCAAATGACTGGCTTATGCTTAAGGTCTGAACTTGGAAAGTCAGCCTTTTTTTTCTTTTGTAATGCCCCAGCTTCTAGGAATGATCTTCCAACGCACACTAAACATCAATTCTCTGCAAATGTATGGATCATTTGAAAAACACTGACCACAAACCTCCGTCTCAATTTGTAAAATGTGTTAAGTGATTGTATCTGTGTTCTGTATTTATTTAATTCATTAATTTATTGCAGCCTAATGTAATCTCGGCATCATTGAAAATGAGGGCCACCCTCAACTGTATTCCTGAGAATTTAAACGAAGGTTGAATCAATGAATGAATGAGTAAGCTAACTTGTGACTAGTAGGGTAACCATTGGGTTTCAATGAGAAATGCTAACAGAGAGCTGACCAGTTTTTTCTGCTCATTACGACAACTGCAGATGGCAGGTTTAAGGTGTGTTGTTGACAACACGCAGCCTGACCTAGAAGGCTGCGGCAACATAGAACACAGAGAGCAAGTCACCCGTTCAAACATCTCGACTGACCGCAGACCAGGCGCCATTTAGGCACATTTTCAAACTGATTGTTCTATTTCCAAGCACAGCGATTCATTTAGGCATTATTTTGAGCAAGTGTCGGCTCACTCAGGGATCAGGCACATTTGTTTAACATGTTTTACACCTTTTAAAAACAGCAGCTTAGATGGGGAAATGACCCTGAACCCTGGGTGACGTGACCCCTATAGACGACCAGGCTCTTAAACCAGTCATTCTGCCGTCTATGGTATATTTATGGTATAGTACTAAAGCCCTATGGAAAATATTAAACAGTTCAAATACATCAACAAATGTCAACCTTCTTAGTTACTCTTAATGTATCTATACAATGTTGCAAAATGCTTTGTCTTTCTTTTGCTTTACTTGAATGTATAGATGTTGACATTCAATAAATAAAATACAAAAAAAAAGTCACTCTTCATATATATTGTTGCTACTGAACTAAGGTTTCAAATGTCACAAAGTTGATATTAACTGATGTATTTTAACAGTTAATGTGGTGTCATGTGATCCTCTGTTCACAAAATCCCATATTTTCCACTCCATTTCCCAGGAGTTCAGGACTACACACAGACATGGCAGACACGCTGACTTTACAAGCTACAAAATTGTGTCAAGACTCCTACTTAAGTAAAACATCCCTTTTTAATGATTTTTCAAATATGAGTGTTTTTAGAGGCGATTGTTGCCTCTGAACCGTTTTAAATATCAAACCATGGACAGATTTTGCATTTCCTCAAACAAACTGAAAAATGTCAAGGCAAGACCCACTGCAAACAGACCCCCCCCCTCCCCCGGAACAAACCGGCCCAAAAAGAATCTGTGTGGTGGGAGAGAGAGGGGGGAGGGGGAGAGACAACCCCCCCCCCCAAAACAAAAAAAGCTTCCGTCACTGCTGCTACCGTCGTGATCCAGAAGCAGCTGTGAATCTCCACAACAGAAACGACAAAACAAAACAAAATAAAAAAATAAAACAAAACCCAGCAGACGTTTGTTTTTATTATCATCCTGCATCGTAGCTTTATTTTAATCATCCTCCCCAAAGCCCCGAATCACCACGTCTGGCAGAAGTTCACTATTTCATGTCTGAGAAAGGGAGACAGGAGTCCTGGGGAGGGGAAGGTCTGGCTTCTTTCCTCAAATTCTGTCTCTCTCTAAACAGGGAGGAGGTGAACAGGGGGATAGGTGGGGGGGGGTGACGGGATTGGCTAAGAGAAAGAGGGGTGGGTTGTGTGGTCTTTTAACCGCCTACCTGCTCTTACGAACCCCTCCAACACACACACACACTCGCACCGCAAACACTAAATGCCACTTATGTTGCCTCCCCCCACCTCCTCCTCCCTCCCTCGCTCATGTCTCAAACTGGGTGAGCAGGGCACGGACCTCGGGCGTCAGCTGCTTGGCCGCGCGTGCCGCCTCGGCGATGGCCCGGCGGTAGAGGCCCTTCCTCTTCTTGTCGAAGCGTGACCGGAAGCTCTCCAGGAACGGCGAGAGCTGCGCCAGGGGCAGGTAGGAGGTGGTCGGGGAGCCGAACCAGGAGACGCGCGCCTCTTGGCGGACGGTGAGGCCCGTGTCCTCGCGGCGGTTGACCGTGATGGCCACCACGCGCGCCGGCCACCAGGGAAAGCCGTAGATCTTGGCCCAGACAATGTCACCCACGCAGACGGCACGGCCGTCGACTCCCACCCACTTAGACACCGACTTCGAGAACACAGACGGCTTGGCGCGAGATGACCCGCCGGCCTCCTCTTCCTCCCGCTCTCCGTTGTCTCTGGCCCGCTCCTCGTCCTCACCTCCGGCCTCCTCTTCCTCCCGCTCTCTGTCGTCTATGGCTCGCTCCTCGTCCTCATCGCCGGGAGGAGGCGCGGCAGCGTGCGGAGGAAGGCCATCGATGGAGGAGGATGTGGCGGCGGACGAGGAGCTGGGAGGGGCCATACAGGAAACAATAGGAGGGGGGGTAGAAGAAGAGGAGTAGGAGGAGGAGGAAGAGGAGGAGAGCAGGTCCCCCCCCGGAGGAGGAAGGTCGAGGGTCTCAGTCGAGCTGCTGGACTTTAGCTCCTCAACATCCAGCAAACAGGAGAAAGACACGGCGGGCTGGGAGGAAAAGGAGGAAGGAGGAGAAGGTGGATCCTGGTTACTGGCTGGGGCAGCCGCCTCCTCCCCACATCCCTCCTCTCCAACACATGCTCCTCCTTCTCCTCCTCCCGCCTTTCCCTCCTCCCCTTCCTCCTCCACCTCCTCCCCGGCCCTGGGACGCTCCTGCCTCTCACCTGTGCATGTGGAGGAGGAGGAGGTAGAGGGGGCTGGGGAGGCGGGGCATGCAGGCACGTCCGGTATTATGGGTGGAGCGGGAGATGGGGTTTGACCTGAGGGGGCAGGGCCTGAGGCAGCCGGGGCAGGGGGCGGGACGGGGGTGGACCTGCCGCTCAGCACTCTCTCTTGGCCGACTTGGGGTTTAGGAGGTGTGGTGGGGGGGAGTTGGGGGGCCTGGGAGGAGGAGGATGTGGTGGGGGACTGACCATCCTCGGTACGATACCTTTGGGGCTTGAGGCGCATCCGGGGCGGCTGCGTGGTGGCGTGGTGCTGGTGAGGTCCAGACGAGCCCAACGCCAGGCCGCCGAGGTGCCGCAGGCGCCGCGTGAAGTGGATCTTCTGGCTCTGTCCGTTCGCCGCCTGCAGAGCGGCTGAACGGGTCACGGTCCTGGCTCCGTGGGGATTCACGGTTACGGTCCTGGGTCCATCTGTGTTCGGAGTAGCGGTCCTGGGTCCATCGGTGTTCGGGGCAGCGGTCCTGGCTCCGTGGGGGTTCAGGGCAGCAGAGGATGAAGAGGCGGTGTCTTTTCTCTGCTGTCTCCTGTGCGAAGGCGTCTGCTGCTGAGCGGTCTGCTGTGACCGGGTGGTGGCGGCCTGAGAGGAGGACCGGGCCAGCTGCTTCAGGACCTGCCGCCGGGCCTTAGTGCGCTCCACGCCGCCAGAGCTCTTACCACACAGGACCTTCTGTTTAGAGTTCAGCTTTAGACGGACGCGAGAGCCGCCGCCGCTGTTGGCAGAGTGCGATGACGATGAAGACGAGGGCACACCCCTCAGCACTCGGCTGGAGGAAGAAGATGAGGAGGAGGATGAAGATGAGACTCGAAGCCCCCCCCCTGACGACGACGACCGCTTTGATGTTTGGGCGTCCGCTCCTCTCGGACCATCGCTCCGTAGCCGCTTGCCGGCCACCCCGCCGCTATCCGCCTGCCTCCTGCGCCTGGTGTCTTCGCTCTGGGGATCCAATGAGGACGAGGAAGCAGCGGCTCTGCGTGTCTCCCGGTGGTGTCCGCCGCCGGACACCACACCTTTACACTTATCGCACAGCACCTGCCGCGGACGCAGCCTGATGGCGTTCATGATGGAGGTGGGCTCCTCGTAGCGGTAGCGCCGCTTGGGACGCTTGATCTTACGTGGCGGCGGCTGAGGTAACGACTGGTTGTAAGAATCCCTGATGAAGAGCGGAGGAGGGTAGGGTGCGCCCTCCTGGAACAACGGAGGCGGCTTGGAGACACAGAGGTCCGGAGGAGGAGGAAGGAGCGAGGACTGCACCGCCTCCCCCTCGTCTCCGTCAGGTCCGTCCTTCATGGCTCCGCCGGTCTCCTCTAGTCCCCGGAACGGCAGTTGTGACGTTGTTGTTTGGAGCTGCATAGATTGCTGGGGCCGGTCCTTGTAGTCCCTGTGGGGCAACACCGTGATGGGGATACCGTAGGGACCAAACCTGAGACAGATGGACAGAGAAACCCATTTAATTATGACAGTAATGCAAGGGGATTAATAAAAGGAACACTTGACTTAAATGAATCCTGTTGAAATTAAACGAGGCTTTTCCTGCAGAGAGAATTTCGAGACGGGCGCCTCCTTAAAAATACATCTGATGTCGTAAAGAATTATAAGATTAGGGCTGTCACGATTCGTCGACCACATCGACGAATACATTTAGTCGATTTGCATATTCATGATCAACAAGTCGTATTGTTGTTACTTGTATGCCTTTTGCGGTGGAAATGGCAGACGTTCAAAGTCATAACATGCACAACGTATAATTTAACTAGTGCCGAATGAATCACGTTAGAAATATAAATAACTTCTCTTAAACCACTATTCGTGATTCCTCCTAGAGCCAGGACTCGACAGTGTGCATTTCGCTTGCATTTGATAACTCAGGGCTTGACATTAAGGCTTGTCCTATTGTCCGGGACAAGTAAAAGAAATGGTCGGACAAGCATAATACAATTTAACTTGTCCGACTGGACAAGTAAATATTTTTTATATATATATATATATATATATATATATATATATTCCCCAAACGAATAGTAACGTTATTCCATCTGATCAGAAAGTGCCCGTCTCACAGTGTCACACTGGAAACTCTCAATCTCTGTACGTCAATATTACTTGTCCCGGACAAACAGTGACAGTCTTCTGGGTGCTCGCTTAGTTGACACTGACAGGGGCACGAGACCCGCGAAAATATCAGAATGTTTAATAGAATGTTTAATAAAAGTTGGTTGTTTTGTTGTTACCTGTTGATCTAATGTGCCTATTGTTAAAAGAAATTATTTCAAATAAAAATACAATTATTTATTTGAATGGTGTTGTTTATGGCAATAACAACTATACCGTAATAACAACTATACCGTAATAACAACTATAGGCGTAGACCAGGGTTTAACCCCTGGTCGTCAAGAGACAAGGGAGATGAGAAAGATGACCTGGTGCTGATGGGGAGTGAAGATGAGCTGGAGGACTGATCATACAGTATATACCCCACACACACTGTGTTTAAGTTATTAAATCATAATAATTGTCCAAATCTCTTGTCGGTTTTATACATTTTTTAATAGGCCTTTATTTTCACAAGTACATTTCGGACAAGTAAGTTTAGCTTTCGGACAAGTAAAATATCTGAGCGCTCAAAAAGTTAATGTCAAGCCCTGTAACTTCCGTGTTTCAAGTCAACTCCAGCTGGAAGGGAGGGGCTGAGCCTTGCATTTTAGAAGCTATGACATCTAGCTCTTCAGCCCTGCGTTCTACAGCCTGTGACAACTCCTCTGTTTCTATGTAAACTCTGCAAGCAACGGGTCCAATAAATGAGTCTAACATGCTTTACATCCCCGCCATTCCTGTATGCCCGTCGCGGGCACCTTAACTAACGTTAGCTGCTAAGAGTTCCAATAGTGAGGAAAGGGGGGTGGGGTGAGCCCGTCTGTCTCCAGTCCCTACTCCTACGTCCAATGATTTGAAGTAGCGTTACACTATAAAAACTAACTGGATAGTTGATAATGATAAACATTTCACTTCATTAGCAAAAATATTGTAAAATCATTAAGTCTGCTATAAGCTATTTCCTCTCTCTTTTTGACATCGATGAGGCTAATTAGCTTGAACAATCCTGATTCCTGAGCCTATTTTATTCAAAAGGAAGATATTGATTTAAATATACATATATAGCCTATATAAAAAATACATTTGAATCGTATCTCCTGTGCTGGCACAAGCACTACCATAGCATGGAGTGGAGAGATAACACACAATACATACATATAATAATTCATGGAAATATACTAAAAAGTTATTTATGGAAGGTAAAAATCTCTCTGGCTGGTAGTTTTTTAAATCTAAACAAAAAAGGATGAGGATACTAATTAAACATTTTGAAATATTCAATTGCGAATATAATACATTTTTCTGGTAAATTAATGGTTTAGATTAATCGACTAATAGATAAAATAATCAACTGATTAATCTATAACAAAATAATCGTTAGTGACAGGCAGCCCTATATAAGATTATATTAAAAAGGATGATATACATATACTATGCACTCAACACTGCAGCACCTAAGTTTCAACACTGTTTGATGAACATTGTTACTCGGCTGAAAGAGTTGTACCCTTCCTGCTGACTTTGTACAGAACATGTAACTCGCTTTGGATAAAAGCACCAGCTAAATGACTAAATGTAAATGTAATGTAAAATATACAACTCAATATCTTACTTTTGACTTGTCCTGTGTACTTATTTTTATTTACTTATACTTATTTGTACTTGCACATACTGCAGACTTTTTAATCTGTTAATTGTTGCTTTTTATTAGGGATGTTCGATATTGGCTTTTTTACCGATATTGTCCAACTCTTAATTTCCGGCACCGAATAATTTCAGGTTTAACATCACATACCTCGTCGTGGAATTAACACAACATTATGCATACTTTTGACAATAAAAGTATGCATTGATTTGTTAATTTCACTGGATGCATTCAACAAGGATTTCTAAATGTAAACATTATCTATGCAAAATATGACAACTACTTCAACTTAAGTTAGGCTAAAAAGTGGAAAAAAGTGCCATCCTGACAAACATAGGGCACATTTCTACTTCCTCACAAAATGTAAACAACATTGTACCTATACAACTGTGAGATAAAGTGCAAACAACTGAAACCAGATAAAACATTTTTTAAAGCCACACAAAAGGAGGCGTCTGACAGCACATGGGCAGGTTAGTCTGACTAACCTCAAATGAGAGCTCACACATTTGTCCTTTTTCCCTAGGCATAAAAGAAAATATTGTTTGGTTCCTGTTGGTTGTCAGTTAGGGCCATGGGTAGGTAGGGAATTTATTAATTTTTTTCCCACGGCGACGATGGATAGGGAATTTCTTTATTTAATTAAAACGTTCACAACAACATGGATGCATGTACCGTACTTTTCGCACTATAAGCCGCACCTGACTATAAGCCGCAGCAGCTAAATTGAATGATGTGTACATATATAAGCCGCACTGGACTATAAGCCGCAGGTGTTTTAATGTTTAATTACCATATGTAATTAGCATTGGGACACAATACTGTCGGACAAATAACAAGCATTAACTCATTTACAAGTTGTATTAAGTTTAGCAAATAAGGGAACAGATAAATAACATTTCAATGCAGTCAAAAAAGCAATATTTAGATGTTTACATTTTCGAGTTTGGTCACGTTGAGTCACATATAAGCCGCACCGTTATATAAGCTGCAGGGTCGAAAAATGGGGAAAAAAGCCGCGGCTTATAGTCCGAAAAGTACGGTACTCTGCCAGCATGTTTAATATCCATAATACTAAAGGTTTGACTAAGATTTTTATGAAACGTTATTGTAACGTTTTTTTTTACTCATAAAATAAATTGGGTCGCACCTAAATCGGCAGGGTCGGTCGGCAACCGGAACCAAACCATTAATTTTTTTAGGCCCTAGATGGAGAAGACTGGTGGCTGCCCCACAGCTAGAGCCATATGAAATCCGCGTTCACGGAGTCGCGGACGGAATTGCGGAATTGACCAATAAAAATGTAAAAACTGTAAAACGTGGAATATTGCAGAATTTGCCCTAATCTGGACTGAAATTCCGTGTTCGGGAGAATATGGAACGTTTGGTGCAACGCGAACATGATCGGGGACGCTACAGCGTGTTACACACAACGCGGAGAAATATCCAAGCGTCTGGCTGCTTCGGTGCGTCGTTAACGTTAACGTCAGAAGAAATTCCGCACTAAGCCCTAAATTCAGAGCAGAGCAGTATCCTAATGACTTTTATGCTTCAGTCGATAAGGTGTTTTGCAAATTCTTGTCAACATACCGTGGGGGACTGGACCCGCAAAAACACGTGCGAAGATCACTTCAAAAGCCATGTCAGGAACAAGGACCGTGCTTCCCAAAACACACCAACTCTCTAACGATGATCTCTGGTGATCACAATAGATACAGCTAGAGGGCGAGGCTAAATGTGATTTAAATAGCTATGTAACGTTACAGTACATAGGACTATAGATGGAAATGATAGCTTCTTGCTAAATCTGGTGCACCCATCTATTTGCAAATGATTGTCAGTAGGCCTACACACTGTCCTTTATAAATGAAATAAACTAAAGGTGCATAAATTATGCATTACTATATTCCATCACAATAGAATATATAGCTAGGCTACCGACATTGTGATAAAAGTAGCTAGCTGTATCTTGTTTACACTTGAAATGTGTATTTTTATTTTGTCACAATATTATTTGAAAAATATTGTGTCAAATGTAACTGTATTTCTGAGTTGCACTTAAAAACATTAAATGTTGTTATATCTTATTAAATTGTGGACATTTATTCATTCCCACTTATTAGACACTATTTCTGATGGTAAAATGGGCGTAAAAGGCAAAATACAAAATTCTGAAATATTAAAATGGAAAAAACGGAATTTGGGAAAAAATAAATCGAATTTGGAAAATAATAAAATGAATTTCATATGGCTCTACGGCCACAGCGTGACGACCGCTGGGACCACACGCCTGGACCGGCTGCCCCCCCCCCCCCCCCCGGAATTGTGTTGTTGCCCCAAATGGTGTTTCTCTAACACCACAACCTGTATCACTGTACATATTAATACTACAACTATGTACATACATCTGATTAGCATTACTCAATCAATACTAGGGATGCCCCGATCGATCGGCCACCGATGGTTATCGGCCGATATTCAGTATAAATATGCGATCGGTGATCGGTGATAATGTTTTATTTTCACTGATCGTCAAACCCGATCGCTGTCGCTGAGTTCCGTCTCAGACACCGGTGGTGCGGCGTCTGCTCTCGAGTCCAGCCCCTCTCGAGTCCAGCCCCTCCCGCACGCATGTAAACACGGGTCTAGTCTAATGAGCGGGTCTTCTCTATTTGAACGACCACATCAAGCAAGAGGTGGACGCGGGCAAATACTGCGGCATGGTCATGCTAGACCTACAAAAGGCCTTCGACACTGTCAATCACACCATTCTGATTGACAAGCTAAAAGCAATTGGTTTTGATAGTTTATCAGTGAGCTGGATACAATCCTACCTGGAGGGGAGAGAACAGATGGTGGAGGTAAACGGTACCCTATCCGCCCCCCCTCACAGTGAACTGTGGTGTTCCACAAGGAAGCATACTAGGACCACTACTGTTCCTAATTTATGCAAATGACATGTCGTCAGCTTGTGACTAGAGATGTTCCGATACCATTTTTTCCTTTCCGATCCGATTCCGATACCTAAGCTTTGGGTATCGGCCGATACCGATACTTATCCGATACCAGTGCATACATTAAAAAAAATAAATAAAAAAAAATATTATATAAATTATAATTTTTTTTTTTTTAATACAGCTACTGTTTTATATATACTGTTTTTTAGTAATAACTATAAAGTAATGGTATTTATTCAACAACAGGTGATTGTATAGATTAGTATTAGTATCAGTAATTGAAAACTATCTCAATGAGTTCACCCATGGAAAGGTTGTTGGCACATTAGTTCCACACGGACATTATTCGTTGCTGCACTTGCTTCCACAAGAAGGCTCCGTTTAGTAGCAGAGGCTCTGTTGTTGTGATTTTTGCACAATAAATATTCAACATTCTCTTTTGAGACTCCGCCTCAGACTCTTATCATTTGGCACTAAAAGCTAAACATTGTCGCCGATATGGCTGTCCGCAACATGTCATTAATTGTGTACGCGACGTGCAATTGTGCAATGACGACGTTACCGTGAGCTAGGTTAGCTAGCATGAGCTACCGGTATATGGAAAGACTAACGTTACTGGTGACATTGTGATTTAACTTGGAATACTCCTTTGCCAACTTGCTGTACTTTGCTTGCAGGTATGCAGCCATTATTGCTGGATTATGAATAGCCCCAACTTTAGCCAAGGTAACGTTATGGCTAAACCTTTAACGTTAGTTAATGCTAGCTTTCAGTTAGCTAATGCTAATAACATCAGAGCTCCCCGTCAACAGCGCTCTGCCGGGACGATGGCATTTTAAGAAAGTATCTGCTCTGCTGTTAAAATGACAAATGGCAATTGACACTTTAATTCACGGTCGATTAAGCACATGTTTTATAATGCTCACTCAGCGAGTAGGGTATATCTACAGAGCCCAACGTCCGCAGTGTTGTTGATAAATTACGTCATATGGTATCGGAGCGCAACATTAGAGGGTACTCGCCGATACCGATACCAGCATTTTAGGCAGTATCGGCGGCATTTCCGATACTGGTATCGGTATCGGAACAACTCTACTTGTGACTGCAACTTGTTCCTGTTTGCGGACGACTCAGCCCTGCTGGTCTCTGACAAGAACAAGTTACAGGTTGAAAAAACCCTCAGCTCGGAACTAGGCAAAATCTGCATATGGCTCGCCGACAACAAACTATCATTACACATGGGTAGGCCTGCCACGATAACAAATTTTGCTGGGCGATTAATTGCCCCCGAAAATATTTTTTTTGAGAAATTTATTTCCTAAAACTTTTATTTTGAAGCCCACCGCTCCGTCTTTTCCGGTGTTTTAGACTTTTATTTTGAAGCCCACCGACCGGACCGGAAGTATTGTTGTGATTATCCTAGCTTGCTGATGCTGCTGGTGGACTGGGGCCAGCTAACGTTAGCTTGCTGATGCTACTACTACTTCGACATGCTGCTAATGGGCTGGGGCCAGCTAACGTTAGCTTGCTGATGCTGCTGGTAGATCGACATGCTGCTAGTGGACTGGGGCCAGCTAACGTTAGCTTGCTGATGCTACTAGTAGATCGACATGAGCTAATGATAAAACAAATGTTGAGATTGTTGGTGAACAACTAACTTTAAGTTAGTTTTAACGTTAGCTACTAACGTTAAAACGCTAACGTTACACTACAAATTACGCTACTTGGTTAAAAGGAGCAACACTATTGAGAAATGTAGTTAAGCTATGTGGTGTTGCCCCACGGAGCTCCTGTGCTGTGCTCTCTGCTCTGTAGTAAAGCCAGCGGCCCGCCTCCCAACACGGACAGTGACTGACAAGGGGCACTGGTTCCGCCTCATTAAAACAAACACGCAAATAGCAATTAATCGCGCCCGTCAAAATCATTGCATTAATTTTTATTATCGCGGCAATTAATCGATTTATTGCTTATCGCGGCAGGCCTACACATGGGCAAAACAGAGTCCATTCTCTTCGGTTCAAATAACAAACTCAGCAAAACAGACGGCTTCTCAGTTACAGTGGGTGACAATATTGTCACAAGGAAAGATGAAATTACCTACCTGGGTTCCATCCTAGAGGCTAATCTTTCCTGTGACAAAATGGCATCCAATGTAATAAAAAGTCAATCAACGAACTCGATTCTTGTACCGGATCTCCTCC
Source organism: Notolepis coatsorum (assembly GCF_963971535.1). Lineage (NCBI taxonomy): Eukaryota > Metazoa > Chordata > Actinopteri > Aulopiformes > Paralepididae > Notolepis > Notolepis coatsorum. The sequence goes on from NC_140172.1 coordinate 85,502,456, forward strand.
CTGGTAAACAAGAATACCCTGAAGACTCTGGCAGGAGCACTCATTCAAGGGTACTACGACTATGCTTGCACCTCATGGTACCAAAGCACCTCAAAGGCACTAAAAACCAAATTACAAACATCTCAAAACAAACTAGTCAGACTACTGCTTGACCTGACTCCTAGAACCCACCTCACTCCTGCACACTTTGCCAACCTAGGATGGCTTAGAGTAGACAACAGAGTACAGCAACTTGCAATTCAAAACTGGCCCCTACAAATGTCCTAACCCAGTTGTACAATAAAGACCAAGCATGGCTTTGTCAGTATTCCAATGTACAGCCCCACCCAACCCCACCCCACCTACCCAACCTCCTCCAATGTACAGTTTCCATGTCAAATGTATGTCAGTATTCCAATGTACAGTGTCCCCCCCCCCCCCCCTCCCCCTCCCCCCCCCCCCCCCCCCCCCACCTACAATGTACAGCCCCACCCCACCTACCCAACCTCCCCCAATGCACAGTTTCTATGTCAAATGTATATACTCTTCTTCTGGATTTTTTTAGTATCACAAACAGTACTGTATTTGAAAATCTGGTATGTCATAAATGTATAGATGTAGCAGTACTGTCTATCTGTATGTCATGTGTGCCATATGATGAATTGAAAATGGGGGACCCTGATGGAAACAAGACGAAAGTCTTTCTCAGGTCTGCATCCTCTTAACAATTGTATGTATTGAGCTGTACTGTACTGTACCCATTCTGCAATCTGTTAATAAACTTTTCAATCAATCAATCAATCAAGACACGGGAGGACGGCGTGTCGGCGTCTCCCTGAGCTAGCTCCCCCCTCTACTGATGGCCCTGGTTGTAAAGCCAGTGTCTCCTTTTTGTTCAATATCACTGCCTTTCTTATTAGGCTCCTAGTTGTTGGCTACAACTTTGCCATAGTAGGCATTAATCACTTAATTAATAGTTCAAATGTCTGTCCCATTCCCGTTTGCACATGCAGATGATACACACACACGCACACAGTGGGCCAGTGACTTTGGTGGTATGTGATATTGCACAGATGTGTCCCGTTCCCGTTTGCACATGCACGCACAGTACAAATATACATTTATTTTTGAAAAAAAAATAAACTCTGTTACTTGACATATTTTCACTGTGCTCCTAAATATTTTTGGGTGCTCCTACATTTTTTCATTTAGGAGCACCTGTGCCCCTAGTGAAAAAGGTTAGCGTAGAGCCCTGATAAGGCCATGAACATAAGGTATCGTTGTATGCGGACGATTTATTATTGTATACATCTGATCTTTATGTTTCTGTCCCCGCTGCCCTTATCAATATCGAATCCTTTGGTAGCCTATCGGGCTATAAACTGAACCTTAACAAGAGCGAACTGATGCCACTTAATATAGCCGCAAAAAAGTCTCCTCTATACAATCTGCCATTTAGGATTGCCCATGATGGCTTCACTTATCTTGGGGTACATGTTACAGACAAATTCAACAAACTCTTTCAGGCCAACTTTGCCCCCCTCCTAACTCGTACTAAGGATGATTTTGAACGCTGGTCTATACTACACCTCTCTAGCCGCAAGAATTAACTCTGTTAAAATGAACACCCTCCCAAGATTTTTGTATCTCTTTCAATGCCTACCTATTTTTCCCCCCAATGCATTTTTTAAGAAAATTGATGGCCTGATTTTGTCTTATATATGGGACAAGAAGCCTCCCAGGATAAGAAAGCAGCTCTTACAGAGGCCCAAATCAGATGGAGGCCTCGGACTACCGGATCTTAGGTCCTACTACTGGGCTGCCAACTAGAGATGTTCCGATACCATTTTTTCCTTTCCGATCCGATTCCGATACCTAAGCTTTGGGTATCGGCCGATACCGATACTTATCCGATACCAGTGCATACATAAAAAAAAAAAAAAAAAATATTATATAAATTTTTTATAAATATATATATATATATTTTTTTTAACAAATACTGTTTTATATATACTGTTTTTTAGTAATAACTAGAAAGTAATGGTATTTATTCAACAACAGGTGATTGTATAGATTTGTATTAGTATCATTAATCAATGAGTATGGGGCTTCAGCACTGCAGATATACCCTACTCCAATGATCCACACGGACATTATACGTTGCTGCACTCGCTACCCACTGGCTCTGCAGATATACCCTACTCAGTCTGTCTACAAGTCTCCGTTTCAGTAGCAGTCGGATCTGTTGTGATTTTTGCACAATAAATATTCAACATTCTCTTTTGAGACTCCGCCTCAGACTCTTATCATTTGGCACTAAAAGCTAAACATTGTCGCCGATATGGCTGTCCGCAACATGTCATTAATTGTGTACGCGACGTGCAATTGTGCAATGACGACGTTACCGTTAGCTAGCATGAGCTACCGGTATATGGGAAGACCATAGAAGACTGTAACGTTACTGGTGACATTGTGATTTAACTTGGAATACTCCTTTGCCAACTTGCTGTACTTTGCTTGCAGGTCTGCAGCCATTATTGCTGGATTATATGAATAGCCCCAACTTTAGCCAAGGTAATGTTAAAGCTAGCTTTCGGTTAGCTGTTCAATGCTAATAACACCAGCCACCAAGCGAACCCATGAGCTCCCCGTCAACACCGCTCTGTCGGGACGATGACATTTAAGAAAGTATCTGCTGTTAAAATGACAAATGGCATTGACACTTTAATCGATTAAGCACACGTTTGTTTTATAATGCTTACTCAACAGACCACAGTGTTGTTGATAAATTACGTCATATGGTATCGCCGATACCGATACCAGCATTTTAGCCAGTATCGGCGGCTTTTCCGATACTGGTATCGGTATCGGAACAACTCTACTGCCAACTTTAGGACCGTTCAGTTTTGGCTACAGTGTAGTGGGATGTCCTCACCTCCAGTTTGGCTGGAGATGGAGGCAGCCTCGTCCGTACCGGCATCACTGACCTCTCTCGCCCACGCCACTAGTTTAGGCCCTTATATCCCCTTTACAAAAAATGTATGTGTCAAATCAACAATGAAAATTTGGAACCAATCTAGACGCCACTTTGGCTTTCACGCAACATCTTTTGCTGCCCCGGTGGCCTCAAACCCGGCCTTCCCCCCATCTATGATTGATGGCGCTTTCTCAACCTGGACTAGTCTCGGTATTAGAACATTTAAAGATCTCTATATCGACAATACCTTTGCTACATTTGAACAATTATCGGTTAAGTACGGTCTCCCCAGAAGTAATTTTTTTAGGTTTTTACAGATCCGGAGCTATGTCCGCAGCTTAGATACCCAGTTCCCCATCCTTCCTGGTGAAACACAACTTGACTTTTTTTTTTACCCCTCTTCCCACTCTAAAGGGCTCCCTGTCGAGAATTTATAGGCAACTATGCTCATTACAGTCCACCTCCTTAAATATTATTAAGTCCTCATGGGAGGAGGAATTGGGGGATGCAATATCTGACGACATGTGGGAAAAAGCACTCAAAAAGGTCCACACCTCTTCCATCTGTGCTCGACATGGTCTCATCCAATGTAAAATCATCCACCAAGCTCACTGGACTCCAATGAGACTATCCAGAATTTACAAAAGTGTGAAACCTAACTGTCCACGATGTAATCGGTCCCCAGCAAACCATGTGCACATGTTTTGGAGCTGTCCATCCCTAGTGGACCTTTGGAAAAACATATTCAATACACTCTCTGAAATATGCAGTACTCAGGTGGAACCAGATCCTTTGACTGCGCTATTTGGTGTTTCCTCACCCTTATTACAACTGACAAATACTAACAAAGAGGTCTTGGCCTTTGTTACTTTGTTAGCGAGACGGTTAATCCTACTTCAGTGGAAATCCTCCTCACCCCCTTCCCATGCCCTTTGGGTTAAATCTATTCTTAACTGTATTAAACTAGAAAAAATCCGACACACACTCCGAGGATCTACAGACAAGTTATTTTCTATGTGGGCTCCCTTCTTTTCCTATGTTGAGAGGACCCACCTTCCCATAGTCCCAGACTGATACTCACTCACACAATACCCTTGGTACACTACTCACCCATCCCTCCCCTTCAAACTTTCTCCTTTGATGCACCAAATCAACACCAGAGTTGGTTGACCTATGAATTGCTGTACTCACTTTTTCAAAGGTATCGCCTTATTTAAAAAAAAAAAAAAAAAAAAAAATTTACTTTTTTTTTTTAATTATTATTATATACTTTATTTTTTTACTTTATTATGATTACTATTATTATATATATATAGTTTTCTTTTATATATTTCTTATTACCAACACTATAAATCTCTGTCTTTTTTGTTGTTGTTTGTCTGCATGTCACTTTGTCTTGATGTCTGCTGTTCTTTGTATTCTGTTTTTGTGTTTCAAATAGAACATTTTCAAGTACATATAATTTGTAAATGTTGGTTGCACTGGAAAAAAAAACAATAAACAGACATATAAAAAAAAAACTATTGCCTGTTTGAAGGATATCATCCTCAAACACATACACCACCTACACGCCTATTCTCAGTCCTTGCCCCACAATGGTGGAATGAACTACCCACCCCAGTTAGGACAGCCGAATCCCGTCCAATCTTTCGCCGTCGACTAAAGACGCACTTCTTCAACCATTATCTGAAATAAAATTAAAAAAATCTAACCCTAACTAACCTTACTGTCATGCACTTGTCCTAATAAACTAACCTACACTGTAACACGCAACACTTTGATGAATATTGTTACTCAGCTGATAGAGTTGTATCCTTCCTGATGACCTGTCGTACAGAACTTATAAGTCGCTTTGGATAAAAGCGTCAGCTAAATGACTAATGTAAATGTGAATGTAAATGCCTTGTAGAATTCCACACATAAGAAAGAAATATACTGGGATGAATAAACAAAATAGGAAATAAAATGTAGAAATGCATGCAATACATAAATAAATATGAATCTCCATATATGAAATAGAACATTTAGATAAGGTGCTACTGAGATGTTTTGGTGAGTTCTTTGTTTTTTTGTGGAAGTAGCCCTTCTTAAAAATGCATGACAGGGCTGTACACTGCGACGATCTCGTCGCAAATTTCCCCTTAATTTGGCCGTTGCGATTTAAATATTATATCTGGTAGCAACGTTGCGAGTAGAGATTTCAACCCTTCATTCGCATTTCACTCCTAAATTAATCCATACAAATTGGATAATTTTTTTTTAAACATTAGCCTACAACCAAGGCTGTACAGTGCGACACAATGTCGTGGTGCTATGAAAGAATCTGTCGGCAATGAATGAACTTACTGCGATAGCCTGAGTGAAAAAAAGATTTTCGTGGAGTGAATCTGGGTCACGCTATATACTTGGTACTTGTAGTCTATCGTGCGATTAAAGACCATGTCCCTGTCTGCGTAGTCTATACATCCAACACCAAATCCCATAATTCCTAGCGAAACTAAACTGAATGTGGCCGCTTCCTTGGCTTTAAATAATAATATGGCTCTTGCTCCGCAAGAACAACGGAGTGGATAATGGATATCAGTCCATTTTATGACAACCACGTCCGATGTGGAGAGATGATAAGATGATGATGATTGACGTGATGATGTGATGATTGATTGACGGGGACACGGAAACTTCTAACGTTCAGGATCAGCCATGCATTACGTGAGTACCCCACTATTAGGACGTGAAATACTGTCTACTTAAATTGACACCGCGGATCAATAAAGTATCAACCTATCTATCTATCTAATAATGAGACAATATGCAAATAAGATAATACTAATAATCCTCTGTTCCCCATATATGAAATGAAAGTGGCTTGCAACTTTACTGATGGTAAAATCACTGTTTATTTCTCGTTTTGCATAGTATTACATTCCACTTCTATAAACAATCAAAGTCCTACCGTAAGAGCCTCATACGGGTCAATTAAACCTTTTTTATTAGTCTTTCCTTCGAGCTAAGTTGGACTGAACATTTCACTGTCAAAAGCGCAAATGTAAATAAGGTTGCGTTGCAACAGTTTTCAAAATAAAGGTCATATATACAAATACCTCTCAATTCTTATAAAAAAAAGTCCCGGATATACATAAACATTAATTGGCATAGATCTCTATAAACGGCCCAACACATTGATCACTTTAGGCACACACTGAAACCAGTAACATCACAAATATGAAGCAGGTAATTACCCATACAAATAATAAACCTTTCATGGGGTTATTTACAATAATAATAATTCATTTGATTTCTAAAGCACTTTTCATTGTGAAACAAATGTATGCAGAGTTTCTTGTCCTCCTGATTAATGGTGTGTGTGTGTTGTGATGATCTCATTCAAGGAGCACTACACAAGCGCGCGCACACACACACACACAGTTTGTTGTTTTTGTTCTATTAGTGATTTACACACTCTCAGTTGGTTCATTATAAAAGATACAAACCTGAAAACAAACGCACTTAAATGTTAAATAAAAGGACCACAGTAATGAGGCAGGAGGAACATATTTTTTTAATAATGGTAAAATTGTTATTTAAAAATGTGCCCCTAAAAAATGTTTTGCCCCTAAATTTCTCATTTAGGGGCAAGTGTGGCCCTAGTGAAAAAGCTTAGCGTACAGCCCTGCATGAACATTCACTGATAATTGGTCTGTAGTGGAGTCTACAAGGTCTACATTGCCGGACCTTGTAGACTGACATAATTCTGTGCATAGTTTAGTCTACACAGGCCATATTTCAAATAATCAAAATCTTACTTCATTCATCTTAAACATTCTTGATTTGGGGGATTGGTAGTTCCCATGAAATCTGAAGTTGTTCAAACGACAACAGCGATCCACCTTGAATTAAATCACACAGCCGTGTTGGCTGTGTCACAGTCACGAAAGGGGCTACTTAATTCATTAATCCAATCCACTTTATTTATAGAGCACATTTAAAAACAACAAAGTTTACCAAAGTGCTGTACAAGTCCCACAACATAAGATAAAAAAATAAAATAAAAATATAAAAAATAAAAATAAAATTATTTTTAATTCAAAGCTTTGAATTAAAATCGAAGCTCGGCCCCGAAGCTTCGATTGCTTTTTAAACTAACTTTTTGAACAACAATTTATTGAACTGGAACACATGAGCACTGGGATTGATATATGTTCTCTCTTCCACTCCTCTCCTATCTCATCCCGTCCTCTTCTCTCCACACCTCGTCTCGTGTCCGCTCCTGTCTTCTCTTCCTACTCTTCTCAACTCCTCTCGTAATCGTAATCAAAATTAATCGTTGTGAGGTTGCATCGTTTCACCCCTACTACTCTTACTCTGTAAAAGCTTTTGTAAATCAAACTGGTTATAGTTATGAGAGCTAACGTTGGCTAGCTACTGTACCTGGCGCTGGCTAACTGGCTCGTTATGAGAGCTAACGTTGGCTAGCTACTGTACCTGGCGCTGGCTAACTGGCTCGTTATGAGAGCTAACATTGGTAGCTACTGTACCTGGCGCTGGCTAACTGCCTCGTTATGAGAGCTAAAGTTGGCTAGCTACTGTACCTGACGCTGGCTAACTGGCTCGTTATGAGAACTAACGTTGGCTAGCTACTGTACCTGGCGCTGGCTAACTGGCTCGTTATGAGAGCTAACGTTGGCTAGCTACTGTACCTGGCGCTGGCTAACTGGCTCGTTATGAGAGCTAACGTTGGTAGCTAGTGTACCTGGCGCTGGCTAACTGGCTCGTTATGAGAGCTAACGTTGGTAGCTACTGTACCTGGCGCTGGCTAACTGGCTCGTTATGAGAGCTAACGTTGGCTAGCTACTGTACCTGGCACTGGCTAACTGGCTCGTTATGAGAGCTAACGTTGGCTAGCTACTGTACCTGGCGCTGGCTAACTGGCTCGTTATGAGAGCTAACGTTGGCTAGCTAGTTAGCAAGATTGCACTGCTTACTAACTAACGTTGATAAACCCACGTTTACCACACAGTTAAAACACAGCTACTTACATTTGAGGATAAACTTGCATAAGAAGTTTCACTCAAGTTTCACTGTAGATGCCAAGGCTCCCTTGGCTCACCAAGTTGCCTGCATCAAATTCCAACATCCAATATACCATATAGGATGCCAAGAGCATGCTCTACAAGAGTGGTGCCCAACCAGTCGATCGCGATCGACAGGTAGATCGCGGGCTGATTTTAAGTAGATCTCGATTAATAAAATTAGATAAAAAAAAAATCAACTCTGCCTCTCTTTGTTAACTACAACAAGCAATGCTGTTTGGTATTTAATATGAGGTCGGACTCGGCACTGACAGATTTGTGTTCATTATGCTGCTTTTATAAAGCCTCAAATGACGGCTTACAATATAAGATTTTGGCTGGTAGCTCTCGGCTAGGCGGTAAATTAAAAAGTAGATCTTGGTTCAAAAAAGGTTGTGCACCCCTGCTCTACAACATGGGATCATCCATTTCTATCTACAGTAAAAGCTGTAAACATGTAAAGGGTTTTTATAAACTCATGTTAATTATGTGCTCAATAGTTCAATTTTATTACACATCATCCAATAAAAATGTTCAGGACAACTGTTTCTATTTCCATGTAATAGGTCACTTTTTCTCAGTTTCCATGCCTTTACATACCTGGAAAATGAAAAAATTAATCCCATGTTTTCCAGGTACCGTGGGAACCCTGTAACCAGGGAGCGAAATTAACTTTTTGACTCACCGGCCAGTGGCGGGTAGATGGGAAGAATCTACCCACCAAGCATATTTCTTACCTGACAATTTTTTTTTATTAAAATAAAATATATATATATTTTATATAATTTTTTTTTTAAATAAAATATATATTATATAATCATACTTGTAGTTGTATTATCTGCGAGACATCGCCACCACGCAATAAGTCAAAATGCTCGCTATCTGCAAACAGCTCCACTGTCTGTGTGTATACTTGAGTAGCCTCCAGCTCCAGCAAGGATTCTCCGGCCCTGCAGCTAGACCCTATATTCAGCTAGACCAGGGGTGGGCAATTATTTTTCCCGGGGGGCCAAATGAGCAACTGAAAATATGTTGGGGGGCCGGGCCAAAATTCCAAACTCAATTATGCATAATATAAATTTTATTTCTATATAAAAAGCAGTAAATGGCATTGGTTTGACCCCTGGTAAGAGTGTATGTTATTATTTGGCAATTAAAAGGTGAGGTTAGCTTTCAAAAATATAATTTATTCAAATAGAATTTATTTCCAAAATGATAAACAAAATGTGAAACATTAATAACAAAGGGCATTTTGAGTTTCATATACTATTGAAACAAGGATTTTCTTAGCTTTCTAAAGACATCACATCATCTTATAGCAAAAATAAACAAGACATGTCACTGAACTGTGTAAAGAAAAGTGTCCCAGTTTTGTAGCCTTTTTTACTTTACATGCCTATATTAAACATTTAATGTTTTCAGAACTGTGCAAAAAAAAGAAAAAAAATATCAAGTGTCCCATTTCACTTGTTATATTTCCACATTTTAGTGTTCTTCAGTTCTTTTGTTTTCATTCAGTGTGAGAAATCCAGTCTCTGTTGAGCTTTAACAAGTCCATCAAAGTCAGGTTGCATGTCTGAGGTGGAGATGCGAAGCACAGCTGCCAGATGTTCATCAGTGAGAGAGGATCTGTACCTGGACTTGGTAAACGTCATGACTGAGAATGTCTGTTCACATATGTAGGTGGATCCAAAGAGAACCAACATCTTCTGAGCATGTCTCCTAAGCGTATACTGTGCGTGTGAACGTTGACATGAAAAAAATAAAAAATAAAAATAAAAAACATTAAAAAAATATATTTGTTTTAATTTTTTTTTTTTTAAATTTAATTATCATGTAATCTTTCGCGGGCCGGTCAGAATCATCCCGCGGGCCGGATCCGGCCTGCGGGCCGTACAATGCCCAGGTCTGAGCTAGACCCTACATTCAGCATGCAAGGATTCTCCGGCGATGCAGCTGGACCCTATTGGTATAACGTTACGTTCTTTTGTCAAATCACATTCAACATGCACTCAGCTAGAATACGCATTCAATCAATGTTATAAGACATTGATATCAGGAGCTATCTGTAGCTACTGCTAGCCCGGTAGATAACGTTAAGACAATTTAGTTTACTGGGACAGATAGATCTAATGTGAGCTAGCTAACGTGAGCTAGCTAACGAGGGAACGGAGGTATTATGCACTCGAGTCGACTATTGCTGGAGCATTTGTTGATATCAGCAGCTATCAGTAGCTAGCCAGCTAGATACCGTTAGACAATGCCTCGTCATGTATTAAACTAAAAGTGAATAGTTGACTGGGTCATTGTTTAAACAGTAACGGTAGCTCATGGAGGTCCGATATAGACTAGAGCAGACTGCCCGCATATCGCAATGGTGGCGTTTCAGGAAGTAAACAAGCCAAATGAGAGCTTCCGATTGGTCATTTGCTTTCTTTCTCATGAAACCAGTCACGTCACTCTACTGTGATTGGACCGTTGACTTGAGTGCAATGTGGGACTTGTAGTTTTTTAACGATCTCGCGGCGGGGAAAAAAAAGACGAGAGGCTATAATCTGTACTCGCACAATCAAAATAAGAGTATCGTTATGAACTACACGTCTACACGCCACACGGCGGGCAGCCCTCTAAGTGTCAAGCGCCAAAGGTAAAAACTGAGCGCCCCTGGCGGGCGGCGGGCTTTAGTTTCGGTCCCTGCCTGTAACTGTGCTGTATAGTGTCTATAACTCTATTTAAACATATCACTGAGCTGTATAGTGTATCTAAACGAATCATAGTGAGCTGTAGTGTCTATAACTATCTAAACAAATAATAACTGAGCTGTAGTGTTTATAACTATATCTAAACGAATCATAACTGAGCTGTATAGTGTTTATAACTATACTTAAATGAATCACAACTGAGCTGTATGGTGTCTATATAACCATATTAAACTAATCACTGAGCTGTAGTGTCTATTCTAAACGAATCATAACTAGGGATGTCCGGATCGCCTTTTTTTGCTCCCGATCCGATTCCGATCATGTGATTTTAAATATCTACCGATTCCGATCGTTCCCGATCCGATCTTTCACATTAGTAATCAATTTTGACACATTTTTGTCAGAAACTGGCGGAGCAAGACAAGTCCCTCTGTTGGCTATAGTAGAGCCATATGAAATCCGCGTTCACGGAATCGCGGAATTAACCAATAAAAATGGAATCAACTGCAAAACGTGGAATATTGCAGAATTTGGCCTAATCTGGACTGAAATTGTGTTTTTGGGTGGAACGTTTGGTGCACACGCGACCGGGGAGGCGGGGACGCTATAGCGTGTTACACACAACACAGCGGTGCTCAAGCGTCTGGCTGCTTCAGTGTTAACATCGTCAAGAAGCTAAGAAATTCTGCAATAAGCCCTCAATTCAGAGCAGAACAGTATCCTAATGACTTTTATGCCTCCGGTGATAAGGTGTTTTGCAAATTCTGTCAACGTTCCCTGGACTGGACCCGCAAAAACACTTGCGACACTATTGTGATTAAATAGCTATAACTAGAGCTGCCGCGATTACCGCATTACCGCGGTATCGCTGTTACATCACGGCCACCGCAGAGTAGGCTGAATACCGCGTCACCGCTGGTTTTTATAATAATAATAATAATTTACCCTCCTCTCGTTGGGCTTGCGGCTCTGCAGATATACCCTACTCGTCTATCGAGGTTCCAAGCGACCCTATTGGGTACCAGAAAAGTCACGTGAAACATTGCAGACCACTGATTGGTCAGAAGAGAGACGCGTCACACGTTTTTACGTCCTGAATGTCAGTTCATCACAACAGCTAATAACGTTAGCTTTAACTCTCCGCCGGAGTGGACTATCATCGCTCTTCAGGAGTACTAAACGAGACATAATGATTTTACGGTCTGCAACGAATGTTATAATAAAAGCCCTTCGTTCTATACACTTGTCTGATTGAAAACGTTATTAACAGACCGCAGAATGGGACAACTCAGCAGTCAGCACGCTCTGAGCAAAGAAAGGAACTGAGATATGAATAGAGTATTGCTTGCTATGGTCCGGTAAATACGCTGATGTTATTGAACGCATAACTATATAATGTCAATGCCACAAAACGAATGCCTTTATTATAAAGTAGTAACTTTATAGTAATAATAATAAGAAAGGGTCGGGGGGGTGCCCGCGACACCGAGTGAACTGCGCATCCGTGTTTCACTTTCAATAACTAATGCGTGCTTGCCGAATCCCAAACAATATTCATGCTGCAAAGTCATCCTCTAAAGATAGACATTTAGACTAGAGGCAGGCTATAGGCTATATGCTATAAAGAGTAGACTACTACTAAAAAAAAAAATGCATTCAAACTTTTTTTTTAATTTTTTGTGTGCGTGCGGTAAAAACCGCGGCGGTAGGAAATATTTTGCAAATTTGTGCGATAAGGAAATAATCAATACCGCGGCAGCTCTAGCTATAACGTTAGGACATGATAGCTTCTAGCTAAATCTAGTGCACCCATCCATTTGTTTAATGCAAACGATTGTCATTATACACTGCCCTTTATAATCTAAATAAACTTAAATAGCTATGAAACGTTACAGTACATAGGACTATAGATGGAAATGAAAGCTTCTTGCTAAATCTGGTGCACTCATCCATTTGTTTAATGCAAACGATTGTCATTATACACTGCCCTTTATAATCTAAATAAACTTAAATAGCTATGAAACGTTACAGTACATAGGACTACTATAGATGGAAATGATAGCTTCTTGCTAAATCTAGTGCACCCATCCATTTGTTTAATGCAAACGATTGTCATTATACACCGTCCTTTATAAACGAAATAAACTAAACTAAAGGTGCCTAAATTATGCATTACTATATTTCATCACAATATAATAGATATAGCTAGGCTAACATTGTCATTGTGATAATGTCAGTAGTAGCTAGCTGTATCTATTGTTTACACTTGAAATGTGTATTTTTATTTTGTCACAATATTAATTGAAAAATATTGTGTAAAATTGAACTGTATTTCTGAGTTGCAGCACTTAAACACATTAAATGGACTGTTATATCTTATTCAATTGTGGACATTTATTCATTCCCACTTATTAGACACTATTTCTGATGGTAAAATGAGCATAAAAAGCAAAATACAGAATTCTGAAATATTAAAACGGAAAAAACGGAATTTGGGAAAATATTAAATGGAATTTGGAAAATAATAAAACGGATTTCATATGGCTCTAGCTATAGTCCCTGGAGGGGCGCGAGCGAGGCGGCTCTTTACATTAACCCTGAGAAATGTGCTTCATGAGAAATATTAAAAGTTTCAATATATGTTTGCACATTAGTATACATTCAGTGTTCGACTTACGGTCTGAAACGCCGACGATAATCCTTAGTCACAGCAAATAAATGACGTTATCCAGGTGAAAAGTTAGTCTTAAAAGTCCGCCTCCAGGCTCCAGCCCGCTGCTTCATGAGTTGTTCCTCCACACGGAATGTCGTCCTTGCAAACATTGCAATTGCTGTTGGACTGGCTTGACTTTCTATTTTAAAATGCTTAGTTCCAACTTCCAAACCTCTAGCTGTTCAAGTGAGTGGATAACAGTGTTTCGGGAGCAACGTGTTGTACTGTTGCAGGGACCGAAACTAGAGAGCGCCACTCGCCATTGGCGCTCAGTTTTTTACGTTTGGCGCCTCCCACTAAGAGGTCTGACCGTCGTGTGGTGGGCAATCAAATAGTCATGTGAAAACCGAAAATCATGGTCCAATTCTTTAGCGGAGTTCTCACTCACTGTCTCAGCACAGACATGCAGCGCACCGCGCACTGCTGCTGCTGCTACCCCTCCCCACCTGTTTCTGTATGCCTGCATGTAAACAGAGGCTATTGCCTCACCGTGACGTTAGTCTAGTCAGTGTGGGACCTTCGTGAGATAACGTTAGCTACCGTTACAAAATGACCCAGTCAACTATTCACTTAGTTTAATACATGAGGCATTGTGTAACGTTATCCAGCCGGCTAGCTACGGATAGCTCCCGACATCAACAAATCCTCCAGCAATAGTCCAGTGCATAATACCTCCGTTGGCTAGGTAGCTCACTAGTCACTACGAAATGTCGCAGTAAACTAAATAGTTCACTGAGGCGTTGTCCCAACGCCATCCAGCAGTAGCTACAGATAGCTCCTGACATCAATGTCCTACAACAACATGCGTATTCGAGTCCCTGGCTTACATCGCATGAGTGAGGGCTGCTGAATAGGGTCCAGCTGTAGCTCAGGAGAATCCTTTTGCATCCTGAATGTAGCATTTAGGGTCCAGCTGCAGCGCCGGAGAATCCTTGCTGGAGCTGGAGGCCACTCGAGTATACACACAGACAGTGGAGCTGTTTGCAGACAGCGAGGTGGCGATGTCTCGCAGATAACACAATCACAAGTATGATTATATAATATATATATTTTATTTAAAAAAAAATTATATAAAATAATAATAAAAAAAAAATTATCAAAAAAAAGTTGGCAGGTAAGAAATATGCTTGGCGGGTAGATTCTTCCCATCTACCCGCCACTGGCCGGTGAGTCAAAAAGTTAATTTCGCTCCCTGGTTGTTGTGATGTGAGCGTGTAGCCGGTCTAAATAAAGGGAATGTGTTTGTTGCAAAGGTGTAAATTAAAGGGAATGTTTTTGTTGTGGACAATTATTCTGCTCTGTGTGACAATAAATACATTAATGATATATTATATGTAATTTAAAACCAAAACTAAGGCCTCCGTATGAGTTTAAGACGTGAACATGGTCATGTTTGTTGAAAAAAAAAAATCTTTACTGCCGATTTTTATTTAATTTTTTTTTTCGATCCCGATCCTCTGAAAAGCACGTGATCGACGCCGATTCCAATCACGTGATCGGGACATCCCTAATCATAACTGAGCTGTATGGTCAGGGGGCGAAATTAAAGCCCGCCGCCCGCCAGGGGCGCTCAGTTTTTACCTTTGGCGCTTGCCACTGAGAGCCCTGCCCGCCGTGTGGCGTGTAGACGTGTAGTTCATAACGATACTCTTATTTTGAAAATCTGTGCGGGTCTCATTTCCGGCCCAAGCGCAGCTAGAGTCATAATATCGATGGCTCCGGCAGTTAGCAGCATTCGGTTCGTATGATATTCTTATTTTGAAAGAAACCGTGGCAACGAGTCATATCCACCCAGCCGGGCCAGCCCTGCAGCGGGATACTATTGGCTTCTGCTCGTATCAACACAGATGCCCGCAGCTCTAGTGCTAACGTTAAGCTCTCAGAATGGTAGCAGCTCGCCCGCAGCATCTAGTGCTAACGTTAAGCTCTCAGAATGGTAGCAGCTCGCCCGCAGCATCTAGTGCTAACGTTAAGCTCTCAGAATGGTAGCAGCTCGCCTGCAGCATCTAGTGCTAACGTTAAGCTCTCAGAATGGTAGCAGCTTGCCCGCAGCATCTAGTGCTAACGTTAAGCTCTCAGAATGGTAGCAGCTCGCCCGCAGCATCTAGTGCTAACGTTAAGCTCTCAGAATGGTAGCAGCTTGCCCGCAGCATCTAGTGCTAACGTTAAGCTCTCAGAATGGTAGCAGCTCGCCTGCAGCATCTAGTGCTAACGTTAAGCTCTCAGAATGGTAGCAGCTCGCCCGCAGCTCTAGTGCTAACGTTAAGCTCTCAGAATGGTAGCAGTCTGCTCTAGTCTAGATCGGACCTCCATGAGCTACCGTTACTGTTTAAACAATGACCCAGTCAACTATTCACTTTTAGTTTAATACATGACGAGGCATTGTCTAGCGGTATCTAGCTGGCTAGCAAATGATAGCTGCTGATATCAACATGCTCCAGCAATAGTCGACTCGAGTGCATAATACCTCCGTTCCCTCGTTAGCTAGCTCACGTTAGCTGAGCTCTATATGTCCCAGTAAACTAAATTGTCTTAATGTTATCTAGCGGGCTAGCAGTAGCTACAGATAGCTCCTGATATCAATGTCTTATAACATTGATTCAACGCGTATTCTAGCTGAGGGCTTGATGAATGTGATTAGATTAGACCAAAGAACCGTAAGGTTATACCAATAGGGTCCAGCGGCAGCGCCGGAGAATCCTTGCATGCTGAATGTAGAGTATTAGTATTAGGGATGGGAATCGAAAACCGGTTACGGTTGGGAACCGGTTCCTAATTGGCCGATGCCTGGAACCGTGTGGCTCCCGTGACTTTCGATTCCCTTATCGCTGCCAGGTTTTTCCTAGTTGCGCAATAATGTTAGCGTTAGCATGTAGCCATGGCAGACTCTATTTGATTCATTAAGGGCTCGAAATTGCCTGGGTTTTGGTAATATGCTCCCGAAATGCTCCCGCTGTTTGGCTACTTCTATGTGCAGTGAAAACTACTTGAATGCTTTAGAACCTAGTCATTGATTTAGTTTAGGGTGAGCTCAAATTTGCCGCGGAGCTATCGCTAGCTAACGTGAGCTAACGCTATTTAATCAAGCTCACAAAGAGAGATAAACAGCTGACAGCAGATAGTACAGGTACAAATACAATAAAACAGCGGGTGGGGACTGTTGTGTAAACCTTGTACTCTTTAGTTCACATATAATAAGAGCCGGATTGTTTGTTTACTAAGTCTCTACTCTGAGTCTGTCAGACAGGAAGTACCATGGTGCAACATACAAATGTGTCCGTGTAGCAACACAAGCCAATACCTTACAGGACAGGGGCCCGGGGAGGGAGCTCTGTGTGTCTGTGTGTGTGTGTGTGTGTGTGTGTGTGTGTGTGTGTGTGTGTGTGTGTGTGTGTGTGTGTGTGTGTGTGTGTGTGTGAGAGAGACAGAAGTCAGAGGAATAACGACCTGTTATTCAATAGATTAAATTAGTTTAAGAATAAAAAAATAAATACATTTTAAGAGAATCTCAAATACATTATTTTATTTAAGTGTAGGCTATAGTTAATGTTTTATTTTTTACAGTTTTTGTATTTTTCTGACATGGTAAATGGCTGCTTTTTTATATAGCGCTTTTATCCAAAGCGCTTTACAATTTGTTCCTTACATTTTATCCAATCACTCACACATTCACACAACGACGGCGGAGGCAACCATGCAAGGTGCCAACCTGCTCATCGGGAGCAGTTAGGGGTTAAGTGTCTTGCTCAAGGACACACCGACACGCTGCCCGGGAGGAGCGGGAATCGAACCGGGAACCTCCGGATTGCCAGACGACTGCTCTACCTCCCGAGCCACTGTCACCCCTGACATGGGGGCTCAACAATAAATGACAATCAGAAATGTCAAGTTGCATGTTGTTATTCTAACCAGCTTAGTTCTGTTGCATTTCCAATTTATTTATTTAAATTATAAATTGATCAGGTATCGATAAGCGAATCGATAAAGAATCGAATCGATAAGCAGAATCGATAATGGAATCGTATCGATAAAATCCTATCAATTCCCATCCCTAATTAGTATAGGGTCTAGCTGCATCGCCGGAGAATCCTTGCTGGAGCTGGAGGCTACTCAAGTATACACAGACAGTGGAGCTGTTTGCAGATAGCGAGCATTTTGACTTATTGCGTGGTGGCGATGTCTCGCAGATAATACAACTACAAGTATGATTATATAATATATATTTTATTTAAAAATGTTTTTTTTTATATAAAATATATATATATTTTTTTTTAATCAAAACAATTTGGCAGGTAAGAAATATGCTTGGCGGGTAGATTCTTCCCATCTACCCGCCACTGGCCGGTGAGTCAAAAAGTTAATTTCGCTCCCTGTGTATGGTGTCTATAACCATATTAAACTAATCACACATGAGCTGTATAGTGTCTATAATTATATTTAAACACATCACTGAGCTGTATAGTGTATCAAACTAATCATAACTTAGCTGTATAGTGTCTATAACTATTTAAACTAATCCCAACTGAACTGTATATAGTATCTATAACTATTTAAACGAATCATAACTGAGCTGTATAGTGTCTATAGCTCTATTTAAACTAATCATAACTGAGCCGCGTCTATTTTAAACTAATCATAACTGAGCTATATAGTGTCTATAACTCTAATCACACTAATCATAACTGAGCTGTATATTTTCTATAGCTTTATTTAAACTAATCATAACTAAGCTGTATAGTGTCTATAGCTCTATTTAAAATAATCATAACTGAGCTGTGTCTATAACTATATTTAAACTAATCATAACTGAGCTGTATAGTGTCTAGGGATGGGAATCGAAAACCGGTTCCGGTTGGGAACCGGTTCCTAATTGGCCGATGCCTGGAACCGTGTGGCTCCTGTGACTTTCGATTCCCTTATCGCTGCCAGGTTTTTCCTAGTTGCGTAATAATGTTAGCGTTAGCATGTAGCCATGGCAGACTCTATTTGATTCATTAAGGGCTCGAAATTGCCTGGGTTTTGGTAATATGCTCCCGCTGTTTGGCTACTTCTATTATGTGCAGTGAAAACTACTTGAATGCTTTAGAACATACTCATTGATTTAGTTTAGGGTGAGCTAAAATGAGCCGCGGAGCTATCGCTAGCTAACGTGAGCTAACGCTATTTAATCAAGCTCACAAAGAGAGATAAACAGCTGACAGCGGAGAGTACAGGTACAAATACAATAAAACAGCGGGTGGGGACTGTTGTGTAAACCTTGTACTCTTTAGTTCACATATAATAACAGCCGGATTGTTTATTTACTAAGTCTCTACTCTGAGTCCGTCAGACAGGAAGTACCATGGTGCAACATACAAATGTGTCCGTGTAGCAACACAAGCCAATACCTACAGGACAGGGGCCCGGGGAGGGAGCTCTGTGTGTCTGTGTGTGTGTGTGTGTGTGTGTGAGACAGAAGTCAGAGGAATAACGACTGTTATTCAATAGATTAAATTAGTTTAAGAATAAAAAAAAAAAAAAATTTAAGAGAATCTCAAATACATTATTTTATTTAAGTGTAGGCTATAGTTAATGTTTTATTTTTTACAGTTTTTGTATTTTTCTGACATGGTAAATGGCTGCTTTTTTATATAGCGCTTTTATCCAAAGCGCTTTACAATTTGTTCCTTACATTTTACCCAATCACTCACACATTCACACAACGACGGCGCAGGCAACCATGCAAGGTGCCAACCTGCTCATCGGGAGCAGTTAGGGGTTAAGTGTCTTGCTCAAGGACACATCGACACGCTGCCCGGGAGGAGCGGGAATCGAACCGGGAACCTCCGGATTGCCAGACGACTGCTCTACCTCCCGAGCCACTGTCGCCCCTGACATGGGGGCTCAACAATAAATGTAAATGACAATCAAAAATGTCAAGTTGCATGTTGTTATTCTAACCAGCTTAGTTCTGTTGCATTTCCAATTTATTTATTTAAATTATAAATTGATCAGGTATCGATAAGAGAATCGATAAAGAATCGAATCGATAAGCAGAATTGATAATGGAATCGTATCGATAAAATCCTATCAATTCCCATCCCTAATAGTGTCTAGAACTCTAATCACACAAATCATAACTGAGCTGTATCACACTATCATAACTGGAGGTACATTGGGTTATTTATTAAAGACTGTTTGTTTTGTAGCATCTTTTCTATGTGGACCTTTTCCTATATTAGAGAGGTCCATTAGAACACCTACCTCTCTTAGAGGTCCATTATAACACATACTACCTACCTCTTAGAGAGGTCCATTATAACACCTACCTTAGAGAGGTCCATCAGAACACCTACCTCTTAGAGAGGTCCATCAGAGTCCTAGCTCTTAGAGGTCCATCAGAACACCTACCTCTTAGAGGTCCATCAGAACACCTACCTCTTTGAGAGATCCATTAGAATACCTACCTCTTAGAGAGGTCCAATAGAACACGTACCTTTTAGAGAGGTCCATTAGAACACCAGAGAAGATCTTCTCGCCGACCTGGAACGACACCACCAGCGCGTCATCAATGATGTGGTCAAGCGACACCCGCACCTCTGAACCGGGCGTCAGCTGAGCCACAGAACCAGGCGGCACGGCGGGCTTCGACTCGGCACTACTCGACTCCGTGACGCTGGGGTCGTTTCCCATCTTATCCTGCTTTAAGTTCGTCTCTAGTAACTTACGTTTTGGCGAGCGGCACGGCGAGGAGGAACAGGAGTCCTGGCGACGCCGCGCCGGGTTATTAACAACCGAACCCGGTTGACACGCTAGGGGGAGGTCGTCGGTAACGACAGAGTTACTATGCGTTCCAACGCTAGAGGAAAAATCACAATTACTATTATAACTTGTTCCCACGTCCATGGGCTGCGGTCCCTGGAGCGACGAAGTCTCCGTGTTAAGATCCAGCGACAGAGCGCCTTCCGCGGCATCCTTGCGCCTAACGGAACCGGTCTCGTTACCAACCGTCTCGGGGCCCGGTTTGATGAAAGCTCTGTAACTGTCGACGTCCACAGACTGGGTCCTCCTGGAGAGTGAGTGACGGCGACACTCGTTCGCCGTCACGTTCGCGGTGGGCTCCGCCGGTTCGGCCAGGGACGGTCCGGCTTCCGTCGCGGGCGGGTGCGCGGGGAACGAGTGCAGGAAGACCGCCGACGGTTGTAGCTCCTTGAGGAGGATGCTCTTCTGATACACCGCCGTGACGTTACCGCTACTACAGCCGACCTCCGCCTCGACCGCTACCGGGGAGAAGACGTCCAGGGCCAAACGGTCGGACGACATGTATTCAGATAACAGTTCGTTGTTGTCGCCTGATGTGAGAACCTCGTTGCTGTCCTCTTCGCTGCGCGCGTCCTCCGCTACCGCTGCAAGCGAAGGGGCTTTTCCCGCCGCGGCTTGGAGCTCGAGCTCGGGCCTGACATGGCCGCGTTCCTCCTCCACCACCACATCCCCATCCTTCACACGGCGAACGACGAGGCCTGTGATCGGCGAGTATTCACCGGGCTTGAGGTCGGTCCCGACCGCCGATTCTCCCGTCCTCGACTCGAACTGGACATCGTCGCGCGCTGCCGTTGTTGTTATTGTTGTTGTTGTTGTCGGAACAACCGCAGCTCCTGGCTCTGCAGCCACGGCCGCCATTTTCCTTCCGCTGTGCTCGCAGCAGCCAGGACCCCCTCCCATCCTCTCCCCCTACGAGAGCGTCACAGAACCCGCCCTCCTCAGAAAATGGTCCCTTCCGATTGGTCGGCGAAATACAGCATTGTGTAGTTGTGTGGTTTTATAGTCACGCCGGTCAAAAGAAACCCCCCTGGAAACGTCCTCTCTGATTGGTTTGTATTGTTTGTTCAACCTTCTGACAATCAAAGGATGGAAGTATCCTTTTTTTTTTTTTTTATTATTATTGGTCTTTTTCCCCCTCCATTTTCCGCCGATTTTCTCCCATCCCAATGTTAGTCGTATGCCAATTCCCAGTCCCCTCCTGGTCGCTGCGCACTTACCCCCCACAGTCAGATCATCTGGGAGAGTGGAGGCTACCACGTGCTTCCTCCGACACACGTCCAGCCAATCACCGCTTCTTTTCACCTGGCAGCGCGGATTCTCATTGAGAGGGCGTAGCGTGTGGGAGGACCACACTATCCCCCTCACGTCCAATCCGCGCTTAGCAGGCGCCCCGACCGAACTGTAGGAGTCGCTGTTTACAACGACCCGGACCCACCCCGCCAGACGGCCAGCCAAGCTGGTGACAACCCCGGAGCTGTGAGCTGGATTCGAACAGGCAAATCCAGCTCAGCTCCGGGGCTGGTGACGAACGCAATCTCCGCTCGGCCACCTAACCGCGGAAGTATACATTATAATATATTTAAAACCCATCTGGAAACATTCTGTTAGGAGAAAAATATCAAAGGATGTAAATATATATTATTATTATAATATATTTAAAACCCATCTGGAAACATTTCAGCAATAAATTAAATCGTAGGCTATTGTGAATTTAATGTTATCAGAAAAAAACTATGAAGTGTACAAAGCTACTGCACGCATCTATAATTCCACCAGAATATTAGATTAGATTCAAATGTATTGTCATCATGCAGCACAAGTACAGTACAATGAAAATAAGTTTGGCATCCAACCAGAGTGCAAATGTAACAGTAAAGTAGTAGTAATATACAATGTACATGTGTCATGTGATTAAACTGGGTATACAATATATAAAGTAGTACTACTAGTGCTAATCACTGAACTCATCCATCCCTACACCAACACCCGCTCACTCAGATCTGCCGATCAGCACCTCCTGGTGGTCCCCAGGTCCAGGCTTAAAACAAGGGGTGATCGAGCCTTCCAGGTGACAGCACCAAGGCTCTGGAATGCTCTCCCCCTGGACCTGCGAATTGCCCCCTCTGAGAACTCTTTTAAAAAACAATTAAAAACACATTTGTTCAGACAGGCTTTTGGTCATGCATAGGCACTTTTTTTCTTGTCCTCACTGTTTTATAGTTTTTGTTTTAATTAGTGACTCATGATTTTATCCAAATTCTTTTATTCTACTTTTTATATCTGGTTTCACTGTTTTTAACTGCTGTTTGTTGTTGTTGTCATTTATTTCTGATTTTGTTTTTATTGTGTTTTTATATTAAGCTGTAGTGTAAAGCACCCTGTGCATTCGTGCTGTGAAGGGTGCTATATAAATAAAGGTCATTCATTCATTCATAATCAGATGTATACAGAGTTGTAGCATTATTATGTACAGTGTTACAGGTATAAAGACACTATGGATGTAATATATTACAATATACTTAAAAACCATTTAAAAACATCTTAGCAAAAAAACGTTTAAAGGATATTATGAATTTAATGTTATCAGAAATCAACTATGAAGTATTATATTGTTATTAATATGCATTTCTGTTTATACCTTAAGTGTATATAACCTATAATATAAGGTCCTATAATAATAACTATTCAAGTTATTATTGTTATTATTATAATACAGGGCGGCTAAGTGGCGCAGTGGGCAAGGCGCTCGCCTTCGAGCCCAGCTCTCGGCGTTGCTTCCGGCTTGGCTGGTCGTTCATACTAATACAATTGGCAGTATTAGGGGGTGGGAAAGCCGGTGGGTGGGGATCGGACGTTGTGGACAGCGACTCCTACAGGTCGGTTGGTGCGCCTGTACAGCAGAATCAGGAAGCATCTGGGGCAGAGTGAGCCTCCCACGCAGTGCAGGTGAAAAGATGCGACGGATGCCTCCTTGTGTACCGGAGGGGACACGTGATGCAAGGCTTCGTCCACATTGCAGCCGACCAGTGGGAGGCATGGTCTAACAACGTTCGAGACAGGGGAGGGTAGAATTGGACAATATACGAAATTGGGATGGGAGAAAAATAGAAAATGGGGAGAAAAAAGTAGATACAAAAATAATTATTATAATTAGGGCTGTCAGTTTATCGCGTTAATTAGATGAATTAATTACACAGCAAATTATCGCGTTATGAAAATTAACTCAAAATGAATTACAATTTTTTTTTTTTTTTTTAATATTTTTTTTTTATCTCATTCATTCCATAAGAACGTAGAATACACATTACAGACTTTTTTTTATATGGGCCATTTGCATGTTCTTGGTATCTGATTCTAGGGACATCTATGGATCTCAAGGAATGTATTCCCAGTGTCAGAAATACTGTTTCTGTTACTAGGCTTGAGTAAATTGTAATGAACCAAATGAGAATATCAATAATTTTTTTTTTATCTTTGACTGTGAATAACACTATGCTCAAATTGACCAGACCTGAAAAATCTAAGCAAATTAATAGATGGAAGATGATTAAACAGAAGGTTTTGTAGATACAGTACTGAATTCTGCCATCCGGACACATGCAATTTGAAATATGATTATAGAATATAGAATATCAGGCATAAAATGGTTATGCGATTAAAATGCGATTAATTAGATTAATTAATTACAAATCCTGTAATTAATTAGATACATTTTTTTAATCGCCTGACAGCACTAATTATAATACAAAGTTAATGCACACATCTAGAATTTTACCAGAATATGTAGGCTGTTGCCTGTATACACGCACGCACACATTGGTTATATCTATAGCCTATACACTCAGTGTAAAGTTCACCTTCTTGAAACCAGGTTCATGATTATCTGTGAACTGTATACATTTGTCAATAAAACACATACTGTTTGGTTTTATGTATACCAGTTGTAACTGAGGGGTACAATTCCCTGACTGTATTAATCAAGTATGGTATCATTAAACCACTACCGTCTTATGTACATTATACTGGCCATACCGTACACGAGTATATCTGATGAGAACACCTCCACAATGATACGGTTTCCACACAAAGTTGTCTTTAAGTATTTATTACAGCAAAAGATACATAATATACATTGAATATTAGGAATTATATCTATTGTACTGGTAGGGGGGTTCCACCGGTTGTAAGCCAGCAGGGGGAGCAAATGTTCGAATGCAAAGTCTGGTCAGCGGGTACTCAATATAGGCTCCTGGAGGCGGTATTACTCCCTGTATCAGCGGACGAAAGGCAGCCGCTGTAATCCCAGTATGCGCGTCGCACAGGTGAAAGCCGGTCAGCCTCTCCAATAGAGACGGGCTCGAATGATGGTCCTCACGGGCAGGTCCCACAGCAGTGGGTGTAGACGATTATTCTCCGCTCCAAACAGCCTGGTCCAAAGCAATAAGAATAATAATAATCCAGCCGGAAAGGGGCTCTGCTGGCGCCGGTGTAGATCCTCCGGTGCGCGGTACTTCACATTAACTATGTTGAACTTGACGTTACTCAACCAAGCTATGATACTCCACTATCCTATTCGCACGCGGCTATAAGTGCTCTATTTAGACACACAATTGCTCACTTCACTTGGTCTTTGACTCGTAATGAAGGCTTACTAGTAAGGAGCGAACGATACGTTGAACAAACGTATTAGGATAAAACAAGACTATTTTGGGGCAGTACGGGCCCACTTCACCGCACGTTGCATAGCGGGTGAGGCTTCACTTGGGTAACTCGAACTCGAACTGAACGGACTGCGGACTGAACTGAACTACTTCTGTATCCACCTGCGCCATATTTATATGTACAGGGAATAATCTAGTGCCAGCCTCCTCTCTGTCTCGTAGTCCTGGGCAGAACCGGGCATGTTGAGACAAGCCTTGACGGTAGCTTTGAACTCGACTCTGGGGGTAAAACACTGGCGCTGGTGGCACGCCATCCAATAAGAGAACGAAATATTATGGTCTGTAGTAGGTTAAAGGGATATTCCGTGTATATGTACAAAGAATACACAAGGGATATCAAACGATATACAAATATTATGCAATATATATCAATCAATAAATACATATATTCGGTTTAATCTGACCCTTTGTAACACCAGTGTATGTTTTCCAGTATAGCATCCAGCTTGTTCAGTTTATTAGTGGGTTTGCAGGATGTAGTGCACGCTTCGGTGAGCTCCGTGGACCCCATGCTCTGAGTTACGGTAGTTTTGTACAAATAATGTAGGTTACGTTTAAGTTTGTTTATTTGCAAAGGGGACAGTGTATATTAATCAACAATAAATGTAAATATGCCAGATTTAGCCAAAAGGCTAGATTTTTCTTTTTTTCAGATCCCCATTAGTCACTGCCTCAGCAGCGACTATTCTTCCTGGGGTCTGGATCCAAACATATAAAATTAAACAAGAATAATCAATAAAACAACATAAAAACAAAACAAATATCAATAAAACACCAATAGAATATACAAACAATTATAGAACATTAAACTAATCAAAATTAGACATACAAACAAATATGTATGCCACATTTTCTAATATTGAACAATAACAAATATACAAACATATAGAACAAATCAAATATCAATAAAACAAATATCAATAAAACAACAAACGGAGACATCTCAGAGAAAACTAAAACGTGCTCAAAAACAGCATGACATTCCATACACTCATACTCTAATACTCATCATAACCACAAAGACATTCCAAATCAACACATAACCCAACACAAGAACCCATTCATTAGACACAGATTAGACCCAACCAAAATCAATCTCTTTCTGCATTACAGCCACTCTTAGTCTCCTCTTGAATCCCACCTTACTGGTCATTGAAACCAAATATTGTGGAAGTCTATTCCAGTAGGATTTCATCTGTATAGTGCCTGCCAAGATGTTAAAAAAGGCATCAACCTAAAGTGATAACAAAGGTTATCATACATAACATACATCAAATATGCCTACATGTGGTGTTCTCCATTAGGTCTGTAGGCGGAGCTCTAACATAGAGTATGTGTTACACCTGGCTGGGTGTGCTCCTGCACGACACACAAAGTAGAGTGCATGACTGAGCAAGGCAGCTCTCGGTATGGATTTGAATAAAGTAAGACGCTAGTACTAAAGTGTCCATTCCTCGTTCTTACTACGACATAACATATTGGCGACGAGTGATGTCGATGTTGAACCTAAGCCAACCTGCACCTTTTCTTCAAAACGCCGGAGAGCCAGCCATTCCATTCAAGGCATGGATCAGCACGTTTGAAAATTACCTGCTAGCCATGTCCGAGAAGGAGCTACCTGACGCGCGAAAGCGTGCCCTGCTCGTCCATTGTTTGGGAGTGGCAGGACAGAGACTTTTTTTTTTTTTTTTTTATATATTTTTCCCCCTCCTTTTTCCTCCGATTTTTCTCCCATCCCAATGTTAGTCGTTATGCCAATTCCCAATCCCCTTCCTGGTCGCTGCGCACTTACCCCCCACAGTCGGTCTGGGAGAGTGGAGGCTACCACGTGCTTCCTCCGACACACGTCCAGCCAATCAACCGCTTCTTTTCACCTGGCAGCGCGGATCAGGGCGTAGCATGTGGAAGGATCACACTATCCCACTTAGATCCTATCCGCGCTTAGCAGAAGCCCCGACCGAACTGTAGGAGTCGCTGTTTACAACGACCCGGACCCACCCCGCCAGCTTCTCCCACCCTCTAATACTGCCAATTGTATTAGTGTGAACGGCCAGCCAAGCTGGTGACAACCCCGGAGCTGTGAGCTGGACTCGAACAGGCGAATCCAGCCACTCCGGGGTTGGTGACGAACGCAATCTCCGTTACGCCACCTGACCGCTGGACAGAGACTTTTCTATACAATGACGGTGGCAGATGATAAGTACACCACAGCTTTATCAGTTATTGGAAAGTTCTTTACACGGAAAGTTAATGTAGTGGCGGAGCGCTACCGTTTTCGCCAACGTAGCCAACGCAATGGCGAGAGCACGGACCAGTACGTTGCCTCTCTAAAAGAGCTAGCTACAACTTGTGAGTTTGGGGTGATGGAAGAGGAAATGATCCGGAACCAGCTGGTCGAAAAAACCAACTCAGCACGCATCAGGGAGCGACTACTACTGGAAGTTCCACTGACACTGACCAAGTCTGTAATGATCGCTGGTCAGATTGAAACTGCGGTATCGGAGGCAAAAGTCATGCTTCATGGACAGCCAGAGAGCACGGTAGAGGCGGTCCAGTTCTCACGCTCGCGACAGTACAGGTCACAGCGGGGTAATTTTAATGCGTCACCGCAACCCTTGCCTACGCAGTCAATGCAGGGTAAGACATGTTACAGATGTGGCTCTCCTCAACACATCGCCAGCTTTGATGGATGCCCTGCTAGGGATGCACTGTGCAAGACATGTAAAAAGAAGGGACATTTTTCAAAAGTTTGTCGGGGTTCTAATAGTGTGAGTGAGGTAACCGAGTCTGAGACTGTACATGAAGTGACTGTATTGTGCATGGTAGATGGTGCACGCTCTGTTGAAAAGATAGTGTGTACAGTTCAGGTTAACACAAATGAACGAGACGGTCAGGACATTGAGCTCATGCTAGATACAGGTTCAGCTGTGTCTATTTTGCCCAGAGCGAGTTACATGCAATTATTCCCTAATGCATCTCTTACAACACCAAAGCTAAGTCTTGTCAGCTACGGAGGTAATGCAATCCCCGTCCATGGATGCTTGAAGGTTAGCGTAGCTTTTGGTGACCGCTGCACTGACGCAGATATTTACATTGTGCAAAATGGGTCTCCAGTGTTATGGAGGGACCTGTTTACTGCGTTACAGATGCAGATACTAGACGGCAAGGTCACGTCAGCTCAGTGCTACCAGACAAATTCAGTTGCGACCAGTGTTGAGGAAAATACACTTGGGTGTGCAAAGGCATTCACACATCGGGTGAAAATGCGTCCAGAAGTCAGACCTGTGCAACAACCACTACGTAGGTTGCCATTCTCAGTTAGAGCAGCTGTATCCCAGGAGATAAAGAGACTGGTAGAGCAGGACATAATCGAGCCTGTAGAGCAGGGGTGCCCATGGGCGGAGTTTATGGGGGTGCAAGGGGTGCATTGCACCCCCTGGTGGCCGGGGGTGAAATTGCTTCTTTTTTTTTTTTTTTTTTATAAATCAATATTATTTTTATTTTAATAAAATTATAATAATTGTGAGAAACAAATCTGAATTCTATTATGTTTTGTTTTACAATACATTCATTTTATAGTAGTAATCATGTCACATTATATTATTTTCGTAATGACTTGCGACAGAAGTGAGTCAGTCAGACAGACACGCAGGTACGTGACAGTGCAGTAGTGACTGTGACAGTGTCAGAGGGTGACACTGACACAGCAGAGAGACACACACACACACCTGGATTTCGTCACCAACACCTATTTCTACCTGTACTGGATACTCTCATCAGCGAACTGGACAGGCGATTCACAGGAGAGGCAATACCACTTGCACAGGCATGTGCAGCAGTGTTTACATGTGACAAAAAAGGAATCGAACCTCTCCTGGAAAAATATGCACAGCCGCTGAAAATCAACCCTATTCTGGTTGGATCAGAGATGGATCTTGTAAAGGCGTCTTGTGACACAGTTGTTTCACTTGATCATCTTAAAAAGACTGTTACAAAGGGCAGCTATCCAAATCTGTACAAGTTGCTACAGTTGGCACTCACTCTACCCATTGGATCTGCTACCACAGAGAGAAGTTTCTCTGCCATGAGAAGGATCCGAAATTGGCTGCGATCAACAATGGGTGATAAAAGGTTTTCTTCTCTGTCCATTCTGAACATTGAGAATGATATAACGGCAAAGCTGGAACCGGAGAAGATTGTGGACATTTATGATGGACGCAAAAAAAGGCGCCTGCTTCTCCACTAGGTGAGAGTCGTGACTCGTGAGACACTTTTGTTTGTACAGCCTTTGACAACCTACTGTATGCATACGTGTGCGCGGCTGTGCGCTTGGCAGAGTGTTGCACAGTATTTTGTTATTTTTGTATGTCATGTTTGGTACAGTAAAGTGGTCTAGTGCAGTGGTTCCCAAAGTCGGGGTCGCGACCCAAAGGTGGGCCGCGAGCAGCCACGGGTGGGCCGCGAGATGATTTAAAAAAAATAAAAATAAATTTATTATTTTTTTTTGTCAGGCCACTGAACTTAGAAGCAGGCCAGGACAGTGTTTCTAGTTGTATTCTAAAATTCTATTCTATTGTATTCTAAAATGTGACTATATGGTTTTATATTAACTTAATAAATAAACAAAAACGAAAAATCTACTTATTTCAACGAACATTTCAAACTAAATAACAGATTATGCACATAAAACGCTGAAAACAACCGAAGCAACAATAGTATTTTAATGAGGCTATTATTATTATCATTATTATTTTGCAACAAGTTAGCCCTCTCATAAATAGCACATATAAATGAATAACTAACTTGAACTAACTTAATAGGATTGAAGTGATATTTGGCTTAAAAAATCGGTCGCCTGGCAAAAAAAAAAAAAAAAAAAGCCTGACGATGTGCATTGGGCCGCGGCTCTCTGACGCCTTATTTTCTGGGCCCTGGCCTGAAAAGTTTGGGAACCCCTGGTCTAGTGGAGCAGCAATATACTTGTTGTGGTCTTTTTATTTGAGTATTTCCTTCTTTATCTTTGTCACTTTGTCAATGATTAAGAGTAAGTCAGTTAAAAATGATCCCCCGTAGTGCTGTGTGTGTGAGTGTGTGTGTGTGCTGCTGTACTACCTAAATAAAATAAAAAATTAGGGGTTAGGGCATTGTAAAAACGCTAAAATAATAAAATAAAGGCGTGCGCGCGGGTGTCGTTCGCCAAGCAGTCGCACCCCCTGGCGTCAAGTTCAAACTCCGCCTATGGGGGTGCCCAACCTTTTTTGAACCAAGATCTACTTTTTAATTTACCACCTAGCCGAGAGCTACCAGCCAAAATTGTATATTGTAAGCCGTCATTTGAGGCTTTATAAAAGCAGCATAATGAACACAAATCTGTCAATGCCGAGCCCGACCTCATCTTAAATAACAAACAGCATTGCTTGTTGTAGTTAACAAGGAGAGGCAGAGTTGATTTAGCAAAAAAATAATTATAAATATAATCAAATTTTAATAATCGAGATCTACTTGAAATCAGCCCGCGATCTACCTGTCGATCGCGATCGACTGGTTGGGCACCACTGCTGTAGAGGCATCTGAATGGATCTCATCCATAGTAGTTACTACAAAGAAAGACGCAGGATTACGCCTCTGTGTAGACCTGAGGGAGCCAAATAAGGCAGTAGTCATAGATGGGTTTCCACTACCCCACATGGAGGAACTGTTTACAGAATTGAGGGGCGCAACACTGTTTTCGACATTAGACCTTCAGAGTGCTTATCACCAGGTTACACTACACGAGGACAGCCGTAGCTTGATGACATTCATTACTCATGATGGACTGTTTCGCTTTAAGAGAGTGCCGTACGGACTGGCGTCGGCACCCAGCTGCTTCCAACGAATGATGTCAATAATCCTCAAAGGTCTGTCGGGGGTCCAGTGCTATCTCGATGACATCATTGTCACAGGTACATCAGTGGAGGAGCACGACAGGAACCTGACTGCGGTGTTGCGAAGCATAGACAACGCGGGGCTCAAGCTCAACTACTCCAAGTGCCACGTCAGGAAAACAGAGCTGACTTTCCTGGGGCACACAGTGTCAGCAAAGGGACTACAACCTGACGCATCTCACGCTGCTGCTGTGTCTGAGTTACCCCCACCTACAGATCTCATCAGGCTGAGGTCATTCCTGGGGCTCACAGGGTGGTATTCAAAATTCATCCCAGACTACGCCGTTGTCGTGGAGCCGCTGCGAGCGCTGCTCCGAGGGTCAGCAACATTCGACTGGACTCCTGAGGCTCAGCAGAGTTTTGAGGCAGTTAAAGGACTCATAGTTGATAGCCCTGCACTCTCACTATTTGACCCTGAGCTGCCCACGGTCGTCACTACAGACGCATCGGACTACGGTCTGGGCGCCGTCCTCACCCAGATGCATCCGGACGCCTCAGAAAGGACTGTGGCGTTTGCCTCCCGCACGCTGTCCCAGGCAGAGAGAAAATATTCTACTGTGGAAAAAGAGGCGCTGGGCTGTGTGTGGGCAACGGAAAAGTGGAGGACATACCTGTGGGGAAGACACTTCACACTACTGTTAGATTCTGATCAATCGGCCAGTATCACGTCTTCTGGTGTTATCATCTCTCCATCCACTCCCTCTGCGTTGTGTAATTTTATCTCTCCGGACGTCTCATATACTGGCTGTACAATCCTTATCATTTCCCCGTTAGTGCAATCCGCAGCAAGTGTTCACCACCTCCATAAGAATTCGACCCTCAGACAGCATACCTTTCTTGAAAGAGCGTTGTTTATTGATATAAACAGAAACCTCATCTCAGATGTTATCATATTGTATTGTCATTGCTATCAGTCCAATAGTGGCTCAGGCCTGTCGTTAGCCAAAACCCTCCTCGTGTTAGCCGAAGCTAATGATGATGTGTCATTCCCCCCCCCCCACCGGCGAGGGTGAGAGGGATGAGAGTCTCTGATGGTTTCTTCCCTCTTAGTCTCAGTCAGATTGTAGTCTGCCCCTACCCGGAACCACTGTTCGATTTATAGATCTTCGTCATAGCAACGACGGCCCGCCCCTCTTCTGGTTGTCATGTGCCGCTGCCATGACAACCGCGTTTAACCTTTAAACACATTTCAAAACGTTTCATTACTGTGTGTCAAACCCCCCCAGTGCCCGCCGTATCAGCTTGTTGTGTCCTAGATCGGAATGTAAACATTCTGCCCTGCTCAGTGTGGTGCTCACTAACACCCTGCTCGCTCTGAACCACGTCTCCTGCTTCCACCACCGTCACCATGCACATTTCGACCTCTCTGACCTGACCCCCTTTAGATGCTCTCATCTCCCCCCAATCTATACATCACATACATTGAAAAACACCCAAAAACACCAGTTTTCTCTCATTCCCCCCTTTGATTCTTAATCAACCTTCAGAATCAACAGACTACTTGGTTTTTCAATTAATTATACCCAGAAATAGACTCATAACAATTAGGGCCCCTCCGTCTGCTGTTTGCCTTATTGTTTTCCATTACACGCATCACACCTAAACCAGAAAGGATAAACAACGGTCGGGGAGGAGAGAGAGAGAGAAGAGAGAGAGAGAAGAGAGAGAGAGACACAGATCTGCAACTTTTCAGACAACACACCTAAACCCTTTGGCCCCCCTTACTTAGGTACACCCCACGTCAAATCAGGGCGCTCCCTTCCCTCTTACAGTACACCCCCCATCTTGGGCCGGTCCCGTCTTCTAGGGCAAGGGCCCCTTCAGAGACGGCTCCTTTCCTGAGCTGGTCCCCGTTCCAGGGCGCGGTCCCCTAGGCAAAAAATGTCTCCCCTGGTCTGCTACTGTTCAGTGTCTCTGGCTGTCCTCTCCACCTCTGCGCTCCCACCGCCGCCGTCTCCTCCCTCTTGTCGTAGATGATCTGTGTACCAGGCTGCGGTGCCTGGCCCCTGCTGCTCCCTCCTCCTCCAGTCTGTCTCCTGGTCATCTCCACCGCTGTCGTGTCATCTCCAGACCCTGAAAGCAGAAACACAACACCAGCAGTTTCCTGTACACTCGACCCTTGTGTTTTCTATTAGTCTACGACCTTCTCCACACCTATTATCTGTCCTACAGGGCGGTTCCCTGTTTGTCGTCTTCCGTTGTGACACCAGGAGCTAACCGATACCCACTCCGCACAACTCTATCTTCGTCCCAGGTTGGCCCCTGGTGTCTTCCGAAGACTCTGCCTATTTATCAGGTGTGAGAAGGTGCAACTGGGAATTAAACCTATTTAATTAAACTAAATAGAGTTTAATTATATAATTAAAGACACGGTGGGGTTGGAAGAGAGAACGGCCAAGACTGAAGAATGGAGTACAGACGTACAAAAGATTCTAATGGAGACTCTCGAGGAACAAGGGAAGATGAGAGAGAAGTTAACTGACTTGGAGGGGAGATCAAGAAGAAACAATATAAGAGTGTGGGGTCTGAAAGAAGGGCTAGAAGGAGCCTCGATGTCCAAATATATGGAAAGCCTAATCCGAGAGAAACTGGACATGTCACTGTCAGAACACACCGATATGGGAATACAGAGGGCACATAGGATACAAGCACAGAGACCTCAGACGAATGGACCACCGAGAGCAGTCATAATTAACTTCCTGAGGTTTGAAGTCAAGGAGAACATTCTTAAGAGAGCCTGGCAGACGAAGATCGATGTGGAAGGACAGAGAATTTCCTTTGACCACGACTATGCAGCGGAGGTGGCTGCAAAACGCAGAAGTTACGCGGAAATAAAAAAGATTCTAAAAGAAAAAGGGATTCGGTTCCAATCACCGATGACCGCTCTGAAAGTGTACTGGCAGGAAGGCACCAAAACCTACAGCAGCGTACAAGAGGCAGCGAGGGACATAAATCGGGATGGAGAGAGGACGCCGGGACGAAGAGAGGGGGGAAAACCCACATATACACCCACCCCGCCGTCTCCTCCCTCTTGTCGTAGATGATCTGTGTACCAGGCTGCGGTGCCTGGCCCCTGCTGCTCCCTCCTCCTCCAGTCTGTCTCCTGGTCGTCTCCACCGCTGTCGTGTCATCTCCAGACCCTGAAAGCAGAAACACAACACCAGCAGTTTCCTGTACACTCGACCCTTGTGTTTTCTATTAGTCTACGACCTTCTCCACACCTATTATCTGTCCTACAGGGCGGTTCCCTGTTTGTCGTCTTCCGTCGTGACACCAGCAGCTAACCGATACCCACTCCGCACAACTCTATCTTCGTCCCAGGTTGGCCCCTGGTGTCTTCCGAAGACTCTGCCTATTTATCAGGTGTGAGAAGGTGCAACTGGGAATTAAACCTATTTAATTAAACTGCACCTCATCTCTCTGTGCAGTCCTTATCTAATCCATTATATAATTAAACTCTATTTAATTAACCTGTATATCAATATTATTATTATAATAATCCACCCTCTCCCTGCTCCAGTAGATTCTAACTTAAATCACTCCCCCACTCCGCCACTAGGTGGTAGTAGAGACCTGTGGAATCACTCTGTCATCTTCCTGATAAAACTCCCCTTCACTACCCCCCCCCCCCTCCACTAGAGGGTAGTAGAGACCTATCTTCAAACATTTGCCTGCATTATCCCACTGCCCCCCCTAGATGGCGGCCAAACTCAGTCTAGAGTATTTTAGTTGACGTGTCACTCTCTGACTCTAATCCGTTAGCCTCCTCATGGCCCTTTGCGGCCATCTTGTCTGCTCAATTTGGTTGACATTTCCTCTCATCTTATCTCGCTCATCCTCCTCGTGGCCCTTTGCGGCCATCTTGTCTCTGTGCCTAATGGCTACTCTCTCAAACAAACGACCGCTGTCCTCCTTTCGAAGGCCTAAACAACAAAAACAACTGTCTCTTAGAGTCTCGTCGGCCAAACAGGTCATAATGATGTCTGCAGGTCACATGACAATAGATGATCTACTAAACATGCAAGTACTGAACAGGTCAAAAAATTTACTGAATGCCAAATGACGGTAGGTCTGAAAAACGTAGGTAGATTCTCCCGACTCACAGTCCCGCGTTCCCGCCTACTTGTGAGGACAACAACCCTTATAGTACAGACAAACGAAAATGGAATTAACCCTTAGAAACACTGCCTTCCTTCACCGGCCCGTTCGTTTTTCATTCCCTGTAGATAAAACCCCTCTCGGTTTTTCAAAACACCATGGCTCTCTGCTCATATTATTACAGCTGGCTTCTCTGTCTACTTATTTACGTATTTATTTATTTATTTGGCTTAAAAGATCAAAACATGACTGATAGCGTCTATACCGGTTTGAAATGTCTGAGTGAGCAGCCATTGAAAAAAGCTCCCGGTCGCAAATCAAAACAAACGTGGAATAACATGATCTGAAAACGAAAAAGTAAGCATTCAATGACCAGGGTGCGATCCACGAGGGGAGCTCGGTGAGCCATGGCTCCCTTAGATCAGACATCAGCTCACCTGAATGCATGATTTGTGAATCTTTGGGGGGTCTCTAAATTACTGAAAATAAATGCTATTTTGATGTATAAATGATTTCCGCACAAATTCACCGTAATAGACAATAGGTTGCGGGCGGCACTGCAGATATACCCTACTCGTAATACGCATGGAACATGCATGCTATTCTTGCGTTCACCATTCGGAGCGTGGCGGCGCTGCACTGCAGTCTGCACTCTGCAGGCACAAATAGACACATCCAGGATAATGTCGAAAGTTTTTCTAACCAATTTTGATTTTACAAAGAAGACGAAGCAACTTGCTGCGGGGACTACTTCTGTGACATGCAGATTTTGAGAATTGGGCAGACCATCAGGACAGGACAGGTCGGTGGCGATAATGTTGCATTTTTTTACTACTGGAGATGAGGAGTGACTTTTAATAAAACTGCAAGAAAAACAAATGTAATTCTCTCCGCGGCAGTGAGCTGGAGTCTCTCTCTCTCTCTCTCTCTCTCTCTCCGCGGCAGTGCAGTGAGCTGGACTCTCTCTCTCTCTCTCTCTTTCTCTCTCTCTCTCGCGGGCGTCTCTCTCTCTCTCTTTCCGCGGGCGTCTCTCTCTCTCTCGCGGGCGTCTCTCTCTCCCCCCCCCCCCCTCTCTCTCTCCCCCCCCCCCCTCTCTCTCTCTCTCTCTCTCTCTCTCTCTCTCTCTTCTCTCTCTCTCTCTCTCTCTCTCTCTCTCTCTCTCTCTCTCGCGGGCGGGCGTCTCTCTCTCTCTCTCACGGCAGTTGCGAGACTCAGGGAAACGCTCTGACTTTTTTTCTTTTTGCGCCTGACCAACCCCCCCCCTCCCCCCCCGCTCCCCCAAAGATCCTGATATGGATCGCACACTGTCAATGACAAAAGCGAGGAAGAACAAGTGGACATATGAGAAAACAAAAAAGACCCCAGAAGAAAAGGAAATAACGAGGCGACGTGAAGAAATAACGAGACGACGTGAAGAAATGGCGCAGCTGGGCTGTGGAACTCGGAGCTAGTATTCGGGACATACAGGCAAGCATGCAAACTAGTGTGAAGGTAAACGAAGCGAACACGCAAAGCATACAGAAAAGTATAGACAGACTCAGAGAAGAAGTAAAGAAAGGACAAGACGAACTCAAAGAAGAAATAAATAAGAGACTTGAGTCAATTGACGAAAAGTTGCTGAAACAGGAGAAAGACACAGTGGGGTTGGAAGAGAGAACGGCCGAGACTGAAGAATGGAGTACAGACGTACAAAAGATTCTAATGGAGACTCTCGAGGAACAAGGTAAGATGAGAGAGAAGTTAACTGACTTGGAGGGGAGATCAAGAAGAAACAATATAAGAGTGTGGGGTCTGAAAGAAGGGCTAGAAGGAGCCTCGATGTCCAAATATATGGAAAGCCTAATCCGAGAGAAACTGGACATGTCACTGTCAGAAAACACCGATATGGGAATACAGAGGGCACATAGGATACAAGCACCGAGACCTCAGACGAATGGACCACCGAGAGCAGTCATAATTAACTTCCTGAGGTTTGAAGTCAAGGAGAACATTCTTAAGACGAAGATCGATGTGGAAGGACAGAGAATTTCCTTTGACCACGACTATGCAGCGGAGGTGGCTGCAAAACGCCAAAGTTATGCGGAAATAAAAAAGATTCTAAAAGAAAAAGGGATTCGGTTCCAATCACCGATGACCGCTCTGAAAGTGTACTGGCAGGAAGGCACCAAAACCTACAGCAGCGTACAAGAGGCAGCGAGGGACATAAATCGGGATGGAGAGAGGACGCCGGGACGAAGAGAGGGGGGAAAACCCACATATACACCCACCCCGATGGAGAGACTGGAGAAGATGCGCAGGTGGAACAGAGTCGAGAAGAGGAGGATGGATGAGAGATGGGGATTGGAGATGATTCGAGACAGAGCAGCTGAGGAGAGTGACAGAGGGACATCGGAGAAGCACAGGAAGAGCGCGAGGGACCACGATACTTCAAAAGGAAAGATAAGTACAAAACAAAACAAAAACATTTGACTAAGACCATGACTAAATGTGAAAGATACATAGAAATGCACACAACATAGAATATGAGTAATTGTAAACATAAAAAAAAAAAAAAAAAAAGATAAAACTTAAACAGAGAGAAGGCATGTGATACACAGTACAAATGAATGTGGACATGAAAATGACTGATTCTATGTCTCTGAAAATGACTGACAGAGAGAAAAACACACGTTGGACAGATTATATATATATAATAAAAAAATCCATATTACCGGGAGCTCAAGGACAGGGCAGCACACAGACAATGCTGGACTTACATGGTGAGCTTTCTTTTTTAGCCACTAGGGGGAGCCCTCTCACTAGGAGAGCCTTTTCTCCCCACCCCCCAGCAGGGGATAGAGGAAAGAAAAGAATTACCTCTGACACCATGGAATTGTCAAACTTTGTGAATGTTGTAAATGTTTATTATAGTTCTTTGAATGTAAGTCGAGTAGAGTTAGCAGTGGCTACAACTACAAATATTATTTTATGTGACATGGGTAGAACGGGAGATCATTTCGAATGGAAAGATGACACAAATTAAAGGTATTAAGATGATGTCGCTGAATGTTAATGGAATGAATAATCCAATCAAAAGGAGTAAGGTGATGACGAAGCTTAGAAAAGAGGAGGCACAGGTTATTTTTCTACAAGAAACCCATCTAATACAACAAGAACATGAAAAACTGAAGAGATTTGGATACGAGAATATGTTTTATAGTTCTTTTAAACAGAACCTTAGGAGAGGAGTAGCTATATTGATTAAGAATGCAGTGAAGTTTGAATTGATTAAAGAAGTGAGAGATAAAGAGGGGAGATATGTAATGGCCAAGGGGGAAATGGAAGGCCAAATGGTAACATTAATGAATATATATGCACCCCCAGACAGTGAGAAATACCCATTTGAAACCATCTTTGATATTATAGCAATGGAAGGGGAAGGCGTTTTAATCTGTACAGGAGACTTCAACGTAGTATTGAATTACAACATGGACACGACAAGCACAAATAGATGGAGAACACACATTAGCAAATATATGAATATACAAATGACAGAATTAGGAATCACGGATATATGGAGAGAAACACACACACTAGACAGGGAATACACACATTATTCACATCCACACACAACATATTCAAGGATAGATTACTTCCTCATGACAACAGGGGACAGATACAGAGTAGAAGATTGTAGAATAGGGGTAACAGACATATCAGATCACAGCGCAACATATCTGACAGTAAATCTGAAAAGTAGACGGAGAAACACAGTCTGGAGACTGAAGGTCTATTGAATAACAAAGGCTTAGTAGACGAAGTTGGGCCTAAAACCAAATTGCATAGGGTGTAACATCATGTGGCCCTGGCTAAGATAGGCTGTAAGTTGCTCTGTCACCCATTTCTCTACAACCTTGGATCAAATTGGTAGGATGCTAATGGGTCTGTAATTAGTGACATCTTTTGGGTCTCCTCATTTAAATAGAGGAATGACAGCAGCAGATTTCCAAGTGTCAGGGACGACACACTGTCTAATGGACAGGTTTATTAGATGGGATATTGGGTGGGCGAGGGTGTTCTTGTGCCTTTTCAGGAATGCAGTATCCAACCCATATAGACGTCTTTAGTTTTTGTATTCCTCAGAGAGCTGATGGTTTTCTCTACTGCTGATTCTGATATATCAGGGATTGAGAAAACTAAGTTTGTATCATCTGCAGGGGCCAAAGCACCTCAAAGGCACTAAAAACCAAATTACAAACATCTCAAAACAAACTAGTCAGACTACTGCTTGACCTGACTCCTAGAACCCACCTCACCCCTGCCCACTTTGCCAACCTAGGATGGCTTAGACTGAGTAGACAGCAACTTGCAATGGGCCTGGTCTAGAAGATACACGACTACACGACCAAGGTACCCATGTACATGTCAAAATACTTCCCAAAGGTCAGTGAATACCACGATCACAACACCAGAGGGAGTTCCACAAATCATGTGAAACCCAGATTCGGCTCAAACAAGGGACTAAACACGTTTCGCAATTATGCCACATCAATGTGGAACACCCTACCCAAAGCTGTAAAGGAATGTGAATCACTACCCACTTTCAAAAACACTCTCAAAGAACACCTACGGGAGACTGCAATTCGAAACTGGCCCCTACAAATGTCCTAACCCAGTTGTACAGTAAAGATCAAGTATGGCTTTGTCAGTATTCCAATGTACAGTGTGTGTCCCCCTA
This sequence comes from Notolepis coatsorum, assembly GCF_963971535.1. Lineage (NCBI taxonomy): Eukaryota > Metazoa > Chordata > Actinopteri > Aulopiformes > Paralepididae > Notolepis > Notolepis coatsorum. Next base: position 85,542,157 of record NC_140172.1, read on the forward strand.
CCCAACCCCCCCCCCCCCCCCCCCCACCTCCAATGTACAGCCCCACCCAACCCCACCCCACCTACCCAACCTCCTCCAATGTACAGTTTCTATGTCAAATGTATGTCAGTATTACAATGTACAGTGTACAGTATCCCCCCCTACCCCTCCCCCCACCTCCAATGTACAGCCCCACCCAACCCCACCCCACCTACCCAACCTCCTCCAATGCACAGTTTCTATGTCAAATGTATATACACTCTTTTTCTGGATTTTTTTGTATCGCAAACAGTACTGTATTTGCAAATCTGGTATGTCATAAATATATAGATGTAGTAGTACTGTCTATCTGTATGTCGTGTGTGTCATATGATGAATTGAAAATGGGGGACCCTGATGTAAACAAGACGAAAGTCTTTCTCTGGTCTGCATCCCCTTAACAATTGTATGTATTAAGCTGTACTGTACTGTACCCATTCTGCAATCTGTTAATAAACTTTTCAATAAATCAATTCAATCAAGTCGATGGCTGTGCTTTATGAGCTTTGGGCCAGCTCCTGAACAGAATCTATAAAAAACTGATTAAATTACTCTGATATTATAGTAGGATCTTGGGTTAAGGTTCCATTCACTTTGATTTCCAGTTGTTTTGATTGATCATTATCATTCCCGATTAATTTATGAAGGTTTTTCCAAATTACTTTACCATTTCCTTTATCACCTTTATGAAGAACTCGGCTTTGGCTTTTCTGATGTTCCTAACAACCTTGTTATGAAGAGAAGTAAATACGAGCCTATCTGTGCTAAGTCCTGACCTGAGAGTGCATTTTTCAGAGCAATGTCACACTTTTTCATCTGCCTCCAGAGGTCCTCGTTGAGCCAGGGTAAAGAAGCCTTTTGTCTGTGAGCTTGTTTTTTCACCTTTCTACTGAATGAGTCGAAGATGTTGCCAATAGTTGTTGTGTAAACCTCGTACTCTTTGGTTCACATATAATAACGAGACGGAGAGCATGTGTTCACGTTGACTGTTTACTAGCTTCCCCACCAGGAAGTACTGTGCCACATATATACCTGTCCGTGTAGCAACACGAGCCAATACCTTACATGACATCTTCCCCTTTTAGTAAGAAACATCTCCCCGTCCCTTAATAACAAATAATAATAATAATAATAATAATAATAATAATAATAATAATAATAATAATAATAATAATAATAATAATAATAATAATAATAATAATAATAATAATAATAATAATAATAATAATAATAATAATAATAATAATAATAATAATAATAATAATAATAATAATAATAATAAATCTTAACACCACAATAGGCATCCACTATTTGCATAACATTTTCAAACAATAAATCTTACTGAACTTATGAACACCTACAAATCACATCATCTTTCCTCTCTCTTCCCATCTTTTTTTTTCTCTTTTTTTTTCAGAAACAATTCACATTCTCCGATCATCACAATACTTCATTTACTGTTTTTTTCTTATTTTTTTTCAAACAGTCTTTCACATATCCAATCTAACTGGAGGATGTGACACCCTGCCAGAGAAAGTCACATAGGGCACTTTGGTGTTATCAGAATGTCTGTCATTTCTAATGTCACTGCCACATCGAGCTGGCTGGCATGTGTGTGTGTCTGAGTTACCTTGTTCCACAGTTGGCTCAGGTACCTCAGGTGTTGTTGTCTGTGGAGCCGGTTGTTGAAGAGTGCACAGGTGAGCACGATTTCTTCTCAACTGTCCTTCGTCCGTCTGTACGCTGTATGACAGACCCTCCTCCGTCCGCTTTGGAGAGCCACACCTTTTGGCCACACCGCAGCGTAGGTAAGGGACGGGCTCCCTGACGCAAATTGTAGCGACGTCGTCGCTCTTTTGCCTGCATCTCCGACTCCCCGAAGTCCCTGAGGTTTGGCCCGCGAGGGAGTAGAGACTTTGGGAGTTGTGGTATGTTGGAGCAAATCTGTCTCCCCATGAGGAGCTGTGCAGGGGAATAACCGCTCTCCAGGGCTGTGGCGCGGTATACCAGCAGCGCCTTTGCCTTGTCGCCTCCCCCTTTCCACAGTCTTTTCACCGTAGCCACGGCCCGCTCAGCCTCTCCGTTTGCCTGCGGATACCGTGGACTGCTGGTCACATGGGTGAAACCATACTCACTAGCAAAGTTCCGGAAGGGCAACCCACTGTATTGGGCCCGATTGTCCGAAACCAGGGTCTGTGTGGTCCCATTACGGCTGAATATGTCCTTCAATGCAGCCACAACCGTCTCAGCTGAAGCTACCTTAAGATGGGCAGCCTCCATGTAATGTGAGAAGAAATCCACAACCACCATATAAGTATTTTTCTCCCATAAGAACAAGTCTGTAGCGACCCGCTGCCAGGGCCTTTCTCGCACTGGTGTGGGGACTAAGGGCTCTCTGCGTTCCGCCCTGTGTTGTGAACATGTGCCACACAGTTCCGCCCTCACCGTCTCTCGCAGGGGCAAGGGATGTGGACTTGACAGGCCGTATGGGACAGCATCGGGCTCTAGCCCAATTTTGTAGGACCCGTTTAGCTTCCCTAAGCCTGAGAATACTTTGTGGTATTGAACCTTGACATCACCTCGCTGGGCTGATACTGTGTGCAGCCGCTTTATGAGTCCAAGCGCCTCTATTGCAGGAAGGCCTAGAAGGGCCCTGGTTAGCTCTTCTACAACATAGATTAATTGTGCTGTTGTTCTCTTCCTAATGGTTAGTTCACCACTGAAGCAGCCTCTTGTATTTAACTTGTATTTTCCTGGTCCATACAGTACTTTTTGTGGTGGCTGTAGATGACCATGTTTTTCAACTGAGTGCATGCTACTTGGCACCGCTGTGACCTGGGCACCTGTATCCAGCTTGAATATGGCCTCCTGTCCATTCAGCTCTAACCGTTCCAGCCATTCATCTTCAGGTTCCTCTAGGTTTACTACATTCAGGAACCCAAAGTCCTCCTCTTCATCTTGAGAAGGCACATCTGGAGAAGCCCCTGTGTGTGCCAGTGTGATGTCATGGACCCGTTTCTCTGTTCTGCATGTCTTTGCAAAGTGTCCTATTTTATGACACCCTACACACAGCATCACGGGCAGGGCATTATCTCCACATCCAGGAGACTGTGTGTCAGTCCTGTACTGTTGTACCTTCTGCCATTCATATTTCTGTATGGCCTCTACATGTGCAGCTGCCTGCTGCTCCGTGCCTCTTAAGACGGGCTGTTGTTCCTTTATTGCTGCACTCTGCTTCACCTTAGTCATTGTCCTTTCCAGAGTCAAATCTGCATCCATTTGCAGGTTTTCTGATAGCTTGGCATCTTATGCCTACTACAATTCTGTCCCTTATCAAGTCTTCTCTTAGGGTTCCGAATTGACAATGTTCAGCCAGTGTGTGTACAGCAGTGATAAAGGATTCAACATTCTCACCCGGTTCTTGGTTCCGTCTGTTGAAACATGCTCTATCAAATATGACGTTCCTCTTACTGACACAATGTGCATTGAAAGCATCCGTAACATCCTTGTATTTATTTTTCTGTTCCTCTGTGAGCGGCAAAACACTTAATATGTCTTCGGCGTCGTCTCCCGCTGCATACATGAAGGCATTTACTTGGAATTCTTCTGACTGTCTATCCAATCCAGACGCTATTATTTAACGTCCAAATGCTTCATCCATCTTGTCCAGTCATTAATATTATTGTTGAAATCAAACCTGCCTGGCGGAGCCAGCTGTGGCAGCGACGGCAACTGGGCTGCTTCGTCTCCCATCCTGTCGTCGTCTTTTACTTTCTTCTTGGCCGCTGGCTTCTTTGCTGGTTTTCTTGCTTTAACCTCAGCCTTCTTGTTGATCCTGAAAGACCTGTACGTGCAATTTCCTGCAATATAGAGCCTTCAATCTTGACCAATAAAGCTGCTCTTTTCACTATAAAACTCAGTTAACCATAACGTAGTTATGGTTAGATTTATATATTGGGGGGGGATATATCATATTTTTCATATGATCAAAAAGTGGTGGAGCAAGAGCATACCTTTGCTCCCCCAAGTTCAATAGTCGGAGAGCAGAGATGCTCCGAATGCTCTTATGGCCAGGCGTCTATGATTCACTGATACAAAGTAAAATAGTGCAGTGCAATAAAATAGTTAGTAAAATAGAATAAAATAATGCAATAGTGCATTACAATAAAATAGTTATCATCGTATTTTTTCGGGAGGCCGGTAAGGAGTGCATTACAGTAGTCGAGTTGGCTTGAGATAAAGGCATGGATCTGGTTTTCAGCGTCCTTTTGATTTATAAATGGCCGTACTTTAGCTATGTTTCTAAGGTGGAAGAATTAAGTTTTTGTCAACTTGCTGATTGTGATTTAAAGCTTAGGTCTGAGTCTACCATGACACCAAGACTTAACTCACTCAAATACAGTTAGCAGCTGGATAGACCACAGATGGAAATTAGCTTCTGCTAAATCTGGTGCAATCATATTTTCATGTAACAATGATGAATTAAAAAAAAAAAGAAAAAAAAAACCATTTATTTTTTATTTTTTTTAAATTAAAAAAAAAATTTAAATAGATTCTGGGCTTTTCAGAAAACATTCGGGGCTTGAGCCCCAGTAGCCACCCCTAGCCCCGCCCCTGACCCCGCTCCTCTTTTTAGAAGCAGATACTGCCTCGACGACCAGGTCACTGACACTGAGACCTGCTTTCTTGAGTCTGGGAGCTGCCTTCTTCTTGGCGGCCGGCGCGGCGGGAGCTGGATCGACTGCTTCCATTATCCTCTCGTTCCCTGCTGCGACACATCTTTTTTTTTTTTTCCCCTCGTCTCCTTATATTAAGTTATCCCACTTCTGACACCATGTTGTGTAAACCTCGTACTCTTTGGTTCACATACTATCATTGCCTTCCTTCACATTCTCATTGAGTAAAACATTAGACCAGTCAATTTCCGTTATATAATTATCAAAATTATTTAACACATTTTTAGAATTATTTCGTTGATCGAGGTTTTTAATAGGCCTAGTACCAAAAGTGTTTTGCGGATAACCCAGTCACTACTTTTAATTTGCACTATGCAGTCATGCTAACATTAGAATCTCATAATAACATCTGCCACTTAAACCATGTGCCTTGAAAATATTGGATGAAATATAGACGGTTTTAACTTGACAACATAAACACTCTAAAGGGACCCACATTAACCCTTTCACTACCACACTACCAAAGGGTTAACCCTTTCACTGCGACAATACAGAAGGTTAACCCTTTCACTGCCACACGACAAAGGGTTAGCCCTTTCACAACCACACTACAGAAGGTTGGTTAACCTTCTGTAGCGTGGTAGTGAAAGGGTTAATTATTATAAATCTTTTTCCAGTGGGCGATGGCCACTAGAATTGTATTTTTGGGTGTCGCTCCTCCCATAGTCGAGCGGACCAGACCGTACACGGAGCAGACTCCCGTGGACTCAAAGCGGACCCAAAGGGTACTCAAAGCAGACCCAAAGCAGACTCCAAGTGCGAACTGCATTTAATGTGACGCCGATCTGCATTTTACTCTGACCACTCGCTCCGTGCCAAGAGAGAGTAGGGCTTGAGATGTTTGAATGGCTTTTCTAAATGAAGTGTGTAAAACTGTCAGTTTTATTTCGAAATATTGGAAACGGAGATAACACTACTGTAGAGTAGTGTTCCGGTTTCTGCGGCTCTGCTGCTCTGCAGATAGACACGTTTATAGAATAGTGTTCCGGTTTCTGCGGCTCTGCTGCTCTGCAGATAGACACATTTGTAGAATAGTGTTCCGGGCTCTTCCCGGATCCACGAGGTTCAGGATCTATTCAGTGCTATCCAGAGGAGCGAGTGGATGTCTTTTGAAAAGCAGCATGGAGCAGAAGAAATAACACTGTGTGCCATAAGCTTGTTATCAATACCAAGTATGATGGTTATGCCAACTTTGCCAAGACGAAGAGGATGTTCGGCAGATGGACTGAAGATGAAAGTTGTTGCATGTTAGAACCTTCAGTCAGGCTATAGCTATGTCGGCTAGTACTAGTAGCAATTAGCTAAAGGCAGGGATGCGTAACTAGCGTTAGCTAATGCTAACGCTAGCATTAGCTAACGCTAGTTACGCGTCCCTGCCTTTAGCTAATTGCTAAGTTATCGAGTGCTAACGTGTGGCAGATAAACTAGGACTCCCAAGGGACTGGTACTTTTCATCTCCACGGAAAATGCGTCGATGTCGTCTCCTTCCAATTTTGCCATTGATACTGCGTTATGGTGAGTTTTTCATGCAACCTATTCTATTCCCGCCGTTGAGCTCTCTCTCTCTCTCTCTCTCTCTCTCTCTCTCTCTCTCTCTCTCTCTCTCTCTCTTTCTCTGTCTCTCTCTCTCTCTCTCTCTCTCTCTCTCTCTCTCTCTCTCTCTCTCTCTCTCTCTCTCTAACACACACACATACATTCTCTCTCTAACACACACACAGACATGCTCTCTCTCTCTAACACACAAACACACATGCTCTCTCTCTCTCTCTCTCTCTCTCTCTCTCTCTCTTTCTAACACATACAGACATGCTCTATATCTCTCTCTAACACACAAAATGACATGCTCTCTCTCTCTATCTTTCCCTCTCTTTCTAACACACACACACATATACATGCTCTCTCTCTAACACACACACACAAACAGACATGCTCTCTCTCTCTCTCTTTCTAACACACACAGACATGCTCTATCTATCTCTCTCTCTTCAATTCAAATGGGCTTTATTTCACATTCTTGTATTTCTCCCAGTAGGTATGGGAGTTTTGAGTTATTGTCCATGTTTTCAAAGTCTCTTTGGGTGTTTGCAATTTGTGGGAAGTATATGTCTTGGTATAGTGGGCAGGTTGTTAAGAAGTGGAGCTCGGTTTCCACCTCATCTTGTGTGCAGTGGGTGCATAGTCTGTCTTCGCTTGGGAGCCAGGTCTGCCTATGGCGGCCTTTCTCGATGGCTAGGCTGTGCTCGCTGAGTCTGTACCTAGTCAAGGATCTTCTTAGTATTGGGTCAGTCACAGTGCTCAGGTATTCTGCCACTGTGTACTCTCTGTTTAGGGCCAAATAGCATTTCAATTTGCTCTGGTTTTGGGTTGTTTCTTTCCAATGTGTCTCTCTCTCTCTCTCTCTCTCTCTCTCTGGCCTTGCTCTGGTGGAGGGTCAGGGGCATTGCCGGGTCTGGTCTGTGCAGCGATAACACTGTATATTGACTGTAGAACGGGAGCTCTCTCTCGCTCTCTCGCTCTCTCTCTTGCTATGTGTTGACTGTATCATGCCCAGCCTCGGGCAGCGCTATTATTTAAGAATATGATGACTGTATAAAAAAAAATATATATATATATATCTCGCGTTTAAATCTCGCACAGGGCCTCGCATTTCTCCCAGGCGGCCCTGCGTTCATTAGTTTTGGTATTGTCTGTGTGGGTTGCGTCAGGTACACCATGACATCATCTGCGAAAAGGCTTAGTTTATGTTCTCCGTCTGCCATGCCCACTCCCTTTATGTCAACATTTTGTCGTATCCATTGGCTCAGAGGTTCTGTAAAAAGGGCAAACAGTCCTGGAGAAGCCGGACAACCCTGTCTAGTCCCACGTTCTAGGGTGAAGGACATTAATTTTGATCCTTGCGGTTGGTTTGTCGTATAGGGCTTGAAAGGTTGCTATTATAGACTCATGAAAGCCAAATTCCCCTAATACCTTATATAAGAAGGACCACCTTACCGAATCCAATGCTTTCTCTGCATCTAAACTTATTAGGGCTGCCTCTATTCCCGTTTGGTTGATGTGTCTAATAATGTGTAATGATCTTCTGATGTTGTCTTGTGTCAGCCTCTGTCTAATGAATCCTGTCTGGTCCAGGTGTATAAGGTTGGGTAGGATCTTATCTTTGTGATATAATAGATGTAAACCGTTTATATTCCAAGTTTAATACACTTACGGGGCGATAGCTGCCACATTCCAGTTTGTCCTTCCCTTCCTTCGGGATGACTGAGATTATTGCTTCTCTCCAGGAGGGGGGGATTTCTTTTTTTCTAGTACCCAATTAAATGCCTTCAGTAGTGTTGGGGTCAGTTGATGTTTTGTACCATTCGGCGGTGAAGCCATCTGTGCCCGGGGCTTTATTTGTTTTTAATCTAGAAATTGCAGCGTGTAAATCCTCTATTGTTATTTCGTTTATCAAATCTTTATTTTGCTCTACTGTGGGTAGGTCTAGAGAGGAGAGGAATGTCACGATCTGGAAGTTGTTGTCTAATTTAGGTTGGGAATACAGAGTTTTATAGAAAGGGTTAATTTCTGTTGCCATGTTGCTAATGCAATAACTGAAAGGAAATACACTTGGGTCCAAACTGTTCCCTAACAACACAATTCCAGTGAAAATGGAATTCAGCTAGCTAACGTTAGCTGAATATTAACAAGCTAATTTGAGATTTCCTTACGTTAAAGGAACACGCCAACATTATGGGAAATACTGGAAATATGGCTTAGTAGATGCATTGGGCATATGTCTACAAATGGACACATGGTCACTTGTGCTAGTCGTAGGTGAACAGGGCATATGATCAAATATGGTTGCTAGCATTTTACATGCAGAGGGTTCACACATTTCTAGAAGTCCTACACAAACAATATATATTTCATAATTTAGCTATTTATTTAACTATTCAGTGAAATAATATGTTGTTATGAGTTTCATCAACTTGGTTTTGATTTTATCATTTTAAGTGTGGGAGTAGGTGGGGGCACACAAGTGGACAAAATCAATTCTGGAAGAAATTGAAATGCCCCAGGCCACTGCTGATTGGTCAGATGACATGGTTTGACGTTCTGTGATGTAGCCACATCCAATCCATGTTGTTCTCCAACCTCACAGAGGGGCAAGGGGGCAGGATGAGGCATGTCCAAGTTACCAAATATGGTTCGCTGCCTGATAAAGGGTTCCACCTAGGCCCTTCTACCCCTTAATTGCCCACCTCCCCCCATTCTCTGACCTAGCACATCCTGGGTAGCACACTCCCATTCAGCTATTTAGCCTTATTTCATTAATTCCTTATTTGGTTTGTTTGTTATGTTGAGATTGCCTTTATTTGAGCGTTGCCCCCCTGTGGTAATTTTTAAGAGACAGTAATAAAATTGTGACACAATTGTTACATCAGCCTCTGGTTCAGAATATTCAGAACACACACTTGAGTGGGGACACTGACCTCTTTGTAAACAATTGATCTTGTAGGATCCCTCACTCCTATACATGAGGGTGGCGCATTTTTCATACAGTCAACATATTCTTAAATAATAGCGCTGCCCGAGGCGGGGCATGATAGAGTCAACATATAGCAAGAGAGAGAGCGAGAGAGAGCTCCCGTTCTACAGTCAATATACAGTGTACAGAGAGAGAGAGAGAGAGAGACACATTGGAAAGAAATTGAAATGCTATTTGGCCCTAAACAGAGAGTACACAGTGGCAGAATACCTGAGCACTGTGACTGAAGATCCTTGACTAGGTACAGACTCAGCGAGCACAGCCTAGCCATCGAGAAAGGCCGCCATAGGCAGACTGTGTGTGTTAGAAAGAGAGAGAGCGAGAGCATGTGTGTTTGTCGTGTGTGTGTGTGTTAGAGAGAGAGCATGTATGAGAGATCCAAAAGGACAAAGATCAACACTTAAATCCAAAGAGAGAGAGAGAGAGAGAGAGAGACACATTGGAAAGAAATTGAAATGCTATTTGGCCCTAAACAGAGAGTACACAGTGGCCAGGCCCGGACTGGCCATCGGGAGCACCGGGAGTTTTCCCGGTGGCCTGGCCTGCACAGATAAAAAAAAAAAAATTATAAAAAAAAAAAAAAAAAAAAAAAAATTGCCAGGCGATTGTTTCTAGTTGTGGCGGCGGCGCGGCGCGATAGTTAGATAACCTAGATGGGTGGGGAACAACCAGGATTTCACTGTCTGCCACAGAGTTGGAGAACTATCTGACTCTCTCTCTCCCTCACGCGGATCACACACACACACACACAATGGAGCCGTGCTGCCGCTTGTGATTGGTGGAGGCGGGACCAGGCGATACAACTGATTGACAGCGGAGGCGGCGAATGGAATGGCAGATGGCACTCAGATGCAGAATAACAGCCAGGCAATGAGCCAGGTAGTGAGGGACTCGGGAGAGATACAGTAGAGCGAAAGTCAATTAACGTTGATGTCAAGATGGACAGTGGAAGAAAGAGAAAGGGTGGAGGAGAGAGGGATAAAACAAAGAAAAAGAAAGGCCCTTACAGGAGAGAGTGGTTAACTGTATTATAATAGTAAATAGAAAAATATGTTGTGCTCTTGCTTTTTTCTTTTTGAAGGTGGAGAGAGTAGCATTGCTAGTGCCACAACAGTTTTATTTGAGGTCCATAACAGTACATTGTACTAAGCAATTGTTGGCTCATTAGTTTGTGATTCACATGCACTAAAATTCACCAGAATGCAGGAAATTTAGTCTTTGTAACAAAAAAATTCCTGGTGGGGGACCCCCAGACCCCCCGCTTAAAAAGTGGCCTGACTGGGGCTATATTTCGCGCTATATCTCCCGGTATGAATTATTTCCCCAGTCCGGCCCTGCCTACATGGACTAGCTCTACAAAAAAAGAAACACTGGACTCTGCACCAGGTCAGACACCAGAGGTGACTGCATGGTCCAAAGTAGACTGACCACGTTTGGCCAAAACGTTCTGTCCATAAAAGGCAGTCAAACATGGAACAGTCTCCCCATTTCCATAAGGGAAAGCCCCACCCTTGCTTTTTTTAGAGGGCAACTAAAAAAATGGCTGAAGTCCAACCAGTCATGTGAACACATGTGACATGCTGTTATGTATTTGTAATTTTTTTTTACTGTTTTCATGTGTCCTGTTTTTATGTATTTGTACATTTCTTACTGTTTCTATGAGTCCTGTTTTTATGTTTGGGGACAACGGATGGAAATTAGCCTTGTGCTAAATCCGGCAATTTTTACACTCCACAGTGTTCATTAATTTTGCATTGTCCCATCCAAATAAACGAATTAAATAAATAAAAAAAATTGTAAATATGTTTAAGTCCACTCCACATTACAGTTCTACTTTTGTTTTGATGTGAAAAGTGATGCTGCATAAGGCGACTGCTGAGAGCGTCGTTTCTTGACTCTCAGCTGAGAGCGTTGTCAAGCTACAATATTATAAAATAGAATATTATAAAATCCTGTCAGGAAGCGTGCCTCAAAGCATGAATGAACCGGAATTTACCGGGCATTTACTGGCATTTCTAAGCACTTTAAACGCGAACTTTAGTGCACATATAAAGTCACGCTTATTATGATGAATTGAAAATGGGGGACCCTGATGTAAACAAGACGAAAGTCTTTCTCTGGTCTGCATCCCCTTAACAATTGTATGTATTGAGCTGTACTGTACGCATACTGTACTGTACGTGTGTAGCACGCGGAAACAGCTGTTCGTGCGTCACTCATAGCGAGTCACGCTTATTATGATGAATTGAAAATGGGGGACCCTGATGTAAACAAGACGAAAGTCTTTCTCTGGTCTGCATCCCCTTAACAATTGTATGTATTGAGCTGTACTGTACGCGTACTGTACTGTTCGCGTGTAGCGCGCGGAAACAGCTGTTCGTGCGTCACTCATAGCAAGGGGGGCGTACGCATGGAAACAGCTGTTCGATTTAGCAAGGGGGGCGTGCTAGCGTAGGTCAGCGGCCAATCAGAGCGCAAAACGGGAACCCAGAAACACGAACGCGTTGGTAAAAGCATACACGCTGCCCGGCATTGCATATGAAGGGGGGGGGGGGGGGGGGTAGCATAGCAGATGTAACGTTGTAAAGGCTAGTCCTGCCGGAGTATTTAAACCCCGCCCGCACGGCTCAAGTCAAGAGTCAAGTCAAGTCAAGAGTTTTATTTGTCACGGCATACAAGTATACAATGAAATGCGGGTGGTCTTGCCCGCAACGATGTGCAATACAGTAGTAACAACATATAATAGAATCCAATAAAACAACATTGTGCAATAAACAAGTAACATAGTAGGGCATATCGGTATTAGTTATTTACATATTTTATACAATCTCAGGTTATGCTATACTATTTTTAAAGTGACCTTTCCTTAGTGGCCATAAGTGTGGGCGTGTGCAGCATGTGTGTGTCGTGTGTGTGCTCATGTGTACTTGTGTGTGTAGAGTTCAGTGTTCAAGGCTCTGATGGCCTGGGGGAAGAAGCTGAGCCGAAGCCTCTCTGTCCTAGTAGCTGGGGTTCGCAGGCGTCTGCCTGACCTCAGCAGCCTGAACAGGCTGTTGTTGGGGTGGTGTGGGTCTTTCATTATTCTGCAGGCTCTGGATTTGCACCTCTTGTTGTATAGACCCTGCAGGGGTGGTAGTGCAATACCCGTGGTACGCTCGGCTGAGCGCACCACTCTCTGTAGGGCCTTCTTGTCCTGTGCCGTGCTGTTTCCATACCAGGCAGTGATGTTTCCAGTCAAGATGCTCTCTACAGCTCCGGAGTAGAAGGACTGGAGTATTTTCCCAGATACTCTGAACTTCCTTAAAGGATAACTCCACTTTTTTTTTAAATTAGCTTATTTAACATTTTCCCTGGAGTTAGACAAGAAGATGCATACCTTTTTTGTCTCTGTGCGTGCATTTTAGCTTTGGGAATAGACGCTCCGTTAGCATAGCTTAGCTTCATCACTGGAAGTGGGGGAGGACAGTAGCCTTACAGTGCCTTACAGTGTATTGCAAGGTCTGACATTGACCAAACTTGATATGCATGACCTTGGTGGGCTCTAGGTCAACTCCTGAAAAGGGGGTCAATGTCAGACCTTGCAATCAAAAGTTAGGGGCGCACTGAAATTATGGCAAGGGTTATTAGCCCCCTAACTTTTGATTGCAAAGTCTGACATTGACCCCCTTTTCAGGAGTTGACCTAGAGCCCACCAAGGTCATGCATATCAAGTTTGGTCAATGTCAGACCTTGCAATACACTGTAAGGCACTGTAAGGCTACTGTCCTCCCCCACTTCCAGTGATGAAGCTAAGCTATGCTAACGGAGCGTCTATTCCCAAAGCTAAAATGCACGCACAGAGACAAAAAAGGTATGCATCTTCTTGTCTAACTCCAGGGAAGATGTTAAATAAGCTAATTTAAAAAAAAAGTGGAGTTATCCTTTAACTGTCTCAGGTGGTAGAGGCGCTGCTTCGCCTTTTTTACAACTGAGTCTATGTGTGTTGACCATGTCAGATCCTCTGAGATGTGGACCCCCAGGTACTTAAAGCTGCTCACCCTGTCCACGGTAGTCCCGTTTATCCTCAGTGGTGTGTGTGTCTCCTGCTGTCCTCTCCTATAATCCACGATCAGCTCCTTGGTTTTACCAATGTTCAGGAGCAGGCTGTTGTCCTGGCACCAGCGTTCCAGTACCTCAACCTCCTCCCGGTAGGCCTTCTCGTCGTGGTCCGAGATCAGCCCCACCACCACTGTGTCGCCCGCAAACTTCACTATGGAGCAGTGGCGTCGCGTGGGTAAAATAACAGGGGAAGCCAAAAAAAATTATTAAAAAAAAATTATTAGATATTTTTATTAATATCTTTTTTTTTTTTTTTTTTTTTTTTTTTTTTTTTGTCAAGCAGTCACCATGTACACTACAGTATGGCTCGGCGGCCAGTCAAACTTTCTTAACAGATTGCAGAATGGGTACAATACAGTACGGCTCAATACACACAATTGTATAAGGGGATGCAGACCAGAGAAAGACGTTTGTCTTGTTTACATCAGGGTCCCCCATTTTCAATTCATAGTGACATTTATGACATACAAGACATCATGACATCAAATATACAGTACTGTTACCCATAGATCCTGACAGAGTATATATGATGGGGAGGGGACTGTACATTAGGAGGGGGTGGGTGGGTGGGAGAGAAATATACATATGGCCGGGAGAGAATATGACTGTCTATTAGACAAACGTGACAAGACAAACGTATTTCTCTGGTCTGCATCCCCTTAACAATTGTGTGTATTGAGCCGTACTGTATTGTACCCATTCTGCAATCTGTTAAATAAAGTTTTCATTCATTCATTCATTCACGTGTCTGTTGCGCGGCGCGCCCAGCCATCAGAGCGCTCCTACTGTAAAATGCGGAAGCAGCCATTTCAGCCTTAGTTTTACTCGTTTATAAAAATGATTTAAAATGTTTATTAGCAACGCCGAGCTTTCAAACCCCGCCGCATCTGTGTGTGAAACCCTAATGGAACGCTGGGTACCTTTGACATTTATATCCGATATATTTTGGACCCACCGCTAGCTTTTAAGCAGTGCTTGATGGTGCACATTAACCTGGCTACTACGGAGGAATAAGTGACTGCGTATTCCAGCCCCTGGCTTGCATTGCAGTCATGAAAGGGTATACAAGCTTGCCTGATAACGTTAGTTAGTCAGTCAGGCTGCTCAGTGCTTACCTGGTCAATAATGTGGTCCTCCTCTTGCCAGATAGATTTGTTAAATCATAATATCCACAGTGGTGTGCTCTGCTGGTCCTCAGTAAATGTCCCGCCGGCGAAAATAAGTTGCTATTAAAGTGCTAAATGTTAGATACACTAATAGAGGATTCGAACGTGCCCGCTCTGTTAATAACATTTTCAATCAATTCCGCGAGGGGATGATGTTCAGACATGTTTGTAGTAGACTACTAGACTGAGTGACCCAGACAGTTTTATACTACTAATGGGATGTCACGTTAGGTAGTCAGGTGGAAACGTGAACTTCTGAGTGCCCCGCCTCCAGGGGGGAAAATATGCTGAGTGTTTTCCTCCCAGCTCCGTTTTCAACTTTTAGGGTGTGGCAGTCAGCTCGAATCTGATTGGCTAGGATCGGATTTGGACTCTATAATGCTGGAAGCCTGGAGAAAGAGACCTACCCACTGCCTCTCTCCTATACTAGCTGCAGTGAGCACAGTCTGACAGTGTGTTAGAGGGAGTGAGAAGGAGAAGAGGGAGACATTAAAAAAAATATATATATATATATAACACAGATGCACAGATGAAAAAGAATGTAAACTATATTATTTTTTTTTTTTTTTTTTTCATATTTCATATTTCATATTTGATATGAATTTATAGGGAGGCATGGCTTCCGTTGGCTTCCATAAGGATTCGCCACTGCTATGGAGTTGGAGCTGAACTTGGCCACACAGTCGTGAGTACAGCCCTGGGGGGATCCGATGCTCAGGGTGATGGTGTTGGAGGTCTGACCCCCCACCCTGACCGCCTGGGGCCTTTCGCTCAGAAAGTCCAGTATCCAGGCGCTCAGAGCGGAGCTCAGACCCAGCTCGATCAGCTTGTCCACCAGTCTGGTGGGGACTATGGTGTTGAACGCTGAGCTGTAGTCAATGAACAACAGTCTCACATAGCCCCCCTTCTGGCAGTCAAGGTGAGAGAGGGTGCTGTGCAGTACTTGGGAGACCGCATCGTCAGTGGACCTGTTTGGCCTGTATGCAAATTGCATGGGGTCCATATCACTGGGGAGGGAGGCACAAATGTGATCCTTGACCAGCCTCTCGAAACATTTCATGGTCACAGAGGTGATCGGCCCTGAAAAGAAACTGGCTGGATGGATGAAAAATGTATGGATATAGCTAATAAAAGAAATAACGATTAAAACCTGAGTTTTCTCGTGATTGGCGCTGAACGGTTGGCAAGTTAACCCGACTTTTCTCATGATTGGCGTTGAATGAGTTAAGGGGATACAGACCAGAGAAAGACTTTCGTCTTGTTTACATCAGGGTCCCCCATTTCCAATTCATAATAAATCTGATGTCGGTGATATTAGTGTTGCAATAAAACAGGCGAGACAGTTGGTAAGCATGCACACATATGTGTAATGAAACACAGATAAGTGCATGCAATAGCAACTGAACATTTTGAAAGATTGAAAAATAGAGCAAATGGATCTATTTGAGGCATGTGAAAACGAATTAGAATCATAGCTGTATGATGTAGGCATTTGTAGATGAAACAAGAGCTTTTTAAGACTTTGAAATTTTCAGAGCTCAAAAAGCTATATTGTTTCAAAATATTGCAATGGTGATATGCCAATGGTTTCCTTGCAAATATATACCTTGATGGCTCTATGATAAAGCTGTTCGATGTGTTTCATGACAGTGACACCAGCAAATGACCAGTTTGTGAAGCAGTATTCAATATGTGAGAATATCATGGAACGAAGATACGTTTTTGCAGCATCAACTGTTAAAAAAGGCCGGATTTGTCTAAAATTAAAGGGGAACTATCTTATAAATGGCCTTTTTGAGTGTTTAGCATTGTTTCCTAGCTATGTGAACTTATATTAATATGATCTATGTCTCAAAATTCTCATATTGGCGCATTCTTCCAATTCTCCTCTCACAATATTCACCCTCACTGAACTGAGTCGTTTGAAAATGTGCCTATATGTGATGTCATATAGTCACTGCTGCATGTTAATGTTCAAGAGGCGGCGCTGCGGCGCAGTGGTTTAGGTGCCCAGGCTCAAAACAGCTCGAGATCTTGAGGTAGAAAAATGCTGTTTTTGAGGACTTGATTAGAAATACAAAACAATGAATAAAAAAAAATATATAATTGCAGAGGTGTTCCATAAACTCACAGGAATTGTGTAAAAGTGCCCAAATAGTGAAAGAAATAGTAAAATAGTTCCCCTTTAACTAAATTAAAATTAATTGTGCGTTTAACTTTTTTGACATGTTTCTTAAAGGATAGGTTCGAGTCCAAGATGATGCAGAGGTACTTGAAATGGGAAACCAATTCCAGTTCCTCCCCCCCCAGAAACACATTAGATCTTGTGATTCTGACTGGTCGTTTGCTGAACATCATGCATACCGTTTTTTTGTATTTAGCAGTAGGCATGAGTTTTGCAACCAGTGTTGGACCTTGTTCATTGCATTTGAGAGGTTACATGAGATCAGGTCAGTTTTTTTTTTAAATTAGCATTTTATAAAGTAGAACTGTAATGTTTACTTTCTCAGTCAGTGCTAAGTGCAGCATCCCTTTTAAACAGCTGTTCGTGCGTCACTCATAGCGAGGGTGGCGTACGCGTGGAAACAGCTGTTCGATTTAGCGTCCGCTGCTGCGGGCGTAGCGAGCGGGGCGTGCTAGCGTAGGTCAGCGGCCAATCAGAGCGCAAAACGGGAACCCGGAAACACGAACGCGCTGGTAAAAGCATACACGCTGCCGGGCAATGTGGACGGACCTCCACGAGCAGTATTTGGAATGGCGATCAGATAATAGGATTTTTTTTTTTTTTTTTTTTTATAGTTTTTTTTTTTTTTTATCTGTGCAGGCCAGGCCACCGGGAAAACTCCCGGTGCTCCCGATGGCCAGTCCGGGCCTGGCTGTGGATATATGCTCAATATACCATGGCTATGAACCAATCAGATTGCTTGATTTGAGCTAACCGTTTTATAAAATAGTATAACACTATGGTCAGAAGGCTGTATTATACTGTATTATTGTCAGTCATTATAACATGGTGTATAACAATATAACACTATGGCCATGAGGTAAAACTACTATATTTATACTGTATATTTCAGTCAGTCAGTATAACATGGTGTATACTTGCTTGGGTAAAAGCAGTTCAGGCAAGTAAAACTGTTCCTTTAAAAAGCTGCGTGGTGTCCTCAAACCCTGATTGGCTGCCTCTCTACTGACATCATTATCTCTCTCTCTCTCCTCTCTCTCCTCTCTCTCTCTCTCTCTCTCTCTCTCTCTCTCTCTCTCTCTCTCTCTCTCTCTCTCTCTCTCTCTCTCTCTCTCTCTCTCTCTCTCTCTCTCTCCTCTCTCTCTCTCTCTCTCTCTCTCTCTCTCTCTCTCTCTCTCTCTCTCTCACTCTCTCTCTCTCTCTTTCTCTCTCTCTCTCCCTCTCTCTCTCTCCCTCTCTCTCTCTCTCTCTCTCTCTCTCTCTCTCTCTCTCTCTCTCTCTCACACACACGCTCCCTCTATGTTCTCTCTTTCTCTCATCCGCCTCTGTAGTCATGGCAACCGGCTTTCCTGGCAACCTCCTCAGTAAATCAGCTTGAGCCTTGAGAGGAGAAATTAATAATAGCATTAAACATATTCCTAATATTATCAAAATGAAAAAATATATAATGATAATATATGTGTAAAAGTAACATAGTGTATAATAAATCATATAAATACAACACTATATATATTTTAATTATTCTTATTCTTATTACAGATGCATGTAAACAAAGAAATTGAATAATGTAAAGATATCCAACAGATGATTTGAGAGAAAAAGAGATTATGAGAGAGAGAGGTCGGGGGGGGGGGGGGACTTCACAGCCCAGGAAGTGACACATGAGCCTCACAGAATGAGAGAGAGAGAGAGGAGAAACATAATTATTTCCGGAAGAAGGAATAGGAGCTGGATTCCATATGTAGCTTTCTTGCTAGCACAGGGGATAGAGCAACAACACATAGAGGGAGCGTGTGTGTGAGAGAGAGAGAGAGAAGAGAGAGAGAGAGAGAGAGAGAGAGAGAGAGAGAGAGAGAGAGAGAGAGAGAGAGAGGGGGGAAAGAGAAGGAGATAAGAGAGAAAGATAGAGCTAGAAGGAGAGTACGAAAAATACAGACAAATAGATAAATGTGTGTGGAAGAGGGGCAAGAATATGCTGGGCAAGGATTATATGTTGGCAATCGTCATTGTCAAGTGCGGAGGTAAGCACACACACACACACACACACACACACACACACACACACACACACACACACACACACACACACACACACACACACACACACACACACACACACACACACACACACACACACACACACACACACACACACACACACACACACACACACACACACACACACACACACACACACTCTGTAGAGGTAACACATGGTCTACACACTGCAGAAATCACACAAACTCACATTACATACACACTATGTAGAAGTAACACATGGAAGTGTCTGTAACATAGTTATTACAGAGCTTGTATTATCTATTTTCAAACTTTTGCATGTTTTATGGTAAAAAAATCATCTAGTTACAGCTGTGTCATTCAGTGGCATGGCTCAGTTAGCCTCAAACAGGCAGCTTTGGCTGTCTCTTTAAATAAGTTAAATTGAACCTTTATTAATCCCCTTGGGGAAATTTGTTCTCTGCATTTGACCCATCCTAACTATTTAGGAGCAGTGGGCAGCCACACAGTGCGCTGCCTGGGGACCAACTCCAGTTGTAATGCCAGTACCTTGGTCAAGGGTAATGGCACTAGGAAACCTAGCATGCATGTCTTTTGGTGTGGGAGGAAACCAGAGTACCTGGAGGAGCCCCCACACAAACACTGGGAGAACATGCATACCTGGAGGAGCCCCCACACAAACACTGGGAGAACATGCAAACTCCACACAGGAGGAAACCAGAGTACCTGGAGGAACCCCCACACAGGCACACAAACACTGGGAGAACATGCGTACCTGGAGGAACCCCCACACAAACACTGGGAGAACATGAGTACCTGGAGGCAGTGTTGCGTTCCTCATATCAACACGGATTGCACGCACGCTAATGCCGCCACGTGCACGCGCGCTCCCGGCGCGTGCACGCACTCCCGCGCATGCGCATAAATGTTCCCTCGCTTAAGCACAGACTAAAGACGATGCCTAATTGCCTCTACGAATGGAATGTAACACATTTCATTCACAAGTTAGGTGTGAATGTATCTGAGAACGTATTTAACACACCTGACGACCGGCACTATTGATATGCAAAGTAGCCCAGGTGGGTACTTATAGCGAGTTGGCGAGTGCAGCGCATTCCTGTGCACGCGCGTGCCGTGCACATCCGTGCGTGTACGTGCACACGCTTCTGCTCACAAAACGTTGGCTGCACTGCGTGCAACCCTGTCCCATGAAGAACGCATCACTGCCTGGAGGAGCCCCTGCACAAACACTGGGAGAACATGAGTACCTGGAGGAACCCCCACACAAACACTGGGAGAACATGAGTACCTGGAGGAGCCCCCGCACAAACACTGGGAGAACATGAGTACCTGGAGGAACCCCCACACAAACACTGGGAGAACATGCGTACCTGGAGGAACCCCCACACAAACACTGGGAGAACATGAGTACCTGGAGGAACCCCCACACAAACACTGGGAGAACATGAGTACCTGGAGGAGCCCCCACACAAACACTGGGAGAATATGAGTACCTGGAGGAGCCCCCACACAAACACTAAGAGAACATGAGTACCTGGAGGAACCCCCACACAAACACTGGGAGAACATGAGTACCTAGAGGAGCCCCCACACAAACACTGGGAGAACATGAGTACCTGGAGGAACCCCCACACAAACACTGGGAGAACATTCGTACCTGGAGAAACCCCCACACAAACACTGGGAGAATATGAGTACCTGGAGGAACCCCCACACAAACACTGGGAGAACATGCAAACTCCACATAGGAGGAAACCAGAGTACCTGGAGGAGCCCCCACACAAACACTGGGAGAACATGCAGACTCCACACAGAAAGGCCCCGTGCTGAGGTTTGAACCCAGGTCCTTCTTGCTCTGAGGGAACAGTGCTAACCACTATGCCACCATGTCGATGAAAATCAGCTTCACTTCCCCTGTGCGGCTGTACTTCTTGGTTCACAAAATTCAGATCAAACTGTAAAACAGTTTGTCGTATATCTTATTTCTCACCTAAAATGTTGTCAGAAACATATTTTTGGAAAGAGAGAAAGAAATTAGTTTATGAGTGAGTGGACAAACAGAGATACGTGAGTCAGGAGTCAAACGAGAGTGTATTTTATCTTATTAGTCACTTTTTTATTGCTAGTGAAAAATAATAAACATCAATATGCCATGAGTAAACTATTGTGTTACATAGTGATGTAGATATAGACAGAAGAACAGGCTGGACAAAAAACTAGGCATTCTAGCAAGAAAGACTGGACTACAAATAAGGAATGTCAAGCAGTTCAAGTGATTACTGTTGGAGAGAATGGACCTCATTCACCAACATTGTTGTAAGTTTCCTCTTAAATAACCTAGTTGGAAGTTTGTAAGAGAAAACCTACAGTTACCCCCGGATTCATCAACGCGTGGAGAGGTTCTAACCTCTTAAGCCCGGAGCCTATTTTCTGAAAATCTGCCTAAAATACATACCTAAGTAAATGGAATATTGCTCCACTTCTACAAGGTCCATTTGCATATTCTTTGGACATCTATGGACCTCAGTGAATGGATTACCAGTGTCAGATATATTGTGTCTATTACTAGGCTTGCTTAAATTGTGATGAAACAAAGGAGAATATGAATTATGATTTTTCTTTGCATCTTTGACAGTGAATAACACCATGCTAATAATGACCAAACATGACATGAAAAATCTATGCTGTTGTGACATGGTTATGATGTTTATACTTGAATACGTTTGAAAATAAAAACGCTACTTTTATAGAACAATCTGGAGATATTGATTTATAACCAGATGTCATTTGCGGCCCGCCGACGGACCGCACGGGCGGAAGATGTTTTTAAATTGCCAAAATTATCGCAGCTGCGATCCCTTGAATGAAGTACGTCACTTATTCTCAAACTGGAAGCACGTTCTCGTACACCGCATTTACAGACACGCCCACCAGCTCCTTATAAGGCGAGGGCCATGTGCAAAACATAAGCGAGAAGCTCCCTGTATTCAACCGGTAACACGGATTATATTATTTGAATGACTTGTTTTATTAGATTTCAGATACTGTATGTGCTGCCCTATAGTAGAAAGTCATACTGTAGAACGTACAGTAAACATCTTAGCGTGACATCTTAAGGCTGCATAGAGTCGGGCGTACTGTGAGCGGACTAGACTCCGTGCGGCATGTCCGCAGTCATTTCATAGTCGAGGTTTCATAGTCAAGCATACCACCGCGTACCAATTTCCTACATTTCTCATGCCAGTTTACTACATTTAATGCAGGTTGATGTCAACCAACACGGCGAGTAGCCTTTTGTGGAACACCGGTGCGCAACGCGGACATCCGTGTGTTAAGGCCGGCACAGAGTTGGGCGTACTGTGAGCAGAATGGACTCTGTGTGGCATGTCCACAGTTGTTTGAGGTTTTCATAGTCAAGCCGAAGTGTACCACTGCGTACCAATTTCCTACATTTCTCATGCCAGTTTACTACATTTAATGCAGGTCGATGTCAACCAACACGCCGAGCAGCCTTTTGTGTGACGCGGATGTCCGTTTTGAGTCCGCGCGGACCTCTGTGGAGTCCGGTCCACTTACAGTATGCCCGACTCTGTGGCAGCCTTAAGATGTCATGCTAAGATGTGTACTGTACGTTCTACATTATGATTTACTACTATAGGGTAGCGCATACATTACATGCTTTTATCCAAAGCGACTTACAAGTTCTGTACGACAAGTCAGCAGGAAGGGTACAACTCGTTCAGTTGAGTAACAATGTTCATCAAACAGTGCTCAAACTTGGGTGCTGCAGTATTGAGTGCATAGACATAGGACATATTAGTATAGTAGGAGGAGTGCATGGTAGTATAGGAGAGTAAGAAGGTGGTGGGACGTTCGTTCCACCATTGTGGAGCGAGGACCGAGAATAGGCGGCTTCTCTTTGATGTCTGAGGCGGCCAGAGGATGTAGAGCGGAGGGGTCTTGACGGTGTGTAGTTAGAGACCATTGACCGGGAGCTGTTCCCTTCGACGTGCGATATGCCAGGTTGAGGACCTTGAAGCGGATTCGTGTGGCGATGGGGAACTAGTGCAGGTCCCTGAGAAGTGGGGTAACATGGGCTGATTTTGGTAGGTTGGAGATCAGACGGGTGGCTGCGTTCTGGATGAGTTGAAGAGGCTTGGTGGCGGTGGTCGGTAGACCAGCAAGCAGTGCATTGTCGTAATCGAGGCGAGACATGACATGTTGATTGGATGTTGAGAGTTGAGTGGCTTCTACAATATCTGCGATCTAATAAAACAAGTCATTAGAATAATATAAGCCTACTGTTCATTCATTACACACGTAGGCTATAGTACGCATACGCACGTGTGTGTGCGTGCGCTGAGGCAGGTGGCCAGGAGTGCGCAACAAGACGGTATAATATGGAATATTAATACAGTCTATTCCACTATAGCTATATATCCACAGAATTGCGTTTAGTTCTTATTTATTTATCCACTGTCATTTGCAGTGTTGGTGTAGTGCTTTTATTTATTTCACGATCACAATGCCTCTTGAGGCATGACTGTAAATGTAAAACGTAATTTTTCTCTCTCTGTCTCCTCTCTTCTCTCCCCCCCCTCTCTCTATCTTCCTAGACAACATCTGGAATGACCAGAGCCTGGAGCTGGACTCTGACCCCCCCCCCCTCTCTCTCTATCTTCCTAGACAACATCTGGAATGACCAGAGCCTGGAGCTGGACTCTGACCTTCTCCTCTCTCTCTCTCTCTCTCCTCTCTCTTCCCCCCCATCTCTCTCTATCTTCCTAGACAACATCTGGAATGACCAGAGCCTGGAGCTGGACTCTGACCTTCCGTCCGGCTGGCGGACAATCCGTGACACGGCAGGAACGTACTACTGGCATGTCCCGACGGGTGCCACTCAATGGCAGCATCCGGCTTACGACGCTGACGACAGCAGTATCCATGGAGACGATGTCCAACCAGTCAGTGACGCCAAGGTCGGTCCCAGGATGAAAGAACGTTTTAGGCTTTAAGATTTTGATTGGACTTAAACATTTATTGGATTAGCAAGTTACTTTTATGTTGCAATAACTTCTCTGTATCTTGTTTAAATGTGTTTGGGGGAAATGTCTGGGCTGCAAATAGCCTATCACTCCCCCCACCCGAACAATTTGTATGGAAATAAATCAACATTGAACAACTTTGCAGCCAAGAGAGAACTTATAGGAGAACACCCAGCGGCCAAGTCTTACAATTAATTTCATATGTAGAGGTGCACATGCAGCCATGAGGTACTGCATATGCTCCTCTACATAGGAAATTAAGTGAAAGCAGCCACGCTGCTAGACTTGGCTGGAGGTAATAAAGGATCATCTTATCTTATCTTATCTTATCTTATCTTATCTTATCTTAAAGAGAGCCTTGAGGTAAGGAGAGCCTTGAGGTAAAGAGAGCCTTGAGGTAAAGAGAGATTCTGCTAGCATACGTCTTATGATCTCTACTTTTGTAAGTTCAGGGGGAAGTAATATTTGTAAGTAATTCTGGGACTAGTAATCTTCCTTCATATTTTTCTACAAAGTTCAAGTTTCAAGTTTTATTTGTCACATATAAAGTACATGTGAAATGCTAGGTCCAAACACAAATATACAACATACAAAATAAGTAAAAAATGCAAACAATGAGGTACAAAATGCAAATCTTTTTGTCATAAATAGATCAGAATATGGTGTAGTGTTAAACAGTGTTTAAAGTGTCTAAAGTGAATGTTAAAGGTGAGTGTTTAAAGTGAGTATGTGCAAGTGGATGTGTGTGCAATGAATGTAGATCGATGGGTAAAACTATAACATAGTTGTTGCATAGAGTCATTGAGCATCCTGATGGCCTGGGGATAGAAGCTCCTTTTGAGTCTCTCTCTACTGGCCATGAGACTCCGGTAGCGCTTGCCTGACCGCTGCAGTGCAAAGAGGCAGTTGTTGGGGTGGCTAGAGTCTTTGACTATTCTCTTAGCATTGGCCCTGCAACGGTAAATGTCCTGTAGAGTGCGGAGCCCACCTCCAAATGTCCGTTCGGCTGTTCGAGCCACTCTCCAGTCTGCTGCGGTCACGTTCGGTGCTATTCCCAAACCAGGAGGTGATTTTACCAGTCCGGATGCTCTCTATTGTGCATGAGTAGAAGTTCTGTTAAGCTGTAGCCTTATTTTCAGAAATTTTGCCTATAGGTACATGCCCAAGTAAATGGAAGACTGCTCCACTTCTACAAGGTCAATTTACATGTTCTTGGTATCTAGGAACATCTAGGGACCTGGGGGTATGGATTCCCAGCGTCAGAAATATTGTGTCTGTTACTAGGCTTGAGTAAATTGTGGAGTAAAAACGAATTATGATTTTTCTTGCATATTTGCCGGTGAATAACACCATGTTACAATTGGGCAACCACCAAGCTCGCTCACTGAGCTCATTCAACACCTTCTTGAGATCAAGTGTACAAGAAATCTAAGCAAATGAATAAAGAGAAGATGATTAAACAGAAGGAGTTGTAGATACAGTAATTATAATCCATTTGAATTATACATTGAAAATTGACCTTGACCTTGAAATCATATATCTGTGGATAGGGAAAAAGCTCCTCTTTCCAATGGCAGTGTTAAATCTGGATTTAGTCATTTCTTCGCGGTTCTACCATAAAAGATTTTTCCGATCAATTCTTATTTTGGGTAAATCTGAACTCATTCCCCGCCAACGTTTATATACGTTATTGGGCACCATCCTTTGAAAGCCAACCACGTATATATACGTTATTTGATAGTTTTTCCTTTTTTTCGTTATTTTTATTCATTATTCATCCGGGGACCTTGGTGTTACCATAGGGAATGAGTCTGAGATCGCCAAAGTGCAATACCGGCCGCATCCAGCTAGATGGCGGTATCGAGCACCCTTTGAAACCTTGTATCTTGGCCTGTGCAACGGTCAAATGTCACCGGTCTCACTTTTCTTTGTTGGGCGAATGGAGCGGTTATAACTATCGGATTGAAACGCGTCAAATGCTCCCGATGCATGATGTGTGGTGGATTATGTTGGTGACACGATCAACACCAATACTGGGACTTGCGATCAGATAATTGGGTCTTTTTGGGGTATATCCTAGTGAAGGTAAGGGCTATATGATATTGTTGTGGCTGAAGGTTGTTTAACACAGCAAGAGACGATATTTCCAATTGTAACAAGTAGGTAATTTATTTAGGAAAAAGAAGTTCCAACAGCAAAAGCTATGGTTCGAGCAGAGGATCACCACAGCTTGAACAAAAAACACTCTCACTCCCAATCCCTCTGCCTGTCCCCTCAATCCCCTCTCAGTCCTGCCCCCCCATGACAGATATGATGACGTATCATATCATGTCAGATCTGACATGACGTACATTAAGATGATACGTAGATTTAACATCGGAGAGAGATAAGAACATTAAGAACATGAAGAGAGATAAACAAGATATGATGTACACACACGATATGATGTAAAACATTTAAGAACATTGAAGAGAGAGTGAGATGTGTGTGTGTGTGTGTGTGTGTGTGTGTGTGTATGTGTGTGTGTGTCTGTGTGTGTGTGCGTCTGCGTACAGACGTATGTGTATTGTATGTGTGTATTGTGTCACAGGGAATGTGTGTGTGTGTGTGTGTCGGTGTGTATGTCTGTGTGTGTGTGTGTGTGTCTGTGTGACTGTGTGTGTCTGTGTGTCTGTGTGTGTGTGCTGTGTCTGTGTGTGTGTGCTGTGTATGTGTGTGTCCGTGTGTCTGTGTGTGTGTGCTGTGTCTGTGTGTGTGTGCTGTGTATGTGTGTGTCCGTGTGTCTGTGTGTGTGTGCTGTGCCTGTGTCTGTGTGTGTGTGCTGTGTATGTGTGTAAGAGAGAAAAGAACAAGATATGAAAGCGATACGATGTACGAGATTACCAGCACACAACGTGCCGTACTGAAATGTCCATCTGTCCAAGTTGTTTTAAGAACGTCAGCCAGACCGTCTTTCAGCACTGCTAGTTGACCTATATTAAACTAGTCCACCCCATACACATTTTCCCCAACATTCCCCCATTTGGGGCTATCCCTAGTCCCACCCAAATCATATAACCAAGAAAATGTGAACGTCTAACTAAACGAGAAACCATATTTATATAATAAAAGTTTAAATGGCTGATCTAAACAAGAAACCTAGCCATATAATAAATTTTAAATGTCTAACTAAACAAGAAACCTTACTTCATTCACTGGACCCCTAACGGACCAACAAAGGCTGACTACCGTTCTCACAATAAACACAAAACCGCTCAAAACAAGAGTAATAATAAAACATCAAAAAAAAATACCCCAATTTATAATCCTAACCTGACAGACAAATCCCCCCAACCTCCACCGCTTACCAAATGAGCCACAGTTCCGGCCGGAAACCGCGACTCTCATCAGGGAAAGGAGAAGTTGACCGTCAGAACTAAACATAGAACATCCCTCCCAAAAAAAATGACATTGTCTCTTCCATAACATTGAGTCCCAGTGTCCATCGCTCAGCCCCCCTTCCATGCCCACGCCATAGTCTCCTCACCGTATTGCCAAAAGTCACATTTTGCCAATACAGCAACCACCACGCCACACCTCCAGTCCTCGTAGAAGCATGTCCCCATGCCTGGACGGGAGGCGCTGGTACCGACCTCACCACGTGTCCCCCCATCTTCGACGGGAGGTGCCCATCTTGCCCACTGCGTTAGCCCCCCCCTTTGTCCCTCCAGTCCCCAGAACCGATCCCCAGACCACTTCTTCTCAATGCTTCCTCAGGCTCAGAACCGACACTCTGCCGATGCCCCTTCCCATTCCGGTTTGACCAGGACCACGAGTAAAATAAACAAAAAATAATAATAAAAAAATAAAAAATAATGCAATGATTTTCAATGGTTGCAATCTCTATGCCGAAGGATCATTAGAAAATCAGACTAAAATTCCTAGTTAAAGGAATACCAACAAAACTGCACTCAGACCATCCCCCGTCACTCTTAAAGGAAAGAACCAACAAAAAGAAAATGTCCCTACCTCACCATACCCCTAATCCTCTATCCCCTCGTCTCCCTCTAAGGCAGCATAAAGCTGAGGATATGGCCCGATTTGTGGCTCAATCTCTTTCTGTCCCACCATCAGCATTTGGCTCGTTACGTGTGAAGTTACCAGCCTACCCAAGAGAGGCATACCACAACAGAAAAGGAGAACCAATATCAACCCTGCCACCCCAATGGATATCCCCGTCTGCATCACTATGCTTCCCCACTGTCCCAATCTTTCCAACACCCCACTCCCCCACCATTCTTCATTCCGGCCAGAATTCCCCCTCAACTCCTCCCTCAAATCCTTCAGCTTAGCCATGGCCTCGGAGAACTTTCCCCCTGGCCCCACATTCGTCGGAATGAATGTGCAGCAGTACTGTCCAAACATGGAACAGACTCCACCCTTCTCCGCCATTAACCAGTTCAGAGCCTGTCTATTCTGCCACGCCACCGTACTGGTCGCGTGCATCTGGTCCCCCATTGCATCCAACGCCTCCTCGGTGTAGTTGAGATACCGCTGCTGATTGTAAAACAAATAGTTGATCCACCCGGTGTTCTTATTGACCGATATCCATGGCAGAATAGACTCAAACCCTGCCGCAATCTCATTCTTAGCCATGAACTCGGCTGGAATGCCCCTTGGCTGTCCTATGCTGTCCAGATACACCCTTGGGTCTGCCTTGTAGCTACGCTTCGTTCGAGAGATAGGAGACTCAGAAGGTCCTTCCGTCACTGATAATGGTAGGACCACCATTGGCATGATCGCCTGAACCCGGGCACATCTACCTGACCAATCTAAAGGAAGTGTATTCCTCAACCTCCTACCGCCGCAGAGCCAGTATTGGTCCGCCAGTGCCATATCCTGGACATGAAAAGGGCAAGCTACAGGCCGTGGGTTGGTATCCACTCCCTTTAACACGACCCCGTGTCCACACTTTCCTTCTTTCGTGCAGTTAGTCGTGATGCTCCAAATAGTAGTGCACCGCCCCTCTGCCACCTCCCCTACATCCCGGGTCCCCTCCTTCTGCAAGCACTCGAAATCCTTGGTCAGCCATAGTTTGACACCTCTGGGTATTGGCAACCCCGTCGCTACCCCCTGCACACGTACATCCAATTTCCTACAACGTTCCCGCATAGTGACATCCTTGAAATCCGTGACGTTTCCTGCCGCCTTAAAACGACTAGAGCCGAGAAACCC
Organism: Notolepis coatsorum; assembly: GCF_963971535.1. Lineage (NCBI taxonomy): Eukaryota > Metazoa > Chordata > Actinopteri > Aulopiformes > Paralepididae > Notolepis > Notolepis coatsorum. Next base: position 85,571,187 of record NC_140172.1, read on the forward strand.
CAAACACTCTGCCTCGCACCAAGGGCGACTATTATGGGGCCCCTCCCATGCCTCTGCGTCCCTGTCACACTGAGCCCAACTGAACTTCGTGCCCTTCACCAGCAGCCTATCCGGACGTGCCTTGGAGCAGACATAACAATCCTCTATCTGATTCTGCGCGCTCGTGTACTGGACCCACTTAAACCACTCATTCCCTAAAGCCGCCCTATACATCGGGTCAGCCTCCGGGTCTTCCTCGTCATAGTCATAGTCGCCCCCATCTTGTTCCCCGGAAGGAAGCAAACCCCTCAACCTGGCCCAGAGTGAGCCCACTGAGTCCCTCAACGTTCCGGCTGTCCTCTGGAACATATCCTGTCCCCCCACCTCTTCCGACTCAGTGTCCTTGACCTCCCTTTTTCCCCTCACCCCTGTCCCCTGTGATTGGTTCGGGACAGGCTCAACTCTCCTATCTACCCCCACAACCCGATCCTCGTTAGTATAATGGTAAGTATCCCCGCCTGTAACGGGGGAATGGTCAAAATCAAAAACATGCCCTTGCGGTCCTACGGGAAACACCCCTTTTGGTTGTAGTCTTATCTTCTCCCCCCCTTCCTCGATGGAGGGAAGAGGGGGCGCCTGATTCTGAGCCTGGTCATGAAACCCTGCTGGTACTTGAGCCTGAGCGGGACCCCGTGGGACTCCTACCCACTCAAACCCGTCATCCTCAAGGACGGGTCGACCGTGACGGTTCTTAATGACGTCGTTGTGCCCGGCCGACCGTCCGCACACTGCTGCCAACATCTGCGGGAGCATCAGCAGGCACTGCACCTTCCAGTTGCCGTCTCGGACCCTCCATGTCGGGTTCTGCATAACTGCGATCGATTGTATCCCCCAAGAGATCGCCGCTGGCCTTTATGCAGTGATTGAAGTGGAACCAGGTCGCTGATCCTTTGACTTGGACTGCCGTTCCAGTCGATCGGATCACCTCGTACGGGCCCTCTCTCCGGGGTGATGACCACTTTCTCTTGTGGACCTTTACGAAGACCAAGTCCCCAGGGATCAGTCTCGGTTTGGTGGCTTCCTTCTCCGCATCCTTCACCCCCTTTCTCTCCTTTCTCTGCTCCTGTCGAAACACAGCTTCATGTATTTTAGTCACTTGCTGAAGATATTTTTTCAGATCTTGCTCAAAAATATCTAATGCCGGGCCCCTAGCCAGGTGTCTAAATGGCGGTGCTGGCATGCTGCGGCCTGTAAGCATTTCATGCGGTGTTAGCTGTGTTTGGCGGTTTACGCTGCTTCTAATAGCCATCAGAGCAAGTGGCAAAGCATCAATCCAGTTAAGCTTAGTTTGCATACAGATTTTCAACAGTTTGTTTTTAATGACCAGATTGGCCCTTTCCACCTTCCCCTGCGACCCGGGACTATAGACACAGGAAAGGCGCTGTCTTATACCTAATTTCTGCATCAGCCCTTTAACCACCTTGTCGATGAACTCGCGGCCATTATCGCTTTGTAATATCGTGGGAATTCCAAATCTCGGAATGACCTCGCGACACAGGAACTTGATCACTGTGTCCGCGTTCTTGTGTTTAGATGGAATGGCCTCAATCCAGCGACTAAAGCAGTCCTCTACTACCAGGAGGTATCGTTTGCCCTGCACTGGCGTTATCATGTCTGTATAGTCCATAATCAGATGTCTGAATGGTCCCTCAGGGAGGGGTGTGTAAGCCGCCACTGTCGGTACTCCTTTGCGCACATTGCCCTGTAAGCATGTTAAACACCTGGCTAGTGTAACGTCAATTTGTGCCTGAAGCTTTGGGGACCAAAATCCCATTTTCGTGATTCGTTTCAGGGTCTCTGCTCTTCCACAGTGATCAACACCATGAGCCTCAGGTATCACTAAGGACAGAAGATCGATGGAGGCGACTATCAAACCGTTATGACTCCTCCACAGACCATCTGCCCCCCTTACAGCCCCCCTCTCCGTCCACGACTGTTTCTCGGCCTGCGTGGCTGAGTCCTGAAGATCACTCAAATTATCCTCAGTTACCTCAGTCGTCAGTTCGGCCGCAAACATCAGAACAGCCGTGGACGGCACCGCAGCCGCCGCCTTCGCGGCCTCGTCCGCCGCGTTGTTTCCCGTCGTCACAAAGGACAGGTCTTTTCTGTGTGCCTGGCACTTTACGATAGCAATGCTTTTGGGCAACTTTACAGCCTGAATAAGCGCCACAACCTGCTTGTGGTGAAGGATCGGTGAGCCGTCCGATTACTTAAAGCCTCTTGCCTTCCAAATGGCCGCGAATAGGTGGCATACGCCATGCGCATACGCAGAGTCTGTAAAGATGTTAACCGTGCGATCTTTAGCTATTATGCATGCTTCTGTTAGTGCTATTAGTTCTGCAAGCTGGGCCGAACATGGTTGCATGCATTGTCCGGCCTTTCTTGTTAGTGTTTCTCCGTTAGGTTTGCACTGTACGACGGCGTATCCTGACCTTAAATTTTCCCCCTCCCGATAGCAGGACCCATCCACAAAAAGTGAGAGTTCTGCTATCGCGAGCGGGTCGACTCCCAAATCAGGACGGAGTTTCACGAAAGCCTGTACCTCCACCTCACACTCATGCGGTTGACCCTCGCTCGGGAGTGGTACCAGATCCGCCGGGTTACTGCCGTGGCATGTTTTTATCGTAACGTCCGAGTACTGCAGGAGCCTCATGTAAGCCTGTTGCCGTTGGCTGGTCAGAACAAATTTGCCTCTTTCAATCAAGTTTGCCAATTTGTGATGTGTCCAAATGCAAATGTCATATCCCATTGTCACGGCCGTTGCCTTCTCATACATCAAATGTGCTGCGGCCAGGGCCTGATAACAAGGTGGCAGACCCTGCTCCACCGGCGAAAGAGCTCTAGAGTAATATGCTATCGGTTGTTTTTTCCCACTCCCCCCCTGTGTTTGAGTCAGGACAGCTGTCGCATGCTGCGCTCTATGTGAGACGAATAGGTGGAAACACTTCTCATAATCCGGCAGCGCCAGGGCAGGGGCCTGTAACAACAGACGCTTAATGTTTATGAACGCGTCCTCCCCCTCCTCGGTCCATGTCAAGGGAGCGCGAAGCTTGTCTGTACCCGCCTCTTTTATCATCATCCTCAACGGCGCTGTCGCTATCGTATAGTCCTCCACCCACTCAGAGCTGTACCCAGTCATCCCTAAAAACGTCATCATCTGTCGGACCGTCAATGGCCTAGGTGCCTTGGATACAGCTTCGAGTTGCGTGGGTGAGATGTTTTTTATGCCCTTTTGAATGACGCGAGACAAGTACTCAACTTTTGGCTGGCAGTACTGCAGTTTTGAACGGGATGCCTTGTGGCCTCCCACGGCTAATCCACTCAAAACTTTGATGGAGTCCTCATGGCACTGCTGACGTGTATCCGAGCAGATTAGAATGTCATCTGCATACAGTAAAACCGTGCTGAGTAGTGTGTCGCACACTCCTTGCAAGTCTTCCTTGAGCGCCTTCGAGAAGTAATGTGGCGAGTGCGCGAACCCTTGTGGCAACCGGGTGTAAGAGTATTGTTTCCCCCTGTGGGTAAAAGCAAACAGATACTGAGACTCTTTTTCCAATGGAACACTGAAGAATGCCTGCGTGAGATCAATGACCGTATAGTACTGCGAGCTACTCGGGATGTTTGTCAGGAGGGTGTGTGGATTAGCGACTTCCACCTCTGGTCCAGACACCACGTCGTTCACCGCCCTCAAATCGTGTACCAGTCTGTACCTAGCCCTGTCCGCCTTTAGCACTGGGTGGATAGGTGTATTACATCTGGATTTGAAAGGGACGAGCACTCCCCCCTTTAACAGTCCCTCAATCTGATGTGATATAGCTTCCTCCGACTCTGGCTTCATTGTATACTGTCTGATAAAGGGTGGTCTACAACCCTTCTTTAACCTGACCTTCACTGGCTGTGCCGACAATATTAGACCCACATCTGTGTCGTGTTTTGACCACAACCGTTCCGGGGTGCGCGCCAACATGTCCTGTTCCAGCAAAGCATCCGCCTCTGGAATAACGCAAGGGTCTCCTGGTAATCTGATTACTTGCGGTTTTGCCAAAACTGAAAAGGAAATCATTATTTTTATGAAACTCCCATCTGCGCTGTTCCAAATTAGCGGAGATTCCGTGGAGACCCACCTTTGAGTCTCGGATTCCTGTATCATTGAACCTAGATGTTCGGATTCGTAACCAGGATTTATTCTCAGAGTGATGTGTGGGGCGGCGTCTCTTAGTCTATGTTGTTCCCGTAGATACTTACCCGTGTTAACCCTCAACGCCGCGCCCTGTCTCCCTACAATTATCGTAGATGAGTCAATCTGCACCTGCTCGGGCTGTCCCTGCAACCATGCCTTGTTCCTAACTAGGTCACTATTCGTCAAATATTGTAGTGTGCAATGTGCCTCCATGTTTGTTTGTCTAGACTGAGGCAGTTGGGTTTTCAGAAATGGCTCCCAGGGGGCACAGACCCTTTGCAGCTCTGCATCTATGTTGCCCAGCCAGAACACAGTGGCCTCTTTCTCCCCCGTCCCTTGTAGCATCATTTGGTACACGTCTTGTTCAATTTGAATCCCCTCAGGCGTACATAGGATTTTACAGCCTAGTTTACACATTGCATCTCGTCCCAAGAGATTGCGCGGGGTGCTGTCCGAAATTAATACAGGTATTGTTATGGTCTTGTTGTTATACGTCATAGAGATTGGATCTGATGTGGGTATTAATTGTGTTTTTCCCGAGAATCCGACCGTCCGAACATACTGTCCAGACTGGGGTAAGTGAGCGGCGTATTTTTGCTTTATGCAGGAAAAACCTGCTCCAGTGTCTGCCATCATCTCTGTTAATTTGCCCTCCACTAGGACCTGCAGAATAGGTTCTTGCTCAGCTCCCTTGGAAACCACAATCATTTGATTTCCCCCCGTCGCATTCTCTGGGCACCCCTAGTGATTACCCCCCTGGTTTCGGGGCCCTCCTGTCTCCCCCTGGTCGTGGGGCCCTTGTGACTCCCCCTGGCGCACGGGTCTTCCATACTCCGAGCCGGGACGGTATGGTTGCCTACATCTCATTTCCCTGTGTCCCTGCATGCCGCAGTTCCAACAGTGGAAACGGGGAAACTGTTGTTCGTTCCCCGGTCCCTGTGTAAACCGTGGGCCTGATTGCCCATTCCCTGCCTGCCGCCTGGACGCCTGGTTCTGTGAACTATAGCCATAGCTTCTCACTACCTGAGGTGCAGGCGGGGGTCCCTGGTCCTGCATGGGTGGAGAGGTAGCAGATGACACCATTACTGCCTGCAACCTCCTTTGGGGCTGCAGTTGTTGCTGAGTTAACTTCCTTGCGTCATTTCTATCCTGATCCCTGACTTTCTGCTCCTGAGCCCTTTGCTTCTCCACACTATGTGTTACATGTGCACAGAACAAAGGATAAGTCATGTCCATTAACCCCACCATGTCTTCCAGTCTATTCTTAACCACCTCTGGAAGCCCTCTCATCACACTTTCTCTAAACATCGCTCTCTGCAACGGGTCAATTTCTGGGTTGTGTCCTAGCTCACCTCTCCACTCCTTCAGTACTTTGTTCACATAGGCGCCAGGCCCTTCCGTCTCCATTATGGGGTTGCCTGCCAGTTTTGCCGGATTAATACGTGATGGATATTGATTCCTGAGTTTGTACCACAACGCCGCTCTATGCGCGTTGAATATGTCTCCATCATGGGCCTGCGTGTCGCATGCCACTCGCATCGATGTATCACCCATGATGTCCCGGCAGGCACCAACTCCTAGCAAACGCGTCAACAGGGATTTGACGTCACCCACTGCTAGCAGAAAAGATGACGTATTTTCCTCAAACTGCGTGATCCACCTGGAGGCTCCTTCTGAAAGGTCCGGTAGTCTTACTATTAAACCATCGATGTCTAGAGGTGACCATGGCATGTGAAAGATATCGTTCCCCTTTATTAGCAGGGGAAACTGGCCTGTGCTTGTCACACTTCCCACGAATGTAGGGGCGAAAGTCAGGGTTCCTGTAATGTTTCCTTTCTCCTGTCCTGGTTTTGTGTCATTCTCATCTTCCTCCTCATTCAACAGTTTAGTGTGGCCACACGCTCCGTGTTTCTCTGATGTCTGCTGTGCCACACTCTGACGGGGCTCTTCCTCTATCTTCCTCCCGACTCCCTCCCTCTGCCTGCCCAGGTTCTCTACCTCCTCTTCCTCTGCAGTATACAACTTCCGACGTACTGTCTCGCCATATGCCGCCAGGGCTTTCGGATAGAGATCCTGCAGGGTCAGTTTGGGGGGGGTATCTCGCCTAAGGGAGGTCTCTGATCTAGCGGAGGTTTCTGACCTAGCGGGGGTTTCTGACCTAGCGGGGGTCCCTAATTCCGTCTCCTCATATTCTCCTCTTATTGTCACAGTGCCCACCGGCAATTGCGTGACATAAGGTGGGGATGTTGGTTTCCCTATATCCGTCTCTCTCTGATTTAGCGCTAAAGCTTCCTGCCTGTATGCTCTCCCCTTCTGGGCGTAGAGCTTCATTACCCCCAACTCTTCTGTCCTCTTTTTCAACCTCTTTTTGCTGCTGTCACCTGGCTTGTGGTTACGAATCATTACATTCATCTCTTCGCATATGTCGAGATCAAAAGTACCTCCGGAAGGCCATTTTGTGTCCCCGGCCTTTGTACGCCTCTGCCAACGGACACCAACCTTGAGAATTAGGTTCTTTATCAGCGGGTTCCGGTCTAACAGTATGTCCTCTGCTGTATGCATCGTTGTTTAGTGTGTATATGTGTTTATTGTGTTGTGTGTGTGTGTGTGTGGTTGTACTTCAGCTACTACTACTCTACAACTACCACTCCAGGACACAGTTAACCTAGATCTACTACTCTACAACTACCACTCCAGGACACAGTTAACCTAGATATACTACTCTACAACTACCACTCCAGGACACAGTTAACCTAGATATACTACTCTACAACTACCACTCCAGGACACAGTTAACCTAGATATACTACTCTACAACTACCCCAGGACACAGTTAACCTAGATCTACCACTACAACGCTACTACAACTCGGTGTGTGTGTATGTGTGTGACTGTGTGTGTGTGTGTGTGTGTGTGTGTGTGTATGTCGGTGTGTGTGTCTGTGTGTGTGTGTGTGTGTATGTGTGTATGTCGGTGTGTGTGTGTGTGTGACTGTGTGTGTGTGTGTGTGTGTGTGACTGTGTGTGTGTGCGTCACAACCCGCTGTCTACCGGGACACAGGAATGTGTGTGTGCGTGTATGTGTCGGTGTGTGTGTGTCGGTGTGTGTGTGTGTTTGTGTGTGATTGTGTGTGTGTGTGTGTGTGACTGTGTGTGTCTTTGTGTGACTGTGTGTGTGTGTGTCTGTGTGTGTGTCGGTGTGTGTGTGTGTTTGTGTGTGATTGTGTGTGTGTGTGTGTGTGACTGTGTGTGTCTTTGTGTGACTGTGTGTGTGTGTGTGTGTGACTGTGTGTGTGTGCGTCACAACCCGCTGTCTACCGGGACACAGGAATGTGTGTGTGTGTGTGTGTGTCGGTGTGTGTGTGTGTGTGTGACTGTGTGTGTGTGCGTGTGTGTGACTGTGTGTGTGTGTGTGTGTGTGTGGTTGTGTGTGTGTGTGTGTGTGTGTGACTGTGTGTGTGTGTTTGTGTGTGTGTGTGTGTGTGACTGACTGTGTGTGTGTGTGTGTGTGTGTGTGTGTGTGTGTGTGTGTGTGTGTATGTATGTCTACCCCCAGGGGTCAGCAAACCCAAGAGAGAGAGAGAGAGAGAGAGAGAGAGAGAGAGAGAGAGAGAGAGAGAGAGAGAGAGAGAGAGAGAGAGAGAGAGAGAGAGAGAGAGAGAGAGAGAGAGAGAGAGAGAGAGAGATGGCTGTGAATGAATTGAAGGAGAAGGGAAGAAGGGCTTTTTATGCCATCAAAAGGAAAATTCCAATTGACATCCCAATTAGGACCTGGCTCAAAGCCCTTCAGAGCCAAGAGATGAACCCAGATAAGAGTCCCCTCTGCCAGCTAGTCAGAAATCTCTGCCCACAAATGCCTCAGGACAGATACCAAAAAATCTGGCCCAACCAAATAACCTCAAAACAAAAAGAAAACTATATAGAATATTGGAACAAATCAACCAAATCTCAAAGTAAATTAGAATTCTATTTGACCCTAAACAGAGAGTACACGGTGGCAGAATACCTGACCACTGTGAATGATATAAAATTAAGAAAGACATTGACACGGTACAGACTGAGTGGACATAGTCTAGCCATAGAAACAGGCCGTCACAGGCAGAACTGGCTGCCCAGAGAGGCCAGGCTGTGTTCACTTTGTCATCAGGGGGATGTTGAGACAGAACCTCACTTCCTACTATACTGTGAGAAATACAAGGATCTAAGAGAAGTTTTCTTTTATAAAATAAATAAAATTGATCCACAGTTTATCCATCTCCCTGATAATCAAAAGCTGTTATATATATGTGGGGAGAAAAGTCAGTGTACAGTATTAGCTGCAAAATATGTAGATGGTTGTCATACAATAAGAGAACAAGCCCTGTAAATACATGTATCTGGGTGGCTACATCTGTAAAATGACTACCCGATTGAATGATTATTTTGTAATTTAATATGTTTCTGTTGATTGTTTACTTATTGCTAATATATGTATGTATTATTGCTTAATAATATATATGTTATTGTTTGTATATTGGACTTGATTTGGCAATAAGTATGTTGATATTTCATGCCAATAAAGCCTATTTGAATTGAATTGAATTGAATTGAGAGAGAGAGAAAAGAGAGAGAGAGAGAGAGAGAGAGAGAGAGAGAGAGAGAGAGAGAGAGAGAGAGCTATCTCTCTTGGCTCAACGCCCAGACCTGCTGGCTCTACGCCCAGAATGAGTTATCTTCTACAGATGCACGAAAGAAAGAGAGAGAGAGAGAGAGAGAGAGAGAGAGAGAGAGAGAGAGCTATCTCTCTTGGCTCAACGCCCAGACCTGCTGGCTCTACGCCCAGAATGAGTTATCTTCTACAGATGTGCAGAAAGAGAGAGAGAGAGAGAGAGTCGGGGAGAGGTTGAAGAGATGGAGAAATTTGACCAGAGGTCGAAAACATGCAATTAAAATTGATTAGTGGCGCACTTATAGCTTGTTAAAAGAGGAATCGCCCCAGTGTAAACACCTCACCAGTCGTGTTCGTTTTAGCCGTCCATCCAGACCTCGTCAACACAGTCAGCTCAACTTTTTCCTCCCGCAGAAACTCTGACGGATATTTATAATAACAAGCCCAACGCTTACCTTTTTGTCGACAACCGGCAGAATTTCTACGGGAGAGGCCGGAGCTGGCCGTGTGAGGGGGCCCCGGCAGGGCGGGTCTACAGGTCAAGGGTCACCAAATGTTGTGGCTGAAGGTTGTTTAACACAGCAAGAGACGATATTTCCAATTGTAACAAGTAGGTAATTTATTTAGGAAAAAGAAGTTCCAACAGCAAAAGCTATGGTTCGAGCAGAGGATCACCACAGCTTGAACAAAAAACACTCTCACTCCCAATCCCTCTGCCTGTCCCCTCAATCCCCTCTCAGTCCTGCCCCCCCATGACAGATATGATGACGTATCATATCATGTCAGATCTGACATGACGTACATTAAGATGATACGTAGATTTAACATCGGAGAGAGATAAGAACATTAAGAACATGAAGAGAGATAAACAAGATATGATGTACACACACGATATGATGTAAAACATTTAAGAACATTGAAGAGAGAGTGAGATGTGTGTGTGTGTGTGTGTGTGTATGTGTGTGTGTCTGTGTGTGTGTGCGTCTGCGTACAGACATATGTGTATTGTATGTGTGTATTGTGTCACAGGGAATGTGTGTGTGTGTGTGTGTGTCGGTGTGTATGTCTGTGTGTGTGTGTGTGTGTGTCTGTGTGACTGTGTGTGTCTGTGTGTCTGTGTGTGTGTGCTGTGTCTGTGTGTGTGTGCTGTGTATGTGTGTGTCCGTGTGTCTGTGTGTGTGTGCTGTGTCTGTGTGTGTGTGCTGTGTATGTGTGTGTCCGTGTGTCTGTGTGTGTGTGCTGTGCCTGTGTCTGTGTGTGTGTGCTGTGTATGTGTGTAAGAGAGAAAAGAACAAGATATGAAAGCGATACGATGTACAAGATTACCAGCACACAACGTGCCGTACTGAAATGTCCATCTGTCCAAGTTGTTTTAAGAACGTCAGCCAGACCGTCTTTCAGCACTGCTAGTTGACCTATATTAAACTAGTCCACCCCATACACATTTTCCCCAACAATATCAATCCTGCGTTGATCCAACCATGTCTTCACCCCGATCGCAACATATGTGTGTAACGTTACCCAGAGGGGAGCGTCAAAATATTAAAAAAATATATTATAATCTTTTTTTTTATATATATTTTTTTCTTGCCCCAGTTTCGGCACCCCCCTCTATATCTGCAACCATTATTTTTACATAAAAAAAAATTCTAACATAAGGGAAAATGAGCCAAAAATCTAAAACGGTCGGTCTGAGCCTCAGCTTTAGGTGTTCACAGTCAGAACATGCTAGAGCGCTGTGCATTGATGGGTATTGGTCAAGTGTTAGAATAGAATTGAGCGTCGAGGGCGGCTAGGTGGCGCAGCGGACATTGCGCTCGTCACCAACGCAAGATACACCGGGTTCTAATCCGGCTGTCGGCATTGCCTCCGGCTTGGGCCGGCCGTCATACTAACTCAATTGGCAGAGTTAGCGGGTGGGTAGTCGATGGGTGGTAATCTGGACGTTGAAAACAGCGACTCCTACAGGTCGGTTGGGGCGCCTGCACAGCAGAGACAGGAAAATGGCGGGGGCAGTGTGAGCCTCCTACACGTTACTCCTCGCCAAAATGAGAGTCCGCGCTGGCAGGTGAAAAGATGTGACAGGCTGCCTCCACATGTATCGGAGGGGACATGTGACAGGCTTCTATCCTCCCTACAATTGGCCAGTGGGGGGGCACATGCGAGCAACGTTCAAGACAGGGGAGAATTGGCACGGCTAAATTGGGATGGGAGAACAATTTTAAAATGAGGAGAAAAAGTGGATAAAAAATAATATTTGAGCGTTGAGAAAAGAAAGACTAATGTTAGAGAACTATGAAGAGACAAAAGCCATCCGGGTCACAGTATAAAAAGAGAAGAAAAGAAGAAGAAGAGAAACGTGCCAAGGTAAAAGGTATGCAATTTTGTACAACTTCCAAGACCTGCCACACCAAGAGCTGATGAAGCAAGCAGAGGCACTTGGTACACACCTTAAACCATGGAGGGCAATCTGATTTGGATGAGAAGGAAAATGTACCTGGCTTGCCATCAAAGAGCATGACAACTCTTGAGTGTTGGAATTCATACACACAAAGCAGCTCACAGAAAATATATCCCAACTTGTGTATTGCTCTGCAGATCAGTGCAATGCTACCAGTAACAGTAGCTTCAGCCGAGAGGAGTTTTTCCAAATTTAAAACTCTTGAAAACATACCTGAGGTCAACCATGGCTCAAGAACCCTCAGTGGTCTGGCTGTAATCAGTATTAACCATGAGGTGGTGGTCAGATTTCATATGATGATGTGATTGATGACTTTGCAGCAAGGAAGGCCAGAAGGATTGCACTGTAAATGTAAACCAGTAGGAGCTACAGGCTAACCTTGAGTGTGATGATAGGGAGTGGAATTAAATAGTTCTTCAGACAAAGTGAATTTGTAATTTTCTATTTATTTGTTTGTTTATTTAGCATATTATATTTTGATTTATATATGTGTAACATATTTTACAATACAAAATTTCCTTTTTAAAGCAAATGTGCACGTTATTTTATGTTTGTTATTGTTATTATTATTAATTATTATTATTAATAATGATAATAATAATAATAATAATAATAATAATAAAATAATAATAATAATAATTATTATTATATTATATTATTATTTTTTATTATTATTATTATTATTATTATTATTATTATTATATTATTATTATTATTATTATTATTATTATTATTATTATTATTATTATTATTATTATTATTATTATTATTATTATTATTATTATTGATTGTTAGCTAAGTTGTTTGTTTTAATTCTTTAGTGTGCACTTTACATTTCTTCTTAATTTTCTTTGAAAGCAAATTTGCACATTCTTTTATTGTTTGTTATTGTTATTATTATTATTATTGTGTGTTAGCTAAGTTGTTTATTTGTTTTAATTCTTTAGTGTGCACTTTACATTTATTCTTAGCTCTTGTTCTTGCTTGTAAAAAATAAAGGTGCAGTACTTTACTGTATAACTGTTAACCCTTTCACTGCCACCCTTTACCCTTTAACCCTTTACTATCACACAACCGACGGTCGTGAAAGGGTTAACCTTCTATGTATTGTCGCAGTGAAAAGGGTTAACCGTTTGGTAGCGCGGCAGTGAAAGGGTTAAGATGTTTTGATTTGGGGGGGGGGGGGGTGCAGTGGTAAAGCTCACCTAGGGCGCCAAATGTGCTAGGTCCGCCCCTGGGTGCCCCATAGATGCTGAAGGGGCTATAGTCCCTTGCCCCAGACCTCCTAAAATCCACAATCAGTTATTTGGTTTTGCTGACATTCAGGGAGAGGCTGTTCTCCTGGCACCCCAGCACCAGGTTCTCCACCTCTCCCAGGTAGGCCCTCTCGTTGTTTGCAGAGATTAGGCCCACCACAGCTGTGTCATCAGCAAACTTGACGATTGTGTTGCTGTTGTGCTTTGCCACACAGTCATGCGTGTAAAGCGAGTAGAGGAGGGGGCTCAGAACAGCCCTGGGGGCACCTGTGTTGATAGTGATGGATGAGAAGGTGCAGTTACCTGCTCTCACCACTTGGGGTCTTCCTGTCAGGAAGTCCACGACCCACTGGCAGAGGTCGTAGTTCAAGCCCAGGTCTCTGAGCTTGACGACGAGCTTGGAGGGGACTATGGTGATGAATGCTGAGCTGTAGTCAATAAATAGCATTCTCACATAGTTCCCCTGCCTTTTGTCCTGGGCCCTCATTTATCAATGGTGCGTACAAGGGAGTCGTTGATATCCAACATCACCGTGTACAAGTCCGTCAGCCTGTCGCGTATTTCTCCCATAACATGCGTTGTGTCTTCTTGGTTCGACAGTGCGTTAAATTAGTTGGTTAGACCTCTGTGATCGATCTCGCTTGTGAAGTTTCTCAGAGTTCGCTCGGCTTAGTCCATTATTTCACATCCCATGGGGGTGTTTCATTACCATATATGGATAATCATGCACGAGCATAGACTGTAAGAACAAATGGTATTTAGCAACATGGAGTGTGCGTAGGACCCGTGTACGCACGTGTGATAAATCCAGATTTTTCTGTGCGTAGAGACATTCTAAATTCCACGCTTAGGAACAAAAATAGAACACTTTCTACGCATTATTGATAAATGAGGGCCCAGGTGTGATGCTGGAACAGGGAGGAACAGATGTAGCCCTTCACTAGCCTCTCAAAGCACTTCATGGCTATGGAAGTGAGAGCTACAGGTCGATAGTCATTGAGGCAAGCAGGTGTGGGTTTTTGGGTACAGGGACAATATTGGACTTTTTCAAACAAGTGGGGATGACAGACTGTTCTAGGGACAGGTTGAATATGTCAGTGAATACTGGGGCCAGTTGGTCGGCACAAACTTTTAGGACACGTCCAGGGATGCTGTCCGGTCCTACTGCTTTCCTGGTATTCGCTTTCTTAAAAGTCCTCCTCACCTCATGCTCTGTTAACTTGAACACTGGTCTCCATCGGCAGTGGCTCTACTTTATCTTGTAATAGCCCATAGGCTGTTGTTGAAATGTACAGCCTCAAAATGTGCATAAAAAGTATTAAGCTCATATGCCAAAGAGACATCAGTGTTCAGCATGGGGGGCCTTGCCACATAACTCTAGTATGGCCATAAAATAGGTATTACATTCTATTCAAAGTGGTCTTAATAGGGTCTTAAAAAGTCTTAAATGTAACTTGTTGAAACCTTCAGGAACCCTGATTACTATTAGCAGGCCAGTAGTTGTAGTAACAATAATAACTAGAAGAACAGCCAAGGCTGTACAATCTCCCCACTTTGATGATACTTTTCACAGCGGCACGGTGGTGTAGTGGTTAACACTGTCGCCTCACAGCAAGAAGGTCCAGGGTTTGATTCCCGCTTGGGGACCAGGTTTCCGCGTTGCCAGGTAGCCTGAATACTTTCGACAACAAATGTTTGTTTCCGCGTCTCTGATTGGCCACACACGTTTCTGGACATGTGCGCCAATCGTGGGGCCGCAAGTTTCTACACTGGTTAAGCTTAGGCGCTCTTTCGAAGTTGGTTAACACTTTCTTCGCCAGGCTTATGTACATCATTATACCATCCTCTGCCAGCTCTATTTGTCTATGGAGAAGTTCCCCTTCTTTGCAGGGCTATAACTTTTTAAATTGTATTGCTAAATTGACATTACTATGGCCCATTCAACATCAAGTATCTATTGTTCAGGGTGTAGCAACGTTATACCTTTTCATTCACATATTCATACTAAAATACGGTCTAAAGTATAAGTATGTTTTTATCGTTTTCTGCAGCTTTCTGCAGAACGTGATTTATAGCCCTAAATGCATTATATTGATGATTGTATACAGTTTGATAGCGATCGGCGCGAGATAAAAAATTTCAAATGGACGTGCTTCTAGAAGTTACTACTTATCATCTGATGTTGACCGGATGGGGGGGGGGGTCGTTTATAATTCCGTGGCCAACGTTAGATGATTCATCTAGTGTGGGTGATATGATCATTAGAGCAGTTTGTATCGAACACGTTAAAAAAAACGCTGAAACTCACGTAGCTTCCTCGTAGCGTTGGCCGATGAGCGTGGAGCAAAAATATTCGGTAGCACTTTATAATAACACCCTGTTATAATACATTTATAAGGTATTTGTAGATAATGAACTAATCATGAACAAACCATTTATATACATTCATAAATGATTATTAAATCATTTATAACTATATTTGTATACCATTTACAGATTAGTTCTACATTATTTATAACTCATTATCAACATTGTTTGTACTTGATTTGTTCATCATTAAATAATGTTGTTTAATGTGTAGTAACACATTTGTAGATGCTTTGAAAAATGGATATGAAAAAACGACTATACTGTATCTCCATTTATTTTTCATGTTCAACAAATGATTTGTTAAGACATTCATAAAACATCTATAAATCATTTTGAGAGAAAATGGTGGTTTTTCAATGTATGTGATGTATAGATTGGGGAAAGATGGTAGCATCTAACGGTGCCAGGTCAGAGAGGGCAGAAATGTGTTTGGCTTAGCAGAGGTTGGTTCAGAGCGAGGGAACACCACACTGAGCAGGGTGTTTTGTTTTGCTGAAGACATAACACTGATAGCGAGAGCGAGGGAGAGGGGTTCATCTTAATGAAACAGTAGAAAACTGCATTTTAATGTGTGAAAGGTTAGCAGTTGTCATGACAACGCGGCACCTGACAACCAGAAAGGGGTGGGCTATCATAGTTATGATGAAGATCCTATAAAGCTGACAGTGGTTCCGGGTAGGGCAGACTAGAATCTGACCAAGAGCGAGTAGGACTGAGATCACACAAAGACACTTCCTCCTCCACCACGGAGGGGGGGGGGGAGGGAGAATGCCACATCATCATTACAGTAGCTTCGGCTAACGCGAGGAGGGTTAGGCTAACGAACAGGCCTGAACACTGTTGGACTGAATCACAAAAGGACGATAGACGAACACACCGAAAGATCATTAGAATAGACTCTTCAAGGACGATACAATTTGATAACATCTGATAACATCTGATTATGAGGTTCTGTTTATAGCAATAAAACAACGCTTCTCCTCATAAGGTATTTCACGGTGTCGGAGTGTGGAATTCTTACTAGAGTGGAGAATTATTATGGTTTATGGATTGCACTAACGGGGGAAGATAAGGATCTTATCTACCAGTATCGGAGACGTCAGGACCATTAAAAGTACACAATGCAGAGGAATTGGATGGAGGGCCAAACAGACGAAAACGTGATACTGGCCATCAGAATCTTACAGTTGGTGCCGTGACCCGGATTTGCAAGAGATTAAAACAACGGGAACAGTTGGTTGTTGATGACAGCCGGATTTGCAAGAGATAAGAACAACGGATAAAGACTTTTTCAATAATGGGGCGACAGTGGACAACAGTCATCAATGTGTGGGAGAATCATGATCGAAGCAAGGCCGGCCAGCCCTGGGAGAGAGCGGCGAGTCGAGCGGTCAGGAGGCAAACCAGCGCTGTAGGGGAAACAGCGCTCCGATCAAAAATGTGAGTTCACTGTGCACACGGTTGTTTTGATCTTTTAAGCCAAATAAAAACGAACAGATAGTGAATCCGTAAACGTAAACATTTCTAGTTCGACAGAGAGAATGCCAGCTGTAATAATATGAACAGAGAGCCATGGTGTTTTGGAAATCGAGGGTGTTATCAACAGGATAGAATGAAAAACAAATGGGGCAGGCTGCACGGTTTCTGGTGTTGGGAGTGTAAATGCAGGAGGAGAAAGGGGGGGGGGGATGCTGAACCAGACTGAAATCTGTTATGGCGGGATTGTTATGACAAGACTGTCGCCTGAGACGGCCCACCTTAAACTGGTCGCTGTGGTCTCAAGACGGCCGGAATTTGTCGTAGCGGGAGGAAAGTCGATCGGGTGTTTACCTTAAACTGTGTATTATGTCCGATAAGCAAGAGTTTAGTCCGGGAGAAGCGTCCCCTGATATGGAGGAAAACAGCAGTGTTTTTTAGGCCTTGGAAGGAAGGGCAGCGTTCGTTTGTTTGTGAGAGAGTAGTGCCATTATGAGCGAGACAAGATGGCCGCGAAAGGGGCCACGAGGAGGATGATACAAGATGGCCGTGAGCCACGAGGATAACAACAGATAAAGAACCAGGAAATGACACGTCAACTAAAACACCATGGAGGAGGAGTAGGTCGCCACCTAGTGGCGGAGGGGGGGTAGTGCTGGGGAGTTTTCATTACCCATAGGGGAATATTTAGATATAGGCCTGTACTACCATCTAGTGGCGGAGTGGGGGAGTGATTCGATAGTCCATCTAATGAGCACAGAGAGTGGATTATTATTATAATAATAATATTAGATATAGAGTTTAATTATACAATGGATTAAATGAGAATTGCACAGAAAGATGGTGCAGTTATTTGAATGGGTTAATTATGGAATTAAAGAGGGAGTTTGAATTCCAGTGGGGCCTTCTCACACCTAATAAATAGGCAGAGTCTTGAGGGGACACGTCACCAGAAAGAACTGGCGCGCGCTGGGGGTCACCCGTGGGACAAACGTAGAGCGCCGAGTGGGTATCGTTTAGCTGCTGGTGTCACGCCGGAAGACAACAAAACAGGGAACAGCCCTGTAGGATTAGATATGGGTGTTGAGAAGGTGGGGGACTAATAGAGAACAAATAGCGCCATGGGCTGTAGGACACTCACACCGTCCAACAGTCTGAAAGGGCGTGGCCATGGCAGGGGCTTGCAGAGGAAAAAATATATAGAGAACGAGCTGCAGGCCCAAAGCCACGGTAGACTAATAGAAAACACAGGGTCGAGTGTACAGAAAGACTGCCGGTGTTGTGTTTCTGCTTTCAAGGGGGGAATGACACCGACAGCGATGGAGATGGCCAGGAGACAGACTGGAGGAGGAGGAAGCCGCAGGGGCCAGGCACGGCAGCCTGGTACATAGATAATCCACAATTTATGATTCTGAAGGGGTGATAAGAATCAAGGGGGGATTGAGAGAAAATGGTGGTTTTTCAATGTATGTGATGTATAGATTGGGGAAAGATGGTAGCATCTAACGGTGCCAGGTCAGAGAGGGCAGAAATGTGTTTGGCTTAGCAGAGGTTGGTTCAGAGCGAGGGAACACCACACTGAGCAGGGTGTTTTGTTTTGCTGAAGACATAACACTGATAGCGAGAGCGAGGGAGAGGGGTTCATCTTAATGAAACAGTAGAAAACTGCATTTTAATGTGTGAAAGGTTAGCAGTTGTCATGACAACGCGGCACCTGACAACCAGAAAGGGGTGGGCTATCATAGTTATGATGAAGATCCTATAAAGCTGACAGTGGTTCCGGGTAGGGCAGACTAGAATCTGACCAAGAGCGAGTAGGACTGAGATCACACAAAGACACTTCCTCCTCCACCACGGAGGGGGGGGGGGGGGAGGGAGAATGCCACATCATCATTACAGTAGCTTCGGCTAACGCGAGGAGGGTTAGGCTAACGAACAGGCCTGAACACTATTGGACTGAATCACAAAAGGACGATAGACGAACACACCGAAAGATCATTAGAATAGACTCTTCAAGGACGATACAATTTGATAACATCTGATAACATCTGATTATGAGGTTCTGTTTATAGCAATAAAACAACGCTTCTCCTCATAAGGTATTTCACGGTGTCGGAGTGCGGAATTCTTACTAGAGTGGAGAATTATTATGGTTTATGGATTGCACTAACGGGGGAAGATAAGGATCTTATCTACCAGTATCGGAGACGTCAGGACCATTAAAAGTACACAACGCAGAGGAATTGGATGGAGGGCCAAACAGACGAAGACGTGATACTGGCCAGTTTGATCAGAATCTTACAATTTGCAGATCCTATTGTGGGGGCCAATCTGAAGTGAAGCCTATTCATCATGAACAAATGTCTAATACAGTTAATTATTTGTTTACTTTTTCATCACATGTTACAAATGTTGTAGACAGCTTTCGGATACACCCTTCTTTGTGACATCAAACAGTGACAGAATTAGGACTAAAAATAAATGCAATTGTATTAACATATAAAATACATGTGCATGACATATAGTGTAACGTGGGGGGGCACTAGGACCCAGGAGTACCCTGGCCAGGTAGAGTATCTAGAGAGGAAGTCTCACGAGAGTGAGACTTGACTTCACGTGTGTTGCCGTCTGTTTGAATGGAAGCACGATACATGCAGAACCAAGTTATCCGTGCTGCTCCTGCCCCACGCTTTTAATAAGGTATGAGCAGTTTAAACACCTTTTTTGTTGGTATTCGACCATTTCCGACCTACAAACAACTATTATATGTTGTGTAGACGTACTTGATGTAGTGGGCGCTAACGTTACATTTGTTCCTAATGTGTGCTCAGTATATTGCGGTATGTGATGATGACATGACACACAAGGGTAATAATTATTTGTATTTTCCGACTGTATAGGCGCCTGAAAATACAAATAATTATTACCCTTGTGTGTCGTGTCATCATCACATACCGCAATATACTGAGCACACATTAGGAACAAATGTAACGTTAGCGCCCACCACATCAAGTACGTCTACACAACATATAAGAGTTGTACTTGTTTGTAGGTCGGAAATGGTGGAATAGATTTACCAACAAAAAAGGTGTTTAAACTGCTCATACCTTATTAAAAGCGTGGGGCACGAGCAGCACGGATAACTTGGTTCTGCATGTATCGTGCTTCCATTCAAACAGACGGCAACACACATGACGTCAAGTCTCACTCGCGTGAGACTTCCTCTCTAGATACTCTTCAATACCTGGCCAGGGTACTCCTGGGTCCTAGTGCCCCCCCATGTTACACTATATGTCATGCACATGTATTTTATATGTTAATACAATTGCATTTATCTTTAGTCTTAATTCTGTCACTGTTTGATGTCACAAAGAAGGGTGTATCCGAAAGCTGTCTACAACATTTGTAACATGTGATGAAAAAGTAAACAAATAATTAACTGTATTAGACATTTGTTCATGATGAATAGGCTTCACTTCAGATTGGCCCCCACAATAGCATCTGCAAATGATTTATAGATGTTTTTATGAATGTCTTAACAAATCATTTGTTGAACATGAAAAATAAATGGAGATACAGTAGTCGTTTTTTCATATCCATTTTTCAAAGCATCTACAAATGTGTTACTACACATTAAACAACATTATTTAATGATGAACAAATCAAGTACAAACCAATGTTGATAATGAGTTATAAATAATGTAGAACTAATCTGTAAATGTTATACAAATATAGTTATAAATGATTTAATAATCATTTATGAATGTATATAAATGGTTTGTTCGTGATAAAGCTGGACGACATCAGAGCACGGATCCAATTCCAGAGGGACATTCGGGACTGCAACGTTCTCTGTTTCACAGAGACTTGGCTGTCTCCAGATGTCCCAAACCATGCAATAGAACCGGCAGATAACTTTTTCGTTCTCCGTAAGGACCGAACGGCAGAAGAATCACTAAAGACGAGAGGAGGCGGCATTGCTTTCATGGTAAACAAGGAGTGGTGCGATATAGGCAACGCAAAGGAATTGTCTAACCACTGCTCCCCAGACCTGGAGTATATCACCATCAAATGCCGACCCTTCTTTCTCCCGAGGGAGTTAACGTCCATCATCATGATCGGAGTACACATTCCACCACAAGCGAACACTGGGGCCGCACTTTCAAAGCTACACGACGAGATAAACAAACTACAGATAGCTAACGTTGACGCTGCCATTTTGGTTCTGGGCAATTTCGCGTCTTAAAAAGGTGTTGCCGAATTTCTATCAGCATGTGACCTGTCCCACCAGAGGCGAGAACATATTAGACCATGTATACTCGCAATTTAAGAATGGGTACAAGTCACAGGCTCTTAGTCCATTCGGTAAGTCCGATCACGCCGCCATCTTTCTTTTGCCAAAATATAAACAAAGTCTCAAGCGAACGCCGGTAGTATCGCGAGAGGTTAAGCGTTGGACTGTGACATCAGAGGAGACACTCCAGGCTGCACTTGAATGCACAGACTGGAATGTATTCCGTGATAACACAGCCAATATTAACGAATACACTGAAACGGTGCTTGACTTTGTCTGTACTCTGGTAGAAAAAACAATCCCCTCTACCACAATTAGAATCTACCCAAATCAAAAGCCCTGGGTAGATAAATCCGTCCGTGAGGCTCTGAAAGTGCGCACCTCAGCCTACAACACCGGGCTTGTGACAGGCAACATGGATGAACACAAGACGGCAAGATACAACGTCAGGAGAGCAGTAATAAACCTAAACACACTTTATATTTATTGGTAAAGGATTTGCACTACAACTCGTACACCTTACTGTAAATTGTACCTAAATTGTACCTCATCCCATTTCTGCTTTGCACTATATAGTATTGTATATTAGTACATTGCATAGTATATTGTATATTGTATGGTAACTCAGTTACTTCTATTCTGCATCGAACATTGTACATATGTCTATACTGAACACTGTGACCTCTATTTTTACTTCTATTTTACATGCTATACTATTATTTCATACTTATCTTGTCTAGCACAGTCTCTGGAGCCTAACAGTAAGAAGCATTTTGTATAAAAGTATTCTGTACTTCTGTATGACAACTATTAAAGAAACTTGAAACTTGAACTTGATTAGTTCATTATCCACTAATGCGTTATAAATACTTTGTAAATGTTTTTTTTTTTTTTTTTTTTGTCTTTTTCCCCCTCCTTTTTTCCTCAGATTTTTCCCCCATCCCAATGTTAGTCGTTATGCCAATTCCCAATCCCCTTCCTGGTCGCTGCGCACTTACCCCCCACAGTCGGTCTGGGAGAGTGGAGGCTACCACGTGCTTCCTCCGACACACGTCCAGCCAATCAACCGCTTCTTTTCACCTGGCAGCGCGGATTCTCACTGAGAGGGCGTGGCGTGTGGAAGGATCACACTATCCCACTTAGATCCTATCCGCGCTTAGCAGGCGCCCCGACCGAACTGTAGGAGTCGCTGTTTACAACGACCCGGACCCACCCCGCCAGCTTCTCCCACCCTCTAATACTGCCAATTGTATTAGTGTGAACGGCCAGCCAAGCTGGTGACAACCCCGGAGCTGTGAGCTGGATTCGAACAGGCGAATCCAGCCGCTCCGGGGTTGGTGACGAACGCAATCTCTGTTACGCCACCTGACCGCCCAATACTTTGTAAATGTTATACAAATATAGTTATAAATGATTTAATAATCATTTATGAATGTATATAAATGGTTTGTTCATGATTAGTTCATTATCTACAAATACCTTATAAATGTATTATAACAGGGTGTTATTATAAAGTGCTACCAAATATTCCTATTATGGGATGTTGAAATATGCGATCCATCTCCAGGTTGTATAATATTATATACGTCCAAATCATGTTGTTTATCGAGTTATTGGTAACGGATTGCTATCCATTGTGTCTAGCTCAAGTCCCGGGACTATTAGCGAGTGATCGGACCGAATTGGAATGAGCACCAGCTTCCGTTTCCGGTTTGGGCGATCCGCCAATCGGCCACCAGATGGCGCTCTTGAACCGTTGAAGAGTTGAGAGTGGATCAACAGTAGATCTCAAGTCTCCGGGGGAGAAATATGATTGCGATCACAGATTTTTGAAATATTGATCTCAATGACGTGTTACGGCGTCATTGGCAGAATGAGCATGGCGGGGAATGACGAGTTTAGGCGTCCTTGTCAGAGAAAGTGTTAAGGTTAGAGTTTGTCTTAGAGCATGACGATAGAACGCCTGCCCTGATTCTCAAGTTCTTTCGACGGTTAAGCTTAGGCACTCTTTCGAAGTTGGTTAAGGTAAGAGTTTGTCTTAGAGCATGGCGATAGAACGCCAGGTAGTTTGCAGGCTGTTAGACCCGGAAATAGGCGCAGAACTTGCTGTCCCACGATTGGCGCACATGTCACATGACCTGGCCAATCAGAGCGCAAAACTCGAACGCGGAAACAAACATTTGTTGTCGAAAGTATACACGCTGCCAGGTACCCAGGTGGGGTATCTCCCAGGCCTTTCTGTGTGGAGTTTGCATGTTCTCCCCGTGCTTTCAAGGGTTTCCCCCCCAGATAAGATAAACCCAATGGAAAAACATGCACAACAGATCGCTGACGCTGTCGCGTCCTTGACGAAGACGGGCAGGAGCACTTGGATTGGTCCCTGGGCGCGGTACCTCGCCGACGGCCTGTCTGCTCCCGGCTGCCCTTGGGGGGAAGGACGACGGGATGGGTTAAGCGCAGAGCTCAATCGCATTGGCGACTGAGAAAAAGACAATGCATGTGTGTGTATTCCTGTGTGTGTGTGTGCCGCCCATTGCATGTCCCATGTCGTTGCATGCCGAATAAAGACATCTCTAAAGAGGTCCTGCATTATTATACTGCCTCACTTCACACTGTCATATAATAAACATATTTGTCAAGTTTAAGACAAGTAACAAATGACTTTACCAAGTAAGTAACACATCACTTCCGAGCGAATTACCAACTGTGTCTGAGGGTCCCGCGGGCCAAACTGGTGACAAAGGGTTTCCGGGCCTTTACACACCTTTCCACACTGTGGAATAAGCTCCCTCTCAACATCAATCTGCCAACACCGTACAGACATTCAAGGCCTTGCTTAAAATCGACCTTTTCACTCTATTCCAGGGGTTCTCAAACTTTTTTATACCACAACCCCATTTTATTTAGGAATTGTTTTGGTGACCCCACACTTAATGTATCACATAATTTCAATGTGGAATTTGCCTCTTAAGCCCGGAGCCCTATTTTCTGAAAATCTGCCTAAAATACATACCTAAGTAAATGGAATATTGCACCACTTCTACAAGGTATATATTGTGGAAATATTGTGTCTATTACTAGGCTTGCTTAAATTGTGATGAAACAAAGGAGAATATGAATTATGATTTTTCTTTGTATCTTTGACAGTGAATAACACCATGCTAAAAACTGCCACTAAGCGCATTCAGTACCTTCTTGAGATCACGTGTACAAAAAATCTAAGGAAATGAATAAAGGGAAGATGATTAAACAGAAGGTTTTGTAGATACAGTACTGAATTCTCCCATCTGGACCAATGCAATTTGAAATATTATTATAGAATATAGAATAGCAGGCCTATAAATGACTTCATTATAGCCAATTCACACATTTATGGATTGGGCCAAATCTTCTCTTTCAAATGGCCAAGTTCAATTTGGATTTAGTATCACCAGGCGTGCATGAAGAACAGATAATGAAATCTACTGTATGTACAGTAGGTTTTTTATTCTTGCAAGACATCCGCCATTTTTTTATCCACTTTTTCTCCTTATTTTCAATTTTTTCTCCCATCCCAATTTCGTATCGCCAATTCTCCCCTTCAATTCTCCCCTCCCCTGTCTTGAACGTTGCTAGAATAAGCCTCCCACTGGTTGGCTGTAGTGAGGATAGAAGCCTTGCATCACGTGTCCCCTCCGGTACACAAGGAGGCAGCCTGTCGCATCTTTTCACCTGCCAGCGCGGACTCTCATTGGCGAGGTGTAACGTGTGGGAGGCTCACACTACCCCCGCCATTTCCTGTCTCTGTTGTGCAGGCGTCCCCAACCGACCTGTATGAGTCGCTGTCCACAACGTCCAGATAACCACCCATCGACTTCCACCCCTAACTCTGCCAATTGAGTTAGTATGACGGCTGGCCCAAGCCGGAGGCAACGCCAACAGCCGGAGTCGAACCCGGTGTCTCTTGCGTTGGTGACGAGCGCTATGTCCGCTGCGCCACCCAGCCGCCCTATTTTATACTTATTATACTTATTTTATACTTATCTTTTTTTATCTAGCACAATCTCTGGAGCAAAACAGAAATAAGCATTTTATATAAAAGTACTCTGTATTTTTGTATGACAACTAATAAAGAAACTTGAAACTTGAACTTGAACTACATTCACCGATGGCCGGTAATTCAAAATGGCGGATTTTCGCGATCACAACACCACATTTAAAAAACTAAAACCTCACTAATAACACTTTAACCTATTGGTAAACAAACGTATTGATGAAAATATACATTATAACTGCTGTTGTGACATGGTTATGATGTTTATTCTTGAATACGTTTAAAAAAAAAGATATATATATAATTATGTCAGACAATCTGGAGAGCTTGATTTATGACATTTTTGTCAGTGATGTCATTTTGGGACCGGTATCGGACCCGTCGGGCTTAAGAGGTTTTAAGGAATATCAAAATAAAAGCACACGTGGTTGAACTTGATCATGCATATTTGAATTACAGCACTATGTTATCAATACACATTTATAAAAGCATATTTAGCCAAAATATGTTGCCAGAACATAATATATATATATATTTTTTTATTTATTATAATCTTTGTTCTATTTCATTATGGCTTTCGCTCAGCATCATCTGCACTGTACTTCACTTCGTGCACGAGCACTGAATAAAAAATTCCACCATGTACCTTTACATCCCAACATTCGTCTGGCCACACCCCCATCCGCTTACCTTCATAAGCAGGTGTGTGGTCACCTACTCGCCTCCTTCTTCACTTTCACCACAAGGAAGTGCCTTCGGTAGATCCCACACTTGACGAGGTTGTTAGCTGAAGAAAGTTGAGACGTGTTTACATTGTTGCTTGTTTTTTTCTTCTCTCATATATTTCGATAGAAAAAAACGTAATGTCTACTTCGGAGAGTCGCGCTCGCAACGCTACTCTTCACCAGCGGTTCTCCATTTCCGCCTCCGTCGTGCATCTTGGAGCGGGGCTGAGACCTCTCTCGTGGTCGGCAGCCACGCCCGGTAGGCGTCCGATGGGTAGTTTGCCACTCCAAGGAGCTGGTGCACCGGGGCCGTCGCCTGTGCGATGGCCTGGTTCCGGCTCTGGTTCCTCTGCTTCCGGGGAATCGTCCGCTGTTGGTTGCGGGGGATTTGAGACGCAAACTTTTTGCGTCAGCTCGCTCCCGTCGCAAGATGGTGGCTTGCAGACGCGAACGGCCCGGTTTGGTGAGTTGCTGGAGCCAGGTGAGGATGCGTCGGTCTATACATGCCCGATGGAGACAGAGGACTACATGATAGAGGCGGACGGGTTCTTATTTGAAGGCCCGGTGGAGACATGTCTCCCACCCGTCCAGGTAACACTGGAGGGGGGTGAGATGTCTCCTTGGGGCGCCTCGTTCGAAGACATTGGGGTAGAACCTCTGACTCGTCGGCGGGATGCCCTGCTATCAGCCACATCGGAGTGTGGCTCCTTGACCAGTAGTAGCCTGCTGTATGTGAGGGATGCGGGCTCGGAGGAGGAAAGTCTGCAGGGGGAACTGCGTGCTTTGTTTCCCGAGCTCATGGCGGCGGCGGCAGTCGCAAACGGCGTGCCACTGCCGCAGCCACTGCCTGTTCCTGTCCCTGATGATCTCATAGGTCATCTATGGCAGCGTCGCCCGGTGAGAGGGGTGGACGTTGTCTACCCATTTTTCCCCTCAATGGCGGCCTATGTCCGTCAGGGCCAGGTGGTCTCCCACATCATAGGCCTTACTCCTGCCTACGTGCAAGTCACGCGGGTGGCGGGTTTGGTCGACGGTATGAAGGAGGGCATGCCACGGCTTGATAGGCCGATGGCGGCGCTCCTTTGTCCGGAGGTGGTGTGGGAGCCATTACGGAAGCCGGTTCCCCAAGGGAAATCGGCGAGGCGGTTGGCATATTGGAGCGACCAGTCATTTATCACCGGAACACAATCTCTAGCTGCCGCGTTTAACATCGCGCAGCTGGCGAGATTCATGTCCGGGATATTGACGGGCGGCACGGAGCTGACTGATGTACAACATGACCAGCTCGCCCAGTCGGCAGGAGCCATCCTGCATCTGACTCAGCCGCAGGCTATAGCCGCTGGGAAAGTGCGCGCCCTGGCAACTCTGGTCCAGCGCCACCTTTGGCTGGAGCAGGCGCGTGTGCCGGAGAAGAAGAGAGTTCCACTTCTGACGGCACCCCTCTCCGATGCTGGACTATTCGGGACGGCCCTGCAATTGATGACCTCGACTTGCAGAGAGATGCAGGAGGAGCGATCCGTGCTCCAGCCTCATTTCCCCCCTCCCGATGTCGACGGTGGAGTCAGACGGCCGCCACGTCGTCGAGCATCCTCCGCTGTGGCCACCGCCGCCACCACCGCCACTGCTGGACCTTCGGGGAAGAAGGCCAGGAGGAGAGAGGGCGCCTCCGCTACGACAGCCGGCCCATCTACGCCCGGAGGCGACGGTAGGGATCGTCGAGACCAGCCGCCGATCGTTTACCGTCCCTCCGGTGCTCCACGAGGTGGCAAATCCTGAGCGGCTCGTGGCAGGCGTCGCTAGGACCCAGTGACTTTTTCCCCCTGTGGTCCCCCCCTCTGTTTTTCCCTTCCCGGCCCGCTATGATTTTGTTCAAAAATAAAGAGTCCCCTCTAAAGGGGGACTGTATTTTTTGTTAACAAACTGTGTGTTTATTCACCAAACATATGATGGGGTTGCAACGTGTGAATCTTCGCTAGTATGGGTTGATAGGAGGGTTACATTCATGTTAGAGCTTAAGCAAGGCCTGCAGCCTACACTCGGTTGAAAAAGGTTTTTTTCTGCCTCGGCCTGAATCTCCACATAAAGGTAGAGGCTAGTTGTGTGCTCTGTTGCTTACACAGTGATATTGAGCTACAACACTGTTGTGTTGGGTTTGCAGTAATGCTCGTATGAAAACGTACCACGGCTCTGCCGTTCTCTCTCTCTCTACCAATGTTTTTTCTGTGTTACAACATGGATGCGGGTGTAGGATTCACACACACACGCGACTTGGTCTTGTTATAAACCCTGTTCACAGATTATCTGTGGTTAGCGTGCATTGTATTAGCTTGCGCTATTCATTAGCATTGCTACTAAAGGTATCATATGGCTAGTTGTTGTTGTTGTATGCAAGGGTTGGGCTTGTGAGGGGGTACCAGATAAACCCCTCCTTCCCTCTTCTGATTGGTCAGGGGGTTTATTCCTCTCTTATTAGTTCAGTCAGGGCCAAGCTGTTAGACGGCTTGGCAGGGAGGGGGGGGGGGGAAGGTTTCCCAGACTCTGCACCTATCACTACGCACGTTGCCATTGGACGATGGCTTCCGTGAGTTAGACCCGTATGTAAGGTCTGTTATTGTCAAAGTGTCGGGATAGAGCGTAGGAATTAAGGTTCCACTACGCTCGATATATGCGTAACTTGAGTCGGTTGGTCACATGACTCAAGGTTACCGTGGCTTTTTCAATCTATGGCTCACGTGGGAAGTTTCTCTGGGGAGTTCCGTCTATCCTCTGTGGTAGGGATGACGGGATATAAAAATGTAAACAGTTTTTATCCTCGGCTGCGTCAAGTGGGATTCATGTCAGTCGGTGTTTCATTCTTTTTTAATAAAAGAGTGTGGAGTATATGAAGCACCACACCCTTCTTATCGTTCTCCCAGGCGCCTTGAGGGATCAATGTGGGGTCTGGTTAGACTGTTCATTGATGTGTTTTGTGTCCCGACGCAAAACACTTGTACTGGGGTATAGCTGGTGTATACCCGCAGGTGTGTTTTGGAGTTTTTTCTTGAGGGGTTATAGGAACAACCACCGTCTGTACCGAGAGGGTAGTTGATTCCCTGGTATGTTGGAGCAGAGTCAACTCCCGGGTTGCCCGGTTGAGTGTGCCCCTGCACGTTCATGACGTCTGCCAATCATGTCAGCCTTCTCTGCCTCGACCCCTCTGGGTGGTTTTTTTTTAATGGAGGCTTTGTCATGGTGATCAACAATGCCAGCATACGCCCCTTCCGCCGGGGGGGCTGTTTTCAGCTGACTCCTTTGGCGCCTGTCTCGTCCGCAGTGCTCCAGGCTCAGGTTACAGCCTGCTGCCTGGTTTCCCCGGTGCGCTGCCTGCTTCCGTTGGTTAACCTTTTTGAGTGCTTACGGCCATGCTGACTGCCTGTTCTGCAGGGTCAGTGTGCCAGGCGGTGTGCTATTGGGGGGAAAGGGCCCGCTCTTGGAGGGGCCTTATCCGAATACGCTGGCGATGTGGGGGGCGGTGTCACTAATTGACCGCCTGGTGGGGTCTTGATGCCTGGCGTCATTGACCTCTCCGGGCCCCCTTTTTCCAAGGGATCCAGTCCCTTCAGTGGGTCTGGGTCTTCCTTCGCGCTCCGCTGCTACGGCCTTGCCACGGGGTTGGGTTTGCTCTTGACCCCGTGATTTTGGGGGCAGTAACGAGGTTGTTCCTTCCGTTCGTTCCCTGGTGGCATGCGGGTTGTGCGTGTGTGTAGTCGTGGGGTCAAGCCACGGTCTGCTCACCCTGTGCGTTGAGTTGCTTGAGTTCCTCTTCGCACGGTCGGATCCGTCTCCCTCCCGTAAGCCTCCAATAGGGGGGGTATCCTCCATTAGGGAGGGTCGGGGGGCTCGGTCCTCCCCGGTCTGATGGTTGTGGGGGGCCTCAGCGGGGTACATTTGTCGGGCTATGGCTCCCGCTCAGCCTCTCTTGTGCAGATGATGCTGAGCGAAAGCCATAATGAAATAGAACGTAAGGTTATGTATATAACCAAGTTCTATGAATTATGGCGACGCTCAGCATCAGACGCCGCTGCGGCCCTTGATCTCGCCTTGTGGTGAAAGTTTGGGAAGGAGGCGAGTAGGTGACCACACACCTGCTTATGAAGGTAAGCAGATGGGGGGTGTGGCCAGACGAATGTTGGGATGTAAAGGTACATGGTGGAATTTTTTATTCAGTGCTCGTGCACGAAGTGAAGTACAGTGCAGATGATGCTGAGCGTCGCCATAATTCATAGAACTTGGTTATATTCATAACCGTACGTTTTATTTGCCAATGCGCCTACCCACGACCCCACTTTGGGTCGCGACCCATAGTTTGAGAACCGTTGCTCTAGATGATCATTGAGTTACTTTGCTGTTGCGTTGTGTGTCTGAGGTGTACTTATGTTCTCTGTCTATCCGTCTGCCTGGTTTCCTGTCTCCATTGTCCTGTCTTATTCATATTATATTTTCCCCGGGCTGCACCCCGGACCGATGTAAAAATTGGCTGGTGGGCGCATTATGAATGAAAATATCATATCATATCATCACTTCCTGTTTACCATGCACTTTTCAGAAAATGTGTATCTGGGGTCATACAGTTATGGTTTATAAACTCTGTAAACAGTATCAGTAGGATATCATAAAGGGACAACCAACAGTCTAAAGGGCAGAGCAAATTGGGCCCATTCATGAATGTGTGAAAAAGCGAGCGCCTTCAAGCAAAGGTGTCTTCAAGATTGTGCACAAGCTTTTTAGCAATGGGGGAGGCACTGGCAGAATAGAGGTTCATGAGGAAGTGGTTTGGAAAGAATTGTTTGTATTAGCATTAATGTTGTTAAGCTAAATATACATAAATATAATATGCAAAGATATAGCAGTGTGATACTGTATACCAAACACACCTCAAGCCAAGTTCTGTGTATTTTTTTACAGAGTCAAGAGGTTGCCAGTTCAAAAGGAGGCTCAAGGGCACACAGACTGACAAATGGGCCTGTTGCCTCACTAGCAGACAGGTAACACACACACACACACACACACACACACACACACACACACACACACACACACACACACACACACACACACACACACACACACACACACACACACACACACACACACACACACACACACACACACACACACACACACACACACACACACACACACACACACACACACACACACACACAAGATGTTTTTATTTCAGAAATTTGGGAGCAGGTTTCGGACCTTATCCCTCCTGAATGTAGAAGGTAAGATTTTCTTTAGTATAGTCGCACAGAAGCTATAGCAAACTATTTAGAGAGGAATAATTTAATAGATACCACAGTGCAGAAAGCAGGAATTCCAGATGTTGCAGGGTGCATAGAACACACTAGCATGATATGGCACCAGAATCAGGCAGCCAAAATAGAGAAAGGAGATGTACACATGGCATTTTTAGACTTGGAAAATGTGTTTGGTTCGGTACCACATAGCCTTATTTGGAGTGCTTTTGATTTCCTTAGAGTGCCAGGCATGATTGTAATCTTGGTGAAAGCATACTACCAAGATATTAGAATGTGTACTACAGATTTGACAACAGCATGGCAGTGACTTGAGATAGGAATTATGGCAGGGTGTACTATTTCAACACTAGCATTCACAATGGTGATGAAAGTAATTTTTACAAAATGGGTGGTAGGTGGGGACAGCAGGGCGGGCTGCGCCTCCCACCAATTAGGGCTTACATGGATGACCTGACAGGACAGTGCCTTGTACAAAAAGGTTACTAGAGAAGTTAAATGATAATCTCAAATGGGCTAGGATGAAGATTAAGCCTAGTAAATCAAGAAGCCATTGACCAGAGGGAACGTAATAGAGAGAAACATTTTGTAGATGAGGAGGACATTTTATCTATGAGGGACAAGCCAGTGAAACGTTTGTATGTAATGAGGAGTTGAATGATAGTGAACAGATAGAGCAACTTATGAAATATGTTGTAGAGGGGATAGGAAGGATAGAGAAGTCAGGGCCTGGTGTTTGCAATTTGTTTTATTCCCTAAATTGATGTGGTGGGGCCATTGTCAGTATTTGAAGTGCCAATACCAAAGGTGGAAAGTCTTGAGGTTGCTTCATTTGTATTGTATATGGCTAAGAGTTCCACAGTACATTAGTAGTGTGGCGTTGTATGGGAAAGGCATTCTCCAGCTAACAGTAATTAATCTAACAGAGGAGTTTAAGTGTGTGAAGGTGAGAACAAAGTTATTGCATTGAATCAGGATAAGTGGAAGGTGGAGATATGGAAAAAACCTAAACTTTGAAAATATGTTGAAATTAAAGATAATTTTTTTACTGAACCTTATGTAATGTTAGATTAAGAGAGGACGGCGGTCTCTGTGGGCCCAGTTAAGGTCTGGCACCCTGCCATTGGCTGTGGAAGTGGGTAGATTCCAAGGTACACCTGAGGAGGAGCGGTTGTGTGTTCTCTGTGATCTGGGAGTGGTGGAGGATGAATTTCATTTTGTTTTTCACTGCCCCTTGTACACCGACTTGAGGATGGTTTTATTTGAGATCAGTTCAATTTGTAAATCCGAATTTGGCAGTCTGAGACTTGTATGTCTACCTCTACCTCTGTATATATTCTGTATATAACTCACTTACATCCTCACGTGTGAATAGTTAAGATTGTGTACACACTCTGTATATCATATACAGCAAAGATATTCTCTATATTTAATTTAATTTATTACGCTCCTATTACTGTATATTCTGACACTTTGTTTGACCCTGCATCATTTGTAGAAACCCCCCAAAATATCTCGGCAGATAATGCAGTTCACATATTTTAACTAGACAGAACGAAGGGTTAATGAGTTCTGTGTTTGGTTTGTTCAACAAGGATGTTTACCTGTTTTAGTTCAGTTTAGTTTAGTTTATTAGGATCCAGCATTGCAGTAGCTATTCTTCCTGGGGTCCACAAAGAAACTTACATTGTGACTGTGCAACACAATACTTACATCATAACATCACATTACAAGTGTTGCGTTCATTACATTGACTTTGAAGAACGATAGAAGAGGGTTCAGCTATTTCAAAAATTTATTACAGAGTGAATATTCAATATTAGAAGAATACACACACACAGCTGTGAGTGGACACAGGTTACTACTTAGCCGGGGCACAAGCAGAAAGTGTGTCCAGCTCCTTCCATAACATTGACATTTATACTTTTCTGCTTGGTGTTCTGAGCCAATGAGGTGGCTCTCTTCCAATTTAGCAGCATGGTTCAGGGCTAAGAAACGGCTAAACAAGGTAACGTTTAAAATAGCAAGGATCTGACGGTTAGGTGGCGTAGCGGAGATTGCGTTCGTCACCAACCCCGGAGCTGTGAGCTGGATTCGCCTGTTCTAATCCAGCTCACAGCTCCGGGGTTGTCACCAGCTTGGCTGGCCGTTCACACTAATACAATTGGCTGTATTAGAGGGTGGGAGAAGCTGGCGGGGTGGGTCCGGGTCGTTGTAAACAGCGACTCCTACAGTTCGGTCGGGGCGCCTGCTAAGCGCGGATAGGACCTGAGTGGGATAGTGTGATCCTTCCACACGCTACGCCCTCTCGGGGAGGATCCGCGCTGCCAGGTGAAAAGAAGCGGTTGATTGGCTGGACGTGTGTCTGAGGAAGCATGTGATAGCCTCCACTCTCCCAGATGATCTGACCTGGGTGGGTAAGTGCGCAGCGACCAGGAAGGGGATTGGGAATTGGCATACGACTAACATTGGGATGGGAGAAAATCGGAGGAAAATGGAGGGGGGAAAAGATCAATAAAAAATAGCAAGGATCTAGAATTACAGTTTGTCTCCTGGCTTTAGTTTTGAAGGACAGACTGGGGCCACAAGTGCAATTCCTACACACAGGCATTTGCTTGTTTTAATACAGTATAATAGCACACTTTGTAATGGTATACACACATTTGTAGATATTTGTCTATGCACTCTTACAATAGATAAATGGATAAATAGATTGATTCACAGATATTATATATTGCAGATCCTGTCATTAGTTTCCTCTGGTCAGACAAACCTGCTGTCTCAGCAGTCTTTGGCCTGCGACTTGACCAACAGATGGCCAGGCCTTGGCCTTTCGGTCTGAAATAGATCTTGACCACAGGCATCAGACACAGAGGCTGAGACTTCGAGAAATACATGGATAATGGAAGACATGGATAAATGGATATAGGGCCACACAATTAAACAAGACAAAGGAGTATAGACACACACACACACACAGACAGACATAATACTTACATCATAATATATAACGTTAGAGACGTGGACTAGTACACACACAAGACAAGCTCCAATATACAATAATCAATATACAATAATCAACTATTTTAAATATCTAAGAATACTTAACTGTACACATTATATGCCCATAAATTTGTTCATACATGCCTAATTTAACATCTAACAAAATTGATGTTGATACATAATGATGTTGTTGCAATGCAGTCCCAATACAGAGTATTTTACCTCATAATCACTCACTTTTACTATCACATAAGAGAGATAAGAGCATAAAAAACAACTTTCATACATGTCAATAGTTTCTACATCTGTTCAAATATCCCTTGTCAAAAGATGCTGTTTTAATCAAATAAATTGTATTTTACTGTTTACTGCTAAATGTCTAGGGAGTGAATTCCATTCATGCATAGCTCGGTACATAACCGTTCGTTAGATTGTTCTTGATGTAACCTTAATGGCTAAATAGAGATAAACTGCGCCGCTCTCTCTTAACTCATTCTGCGCCAAACCCGAGATTTATCGGGTTTAAAATCCAAGCGCTGAGCGCCAAACCCGAAATAGTTTGGGTTAGATCCTTTTTTCTTTTTTTCGATTTTCCCATTCTAAACACTCGTGCGGACCTGCCTGTGTCTCCCTGGCACTGCTGCCTACGTTATAATTGCAATGACGATCGAATCCCGACAGGTGGCAGTATCGCCTACCTTTTGAACTGGGTCTCTCAGTTGTCTTTCAGTGCCTCAGTACCTCCGGCTGCAGGAATCCCGAGCCCCTCAAAGTGAATCAGCACACAGCCATCTGTCGCCGATTTGCTCGCCTGAAACCTATTGTTTCCCGTATTATAGCCAGGCCCAATGCACATCAGTAATGGCGATCGCGATGGAACTACTGGGATTATTCATTTTGGAGTACCTTCTGACAAAGGTAAGGTCTATTTTAGGTCTATTTTACCGAACCTAAAACATGCTTTTGTATTGATCACAGTGTCGTATTTTACCGAACCTAAAACATGCTTCCGGTAACGATCGCAGCTTCGAAAAACGACCCCCCCCCCCCTTGATGACTTTGTGAAGAAACACATCTATATGGTATATACCTTTGATTTGAAAATAATATAGGTTTCAGGCGAGCAACCCGAACGATTTGCGCATATGCATATAACATGTCATATCTCATGATCTAGAAAACAAGGCTTTATTTTGAAACTGGGCAATGTTTAGCGTGGAATACCGCACAAACGAAAGTATGTAGAAATTAATTGGTTTGTCCCTGTTGGACTATAAATAGTGCCTGTCAAATGAGCCATACTATTGTCTCCATAGCTATAATATAGAATATACGATGGGTCCGCAAACATTGTGAAAATGGGCAATGACGCTGGCGCCAGGGAGTAAAGATGGAAAAACAGTGTGGCAGTCAATGAGTTAAGGAGAGAGACCCTCATTCGTTGCTACACACTTAGTTTCTAATGAGTTCCTAGTCCACACAGGGTTTCTAATAAAAGAAGGTGTACAGCAGAGGTTTTTGTATACCCAAAATATTACACTTTATTAAATCAAAACATATAAAAAAGGGATCATATAAAACTCTGGACCAATCTAGGGTAGACCACTACTGGTAATTAAAAGTACCCACCAATAGAGTATAGCACACAAGGTTATATACTCGTACTGGCAATCGTGTCTCGCTCTTCGCCATATTGAGATATACCTCATCTCCAGTACCTATTGTACTACATGAACGAAAACAAAGCACCCTTGCACTTGACCAGGCCCCGCCCCAGTGACCTCCTATAAGTCACCAGGCGTGGTCATACTCGCCCTTCCTCTTTTTCGTTTTCCATCATGGACGTGCTTTGCATCCCATGTAACTAGCTGTGATGAAATGCAGAGGGAAATTGAACAATGTTGGTTTTCGCCGGAGATTTGCCAGCCCCTGGAATCTTCTCGGCATGTTCCAACGGCGCCTCGTATGGGTTCTGTGGTCCTGCAGCTGGATGCATCTCGATGCATCTCCGTGTCGGGCCTGTCCTGTGGTTTCCTCGTCTTTTGACAGCAGATTGAGGGACGTCACGCGATGTTTAGCTATAGGGCTAACTCGCGTCCAGGTAGGATCTGCGCCACTAGGCATAACAATGCTGGCATTGGTGATGTTGCTCGAGTTGTCCCAGGAGACAACCGAGTTGTGTATTGGCGCAAGGGGCAGGATATCTGGGTAAGCGTTGTTGTTTTCCCGGTTATCCTGGAGCGCGCGGCTAACGCTATGCTATATGCTGGGTTACTGTTTCTGTTTTGATTCCCCGCTGAGGGATGTCTTTCTAAAAGGTCTTCCCTCCTATTAACCATTCATGCTGACGGTCAATCGTTGTCTACTGAGTATTGCGGGGGCTTGTTTACCTTTTTCATGGGTGAATGGGCTGAGGTCTAGGGCTTGTGTGCTTTTTGTGAATATTATGAATGGTATGCAGGACTGGGTTTCTCTGGTCCGCATCCCCTTAACGTTGTGTGTATGGGCTAGCCCATTCTACAGTGTATTGGTGGTGTTTTTAGTTCATTTATTCATTAACCCCTTCATGGGTGCACACCACGGTGGAGGTTGCTGGTTGCAACCACCACTGGTGCTCCGTGTTTATGAAGCAGGTGGCATCAGTCCTTTTTGCCTCTGGCATGTTGAAACAGTGCCCCGCCCGGCCGACGCCATGAGGTGAGTCGGCCCGGCGGGTGGCTGGTGGGCTGTTAAGCTTATACCGCCACCGTATAGAATTAGCAGCGATTAGTAACTTTGTTCGAATTGCTGTTTTTTCTGTCAAAAATGGTGTCTGGTGGCGGGGCCATGAGGGCCAGCCAACGTTGAAACATCGCGCAAGGTTTTTGATGTTATTAGCTTTGACCTAGCCGCAAGCTATAACCGCAGGGAGGGCTAGGATGCTGTCAACGCTTGTTTACAGACATCTTGGTTGGTTTAGTCTCCCTTTGGGGGGGTGAGAAGTTAAAAAGAATTTTTCCATCCTCAGGGCTCCCCTCTCCGCAGAGGATCTTTGGTCTTCCGCTGGAGCGCGGGCGGTATTTGACCTAGGTCCCACACAGCCTCACGCCGCGCAGCCAGAGGTGAGAGCAGGGCCTCGCCACAGCCGCTGGCGAGGCCCTGTTTCGGCCATGTTTCCCCCGCCTGAGGTACCCTGGGCTCAATGTCAACAGGTCTCCACAAGGCCGACAGCCTTGGCGGCCAAGGGATTGGCTACATTGGATGAGCACGCCCTAAAAAAACGTCGCCGTCCGGCTGTGTGCAGCCCGCTCTCCGGTCACTCCCTCCCCCAACACCAGCGGAAAGGGGGCTTTGATTTGTTTTCATTTGGCTGTGGGCCGCGTGTCTTCAATGAAGCGCAGACGGCCCCAAGTTCGCTTCTCATGGGGACAGGGGCTGACACCCAGTTGATGGCTGAGACTGGGTCTGTCCGTGAGAATGTTGTGCTGTCAAGCTGTGTTGGTTGAGCCTGGTGTTACGTCTGTCAACTACACGGGTTGTCAGCAGGGGGGCTCGAGACCTTTTGAGGCAAACATTGCGGGCTTCCCCGACCTCGCCTTCGCCAGGCCGGGTGTCATGTTGGTGCCTCCCACTCCTGCAAGATTGGCAGTGGTCTCGCAGGCGCGCGTGATTTGAGTGGTAGTAATATCACTGCAGGGCTACGGTGTGTAGGAACCCATGGGGGCCTCACACCTTGCATGTCCAGCTGCAGAACAACTCCTCAGCATGTTCTGGAGGGGTGTTCAGTGGGGGAGCTTTTGTCACCTAGTATGATGTCAGCTTCCCCCGTATCAAACCGGCCCTTTCTGTCGGGGTCCCCCCTTGGGTGTGATTGCCTCGTGGGTAGTGTCAGGGTCCGATGTCCCGACTCCACGGAACGCTCTGCTCGCAGGGTTGGCTACGCACAGCGAGTGTGACCGGGCCGCCTATCTACAGTTCCTAGCGGACCTGCGCCAAATGACGGCGGGTGCGTTTGGGAGTATCATCACATATGGCTACAGCAGTACCATATGTCGAGGTGGATGGAGAGAAAACGCTGAGGCGGGGACTTGTATTTACACAACCCCACCCGTTTTCAGGTTTGGTACAGGGTCACCAGCAGTGACAGCTCTGGTCAACGAGATCCAATCTCTGTGGGCGAAGCAAGCCATCGTCATGGCGTTTCCTCCCGGTATTCTCTGGTGCCTGAGAAATCGGGAGGGGGGTGTCAGACCCATGCTGGACTTGTCCCATGGGAAGGTTCAGCATTTTGGACCGTCTCCTACCTGTTGAACACTGTCAGGTGGGGGCCTGGTTTTCCTCCATAAACCTGTAGGATGCGTATTCGCATCCCCGATCTTCCATCCTAGGGCTTACTTACGCTTCCTTGGCGGTCAAGGTGGATTGTCAGGTCTCATACCAGGCAGGTGGTGGAATTCCTCACCAGCCTGGGGTTTGCTGTAGACTGGAAGTAGAGTACTCCTCTTCCCAGTCAACGGGTGGAGTACTATAGGCATCCCTCTCAGAGCATGTTATCGACACGGACGGTTATGGCGCTGTCCGTGATGCGCCTGCTCGGTATGATGGCATCTGCTCATTCCGTGGTCCCTCTTGGCCTCCTCTTCACCTCATGAGGAGGATACGGAGGTGGTTTTTCCAGTATGGAAATAGACCCGGTGAGAGGCAAGTGGAAGCAGCTAAGGTTCCCGTGTCAGTACTGGGGGACCTCGCCCTCTGGGGAGGGCCTGGGGCCCTCACCAGGGGGGTCCCCATGGGCAGTAGGCTGTCACACGTCACGGTTTTCACCGACGCCTCCCTCACTGGGGACGCGTCGGGCCAACGCAGTATAGTCAAGTCAAGTCAAGAGTTTTATTTGTCACGGCATACAAGTATACAATGAAATGCGGGTGGTCTTGCCCGCAACGATGTGCAATACAGTAGTACAACATATAATAGAATCCAATAGACAACATTGTGCAATAAACAGGTAACATAGTGGGACATCACGGTATTTGTACATAGTTATTTACAGAGCATGAAGGACATGCTAGGTCCCTAGGTAGTGCAATACACTGTTACTATACTATTTTTAAAGTGACCTTTCTTTGTGGCCGTGTGCAGCATGAGTGAGTGCTTTCTCATGTTAAAGTGGCTGCTAGTGTGCGAGCGTGCACAGTGTGTGTGTTGTGTGTGTGCTAATGTGTGCTTGTGTGTGTAGGGTTCAGTGTTCTGTGACCCTCAGTGTTCATTGTTCAAGGCTCTGATGGCCTGGGGGAAGAAGCTGATCCGAAGCCTCTCTGTCCTAGTAGCTGGTGTTCGCAGGCGTCTGCCTGACCTCAGCAACTGGAACAGGCTGTTATTGGGGTGGTGAGGGTCTTTCATTATTCTGCAGGCTCTGGATTTGCACCTCTTGTTTTATAGAACCTGCAGGGGAGGTAGTGCAATACCCGTGGTACGCTCGGCAGAGCGCACCACTCTCTGTAGGGCCTTCTTGTCCTGTGCCGTGC
Source organism: Notolepis coatsorum (assembly GCF_963971535.1). Lineage (NCBI taxonomy): Eukaryota > Metazoa > Chordata > Actinopteri > Aulopiformes > Paralepididae > Notolepis > Notolepis coatsorum. The sequence goes on from NC_140172.1 coordinate 85,610,475, forward strand.
TGTTACCATACCAGGCAGTGATGTTTCCAGTCAAGATGCTCTCTACAGCTCCGGAGTATAAGGACTGGAGTATCTTCCCCGATACTCTGAACTTCCTTAACTGTCTCAGGTGGTAGAGGCGCTGCTTCGCCTTTTTTACAACTGTGTCTATGTGTGTTGACCATGTCAGATCCTCTGAGATGTGGACCCCCAGGTACTTAAAGCTGCTCACCCTGTCCACGGTGGCCCTGTTTATTCTCAGTGGTGTGTGTGTCTCCTGCTGTCCTGCGTTTCTCAATGGATTTGTCATCTAGGAGGGTTAATAAACAAATTTAGCCGGGGTGTATTTTTTTAAAAGGCGGGGAAAATTCGTGAGAGACCAAAATCCAAAATGGCTGCCGTGGAAATGAGCTCTTTAATGGTTTGACTTACAATGATGCACAATACATGGTTTCAGAGCTTATTTTGATCAAGGAATACATATTTGGTGTTTATATAATGATTTGACCTATTGGTGACCTTAAAATGCAAGATGGCTGCCAATTTTGAGCTCCAAAGGGATTTTTTTCAAAATCGTCACAGAGCCTTCATATTAGGCTCTGTGACGAAAGCTCTGCTCATGATGAGTTGCGTTATGGACAGAGGGGATAGGTGGGTATCTTCCACCATACTCCATCCATCTGTGAACGTCGGAGACATGATCACCCCTGTTTGCTTCAGCAGGGTGGGTTATTGGCCCCAGATGCTGTTTCCACAAGGTTGTCTGACGGCTTTGTCTGACCTCTCACCCTAGACCTGTCCGTTTTGGTAAAACCTGCTAGGAGTTTCCTCCTACTGGCATAGCTCTCAGGGTTCACTGAGGTACTCAAGCTCCCTTACTACAACAAGGTGAACAGTCGAAAGGGAGTTTTTTTTTTCTTTTTTTTTTATATATTTTTTGTAACTTTTGTATAACTATGGTGCTTCAACAAATAGCACTCCAAAATAATAATTGATCAACTAGTAGCCTAATGGCCTTAAGGGCAGATTTTGAGGCAACAGCATCTCCCTCTGGCTGACACAGCAACTGAACCATGTAATGTCAAACTGAAAATATAATTGTTAGAATAAAACACACTAATGTTCACATCACAATATTAAAAAATAAAGGAAATAAGGGTGGAGAAAAAAGGCTGGTAGAAAACACAAAATACAGAGTAGGGATAGATATAAAGTAAGCTAAGCAGACGATATAACGTAACAACTTGTTGTTGATGGATGATGAGAACCGGAGACATAATCACTATTCTTCATCAGAATCTGTTGATTCTCCACACTGACTCCATTCATCATCACTGCTACTCTCATCTGAGCAGTCATGAGATGTGAGCTGCTGGGGCAAGAGGGGAAGGGTATGACGCACTGGCCGGCACTTCCCATTCACTAGTTCCCAGCCATGACCAATGGGGGAAGGATGTTCTTGAAGGTTGTAATGGAGCTGGCAATATGTAATGTAGTTTGTCCTTCCCACATGAAGATCAAATCAAATCAAATTTATTTGTAAGGCCCGACAACACACGCTAATGTTCCCATGTGTTACGATTCCTGGAGCGTTTCGCTGGCATGTCGATGGTAGAGAGGAGTAGAACCCGGTATGCAGATTTAACACGAGGAGAGGTAGTGCAGGATGAAAATAGATGAAGCACGAGTCGTGGATGAAAGTAATAAGCACTTTACTTTAACGTGGCAAACAATACAAAACTGACTCACTGATAGAAACGGAGAAACAAAAGGTTGACAGCACACAGGACGAGGGTAACATGAACAATGATCGAGCACAGGAGGGCAGGGCAAACAACACTCATATACACAGACTAATTGACACATGAGGGTGATTGGAAACAAGACCCAGCTGTGTGGGAAAGACTGAAACAGCCTGGGGTAACATACTGAAACATGAGGAGACTAAATAACACATAGATACAGAAACAGGGGGAGAGTACACTAGACTAGACAATGGGGCACAAGAGATACACAGACAACAAACAAGTGAGCACCACAGATAACAAATGAATAAACATAGATAAACACAAATGCAGTGGTGTAATGTTCATGAGTGGTGCTGCAAGTCCAATGACCGGTCCATTAGGACCGGGGGGGTGACACCATGGGCCGGACACGTCTTCTTTAAACAAGTCAAGAAGAAACATAACAATAAGTCAAGAACAAAACAAGAACACCATAAGGTCCAACAAATTTAAAATAAATGCAAAATAAATGAATGAAAGATCCAAGGAGTCCTCATCAGCTGGGAGAAGAATCGTACACTTCTTCTTCAATTTGTGCCACTTGGAAGCTCTGGCCTGGCCACACGTAACATCTGCACTCTCAGCGTAAACAATTGAGAGGACAAATGCTTTCATATCCACTCTCTCTTCATCTTTCAACTCCAGACTCTCACCCACTCGTCCCAGGAGCTCTCTTGCCTCAGGAACAACCATCACCTTCTCCAACACCTTTTTCTTTCCATGGCCATAGAAGCCTGAGGTGTGGTCACTGCCAGTGATCACATGGAGAGGTATGATGATGTCTGCAACCTCTTCAGAGAACATTGCACGGCAGTTGATAAATGCATTATTGCGCTTGATCAGCAGATCACCTCTGATTTGTTTCGAGACATAAGCTACTTGGACAAACACGTCTGTGTCTCCGCAGTCTAGAACAACAGGTCCAGTGTAGTTGGTGGTCCTCACCTTTGCATAGGCGGAGAGCAGCATTGTATCTGCTTCTGGATGTTTGAAGACATATAGTCTCCATTAGGCACGCCAGTGCTGAGGTTGGTTGACACTTCTCCCTCACAGTATATGATATCACCCTGCACTTGACCAACTTGTGTTTTCACCTGTTCTTTCACACGTTTTTGCAATCTGACCTTGTTTCCTGAGTTGACCATTAGTTCACTGGATTCAGCAGCACCTGGGAACCTGTCTTCGGGTTTTGGGGAAACATTTGGAACGTCTGGATCACAGTAAGCTGTCTGTAGAGCCTCTTGAGTTTCAGTCAGTGCATTCCGCAGAATGTTGAGGTTCTCCTTGATGTCCTCCGATAGTACTTGTGCTCAAGAATCTTTGACAGTTGATTTTGGATAAGAACCTCTCTCAAGAGCAGGATGCACCGCACTCCCCGTCTGTAGTGCTTTCCTCCTAGTGCTTGGTCTACCGACCCCTCCACTACTACCCCTGCTGTAACCAGAGTGTCTGCCATTCCAGAGCCCTTGAATCTGAACAAAACAGAGGATATGGAGAGGGCTTCAGCGTTCTTGTTTTGTTTCAGGTAGGTGCTCTTTGGATTAAATCCAGGGTAGGATTAGTTTATAAAAGAAAGGTTGAGATCCAAGGCAGCTCTACACATTTTTAAAAAGCCTTTATTTGTTAGCTTACATTATTTAGAAAAATATAAAAAAAAAAAACGACATATTTCGGCCTACATGGCCTTCTTCAGGGTGTTGTAGCTGTGACAAGACAATACTGTGACTAAATAAAGAAAAAAGGAAAAAACAAAACTCAGGGAGTGACTAATTACAATGGGGGACAGCTGGTCCCAAATGAATGAAGGCAAAGCAACATTCTCAACTTGAGTTGAAGGAATATACAATAATACTAAATAGAAATAAATCCCTTGAATCTCTTGTAGATGGCATAGATGTAGGACATCAGCTGGTGGAAAGCTCCGAGGATTGGGATGATGTCCTTGAACATTTCTGGATTCTCCGCCTTGAGCTGAGTGATCGTCTTGTAGGTGGGCAGGTCACCAACAAGAAAGAATGGAATATTCTTCAGCCGCATGGCCTCCACATGTTTCACCATGATGTCATTCACCACTGACTTGCTTGGAGGTTCATTGTATGTTGTGTGGTAGTAAGGCTTGCTCTTGTTGGGTGGTGGATGACAGCAGGACTGGGTACCACTGTATCCTGGAACTCGCTGCTCTTCAGGTGGTGGTCTTGTACCATGATTGTCTACACGAGACAGTGCGCATGTATCACAGAGCGAGCACGCTGCGGAGCTGACCCATCCACTGGTGGATCTACCCTGGGACGAGCAGGTGGCTCACTCTTGCTACCAGGGGGCCATCTGTACTGGCAAACCTTTGTCAGTTCTGCACACTTCTGCTTTAGCTGTGCAGAGATTTCCTTCTTCTTGGTGAGCGTTTCAGCAGTCTCTTTGCCTGGTTTCTTTTCATAGCTCTCTGGCTGCACGTACATGACATTATTTTGTTCGATGGGCTCCTGTAGAGTCACCTGTCATAGTGTCAATCTTGAAGTCGTCATTGTCGATGATCACGATAGCTGGCTTGCTGACTGCGATCTCCTGTGGGCAGGTTGCTGATGCCTCCATATCAAAGCCTAGTGGTCATAGAGGAGCAGTGTATCTGCATAGCTGATGCAGACACCACTCTTGTGCAGAGTGTCTATTAGATCTTTACTCCTTGTCATGCCATGGACATTTACGCCTATGCATAGCATCATCTGTCTTGAAGACTGTGTGGTGGATATGCTTCATCCAACAGGCATAGTGGTACATTATATAATTTGCATAAGGATCTGACAGTGCTGTCGTTGACTCAATTAGTCGTGTGAGACGATCCCTGAGCTCCTCATCTTCTATGAGGATTGTGTGGCGCTTGAAGGAGCGCCATGCTGACGGTGTGTTGATTCTTAACAGCTTGCCCCTATTTCCTGTTCGGGTGCCTCATGTCCGTACCTTGCATACACCACACACATTTTGTTTTGTCATGGAGAGGCCCACCCACTGACGAACGAAGGTGCTTTGGTGACGGTCCCTCTGCCTCTTCATCACATAAAGCACTCTGAGCAGGCATTTCAGATCTTGAACACTGAGCATTTTTACTTTCGTTGTCTTTGTGTTGCCTGGCTTGCTTAAGCACAAGTTCAAGTTCAAGTTCTTTAATAGTTGTCATACAGAAGTACAGAATACTTTCATACAAAATGCTTCTTACTGTTACGCTCCAGAGACTGTGCTAGACAAGATAGTATCAAATAACATAATAACATAATATAGCATGAATTTAGAAGAAGAAAATGAGGTCACAGTGTTCGGTATAGACATATGTACAATGTTCTGAGTTACCATATAATATACAATACACAATACTATGCAGTGTACTAATGTACAGTACTATCTAGTGCAAAGCAGAAATGGGATGAGGTACAATTTTAGGTACAATTTACAGTAAGGTGTACGAGTTGTAGTGCAATCCTTCATCCATAAATATAAAGTGTGGGGAGTGGGTGCTACAGTGTGTTTGTTTAAAGTGGGTGTGTGCTATAAGTGTGTGGAGTGGGTGCTACAGTGTGTTTGTTTAAAGTGAGTGTGTGCGTGTGGATGTGTGTGCTATGTGCGTTTGGTGGTTGTTGTTGTGTAGTGTTCATTCATTGTTCGTTTAGCAGCCTGATGGCCTGGGGATAGAAGCTTCTTCTGAGTCTTTCTGTGCTCGCCTTGAGACTCCTGTATCGCTTGCCTGACCGCAGCAGTTCAAAGAGGCAGTTGTTCGGGTGACTGGAGTCTTTAATGATTCTCTTAGCCTTGCCCTTGCAACGCTTGTAGTAAATGTTCTGGAGGGTGGGGAGCCCCCCTCCAATTGTGCGTTCGGCTGAACGTGTCACTCTTTGTAGTCTGCTTTGGTCTTGTGCAGTGCTATTCCCAAACCAGGAGGTGATGTTGCCGGTCAAGATGCTCTCTATTGTACATGAGTAGAAGTTCTTAAGGATCTTCTGGCTGACTTGGAACTTCCTTAGGCGCCTGAGGAAGTAGAGGCGTTGTCGTGCCTTCTTCACAACACTGTTAATGTGTGTGGTCCATGTCAAGTCCTCGGATATGTAGGCTCCGAGGTACTTAAAGCTGTTGACTCTCTCAACCGGTGCCCCGTCGATGCTGAGGGGGCTGTAGTCCTTGACCCCCGACCTCCTGAAGTCCACAATCATCTCCTTTGTTTTGCTGACGTTCAGGGAGAGGCTGTTTTCCTGGCACCATCCCGCCAGGACCTTGACCTCTTCCAGGTAGGCCCTCTCGTCGTTGGCAGAGATCAGGCCCACCACCACTGTGTCGTCAGCAAATTTGACGATTGTATTGCTACTCCGCTGAGCCACACAGTCGTGTGTGTACAGGGAGTAGAGGAGGGGACTCAGAACACAGCCCTGGGGGGCCCCTATGTTGAGGGTGATGGATGAGGAGGTGCAGTTGCCTGCTCTCACCACCTGGGGTCTGCCAGTCAGGAAGTCCAAGACCCACTGGCAGAGGTCATAGCCCAAGCCCAGGTCCCTGAGCTTGGCTATGAGTATGGAGGGGACTATGGTATTGAATGCCGAGCTGTAGTCGATGAATAGCATTCTCACATAGTTCCCCTGCCTCTTGTCCAGGTGTGATGCTGCTGTGTGCAGCACATGGGATATGGCGTCCTCCGTGGACCTGTTGGGGCGGTATGCAAATTGCAGGGGGTCCATGTTGATGGGGAGGGAGGAGCAGATGTAGCCCTTTACTAGCTTCTCGAAGCACTTCATGGCTATGGAGGTGAGAGCTACAGGGCGGTAGTCGTTGAGGCAAGCAGGCTTGGATTTTTTGGGTACAGGGATAATAGTGGACTTCTTCAGGCAGGTGGGGATGACAGCCTGTTCTAAGGACAGGTTAAATATGTCAGTGAATACTGGGGCCAGTTGGTCGGCACAGACTTTTAGGACGCGGCCGGGGATGCCGTCTGGACCTGCTGCCTTCCTGATATTCACTTTTTTAAAGGTCCGCCTCACCTCATGCTCTGTTACCCTGAACACTGCGCCTCCATCAGCAGCCGACCCCCCCCCCCCCATTGCCGAGGCTTGTGAGCTGGTGTTGTTATTACCAGCATCAAACCTCGCATAGAAGGTATTGAGGTCATTTGCTAAGGAGATGTCACTGTTCAGTTTGAGGGAGGCGCCTTTGTAGTCTGTCATCGTTTTGAGCCCCTGCCACATAGCTCTAGAGTCAGCTTGTTCAAACTGGAGTTCAATTTTATCCCTGTAGCGTCGTTTGGCCTCTGACACTGTCCTCCTTACGTTGTATCGCGCCACCTTGTGGTCATTCATGTTGCCTGCCTCTAGGCCGTCGTTGTATGCTTTGGTGCGCTCTCTCAGAGCTTCACGGACGGATTTGTCTACCCAGGGTTTTTGATTTGGGTAAACTTTCATTTTGGTAGTGGGGATTGTTTCTTTCACCCTAGTACAAACATAGTCCAGCACTGTCTCCGTGTAGGCATTAATGTTATCTGTGTCGCGGAACACAATCCAGTCTGTGTGGTGAAACACTGACCGGATCGTCTCCTCTGACGTCACATCCCATTTCTGCACCTCTCGCGAGACTACGGGAGTACTTTTAATTCTCTGTCTGTACTTTGGTGAAAGAAAAATGGATGCGTGATCTGACTTACCAAAGCCACTATCAGAATGAGCCTTGTAGCCACCTTTAAATTGCGTGTAACAGTGATCTAGGATGTTACCGCCTCTGGTGTTGCAAGTCACATGCTGATAGAAGTCAGGCAATACCTTTCTCAGATTGGCGCTATTGAAATCTCCCAGAACTAAAATGGCGGCGTTAACATTCGCCACTTGGATTCTATTTACCTCGTCGTGTAGTCTGGAGAGCGCAACCTTGTTGCTGGCTTGCGGTGGAATATACACTCCGACCAGGACGATCGCCGTTAACTCCCTCGGGAGGAAGAAAGGACGACACTTGATGGTTATATATTCCAGTTCTGGGGAGCAGTGGTTGTACAATACAATATTCCCACACAAACCGAGACATTCCCACACAAACATAGATACATTGTATGATCTTGTGGGGGGCTGGGAGAGTGGCATAACAAATTTTCTCGCAGCAACACCAATAAATAACCACGGTTTGGATTCCTGTCAAGTTCATTCTGATATATTGATTTATTTCCATAATACAGTTCTAAAACCCACAAAGCAGTTTACTCAATAAAGTGTCTTCATATATTAGCCTGTTATAGTCAGATTGCATAAATATTTACCCATTTTCTTCAATATGGGGAACAGCATGAATGAATATAATCCTATTTTTGAATAAATAGGTATATTGTGTCTTGGGGCTATATGGGGACATATAAAATAAGGTTTGATATGGGGACTGGTTATGATACGTTAGTAATGAAGTACAAAACAAAACTGGATAATAATCCTTATTTTTTTGTTTTTGTTAACACCAAAGTAAGATAAATAAATAAGCAGCGCACAAGCGTTAAATTCAGCTCAAGCAACTAACCTTGCTAGCTTTGCATACAGAATACTATTTTATGTTAGGCTAATAGTGCAAAATAATTTTTGGTTCATTATGAAAATGTGATGGGATGAACTGGACACCATATTCTCAGTAACCTACCCTATTTAATGGAAAACCGCAAATCAGCAACTGTTGTTTACACACAAACATTGACTTTATTGACCTCAGATATTACTTCTGTGTACTTATACTGTATATTATTCAACTCATCATGAGCAGAGCTTTCATTAGAGCCTAATATGAAGGCTCTGTGACGATTTTGAAAATATTCTCTTTTGGAGCTCAAAATTGGCAGCCATCTTGCATTTGAAGGTCAACAATAGGTCAAATCATTATATAAACACCAAATATGTATTCATTGAACAAAATAAGCTCTGAAACCATGTATTGTGCACAGGCACGCGAGAAGTCCGCGGGGAGTGGGGGTGCTGAGATATCGATCGTTTTTGATTAATTTTTTTTATTTTTTATATAATTTATTTTTTTATATAAAATATATATATTATATAATTATACTTGTAGTTGTATTGTCTGCGAGACATCGCCACCACGCAACACGTCAAAATGCTCGCTATCTGCAAACAGCTCCACTGTCTGTCATGTCATAACCAACACTCTCGTTCACTTGACTAGAGGATACTATGATGAATTGAAAATGGAGGACCCTGATGTAAACAAGACGAAAGTCTTTCTCTGGTCTGCATCCCCTTAACAATTGTATGTATTGAGCTGTAGCCTACTGTACTGTACCCATTCTGCAATCTGTTATTAAACTTTTCAATCAAACTTTTCAATCAAAACCGCTGCCCAACTCCGCGCTCTGAGCGTGCGACGGTGCGAGACGAGTAACTGTTCTGATGCACACATCACAGCCCAGCTTACCCCACATGGCTGTTGCGCACTCCCTCTGCAATTCGTTCCCCGCATACATGATCGCCGACATGATGCAAAAGGTCTTCGATCACCCTCCCGGGGGCTCGGATAGTTCTGCTGGCTTGTTCATATATTCCTTTACTGCGAATGCAGCGTCCCAAAAGTCCAAAACTATCCCAGCCGCTGTGTCTATTTTTTTTACCAATGGATTTCCAGTTCCGCGTTGACGCTTCCAGGCCGCGTCTATTCGAATCCCAACCAGTTCATGCGTCGGCTACATGCTGTTAATAATAACACTGCATTATCGAGACAGCGCCCCTATGACGATCTGAATGAATTCCAAGAGTAGGGTAAATCTGCAGTGCCGTTCCGCTCTGTGACATGAGTAGCCTCGGTTACAAATTTGGAATAAAATCCAAAACAACCTTGCAGTTGCAGTTACACTCCCATCCAGCAGGGGGTGCTGCAGCCCCTGCCGCACCCCCCCTTCTCGCGTCCCTGATTGTGCATCATTGTAGGTCAAACCATTAAAAAGTTCATTTCCACAACAGCCATTTTGGATTTTGGTCTCTCACAAATTTCCCCCGCCTTTTTAAAAAATACACCCCGGCTACATTTGTTTATTAACCCTCCTAGATGACAAATCCATTGAGAAACGGACCTTCGCTCTCCACGGTCACGGAAGTGCCACAGATGACTCTACTAGTAGGGGGCAGCTGGCAATACCATGCTGCCCGGTCTGCGCTACATTCAATGTGTTGGTATTGAAGGCGGTCCTTCTGGTCCTCAAACAGTGTTTTGATCAGGACGGAAAATACGACGTCAGCGTCGTATATCAACAGACAGGGAGGAGAACGCTCCCCCCGTCTGCACCGGGCGGCGGGCGGCTGGCTATTGGCGTTCTCCATCTGCGCAGCCTGAGGGCTTTCCACATCCCCGGCAGGGTGAATGTGGGTACAGGTGTGATGTTGCGGGGCAGTCCTCACCCTCACGAGTGGGGATTACGTCCGGACATAGTCGGGCAGGTCTGGGACCGATGCCGTGGCCGCCTGGGATTCTTTCTTTCTTGCTTCAACAACAGTCTATTTTTGGTATAATCGTTTCGAAACCAAATAATGATTTATGATTCTGAAGGTTGATATAGAATCAAAGGGGGGAGTGAAGGAAAACGGTGTTTTTCAATGTATGTAATGTATATTGGGGGAGATGACAGCATCTAAAGGGGCCAGGTCAGAGAGGTCGAAATGTGCATGGTGGTGGTGGAGGCGGTTTAAAAGTGGCTGGCAGTCAGAGAGGGTGTTGCAGCAGCAGACTAAGAGAGCCCAGGGCTTCAAGGTCCTTTAGCTTGTTAAACATAACAACTGATAAGGACAGGGAACAGTGCAGGCACAATGGTCAGAGAGAGTTTTGACATTAATGAAACAGACATTTTAATGTGTGTTAAAGGTTTAAAAGCAGTTGTCATGGCAGCGGCACATAGTAACGAGGAAAGAGGGGCGGGCCTGCCGTTGCTATGGCGAGAATATTGAAAAGTACGTTTCTTCCGGGTGTAAGCCAGACTGAGATACGAACCACACACAAGAGAAGAAACTTGATCAGAGACTTTGAAACGATTCCCCCCCCCCCCTCCTCGCGGGGAAAGGGGGGGAGGACTGACGTGGCACGACCACAGAGAAGGCTTTTGGAATAACCACCAGGCCGCGACGACACCGAGCGGGGTGACAGGAGAGATCATTAGAATAATGAATTTAGTTTTCTTCCAAAGACCTTTCAAGGACAATACAATCTGGTAACATCTGATCTGAGGCTCTTGTTTATGGAATAAACAACGTTTTTCCAAGAAAGGTATTACGCTGTCAAGTGTCAAATTCTTACGAAGGCTGTGAATTATTATGGTTACGGATTGCATTAAAGGGGGATGACAAAGATTATACAGCCAGTATGAGAAGACGTCAAAGAAATAAACACAACGCAGAGTCAGCGGATGGAGAGGTGATAACACAAGCCAAACAGATGAAGAGGTGATACTGGCTGATTGATCACAATCTAACAGTAGGGGGTTATGGTTAGGGTTAGGGTTAGGTGGTTAGGGTTATACATAAAATATAGCCGACACTATCCACACACACGTGAAAAAAAGTCTATTTGCCGAGAATTGCGACAGGGGTGACTGGAGGGTTAAAACAAGTGGTAAGTAATTTGTGAAAATGGTGTACAGCAAGGGCCACAGCTTCCTTGAGGCACTCCACACTTTACAGTTTTAACTTCCGAATAGCCATTATAATAACCATTAAAAATGATGATTTGTTTCCTATTAGTTAACTTATTAGTTAACTCTGTGCTCTCTGGACTAAGAGTTATAGACCCCTGACAAGCTAGCAGGTCACAAGAAGTTCACATGCACATTTAAAGGTACAGACCTCTCACATTTTTTTTTCAGGTCTCCCTGGGATGATGATTACGCTGGATGTAACCGCGACCCTGACATCAAGGTGAAATAATAATAATAATACATTTAACAATAAATTCGCAAATTGTGTCTCTCTCTTCAACCTATATTATTATAAATGTATAAATATACTGTGTACATGTATAAATATACTGTGTAAATGTATAAATATACTGTGTAAATGTATAAATATACTGTGCAAATGTATAAATATACTGTGTAAATGTATGTTACAATGATTTAAAGCTGCACTATGGAAGCTTGGCTTGTGGTACAGAAGAGCTGGCTGTACCAGAAGAGACCAGAAGAGCTGGCTGTACCAGAAGAGACCAGAAGAGCTGGCTGTACCAGAAGAGACCAGAAGAGACCAGCAGAGCTGGTTGTACCAGAAGAGACCAGAAGAGCTGGTTGTACCAGAAGAGACCAGAAGAGCTGGTTGTACCAGAAGAGACCAGCAGAGCTGGTTGTACCAGAAGAGACCAGAAGAGCTGGTTGTACCATAAGAGACCAGAATAGCTGGTTGTACCAGAAGAGACCAGAAGTGCTGGCTGTACCAGAAGAGACCAGAAGAGCTGGTTGTACCAGAAGAGACCAGAAGAGCTGGTCATATGAGACCAGAAGAGCTGGTTGTACCAGAAGAGACCAGAAGAGCTGGTCATATGAGTAGGGTGACCAAATCTGTATGATCCAAATGCAGGACAGCATGTCGATTTTGCGGGACATTTGTTGAAATTGCGGGACAGTAATGAATATGTTTGCAAGAATCATGTTTACATAATGTATTCATAATTTTGATAAAAATATAAGCATTTAATGTATTAAAAACACAATATTAATTGCTTATTATACTCATAATTATATAGAAGACCATACCATGCAATCCAACATGCTGTTAAGATGTTCCCGAGTCCTATGGCTATAGTTAAGATGTATGCAACCTGTGATCTCTCTTGTAATGTGATACTGAAGTGCATACATTGTCTACATTGGCTTCCTTGATTCTAAACCTGTCCAGAACATGCTACACAGTTTAAATGTTTCTTTCAATAATAATCTGACAAATATTTGTTTTTATTATTAACATGTTAAATGTAAATATATCACAGGTATATATACAGGATGAATATAATAACATGACTCATGAGTATAGCATGAGTAGGCCTACAAAGAGTGTTATCCTGCATAAGTGAAATACATACATAAACAAATTAAAACAGCAGTGAACAATAGGAAACAACTATTTAAAATATTGCCTGCGCTTCGCATTGTGCCTCTGAAAGTTTCAGCACCTTGGAGAGCACCATACCTGACCAGGGGCGGGGCTATGGGGTGGCTACTTGGGCTCAAGCCCTGAATGTTTTCTGAAAAGCCCCGAATCTATTTTCAAAAAAATAAAATAAAAAAAGATATATATATATATATATATATATATATATATATATATATATATGTATATATATATATATATATATATATATATATATATATTTTTTTTTTTTGGACAATTAATCATTGTTACATGAAAATATGTTTGCACCAGATTTAGCAGAAGCTAATTTCCATCTGTAGTCTATCCAGCTGCTAACTGTATTTGAGTGAGTTAAGTCTTGGTGTTATGGTAGACTCAGACCTAAGCTTTAAATCACAATCAACAAGTTGACAAAAACATAATTCTTCCACCTTAGAAACATAGCTAAAGTACGGCCATTTATAAATCAAAAGGAAGATGAAAACCAGATCCATGCCTTTATCTCAAGCCGACTCGACTACTGTAATGCACTCCTTACCGGCCTCCCGAAAAAATACGATGATAACTATTTTATTGCAATGCACTATTGCATTATTTTATTCTATTTTACTAACTATTTTATTGCATTGCACTATTTTACTTTGTATCAGTGATAATCAAACCGTAAACAAAGACGCATATTAACACTTTCAGTGCCAGATGGCGCTGTTTACTGTTACTGTTGAAAGGCCAGCACCTTTTAACATGGGGATATGTGGCTGTGTTTGCAGGCCTAAAGCTATATTATATATTATAGCTATGGATCTAATAATATAGTCGATTGTCATTGAGTTTCTTCCGGTCAAGATGCAAAAAACAGATCATTTTTCCATCCATACATTTCCGTTTTATACCATCGTGAATATGAGTGTAGTTTCAGGGTGGTCTGGTGTCATTTCCAAAATGACAGACACCAAGCCACATCGTTTCAAATGGAGTGCAATAGCGGCCGCAAGGTGTTAGGCGGCGGTATTGGACTTTTGAGATCTCAGACCCATCCCCAGTGATAACACAGGCTGCCGGCATGTCTTTATGAATGCAAATATCGAATAAAAGAAACAACGATGAAAACCAGACTCTTGTATGAAAGGTGCTATACAAACACAGTGTATTATTATTATTATTATTATTATTATTATTATTATTATTATTATTATTATTATTATTATTATTATTATTATTATTATTATTATTATTATTATTATTATTATTATTATTATTATTATTATTATTATTATAAATTATTATAGTTTGCTTCATTAATTAAAGGGTGTGAATTTAAGTGTTCTCTAGTGCCTTTTGTCCGCTTTAAGGTGGTGGTATACGTTAAAGGTTGTGGTGTCGAAGTAAAAAAATCCGTGCCCGCTTATGCGGGCACCTATCTGGGCTGAGCCCCGGATCTCCTACAATCCTAAATCCGCCCCTGCTTCTGACCAATAGAATATTATAAAAATATTGACATGTTAGAGAGAAATTCGCTTTGACTTATTTTCTCTCTTCACGAGCTCCACACTGCATCTATTTCACTGGTCCGTCCACGCGCCGGTCATGAGGGAGAACAACCTCTCTACGAACGCATTCGTGACGTTTCTCTTTAGACACATGACAGAAAGAGCCTTCAGATAATTCTCACCGGAGAAATCGAACCACTTCTCGAGGTAGATGATGGCAGACATGTAGAAAGATGTGAAGTCTGCTCTTGTCTTTGTTGCTCTCGCATCTGGGAAGTGGCGGAGAAGGACGCGTCTAAGAAGGAATCCGTGAGCCTTTGCATGGAGTTTCCCACGCAGGGTAGAGAGGATGGGGTAGACCTCGCATACAGTCACGTCATCCCCCAATAACCAATAACCAATAGCCAATAACAGCTTGCATATATAGTACCTGGCGCAAGCTGTTTATTGCAGCGCAACTTGAGCGACCGGAAATAAACAGCTTGCGCCAGGTATATATAATGCGCTTGTGCTGGTTATACTAGCTATGTTACATAACGTTACGTATGTAGTACTTGCGGTGCGTGCATTAGTGCATGTTTTGGGGATTAATGAGAGTACAAAAACAATAATTATTAATAATAATAATTATAATTAATAATAATAATAATAATAATAATAATAATAATAATAATAATAATAATAATAATAATAATAATAATAATAATAATAATAATAATAATAATAATAATAATAATAATAATAATAATAATAATAATAATAATAATAATAATAATAATAATAGTAATAATAATAATAATAATAATAATAATTGTTTATTGAATTGCGGGACATTTATTGAAATGCGGGACAATGTTCTTCTCTTGCGGCATGCGGGACAGAAGGCTGAAATGCGGGACTGTCCCGCACAAATCGGGACGTTTGGCCACGCTACATACGAGACCAGAAGAGCTGGTTGTACCAGACCAGAAGAGCTGGCTGTACCAGAAGAGACCAGAAGAGCTGGTTGTACCAGAAGAGACCAGAATAGCTGGTCATATGAGACCAGAAGAGCTGGTTGTACCAGAAGAGATCAGAAGAGCTGGCTGTATCAGAAGAGACCAGAAGAGCTGGTTGTACCCGCGGGAAGTCCACGGGAAGTGGGGGTGCTGAGATATTGATAGTTTTTGATTACATTTTTATTTTATTTTATATCATTTTTTTTTTATAAAATATATATATTATATAATTATACTTGTAGTTGTATTGTCTGCGAGACATCGCCACCACGCAACAAGTCAAAATGCTCGCTATCTGCAAACAGCTCCACTGTCTGTGTGTATACTCTGCTTTGGTCAAATCACATTTAGCGTGGGGCCTGAGAGTGCTGAGGCTGACGTTCTGCAGATGGATACTATTGAGTCAGAGCGTTCAACAGGGTCTGAAACATGTTATGAGGGGGTGCTGAGATAAGTGATATAATAATAACGTCATAGGTTTACCACTCTGGTAAACCAACACTCTCGTTCACTAGAGACCGCGCTCTCACGCTCAGCTCTGCGGAGCGTGCGAGACAAACATGTAACATCACAGCCCAGCTTACCCCAACTGTTGTGCCCTCCCTCTGCAATTCGTTCCCCGCATACATGATCGCCGACATGCAAAAGGTCTTCGAACACCCTCCCGGGGGCTCGGATAGTTCTGCTGGCTTGTTCACGCCAGGGAAACCGCAGATATATTCCTTTACTGCGAATTCAGCGTCCCAAAACTTCCAGGCTGAGTCTATTTTTTTTACCAACGGATTTCCAGTTCCGCGGTGACGCTTCCAGGCCGCGTCTATTCGAATCCCAACCAGTTCATGCGTCAGCTACACGCTGCTTTAATAACATTGCATTATCGAGACAGCGCCCCTATGAGGATCTGGCAATGAATTCCAAGAGTAGGGTAAATCTGCAGTGCCGCTCCGCTCTGTGACATTGAGTAGCCTCGGTTACAATGGAATAAAAGCCAAAACAACCTTGCAGTTGCAGTTACACTCCCCGCCAGCAGGGGGTGCTGCAGCCCCCGCCGCACCCCTAGTTGCCGCGTCCTTGGTTGTACCAGAAGAGACCAGAAGAGCTGGTTGTTCCAGAAGAGACCTGATAAGAGACCAGAAGAGCTAGTTGTACCAGAAGAGCTTGTATGGAGAATCTCACTGTTTCATATTGCTGTTGGAAGGATTTCCCCTAATGAAAATATTTATGAAATGTTCCACAGTGCCGGTATAAACGTGCTATAGATAACGTTTTCTTTTTGTAGTTTGTTTTTATCAAAAACTATTCATTCATATATATTTTTTTGTATTATACATGTATGCACATAGCATTTAGAACGGTGCAGAATAAAAGTATTGCTTTTCCCACCAAAAAATTATTGATTGATGAATTTATAATTTAATTTCCATATATTTCCATAATTTGAGAAGATTATATTTTGAAGACCTCTAAAAGAAAAGTTACCCATTTGTCAGGAAAAACATCCCTAGTGGTTAATTTCATGCCATTAGGGGTTCCCTAACCCTAACCCTAACCCTAACCCAACCTTAACCCTAACCCTAACCCCAACCCTAACCCTAACCCTAACCCTAACCCTAACACAAACGGGAATATAAGGGGTTACAATTCGGAAATCTTTGGAATCTTTGATAGATATGTTGAGTTAGGTTCATAGTGGTATTCATAAAAAAAGAATTGGAACGAAATATTACAAATTAAGTTTTTTATGACCTTGAACGTGATGCAATCTTTTCATTCACTGATGTGCCAACTCTGTCTAAAAAAATGTGGCGTTCGAAAAACGAATGCTGTTGTTACATGTATCCCCTCCCTACTTACCTGGAATGCACCTGATTGGATAAATGACATGCTGGTGCTCTAGTCAGTGTGACACCTAGTAGCTGAGTGTTATCTATAGCACCTTTAACTACCTCCCCCTCCCTTCTCAGTCGTTCGCTGTGCACTCACTCGGCTGGCAGGAAGTCGCAGAAGAAGAACTGGTGCCGGGGAGGAGTGGCCTCGCCGTCAACGATGCCATCCAGAAGCTGGCTCACCACTGGCCAAGTGAGGGGCGAGAGACTACAGCGGCGCGGGGAGGAGCTTGGGGCGAGGTGAGAGGGGGCGAGGTGAGACAGAGAGAGAGAGAGAGAGAGAGAGAGAGAGAGAGAGAGAGAGAGAGAGAGAGAGAGAGAGAGAGAGAATTAAACACTGAAAGAAAGATTGTATTGAATGACAAATGAATGAATAGAAGGAGTGACTGGGGAAAGAGTCACTTAATTTGAAAGAATGAAAGAACAAAGAATCAGAAGAATGACAAAACAAATGAATTAAGGGAAGAAATTATTAACATTTATGTATTTATTGTTTTTAATATCTTTTTGTTATATCCTTTCCATATATTTTAATCATTATATAATTTCTAATACCTTACTTTCAGTTTTAGATTTTTTTTCACATGTATATTTAAGCATTACATCACGCGCAGGAGTGGTTTGTGAAAAATAAACCATGCTTAGGGATGGTCGTTAGACCCCCTAGGCATGGTTTATTTTTCACAAATCACGACTGCAAGTGGTGTAATGCTTTTATACAACTGCCACATTCATCCAACCTTATTGCTATACAATAAACACACATTAATCGAAGATTTATTGAAAAAAACATCCGCCAAAAAAAGTAGTTCCCACAACAACAAAAAAGAGAAATTGCCTCCATGTGGAAGCAGATCGGAAGTGCATCCAACCAACTAACACATCCAACTGTCTTTCAACTAAGACATCCAACCAACTAACACATCCAACTGTCTTTCAACTAATACATCCAACCAACTAACACATCCAACTGTCTTTCAACTAAGACATCCAACCAACTAACACATCCAACTGTCTTGCAACTAAGACATCCAACCAGGGGTGTAAAGTACTTGAGTAATTGTACTTCATTACA
Source organism: Notolepis coatsorum (assembly GCF_963971535.1). Lineage (NCBI taxonomy): Eukaryota > Metazoa > Chordata > Actinopteri > Aulopiformes > Paralepididae > Notolepis > Notolepis coatsorum. Next base: position 85,628,804 of record NC_140172.1, read on the forward strand.
ATACTTAAGTACTGTTTTGGGGGATTTGTACTTTACTCAAGTATTATTAGGTTTGTATACTTTGTACTTTTACTCCAATACATTTCAGAGAAAGAAAACATACTTTTTACTCCTTACATTTAAAATGCAGACCTACAAAGTACAAAGTAAAAATCTCACAGGTCCAACCATTTTAATTAGTATATTTTAATTGTTTATCTGGCCGAACTAACGTTAACATTATTAATCCTGCGACCGCAGGTAAACAGCCAATCAAATCCCCATCGATGGAAAATGAACCCGCCCATACCCATGCTGATTGGTCCTTGTGCAACACTAGAAAGCGGGGATCTTTGATTAAACACCTGCTATCAGAAGAATAGACAGTCAGATCCACATTATGCTGTGGTTAATATTGTGATATTATTCAGGGTACTCCAGTATTCTGTCTTTAATATTGTGATATTATTCACGGTACTCCAGTATTCTGTCTTTAATATTGTGATATTATTCCGGGTACTCCAGTATTCTGCCTTTAATATTGTGATATTATTCAGGATAATCCAGTATGCTGTGGTTAATATTGTGATATTATTCAGGATACACCATTCTGTTTTTAATATTGTGATATTATTCATGCTGTGATGTGAATGCCGTCCATGTTAGTTTACCTTCAATGGAGAAGTGCATTAAATAATTGTAATGCAAAAAAAATGTCCTCTGTTCTTTCATTTCAGCATTGTCTATCGCAGAACACATTCCATTGTGGGCAGAGTGTATGCTTGGTTTCATTCCAGCCTTGCCTAAACACCAGCTGATGATTTCACTAATTGGCTCACCTCTTCAACTAACTCACCTGGTGCAATCAATGTATAGTTCAAATGAAAACTTGGCCCACGATGGAATGAGTTTGAGACCCCTGGTCTATCCCTTTAAAAAAAAATTACTTTTACTTTTTAGTACTTAAGTACATTTAAAAGTAGGACTTTTTTACTTTTACTCAAGTGTGTTTTTAGCCAGATACTTTGACTTTTACTTGAGTCAGATTTTGAGACGGTACCCATACTTTCACTTAAGTATAATTTCTGGGTACTTTTTACACCCCTGCATCCAACCAACTAACACATCCAACTGTCTTTCAACTAAGACATCCAACCAACTAACACATCCAACTTTTCTTTAGTTTTTAATTATGAAGTTAGCGGTTGTTATTGGAATGATTGATTGATTGATTGATTGAACATTTTATTACCAGATGCAGAATGGGTACAATACAGTACGGCTCAATACACACAATTGTTAAGGGAATGCAGACCTACTTTCTATAGAACTTCATTCTTAGATGCTTCTATAGAAAGTAGGTAAAACAAATTAAAAAGTTTTCTTTGCCCTATAGGGAAAAAAAGGTTTTCTTCGCCCTATTTCTTTCTTTCTTTTTTTAAACGTACTTTAGAGGGCCTAAACTTAACCAGTTGGAAACCAGGCGTACAGTAATAAAATTAGCAATCAACCAATCAATCAATTCAATAGGCCATGCTCACTTAAAACAGCGCAACACCCAGCTCTCTCTCAGTCTGACTTTCCTCCGCCGTTGCAGACAGGAGTGTGTGTGTGTGTGTGTGTGTGTGTGTGTGTGTGTGTGTGTGTGTGTGTGTGTGTGTGTGTGTGCGCGCCAGACAGTGTGAGAGTGAGCTCTGCAGTCAGGGGGAAGGTAGAATATATTTTTTTAAATTGCAAATAATCAATCAATCAATCCGCGATTTTTCTTTTGTTCCACAATGACTGATGACTCATAGATTACACAATCCAACATTGTGTAAGAGACTAAGACATTCGCCGTGACAGAATCTGTTTATATTTAGTCGTTATGACGCTATCAACATATCCATTTGTTAAAGATTATTGTCCGCCATCTTGTTTTTTCGGCGGAGTGATTGTAATTCGGTTGTGGGCGGGTCCTGGGACCAAGAGTGTGGATCATGACAGATACATACGTGTAAATTGACTGTTTCAGCCAATTAGAATCGAGAAATTTGCATGCCGTTGTATAATTGTATATATTTAACATTATAATTATATTTTGCTTTTGTAAATCTCTCAACCCCCCCACCTCTCTCTCTCCTAAGGGGCGGGACATGACACTCATCCTAAGGAGAGACACACTCAGCCTTGTGGACCCCGTCGGCCACGCCCCTCTTCACTGTCAGCCAATCGTGGACATCCGTGTCTGGGGCGTGGGCTGCAACAATGGCAGGTTCGGCCAATCAGGACAGAGATGGGCAAAAGAGAGAGAGAGAGAGAGAGAGAGAGAGAGAGAGAAAGAGAGAGAGAGAGAAGAGAGAGAGAGAGAGAGAGAGAGAGAGAGAGAGAGAGAGAGAGAGAGAGAGAGAGAGAGAGAGAGAGAGAGAGAGAGAAATAATGAATAAACGAGAAGAAAAACAGGATGAACTATGAACAGCAAGAACAAAAGAAAGAAAGAAGGAAAGAAAGAAAGGGTTGATGGTTGAGAGACAGAGTGAAAAAAATTACAAAATAAATAATGTTGAAGGGTGACTTTTTTAACACACTATTTGTAACTGAGGGGTACAATTCCCTGACTGTATTACTAGATATGATACTTACTACCACTACCTTTGTACTTAATATTCGGCCACCCAGTACACGGCATAAATATATTATCATGAACACTCTCACGTAGATGAAACGGATCCAACACAAATGTACGAATTAGAAACAGGTCTTTATTTCCTACACAGCGATGGTGTGTAGAATAAGCACTTAATCACTTAATTACATTTATGAATTGAAATAGTATGCACTTTTATGGCAAGGAGTATTCGTCGGTATATCAATAGAGAATGTCCAATCTCTGAAGGCGCAGGTGGTAAATATACGACCTGGAATAGTTAAGGAATAACAGCAATGATACTTTAATGATTATAGGCTGGATACACTAGAGGGGGTTAATCCGGTCGCTTGTAAGCCGACAGGAGTAGGAGGGGGGGGGGGGTAGAATCCAGCTGCCTCGTCCGGCCAAGGGTATCCCAGGTGAACCCACTGTAGTGCCGTTCAATGCGCCGGCGATCCTTGGACCACAGATGAAAGCAGGTGGACTCTTTGTGGGCCGGCTCTCTCCGGTCCACGGGGGAGAGACGTGAAGAGACCTTGTCTTGCAGAGCGTCTCCTCACCTTGCGTCCTCTCCAGGGGGGGGGGGTTCCAACACACGGCAGTGTCGGGGGTCTTTATCCATGGAATAATCAAAGTATCCAAAGCATAATCCGTGCCTGGGAAGGCGGGCTGTCGTCGGTAGAATAATCCGGTATACAGGTCCACTCGCTCGTCGGCTCTGGGGCTCCTCGGGTGCAGCTTCACATAGGGTCAACCACCCTGGGTAAGCAGCCAGTTCTCTGCCCGAAACGATGGGGTACTGACTACGGTAGTATTCTCACCGCACGAAGCACTATATATTAACAGACTATTATTAGCTTAATAGACTACGTCCAACTCGACGATATAGTGCCAAATATGACTATTCAAATATTAATATACACGATGTCTCAATACCGATGGTAGGCGAACTTGGCCTTACTCCCACACGTGGCGTCGCGGGGAGGCTTTACGTCTGTGACTCTATTGGAGGGTAAGAAACTGGACTGAAAAGAAAGTCCTACTTTAGTAGCGCAGTATATATACGCACTATGAACAAATAGTCCCATTAGTGGTGCGGTAGCCAAATTCCTACGCGGAACTAGGACTTGTTCGTACATGTCGAGCGGTACGTTTGAACTGGGTCTGAGGGGTATGGCAGCCTGGCACCAAGGTCTCGACCAATAGTAGAATGGAGACTATTATGGGATGTTCAGTAGGCTAGAATGGATATTCAATGCATATTGTACAAGGAATATACAAGGGATATCAGGGAATATTAGAGAATATACAAATACAATTAAATATATATATATAAATAAATATATATATTCGGTTTAATCTGGCCCTTCACAACAGCCACCCCCTGAATAGGTCCCAGACCTAATCAGTTAAACAGAGACAGATTAATCGCGTTGTCTATTTACACATAAGGGTTTGCTGTAGGGGTCAGTCAACTTCACAAAGTCATAGGGTTGTAGGGTCATGGTCATCATCGATTGTGTCTGGGAGTCGAGGCAGTTCTATGAGCCTTGCCACGGGACGGGTGTAAGTGCGACCCTGGACGAGCACTTCAGCTGCTCGGACCTTGCCGTCGGCACCGGTGATCACTTTGCTTACGCGGCCGGCCGGCCACATAGCTCTGGGCAGTGATTGATCAATAATCATGACGACTGTTCCTTCTGTCAAATTGTCTCTCTCCTTTACCCACTTCTGGCGGGTCTGTAGAGACGGTAGGTAGTGCAGTAGGAAATTGTTCCAAAACTTGTCGGCTAATACTTGGCTGTACCTCCACATTCGTCGGCCGTTCGCTTCTTCAGGCCGGTACATTGTCTGTGGTAATGCAGGATCTAGCCGCCCCATCAGGAGTGTGTTGGGGGTTCTGCGTAGGCGACCACCCACTCTGATGAGGGTATGAGCGTCGCTCTCGGGGGCCAGATGAATTAATCTGCTGTCGGATGGGACGGGCTTTCCTCCCTGTAGACAGGCCAATTCATCGGGGAACGAGTCTCTCTGGGCTCGCTGCAGTAGAAGCAATTCTGCTTCCTCGTAGTTAGCTGCTGACATATCAGCGGGGGACTTGCACTCCGGGTGGTACCGCAGGAATGTTCTTTGTTGTGCACTCTCTATGGACGTGCAATCGTTTATGTTAGGGTCGGTGGAGGCTACGGTGCTCAATCCACAGAACACAGACTTCTTAATTTCCACCTCCTCTGGACTTGCTTCCCTCGGGATAGGCATGGGCCACTGTCCTTCCGGGAGTCTTAGGAATGCGGGGCCGTCACTGTAGACATTGCGACGGGTGAGGTCATCCAGGGGCATCCCCCGGGTGATGACGTCAGCTGGGTTCTGTTTTGTATCAACGTAGCGCCACTCTGTTTCTCCGGTTAACTCTTCGGTTAAGTCTTGAATCTCGGTGACTCTGACTCCCACGAAGACTTTGTACTTGCATGAGTCCGATTTGATCCAGGCGAGTACCGTCGTGGAATCTGACCACAGGATTGTTCTAGACACCGGTATGGTGAGCTCACGTTGGATGAGCGTGGCTAGGTGCGCTCCGGCTAGGGCTGCGCAGAGCTCTAGACGTGGGATAGATTGTTGCTTGCGTGGGGCTATTCTCGAGCGGGCGAGGACAAATGCTGTGTAGATCTCTCCCCCCTGGTCTTGGGCCCGCAAGTAGGCTACTGATCCGTATGCGACCTCTGAGGCGTCACTGAAGACGTGTAAGTCCATTTTACATGTCTCTGGCCTCACCGTGGGTGGGAAGTAGCTTCGGCGCATATTAACGCCTGGGAGTGAGTGGAGCTCCATCTCCCACTCTCTCCAGGTGGATGCAAGGTGTGCGGGAATGGGGTCGTCCCAGCCCTGGTCCTTGTCCCACAATGCTCGTACAATCATTTTTGCCCTGGTGGTGTACGGTAGAATACATCCTAGCGGGTCATATTGTCGGGCGAGTGTTGTGTACACACTCCGTCTGGTGGTCGGCGCCGCCGCCGGCCTTCCCTGCTCCGTAGTCAGGGGCTTGTGTCTGTAGTGAAGCGAATCTGTTTTGAATCGCCACACCAATCCCAGGGTCATCTCCTGGGCTTCTCCCGGGATTGTAGCCATCCAGGTCTCGCTGCTGGCTGCCTTGTCCTCGGAGGAGAGGCTGCGCAGTACTTGCGGATCGCTGCTGGCCCACTGCCTGAGATCAAAGCCGCCTTTGATCAATGAGGCGCAGAGTTTAATCAGGAGAGCCTCGGCTTCTTCCTGGGTTGAAAGGCTTTGTAGACAGTTGTCTACGTAGAAGCTGTTCTTTACGCTGTGTCGGACCTCTTCTTCCGCTGCTGGGTCCTCTGCTACATGTTTCTGTAGTGCAAATGTCGCACAGCAGGGGCTGCACGTCTTTCCGAAGGGGAGGACTTCCCATTGGTAGATGGCTGGGTGCTCATCTCCTGGCTTCTCTCTCCATAGGAACCGTAACAGGGGCTTGTCCGCCTCTACTAATCTCACCTGCAGGAACATTCCTTTAATGTCCCCGCTGATGGCCACCTTTTCCTGGCGGAAGCGGAGTAGAACGCCGAGTAGGGAGGGGCCGAGTGTGGGACCGGGCAGTAACTCTTTATTCAGATTTTGGGATCCGATCTGGTAGCTGCAGTTAAATACTATGCGGTCTTTACCGTTGTGATGGACCTTGTGGTGGGGCACGTACCACGATTCAGTGGTCTGGTCAGCCTCTTTAATGTCCATCTTTGTGACGTGTCCCGCTGTGATGAGCTTCTCAATCTCAGCGCGGTATACACTCTATTGGGCGGGGTTCTTGGCTAAGCGCCGCTCCGTGTTCAGCAGGTACCGTTCTGTGGCGTCTGTCTTGGCGTGGAAAGTAGGCATTCCTTCTCGCCGCAGGAGTGGCGTGGCGTATCTCAACACGCCGTTGACCGGGACTCTCTTGGTCCCTGTCTCGAGGAGGTGAATGGCGTAAATGTCATCTTTAGAGCGAATGTCTTTCTTTCCGTTCTTAAAGGGCATTTGTTCCAGGGTCCATAGCCGCTCTACGTGTTGCAGGAGTGCGGTTTCTCCCTCTGTGACTCGGGAGTGGAGACATCTAGTGGCTGTACTTCGGTTGAGAGATTTGGCGAGCGGGCCTTGGAGAGTCCATCCCAAACGGGTCTCGACTGCTGCAGGACAGCCTCGGGGTCCGGTATGAACCCGGTCTATCGGGACAATGAGGTCTGCATGGTCGGAGCCTATCAACAGGGTCGGCATAGCATTGTCTATGAGCGGGATCGGTAACTTGCGCAGATGTGCATATTTCTCCATCAGCTTGGCGACGGGGTATGTGTACCGCGACAGTCCTATTTCTTGGCTGGTGAAAGCGTCTGCAATCTGGTACCGTCGCTCAGGCTGGCCGCTTGCTGCGATAGAGAATGAGACATTCTCGCCCTTTATCGTCTTCAAATCTCGTCTTATTGTCCGAATTGTCATTTGGGTTTCGCTTCCCCGCAGCCCTAGCTGGGCCGCAGCGGAGGCGAGCAGCAGGGTCTTCTCTGACCCGTCATCGAGGACGGCGTAAGTGTCCAGGACTTTATTCTGGTAGCTTAGTGTCACACGCACTACTTTTAGGAGTACTCGGGCTCCACTGCTGCTGGCGGGATCGATGTACATGACGCTCGCTTTGCGGCTGGATGGTGCAGGTGAAGGGCGCCGTCTGTTACTGTCGTGAAGTATGTCCAGATGGGCTCCATCGCACTTGGTGCACCTTTTCTTTAAGCGGCATTCGGCTGCCATGTGTGAGCGCGCACAGCGAAAACAGCGCTTGTTGGACTTTATCCATTGACCTGCTTCCTCCGCGTTCAGCTTGGGGAAGGAGTCACATTGCGCTAGCCAGTGTTCTTTCTCACAGTAGGGGCACACTATCTTCCACTTCTCCGTTCTGGAGGGGGTACTGTGGCTCCTGCTGCTCGGTACTGACTCCGATTGGTGCATCACAGTCACCGATCTTCTTACATCATTTAGTCGTCTGGTTCCTTCTCTGGAGCCAGGGGTGCTCCGTCCGAATGTATCTAGCCGTAGGCTGCTGACTTCTCTCGCCAGGAAGTCTGCTAGATCGAGGAGGTTCGGTTCGGGGCCATTCGGGTCTCTGTGGTCCCTCTGCCGCCTAAAGCACTCCTGACGAGCGGGCGGCAGCTTCTCCAGAATCCTTTCCACATTTGAGTTGGCGTAAAGTTCATACTTCCCCTTCTCTCTTTGCGCTCCCAACATCCCTACCAGGGACTGCACTCTGATGGACAGGTCGTCCAGTGCTCGATTGTCTATTGCTGGGGGTAAGCGGTCGATGTGTCGGATCTCCTGGATCACGTAATCCCATATGCGCCCATACCTCTGGTCCAATGCTACCAGCGCTGCTGTGTATGGGGTGGTGGAAGTCGCGTAGGCGAGCGCTATATTATGTGCGCGGGGCACCTTTAAGTGCTGCAGTAGGATGGCGTATTTGTGGCGTTCATCCAATACATCCACCAACATGGTCTCCAGACACATGCGGAGTTCTGTATACTGGGCCCGGTTCTCTTGGGTGAAGTCGGGTACCATAGGCGTGCCAATGTATGACGCTGACTGTGGATACATCGGCGAGCGTTGGGGGAGAGGCCTCCTAGGCGAGTCTCCTCCCGCTCCTTGGTATGGGCTGGTACCGGCAGTGTACCATGGCCCGCTTGTCCAGGTGCTGTTCCTCGGTGCGGGTCGTGCGTCGTGCTCACCCGTGTATAGAGTCGGGGGTCTGTAGCGCAGCTCCGCGGGAGTATAGCCTGGGCTGTACCGGACCTCCTGGTCCGGTAGAGTACTGTGCTGTCTTCGGGCGTGGTTCTCCTCCTCTTCCTCTTCGTCTTCAGTTAGGTCATCCAGTGCTTGTAGTCTCTGGTTTAGCCTCTCCACAGGATATGCTGCTCCTTCCCGGTTGCTAGGTCTCGCTTGGACCGGTGGGGGGAGGTGGTCTGTGGGGGGTATGGACCTCGTCTGTTGGTCAAGTTCAGGGTTGTTTACTCGGCTAGGGGATGCCGCCCTGGAGGTGTGTCTAGACGAGTTCCTGGAGCCTCTGGCGGAGGGAGAGGGTGTTGTCCGTCTGATCAGCTGTTCTATTAGTTGCGCTTGCTGTCTGTCGCGCTCTGCGTCCCGTAGAGCACCAGCAGCTGCTCGCTGGCTGTCTGCTCGGTCTCGGGCCACATTCTCTTCCATCTGAATGCGTCTTATTTCTAGACGTATATGCTCTTCTTCGCTCCGCTGCTGGATCTGCAGTCGGTCGCGTTCAGCAGCGGCGTTCAGGCTGATGAGGAAGGCCTGCTGTAGGGTCCTCTCTGACTCGCTGGGAGAAGGCGGTTGTATAGGGGAGCCTTCCCTCGGGGTACTCCTTGCGGAGCCTTGGAGCTCTATCTCCACGGTGCTCTCCCCGTTCTCTCTCGGTAGCGTTGTATTCCTCCCGGGACTCATCGGGGACTACTTCTTCAGTACTGGTGGGGTGTGAAGTCATGTCTGGTTCCCACTGGTCCCCACCGTGAACTTGGTCAGTTACATTAGAGCCCGTAGGGGCCTCTATGGTCGGGGTAGTCTGGGCGTTGGGGTTAGACATACTTTTACTTTCTAGTTTTACCGCGTTTACTGTTAGTAGAAGACTAGGTTGTTGACTGACAGCGTAAGCCTCTAAGTACTGAGGGAGCCGTCGTTCGCGCTGCGGGCGTTGGTTAGGAGGATCGTTTCGTGGAGTGTTCATAATAGGCCATTTCAATATTAATAACACTATATTAATATTACACTAATTACCCTCCGGCTCGAAGGACCAATTGTAACTGAGGGGTACAATTCCCTGACTGTATTACTAGATATGATACTTACTACCACTACCTTTGTACTTAATATTCGGCCACCCAGTACACGGCATAAATATATTATCATGAACACTCTCACGTAGATGAAACGGATCCAACACAAATGTACGAATTAGAAACAGGTCTTTATTTCCTACACAGCGATGGTGTGTAGAATAAGCACTTAATCACTTAATTACATTTATGAATTGAAATAGTATGCACTTTTATGGCAAGGAGTATTCGTCGGTATATCAATAGAGAATGTCCAATCTCTGAAGGCGCAGGTGGTAAATATACGACCTGGAATAGTTAAAGAATAACAGCAATGATACTTTAATGATTATAGGCTGGATACACTAGAGGGGGTTAATCCGGTCGCTTGTAAGCCGACAGGAGTAGGAGGGGGGGGGGGGGGTAGAATCCAGCTGCCTCGTCCGGCCAAGGGTATCCCAGGTGAACCCACTGTAGTGCCGTTCAATGCGCCGGCGATCCTTGGACCACAGATGAAAGCAGGTGGACTCTTTGTGGGCCGGCTCTCTCCGGTCCACGGGGGAGAGACGTGAAGAGACCTCGTCTTGCAGAGCGTCTCCTCACCTTGCGTCCTCTCCAGGGGGGGGGGTTCCAACACACGGCAGTGTCGGGGGTCTTTATCCATGGAATAATCAAAGTATCCAAAGCATAATCCGTGCCTGGGAAGGCGGGCTGTCGTCGGTAGAATAATCCGGTATACAGGTCCACTCGCTCGTCGGCTCTGGGGCTCCTCGGGTGCAGCATCACATAGGGTCAACCACCCTGGGTAAGCAGCCAGTTCTCTGCCCGAAACGATGGGGTACTGACTACGGTAGTATTCTCACCGCACGAAGCACTATATATTAACAGACTATTATTAGCTTAATAGACTACGTCCAACTCGACGATATAGTGCCAAATATGACTATTCAAATATTAATATACACGATGTCTCAATACCGATGGTAGGCGAACTTGGCCTTACTCCCACACGTGGCGTCGCGGGGAGGCTTTACGTCTGTGACTCTATTGGAGGGTAAGAAACTGGACTGAAAAGAAAGTCCTACTTTAGTAGCGCAGTATATATACGCACTATGAACAAATAGTCCCATTAGTGGTGCGGTAGCCAAATTCCTACGCGGAACTAGGACTTGTTCGTACATGTCGAGCGGTACGTTTGAACTGGGTCTGAGGGGTATGGCAGCCTGGCACCAAGGTCTCGACCAATAGTAGAATGGAGACTATTATGGGATGTTCAGTAGGCTAGAATGGATATTCAATGCATATTGTACAAGGAATATACAAGGGATATCAGGGAATATTAGAGAATATACAAATACAATTAAATATATATATATAAATAAATATATATATTCGGTTTAATCTGGCCCTTCACAACACTATTAATTAACTTACCTATTTCTCTTGCATGAAGATTAATTTCCTAAACCCTTAATTCTTTCGTTTTCTTTTGAATGTCAAGTAACTCGCTTTCTTTCTTCCTTCCTTTTCTGTTACTGCCACTCCTCCCCTCAAACACAGAGACAGGTAAATCATCACCCTCTTTTCTCCTGTTTTTTAACCCAAAAACAGACGACAGACAGACTGAACCAAAGACAAGACCGACAGACAGACTGAACCAAAGAAAGACTGACAGACAGACTGAACCAAAGACAGACCAACAGACAGACTGAACCAAAGACAGTCATAGTTTGAAAAATACTATTTAGAAGATTATCTTTTCACCATAAACTGCCCTAGATGATGTACCAGCGGTGGACAACATGGTGAAGAGCCCAAGTGTTTCAACTAAACAGGGTGAAACTTGCTTCTTGTCTTGGAACATGGGTGGTCGTGAGACATTCCAGTCATATCTTTTGTCGCATTCGCATCTTCAAAGGGAGTTCCCGTGTCGTGTTGGCGTAGTTTATTAGCTAGCAAAATGATTTTCAGTGACTTCATTGAGTTGCTTTTATATATATATATATATATATATATATATATATATATATATATATATATATATATATATATATATATATATATATGCGGTATATGTCCAGAGTCACAGTGAGACAGTGTTCAGGTTGGACTATGAACACCATAGTCCAATTTTGTCCATGTTCCTGCCTCTTCCCTGGAGCTAAGAAGTGTTAGATTCGATTAGATTCAAATGTATTGTCATTATATAGCACAAGTAAGGTACAACTAAAAGCGGTTTGGCATCCAACCAGAGTGCAAATGTAGCAGCAAAAGTGCAACAGCAATATCACATCAGGAAATCAAATTCAAGCCTTGGAAACTGAACAGCGAGGATGGAAGCTAGTATTTGTCCGGTGGAAGTAGGATGCAGAGGATTTATAGCACGATCGACTTTATCATTGGGAGATTTGGGGATTTGTTGGTGGAGTTTGCGAAAAGCAGTAAATGAGATGTCAGAAGAAGCATTGAAAGGCAGTCAGTGGATTTGGTTGAGGAGAAATAATGTCAGCTGGGGGCCAAAGTAGGGTAAGAGCAGGGGTGTAAAAAGTACCCAGAAATTATACTTAAGTGAAAGTATGGGTACCGTCTCAAAATCGTACACAAGTAAAAGTCAGAGTATCTGGCTAAAAACACACTTGAGTAAAAGTCAAAAACGTTTCTACTTTTAAATGTACTTAAGTACTAAGTACTTTTTCATGTTTTGCATGTCAAAATACACTATAATATTTGGGCAAAAAAATCCAGGGAGAGTGTGTATTTTTGGAGCAAAGGGGCCTCCCTTTGACCTCTTTGGATCAATGGGTTTTAACAGATTGTTGGACTAATTGGCTTTCGGTCAAATGGGAACTATTAAGCTTTAAGAATAATGTTCTGTCTGACCTATGGACAGTCCCCACATTGCCACCCAAATTTTTTCTAAACTTTAGAAGTTGTCATGTTTGCTCTTTAATGTCCACCAGTGGAGGCTGCTGACCAAATTTTTAGGTGAAGCACAAATTATTATATTATATATTAAATTATATTTTTTAAACATCCCCAACGCTGCAACACCCCCATTCCTCCCAGGTGTCAGGCTCCTCATTCGCTTCCATTCATTTTGGGGACCATGTTTAAATATCATCCTTCTGAAGTATAAACAAACTATACTGCTGTGACGATTTCAATAAAACAGACCATTCTGAGTCAATGGTATGCAGTGGCGTTGCGCAATATGTCGGGGCCCCCCCGCAGGGCAGACCACTCCCCTAAATCAAACCAAGCAGACCATGTACAGTATACAGTGGTTCGGCGGCCCGATCAAACCAAGCAGACCATGTACAGTATACAGTGGCTCGGCGGCCCGATCAAACCAAGCAGACCATGTACAGTATACAGTGGCTCGGCGGCCCGATCAAACCAAGCAGACCATGTACAGTATACAGTGGCTCGGCGGCCCGATCAAACCAAGCAGACCATGTACAGTATACAGTGGCTCGGCGGCCCCTGATCAAACCAAGCAGACCATGTACAGTATGGCTCGGGCCCATCAAAAAATAACACAGTATGCTATGACTGGCCCCTGTAAATGTCCTAACACAACCCCCTCAATGTACAGTAAATGACCAAGTATGGTTTTGTCAATATTCCAATGTACAGTTTTGTTTGTACAGTTGTACAGTGTATGTCCCCCACCCCCACCTCCAATGTACAGTCCCGTCCCCCCCCTACCCAACCTCCTCCAATGTACAGTTTCTACGTCAAATGTATATACTCCCTTTTCTGGACTATTTTTATATCACAAACAGTACTGTATTTGCAAGTCTGGTACATGTCATAAATGTATAGATGTAGCAGTACTGTCTATCTGTATGTTATGTATGTCATATATGTTATGATGAATTGAAAATGGGGGACCCTGATGTAAACAAGACGAAAGTCTTTCTCTGGTCTGCATCGCCTTAACAATTGTATGTATTGAGCTGTACTGTACTGTACCCATTCTGCAATCTGTTAATAAAGTTTTACAATTCAATTCAATTCAATTCACGGCAGAATGTGTAGACAATAGACAGACAGTGAAAACAAAGTTCTCCTCCAAGTCCTGTGGGTATTGTCTCCTCAACGTTTCTGCAGCTGAGCGAATTGCAGTTCTGCTCAATGAATGAATCCGAGAGGAATCCGAATTTCCCCTCTAACTAGTGCTATATGCTTCATTGCGTCATTAATAAAGTTTTCAATCAATCAATCAAACAATGCCGTTTGTTTAGACATTCACAAGACTTGCATAACGTTACAACTGCACGACAGCAGTTTAAACAACAACATTATTATTGTCCCTTACCTTAGATGAGCCGCGCCTGCTGCATGCATCCCACAACGTCATCTTTTCCATTCATTCATTCCAGATAGGGCCATGGAGAGGCATTGTTGTTATTGATATCATCTTCATCAATGCCATCATGTTTAGACATTCACAAGACTTGCATAACGTTAACATAACGTTAGCTAGCAAGCAAGCTAGTCGACAATATCTCCTTCCTCCATTGCAACGCTATCTACAGTACTAGAGAATTCAAAGTGCCCGCGAGGCGATGACGTTGTTGTTGTTGTCACGTTTAGCTTTTATTGCAGGTGTATATATATATCATCAAACGATGCACAATAAGTTCATGAACAATAACAAAACACTCCACCCTGGGCCTGATAGTTGCGGTGGTAGCCCTTTAGCTACGTTAGCCCCAACAAGTTATCTTCTTAAACTGAGATACAAATTATTTTGTAAACAAGCTCGCTGCAGAGCCGCAGTACGGCACAAGATAAACCATTATCTGATTGGGCCACAAGGCTGTCAATCATGCTAGCTGCAGAGCCGCAGAGCAGCAAAAGAGAAACCATTAGCTGATTGGATAACAAGGCTGTCAATCATTCAATCCACCATTCAATGGCAAGAGTTTAACTGCACAGACCGTGCTTAGATGACGTTAATAGCCTATTTTGATTGGCTATTATTTATTATTTATTTAACCCTGGTCAACCTGTGCAGATATTCTGCATGAATAATTACTGCAGTGCAGGCCTGCTCAGAGCGGTCAATTTTGGGCATTTTTGAAGAAAAAATTAATTCACTGGCATTTTTTTTACAGAGGAAAACATTTATAATAAAATAATAATAATAATAATAAAAAAAAATATATATATGTATATGTAAATTAATAATAATTATGAATTATGAGTGAATTTGTATTTCACGTGTTGTCATAGAGAAACCTCCACTGAATTGTCCACTATGTGTGTTTGTGTGCGTGTGATTTGAACACAGGGACTTTGCCTTTGTGTCCAGCGATAAGGACTCCAGTATGTTGAAGTGTCATGTGTTCCGATGTGACGCGCCTGCCAAAGCCATCGCCACTGCGCTTCACCAGATGTACTGCAAGGTGAGGTATTAGTTAAGTAGTTATGTAGTTAGTTACTACAGTCTGTGTGGGAGTCCAGGGTGGCCTGGCTGGCAAACATACCAGTCCGTGTGTTGGAACCGGTGCTTCACCAGATGTACTGCAAGGTCAGGTAGTTAGTTATGTGGCTAGTTAAGTAGTTAGTTAAGTAGTTAGTTAAGTAGTTAGTTAAATAGCTAATTAAATAGTTAGTTAAGTAGCTAGTTAAGAAGGTAGCTAGTATAAAAGTATGTGTGTGTCCCCCACAATTATTATTAATGAATGTATCATTAAAAAACCTTTTGCAGGTCTAAAATTAATGTTGTTGGTTACATGTTGCGTACATGAATCCCCTCCCTACTTCCCCATGTGGAATGCACCTGATTGAATAAATTACATGCTGGTGCTCTAGTGCAACATACGTTAGCTACATAAAATGATCTATAGCACCTTTAAGTAGCTGCTTAAGTAGTTAGTTAAGTAGCTAGTTAAGTAAGTTAGTTAACATGTTTTCAACAGCACGCTAATAAAGACATTAACACTTACTGCTACTTAAAGGTAGAATCTGTAATGCTGTGAAAACTGTGACCTCTAGGCAATAGAGCGCCTCTGGTATTGCACTTTGTTAATCGCTTTGGATACAAGTGTCAGCTAAATGACTAAATGTTAATGTTTACATATTTCTTTTGGTCTGTTGTGTGAGTTGGAGTTTAGTAACTTATTATACTGTGAATTTCTCTAGACCTCTCTTGTAGAGCCTGAGGTATAGCCAGCAGGAACAACCCCTCCCCTCTATAGAAACCCAACTCCAACCCACACATCAGATTCATATGTCTAATGAAGCTGTCTAAATTCCAGATCATGTCAGAAAAGGCCTTGTCGACACACCCCTCTAACTCATCTGTGGCTCGTTCACTCACCATGGAGAGCATCTCACCAGAGGATCTGCCCCGGCAAGGTACTTTTGCAAACAGAACATAATGGGGCCATAGGCTGAAGTCGTATCTAGTACAGGTCCAAAGTTGATAACAATACCACAGAAAATTTGCGTTTTACACAGGTTTTTCCAATGGTATGTATAGGTATGTTTATCCAAAATGGCCATTGGCACCAATGAAGTAATGCACTCAGCAGATGTTGAACTAATCTGGACCTTTACGCAGAGAGAAACCATATATATCCTGGGAAACATCCCTCAAGTCGGGTATCGTCGTTTCCAGAATTTCATTGGCTACAAAAATGGTCAATCATTTTCACTGTCAGAGGTGATTTGTCCGGTCACCGGGAGGCGAAACCGTAGGTGGTCACCTTTTCTAAACTTTCGGGTTGTTTCCATCTCATGGCTATAATTTTTTTGGCTGCTGTAACTGTAAGCTGTAAGGGTGTGGATGTAGCGGCTGAGCCCACGGAACCCCATGCGCCTTGAGCACCACCCTTAGCTGTAAGTAAAAGGATGCGCTGGAGAGGTCATAAAAATCAGGCTAAGCGTCTCCGAATAAAGCCACAGTGTACTAGCACGTCATATATTTTTGTAGATGATGGGCCAGGACGTTGGCAAATATTTTGAGGTCAGCACAGAGGATACTTAGGGGTCTGCGGTGTGTTTAACCCCCCTGTGTTCCAGATTAGTGTGTTCAAATGAGCTATAGTCGTATCTGTATGTGTATATGTCAACATACCACAGCAGCCAAGCAAGGATAGAGGAATGTGGGTCCTGAGAGGTCCAGTCCATCTGTAATATACCCTTAATACTGGAGGAAGAACAATTACAATAAAGACAATAAAGTGAATCGAGCGCCTCTATAGCACATATGAAGCAGATAGTAGACAGTAGACAAGGCCCCCGGGTGTACAAAAAACTATACACATAGAGCACAAAAGTGCTCCACATCTATACACCATGGAACATAATCAAGATACTCATTTATTTATTATATGGTAATTTGTTATGTATTCTCCACTTGCACAATGTGGGGGCGGCATATCCGGTTACGTCTTACGCCTTCCGGTCCCATCACAATACATAAATATTATTAATAATATTATTATAATATTAAACCTCACCTAGACCCACTCCAGTTCGCCTACCAGGCCCGACTGGGGGTAGAGGATGTTGTCATCTACCTGCTGAACCAAGCCTACACTCACCTAGACAAGCCGGGGAGCACTTGGTTTTGATACCATACGGCCTGGGCTGCTGGGTGAGAAGTTGGAGGCGATGCAGGTGGAGGCCCCCCTTCCCCTTGTGTCCTGGGTTGTTGACTATCTGACGGGCAGACCACAGTATGTTCGCCTACAGAGCTGTGTGTCGGACAGACTGGTCAGCAACACCGGGGCCCCGCAGGGGACAGTCCTCCTCTTCACAGTCTACACCAATGACTTCCACTATCGGTCAGAGTCCTGCCACCTTCAGACGTTTTCAGATGCCTCTGCGATAGTGGGATGTACTGTATTAAGGACGGTGATGAGAGGGAATACCGGGCACTGGTAGTGGACTTCGTCACATGTTGCGATAAAAAACACCTGCAGCTAAATGTGACGAAGACCAGGGAACTGGTTGTGGATCTGGGAAGGAGGAGGAGTACGACTTTGACCCCCATTTCCATCAGGGGAGTCGATGTGGACATGGTTGAGGATTACAAATACCTCAGAGTTCACATCGACAACAAACTGAATGGGTCAAAACACGCAGAGGCACTCTACAAGAAGGGCCAGAGCCAACTCTACTTCCTCAGAAGGCTGAGATCCTTCAACATATGTACAAGGATGTTGAGGATGTTCTACGACTCAGTGGTGGCGGGGACCTTCTTGTATGCTGTGACCTGCTGGGGCAGCGGACTGAGAGCAGGGGACGCAAACAGGCTGGATAAGCTGGTCAGGAAGGCCAGTAACATGGTAGGGGTGGAGCTGGACTCTCTAGCGGTGGTGGCGGAGAAGAGGAGCCTTGCTAAGCTCCATGCCATTAGGGACAACCCCGCCCACCCACTATACACTAGGGTGACCAAACGTCCTCTTTTGCCCGGACATGTCCTCTTTTCACGCCCTGTCCGGACCGTCCGGGGGGGGTTTATAAATTCATGAAAATGTCCAGGTTTCACGGACCGTTTGCATGTATTTAAATTGACTTGCGCATTGCACAGAATACTACGGTACTCTGTTGCGTGTGTGACGTAATCCCTGAGAAGCTTTGTGGGCGGCTCTACAACTACGCGCACACACAAACAGGAAGGGGACAGAGCGGCAGCTCACATTCACAAAGCCAAAGTGCAAATGTACTTTTACAGATTAACTGCAGAAGAAATTCCAAATGTACCGACCCGTCGGAACAAATGGGAGGCGGAGTGCACCGTGTGCAAAGCTTTCACATACACGTGTGTGTCCAATAAAGGTGCAGGCGATCTTAAAGCGCACATGGACATGTGCAAGTTGAGAGTTTGTCTGCAAAGTTGACAGACTTCTTTGTTAAACCCGGGAAAACAGAGGATGCTGTAAAGTAAATGCAGCGGAGGGTGCGTTTGCGTTTCATACTGTGAGACACCACAATCTATGGATTGCACAAGTGCCTTGCTAAAAAAGGCATTTCCAGACTCTGACACTGCCAAACAGTTCAGTAGTTTGCGCACTAAATCCGAAGCCAATGTGTTATAGCGCCCCACTCGATTGATGTCGCACATGAAGCACTCAAATCAAATCCAGTACTGTGGTGTTTCTACAGACAGGAGTAACCACAGAGCAGTGAAAATATTCCCAATCATAATACAGTGCTTTGACTGGAAGAGGGGTGGCATGCAAACAAAATTAATCAAGGTTAAATACACCAAATGAGACAGCAGAAACCATTGCACAATATTTCATTGAAACATGGGGGAAAAAACGATTTGTCGGAAAAATGCATTGCATTTACTGGCGAAAATTTCAACACAAACCTTATTTTTGTCCAGTAAGACTTGAAAAGAGAGCTATTATTTTGTTACAGGTTGATTTTTAAGTTATTATTGTGCCATTGAGATTTGTCAGATAATTCTAGGCATAATCAAGCATGTTGATTGTTGAGTAACTTTGGTTTGGTGTGTCTTTGGTTATAGAGAGATATTGTTGTGTTATATACAGTAAAATAATATAAATAATAATTGTATCCATACAGAGGAGGCATACTTTAAATATATTAAAACAATAATGCATCTTTGAGTAAACGTTGAGTAACATCAGGCATGCGTTGCTCATGGGACAGAGTTGCACGCCGTGCAACCAGTCTGTGAGCAGAAGCACGCGCAATCGCGCATGCACTTGCACGGATGTGCACGCACATGTACGGATGTGCACGCACGTGCACACAGGAATGCGCTGCACTCGACTGATGCGCCAACTCGCTAAGTACTACTTTGCATAACAATACGGCTGGTCGTCAGGTGTGTTCAAATACGTTCTCAGATACATTCACAAAAAACTTGTGAATGATATGTGTTACATTCCATTCGTAGAGGCAATTAGGCACTGTCTTTAGTCTGTGCTATGCGAGGGAACATCTATGCGCATGCGCGGGAGCGCACGCACGCAGCGTCATTAAAACATAGTGCAACCAGTCGTCCCATGAGCAACGCATGCCTGAGTGTCAGGAATGGAGGTAGGTGAATTCCAATGGGTGAAGGCAATCACAGAGACGGAGAGTGTTTACTCTTGAACAGGTTCGACTTTAATAGTAAGAACACAGAGTAAATTCTAAGAGAGACAAGTGCTAAATAGCACAGGCAGGAATAAGGTAAATAGGAGCTTATTGGAGGTCCAGAGTTGAACCGTCCGCGTTATCCCCGAACGCAATTAGTGAAGACCTGACAATGAACAAGCAGAAGACAGGTAGGTTACATAGACACCAAATACCAACATTCCACACACACCCCCGTGACAGCCAATCAGGAACCACCCCTAAGTGACAGCACTAATTGACAGGGAAAGGACAGGTGACAAGCCTAGTGACAAATGCCAGGAATGTGGGTGGTCACCGACCTCAGTCGGTGTCCAGAACGTAACACCTGAGTATCATTAAGTATCTCGAGGCTGGGGGGGCAGCATGTCCTCTTTTTTGGAAATCAAAATATGGTCACCCTAATGTATACATTTATTATGATTATATTTTTTATGTTTAAATATCAACATTATCTGGCCATCCTCAGTAAATACTATCAAACTCCTTTGACCTCACCTACTTAAAATCATTGACGTAGAGAGAGGGACAGAGAGAGGCTGAGGCTCCCCCGCCCCCCCCCTCCCTTTCCTCACTGTTTTCTCTGCCTCTGAGCCGGGTCAGCTTAGTTTAGTTACCGGGAGCAGCTAACTAGTTAGTTTTGGTGAGGATGCAAAGCATGTAAGATGCATTGGAAGCGTTGCAGGCAGGGCTTGACATTAACACCTGACCACTGGCCAAAAGCTGGTAGAATTCGGCTGTGGCCGCTAACTCTGTCATTCTACCGGCCACAGTGGCCGGTGACTTTTGTAGTCTACAAAAGGCATCGGCAATAATTAAGTAAATCCAAGTGATACTACATAATACTACAACTCCCACAACAATTCGGAAAAGTGCATTACCGGCCAGATCCTGGTAGTGGTGCTGTCTTGAGAATGGAGTACTCCTTGTTTTCAGACCAGATGTTAATTTCTTTCATTCAGGCCTACTTTTTCTGTTAGCGTGAAGCTATGCCTTAATCAGATCGCATGGAATACCTTTTGCGACGCCGAATTCAGTATGCAGTAAAAGAATATAGCATCAGCCAATGGACATATCGATCTACCAGATGGCGATCAATAACTGGGAAATCCTTTTTGGGATCCAACCGGCCACAGCTAAAAACGATTTCATGCTGATCAGGCCTTGTTAGCATAGCCAACCAGCCGATGAATTAATGAAAACTTTATTTAACAGATGGCAGAATGGGTACAATACAGTACAGCTCAATACACACAATTGTTAAGGGGATGCAGACCAGAGAAAGACGTTTGTCTTGTTTACATTAGGGTCCCCCATTTTCAATTTATAGTGACATTTATGACATACACAACATACATGACATCATGACACATCAGTGTATGATGCTACAATAACGAATGCCGTTATTGGTAATCAATAATCAGAAACAACGTCCCCCACCCCCTTGCCCCCTTTCATGCATTCATGGTGGAACATGATACCGATCATATGCATTTTGATTTTAAACCTATTCATCATCACACTATAAAATGGGAACGTATTGATGAAAAAATTATTTAGTGTGGTGATTTTTGGCTGGTGAAAATGCTGAGTGGCTAGTGACTTTGGAAAACCACTAGCCACAGTGGCTAGTGAGCCAAAAAGTTAATGTCAAGCCCTGGTTGCGGGGAAAAACAGGCAGGGACTTATTTCCTGGTCACAAAATGCGCACTCTAACATAACATAGCACGCTGTTGTTGTTGGGCTGCCGGAGCTGCGCTTGGATTATTGAATTGAATTATTGAATATTTTTTGATGGGGGGGTTCTACTGGCCCATTTAGTCCACTCCGATCGGCCCACTTTGGTAGGGTAGGGCTGAAAAAGTTAGATGTAAAAATGAAAATTGCCACAGAAAGATGCTTAAAAATTGCCTACTAGCTCTTGCAGTGATTTCAGTCATCTCCCAGGCTACATGGTCTGTACGGCGGGCCGGTGTGGGCCAGTGTGAGTCGGTGTGTGGGCCACTAATGTGGGCCGGTATGTGGGCCGGTGTGTGGGCCAGTGTGTGAGTTGGTGTGTGGGCCAGTGTGTGAGTCGGTGTGTGGGCCACTAATGTGGGCCGGTATGTGGGCCGGTGTGTGGGCCGGTGTATTGGCCGGTGTGTGGGCCAGTGTGTGGACCAGTGTGTGGGCCGGAGTGTGGGCCGGTGTGTGGGCCGGTGTGTGGGCCAGTGTGTGGGCCGGTGTGTGGGCCAGTGTGTGGGCCAGTGTGTGGGCCGGAGTGTGGGCCGGTGTGTGGGCCAGTGTGTGGGCCAGTGTGTGGGCCAGTGTGTGGGCCAGTATGTGGGCCAGAGTGTGGGCCGGTGTGTGGGCCAGTGTGTGGGCCAGAGTGTGGGCTGGTGTGTGGGCCAGTGTGTGGGCCAGTGTGTGGGCCAGTGTGAGGGCCGGTGTGTGGGCCGGCAGTGGCACCGGCAGGATTAAATTCCATAGTACGCATGCTCGCTTGCACAGAAACAGTCCATCCAGATGATGTAGCCTACACAGCGCTCTACTACAGATACACTACCCAGAGCGCAACGACACACATAGGTGACAATAGTGTGTGTGCGGGCTGGAGCGACTCTGAACGTCTCAGGCTGAATTTGTGTCCCCTAGCGCCTAGCCTATCCGTGACATCGAACGAGAGAAACTCAATGCCATTTGGAGCATACACCGTAGCCTATTCTCCTAGCCTATACAATATAAGCCTTCAGAGACGTTTTTTGTTGTCCTTTTAATGAAGGAATACTCTCCAAATCAGATAACACGTACGATTGCTTCTACTGTGCGAGCTGCCTGTCATTGCTGTTTGAATGAAGATTCGCTTCTGTGTTGTCAAATGTTGTGCTTAGTGAACAACGTGAGGCTGCCTGGAGATATAGCTCTAAGGTGGAAGAGCTGATCAGCAGAGGGAAGCAGTAATCTAACAACTGGGAGAATTTCAAACAGTAAATCTTTCCTTTTTTCAGATATTTGATACACTGTTTCTCCATCAAGAAAGCTTTTTCATAATTTGGATGGCATTTTACTAACTTCAGTGTCAACCAAGAATGATATGCAATTCGAAATTGGCCCCTAGCTGAAAAAGCTAGAATTAAAAAACTAAAATTGCTAGTAAAAGACGCAGAACAATATAAAATTACAGACCTGTTTAGTAGAGGAAGGAACAAGTGACTTGCTGCGAAACATGCTGGTGATGTAGAGTAGGACAGTTTAATTGGGGGAGAGACAGAGAGAGTGACAGACAGACAGACAGACAGACAGACAGACAGACAGACAGACAGACAGACAGACAGACAGACAGACAGACAGACAGACAGACAGACAGACAGACAGACAGACAGACAGACAGACAGACAGACAGACAGACAGACAGACAGACAGACAGACAGACAGACAGACACAGAGACAGAAAGACACAGAGAGAGAGAGAGAGAGAGAGAGAGAGAGAGAGAGAGAGAGAGAGAGAGAGAGAGAGAGAGAGAGAGAGAGAGAGAGAGAGAGAGAGAGAGAGAGAGAGAGAGAGAGAGAGAGAGAGAGAGAGAGAGAAAGAGAGAGAGACCTGGAAAGCGAATAGGCTCTTGGAATGGGTGTCTGGGCGGAAGTGGGGGGTCTTTCGATGTTGATTAAACGGCAAGCAACTAATGTCATGAGTGCAAAATTAAAGGACAATAAATCGAATCTAACTGAAATTGTGTAGCACAGACATTTCTATGGATCAAAACCTCAATATTATTATGGTGTAGTTAATACTTCACATATCCTTAATCCCTAGGCTAATGAGGCACTAAGGTGTTAGTAAAAAAAAGAAAACGTATGCCAATGACAGGAAGTAACGGTATATGTGTGTGTGTGTGTGTGTGTGTGTGTGTGTGTGTGTGCATGTGTGTGTGTGTGCACTGTGCACGAGTGCACATCTAGGGGCGGGATGTTGACTCCTTAGCCACAGCCTTGGGTTGTTTAATACTGGACGAGTGTTTCATAACGGCCGCTGTGTGGGCCGTTTCGGGGCCGGTGCGTGGGCCGGTTTTGGGGCCGGTGAGTGGGCTGGTGCGTCTGAATGTCCCGGGCTGAATTTGTGTCCCAGTCCGCCCCTGCCTGCACCTGAGTGAAGTCTAGTATTATAGCGGCACGGTGGTGTAGTGGTTAACACTGTCGCCTCACAGCAAGAAGGTCCAGGGTTCGATTCCCGCTTGGGGACCAGGTTTCCATGAAGCCAGTTACCCAGGTGGGGTATCTCCCAGGCCTTTCTGTGTGGAGTTTGCATGTGCTCGCAAGGGTTTCCCCCCCGATAAGATAAACCCAATGGAAAAACATGCACAACAATAGATCGCTAACGCTGTGGCGTCCTTGACGAAGACGGACAGGAGCACTTGGATTGGTCCCCTGGCGCGGCTCACGTTGACGCCTGTCTGCTCCCGGCTGCCCTTGGGGGGGAAGGACGACGGGATGGGTTAATCGCAGATACGAATTGCATGCATGCATCGCATGTGTGCCGATTGATGACCTCTGAGCAGGTCCTAAATTATAATTATAGTAAAAGAAAATATAAAAAAAAATATATATATACAAATCATTTATAATTTCTTTTCTAAAACGGTAATCGTGCGTTAAAAAATGGTGGCATTAACAGAATTGTGCGTTAACGCGTTAATGACGTGTTAACTTTGACAGCCTTAATTAATATATGTTTTATTATTATTATCCTTGTATCTGGACTGATATCTATTTTATTATTATTATTATCATTGTATCTGTATTCATATATATCTATTATATATTTATATTATTATTATCCTTGTATCTGTATTGATATCTATTTTATTATTATCATCATTGTATCTGTATTAATATATATATATATATATATATATATATATATATATATATATATATATATATATATATATATATATATATATATATATATATATATATATATATATATATATATATATATATATATATATATATATATATAATTATTATCCTTGTATCTGTATTAACTCATTGACCGCCGGGAATTAGACAGGGCCATGCTCTAGCACTGCCACGCTTTAAAAGATAGGAGTGCATCACCTTGTTTGTAGAGCTATAACTATATTCTATATTATAACTATGGCTAACTAACTAACTACACGAATCCGCTTCAAGGCCCTTGACCTAGCATACCGTGCGGCAAAGGGAACTGCTCCCGCCTACCTCCGGTCAATGGTCTCTAACTACACACCCTCAAGACCCCTACGCTCTGCATCTTCTGGCCGCCTCAGACCTACTCCTATCCAAGCTCCGGGAGGGTCATCAAAGAGAAGTCGCCTATTCTCAGTCCTTGCCCCACAATGGTGGAATGAACTACCCACCCCAGTTAGGACAGCCGAAACACGTCCAATCTTTCGCCGTCGACTAAAGACTCACTTCTTCAACCATTATCTGAATTAAAAAAAAAAAAAAAAAAAAAAAAAAAATCTAACCCTAACTAACCATACTGTCATGCACTTGTCCTAATAAACTAACCTACACTGTAGCACTCAACACTTTGATGAACATTGTTACTCAGCTGATAGAGTTGTGCTCTTCCTGATGGCTTGTCGTACAGAACTTGTAAGTCGCTTTGGATAAAAGCGTCAGCTAAATGACTAAATGTAAATGTAAATGTATGGCTACAATACTATCCCCCATTTGACATCAGCTATCTATCGTTCAATATGTGAAAAATAATGAATTTTTCCATCCATACGTTCCCGTGTTATACCGTGGTGAATATAAGTATGGTTTTAGAGCGGTCTAGGGTAATTCCCGAAATGCTGAGTTATGGTAAATGGCTGCTTTTTTATATAGCGCTTTTATCCAAATCGCTTTCCAATTTGTTACTCACATTTTTACCCACTCATTCACACATTCACTCACATTCACACACCGACGGCAGAGGCAATCATGCAAGGTGCCAACCTGCTCATCGGGAGCAATTAGGGGTTAAGTGTCTTGCTCAAGGACACATCGACACGCTGCCCAGGAGGAGCGGGAATCGAACCGGGAACCTCCGGATTGCCAGACGACTGCTCTACCTCCTGAGCCACTGTCGCCCCGTAGCTGTATACGTCAATTCCACTATAGACGTTGCCGTTTCTTGCCTGTACACGCTATTATTCCGAAATCAAATCTATATCATAGGTATTATGTTCCATCATGAATGCATGAAAGGGGGGGGGGGGGGGGTCGTTTCTGATTATTTCATTGTCAGTAACGGCATTCGTATTGAACACTAAAATCACTTATCAGCCTGATCGGTATAAAAGCATTGCAGGATCATGCTAAAATGTATGTCAAATCGGCCTTACCTGTGATTGGGAGTATTCCAAAAATAATATTCCAATTGTTTGATCGCCATCTGGTACATCCAATGTCCATTTGGTCCACGGCATAATCCACCACAACATATGGATCGGGGATATTTGACACGCTTCAATGGAACCGGGAGAACCGTTCACCTCGCCCAACAAGGAAAAATGAAACCCGAGATATTTGGTTGTTCCACAGGCCAAGATACAAGGTTACAAAGGGTGCTCGATACCGCCGTCTAGTGGAATGCGGCCGATATTGCACTTTGGCATTCTCAGGATGATTTCCCATGTTAACCCCGAGTCTGTGTGCCTGTAATGAATAGAAATATTGAATAAAAGAAATAACGATCAAATAACATATACGTGGTTGGCGTTCAACGGTTGTCGGCCAAACACGTATATAATCGTTGTTGGCGGCCATTGAGTTAATATATATTTTGTTATTATTATTATTGTTATTATCCTTGCATCTGTATTTCTGATATTATTACTATTGTTGTTGTTGTCAACAGTATTGTGTCTTTGTGGTTTCATGGTCTCAGTGGACTTCCTTGATGCCATGAGACAGCGTGTCCAGAAGTTTGATGTCCAGTATGTCGGTAACCTGCCTGTGTCTCGAGCCATGGGTAAGAAGCTCCTTATCTGTGCTTTTCTACACTGTTGTTGTGTCTTCCTGGTGCCATTTGGATGGTACTCATCAATCTGTAAGGTCTGAGATTTTACCACCCAGGAAGTTGCACTTGGAAGATAAGATTGGATAATATAGGATAAGATATCACTTGTAGTGTTGTCTCTCTCTAAGCTTGGTTATAGGAGGTTAACATGACCATGGTGTACATCACTTGTAAGGTTTTCTCTCTCTAGGCTTGGTTATAGGAGGGTAATATCACCATGGTGTACATCACTTGTAGGGTCGTCTCTCTAGGCTTGGTTATAGGAGGTTAACATCACCATGGTCTACATCACTTGTAGGGTTGTCTCTCTCTAAGCTTGGTTATAGGAGGTTAACATCACCATGGTGTACATCACTTGTAGGGTCGTCTCTCTCTAGGCTTGGTTATAGGAGGTTAACATCACCATGGTGTACATCACTTGTAGGGTTGTGATAGCTGTCCTGTAACTATTACATATCTCTCGCCAGGATCTAATATAATATCGGAACAAATTAAGTTGACAGATTTATGGATTAGAATGGCTACTCCCCTTGATTTCCCTTGAAACAATGAGTGATACACCTGGCCAACCCATCTCCTCTTTAATTTAATATCAGTTCCCTTTAAGTGGGTCTCTTGAAGGAAGGCAATGTTAGCACCAAGATGTTGGAGATGATGGATCACCTTACTACATTTGAGTGGTTGTTTTAAGCCTCTGCAATTCCAGCTGCAAGACCTGAGTACACCTCCCAACTGCCGTGCTGATCTAGGTTGGGTCATAACACACGCAAAAAAATAGTAGATGTCTGGAAACATGTGCTAGGTACAACACAAATGACGAACACAGATAACAATAAAATAAAACTGCAATAGGGCGACCAATCCAAGTATACAGAAGTAAGAAATAGCAGACACAAACAAAATTACTTCCCCTTCCCTCCTCCCCCTCACGCAGAAGCATCTCCCGCTCTGAGATACGCGTGTAACATGTAGTTAACCTTAAATCTAATTAGCACACACTATTATAATAAAGATATAATAGATCCTCAACCCCTTATTCTGGAGATTCTGTGGCCACAACTTTCTTAATACTTGCATGAACAAAGTCTATCGCTGTCTTCGGATCCTCGAACGTGTGCTTGGCAGGGTGATCTTTAAGGTGGCTGGGAACACCAAGCCGAATGTGACGCCTGGGCAGGCATGTAGCTGACGTTTCACCCTGGCGAAGGTAGCCCGCCTCTTAGCCACAGCAGCAGTGAAATCCGGGGATATGAAGATCCTCTTGCCCTGGTACAACAGCTGGGAGTTGCGGGATGCTCGGTGCAGGATCTCATTCCGGGCGTGAAAAAAGTGGACCCTCATGATAAAGGGCCGTGGTTCCGACGACTTGGGTCTAGATCTCACGCTCTATCCAAGAGTGGCACCTCATCCAGATTCAAAACTTCTTTCATTAGTTGAGCGATACATTCGGTCAGACGAGAGCCCTCTATGTTCTCCGGAATTCCCCCCAAGCGAATGTTGTTCCTCCTGGATCTTCACCTGGTCAGGTAGTTTGCTCACTGTGAATGTCAGTCCGTTCAGCTGGTCGCTGTGGTCCGAGGACGCACGGTACAATTCGTAGGGGTTCAATCATGCTCCTCATCTCCTTGCAAACCGATGAGATCTCATTCCGAAGCTCAGTTGCCAGCGAATCAATCTTGCTACAAATGTCATTTCTCAGAGAGTCTATCATGGATTTCAGCCCCAAATTAGCAGCACCTGTGTCAGCGTCACTAGCATTAGCAACATTAGCCTCCTCGCTCGACATACTCGTCTGCGAGGGTTTAGTACGACCTGTATGTGTCGTCATCAGAGGTGGACTGGCAACAAAAAGCGGCCCAGGAATTTGTGGTCAAGCGGCCCCCATTTGTCTGAAATAACATATTAAGCTAATCAATCAACGAATCATCAAATAACAAAACACAATCCACTAATTTACCTTTGTGTCAAGTTAATATGCAAAACAATGGGTCTCATTTTCAAATGTT
Organism: Notolepis coatsorum; assembly: GCF_963971535.1. NCBI lineage: Eukaryota > Metazoa > Chordata > Actinopteri > Aulopiformes > Paralepididae > Notolepis > Notolepis coatsorum. The sequence continues at coordinate 85,657,412 of NC_140172.1, forward strand.
TTTCTTTCATATATTTGTGCGTACAGAACATATCTTTTGTAAGCTGCAATTACTTTTAAACTCTGTTGTGCAGTGGCACTGGTTGGTTGTCACACACCCCTGTTTACATATTAGTCCCTGCAAAGGCTTCTCCATCCTCAACCTTTCCCTGTCTTTCTCTGCCTCTGGTTCACCTGTTTGTCTAAATAGCATACACTTTTTTTTTTATAATGCGTTAATAGATCTACAAACCATTGCAATATGGGACCGTTATGCTATAAGGCCGATTGTGGCATCGTTTCACTAACAGAGCTCAAAGAAAGTGTTACAAAAGAAAGTGTTACAGTCCACATATCATATTGCATGTAACTCCTCTCAGTTCAACAAACAATGCAGACGTTCAGGTTGAGCTCAAGCGCATTTATTGGGCAACAACAACCTCTTCAAATCACAGAACAGACTGCCTTACAAACTGCTTTAACCTCTTAACAGGCGCCCCCAAAAGTGGTAATTTTAGTTTTTGTTTTTGAGGACTGCATACTTTTTTGAAAACCAAAATACTATACTTTATATGTATAGCACATGCATGAGCCTGGACTCTTTTGAAAGATGACATTCTGAAGTGTCTGATACATTAAAGAAAATTCACTTTTAGTGCTAATGAAATAGAGTAACATAGGTCTGAACTTGAGTTGTAGAAAAACTTGTTACTCATGTTTTTCTGTAGTAGTCCAGAAGTAGTATTTCCTCAACAAGTTGTATGGCTGAGAAGACACCCTGGGTCCATAGCCTGGAGTCTTGTGTAGTACATGTCCAAGTTTCATAAAAATCCATTCAGAGTCAGTGATTAGGAGCGATTTTGGTAAACTGTGTAGCGTTCCTGGTTTCTTTTTCCTCATTCATTCGGTGGTTTTCCTGTTTTTGCTCGTGACTTGCATCCACAGGTGGGGTATCATTGGAAAGCCACACTCATTGGCTACAACCCCGTCCAATAATTTTCGAGATCGCCAAATGATTGACGGAGCTAGAGCCCCGGGAGTCAGGAGTGGTATTTGTACAATACATGCCTCACATATCGGCATGTAACTTGAGAACTGCTGAACGGATTTTGTCACCTGAAACGGCTATCGACCGGCAACAAATAGGGCTTTAATTCGATATATAGATTGTATTTAAGAAATATGCACACCCGAGCCGCTAGAGGTTGCCAAAGTGCTGGTGGGAAAATCGTCCTCAAGAGGGCCCACATGTGGGCCGTTGCATGTTAAGAGAACAAACTTATTGTTACCAAAAAGCATTACAATAACAGCATTGTGATCGTATAGTATGCATTAGTTCCCATTACGGTTCCACCCATGCAATACAATGATAGCTCTTCACACAAAAACACAGAATATATGTCCAATCAGTTACAACAGCACAATCAAATACAAGGTAATGTTTTTTGATTAAAGTTACAAATCACAAGTCTTAATGAATCTGCAGAATATGCCCCCCAGTCAAGGCTAGATAAATATCCTTCCTATCCCAACCATGTCTATAATGATCAGTTTCAGCGAAGATGGAAGAAAACATCAAATAAACCGAGCTACTGTAAAGCACACAGGTGTGTGTTTAAGAAAATGTTAATACAATCACTCACCCCATCCTACTAAGAAGGAATGACATCCTTCTCTCTTTCAAAATAGCAAAATAGTTTCCCTCGCTTAGCCGATCCAGTTAGCCATTCTGTTTGTAGTTTTCGATATTAACTCTTTGACTGCCACCAGCTTTCTCCATCTTTACTAAATGGTGCCAGCATTATTGACCATTTTAGCGATGTTTGCAGATCCATCGTGTGTTCTGTATTATAGCTATGGAGACAATAGTATGGCTCATTTTACAGGCATTGTTCATAGTCCATTACTGACTAATCAGTTAATTTCTACACACTGTAGTTTGTTACACGCTACATCCTAAACATCGCCCCATTTCCAAAATAATATATTCATAGATTGCGAGCTATGACGCGTTTTATGTAATAAGCCCAAATCGTTCTGGTAGATCACCTGAAGCCCCAAATACTCCCGAATCAATAGGTATATACCATGTACATATGTGCCTTTACAAAGGGGTAGTCTTACCCTGAAAATGCGGTCGTTACTAAAAGCTTCGTTTAGGTCCGGTAAGATACAACACTGTGATCGTTACAGAAACATGTTTCAGGTTCGGTAAAATAGACATTGAATATACCTTACCTTAGCCAGAAGGTAAGGTATACGGGAAACTATAGGTTTTGAGGCAAAGAGATCTCCTAGCGATTGCTCTGCAAGAGCTCCTCCCCCTCAGAGTGAGTCAGGAAAGAAAGGGAGCAGGACAGAGACAGTTTAGTTCAGACAATCAGAGTTAAAAAGGTAGGCGATACTGACACCTGGTGAGATTCGTCATTGCAATTCCAACATAGTCAGATGAATCAGAGACACCTAGAGGGGTCCGGCTGACCGTATAGAACGGAGATCAAAGGAAAAGATCAAAGGACCAAAACCAGAGAAATCTCTGGTTTTTGGCGCTCAACGCATGGCGAGATTTATCCTGGGTTTGGCGGTGAATGAGTTAAAAGAACGTTGTCCCTTACTCCCTCTCGTCTGAACAATACGCAATTGGGGTGTCGGCCTTCCATTTCCTTACATTTTCAATTGTTGTTCAAATTCTTAACTTTATGAAATCGTTCACTATCAGAAACTCTAATCAGTACATCCCGTATAGTTTAACTAGATAGAACGAAGTTTATGATGACGTTTTGCTTTTAATGCGATTTGATTGGTCTGAAGCCAAATCTCATCTTTTAATGCGATTTGATTGGTCTGAAGCCAAATCTCATCGGCTTCCCTTGTTTTGATGCGCACTGGCGAGGCAGAGGCCTTGGTGGAGTTTTTTCCCAAGTTCTCTGTGCTATGAATACAGTACATAGTATTTCTTTTATTTTCCGCGTTTGATTAATAGAACTTTGCCGGGCCAAATTGAAATGCCTCGCAGGCCTGGTGTGCCTATTGGGAGCCCCTGATATAGACATATCATACATAGAAACTGCCAATAAATAATATGTCTGTTTAAAACAATAAAAGAAAATACGAGAGGTTGGGCGGCCCTCGCAAGTGGAGATGGACCGGCCGGCCCACAGGGAATATTCCCGAATTTCCCGATGGCCAGTCCGCGCCTGGTTGTTATATGGTCATTGATCCTAAAGTACATGAAAGTGTGTCAAAGTAGTTTAGAAAGACTTTGCAGCCGACGGAAAGTTTAAATAATTATTAAAGCACTGCGTCTGTAAGATGATTTGTCACTGCCTCATGGAGCGTTGAGGCAAACACAACCGACATGTTATGCGCCCCTAGTGGTCCTCTGTGTAAAGCAACTATGAGTTCTAGAAAAGTGCTATATAAATCAAATGTATTATTATTATATCATTATCAGTCACAAATCAAATCAAATCAAATACAATTAATTTGTAAGGCCCGACAACACACGTTAATGTCCCCATGGGCCGGACACGTCTTCTTTAAACAAGTCAAGAAGAAACATCACAATAAGTCAAGAACCATAAACACCATAAAGTAAATTTCTTTTTTGAAATAACTGCAAAATAAATACAACACTCCCAGACATACCCCATGCGAAGGTAAGGAAAAACTCACTAAAACCTAGCAATAGGAAAAAATTCACCACAGGCAATGTGGAGGAGAGAAACCTTAGAAGGGCCATTCAAGGGGGGATCTCCCTTCTTAGATGTCGGTGATAGTAGTGTTGCAGTAAAAACAGGCGAACAGTTGGTAAGCATGCACTCATGTGTGTAGTGAAACACAGATAAGTGCATGCAATAGCAACTGAACATTTTGAAAGATTAAAGATAGAGCTGATAGCGATAGCAACTGAACTTTTAGAAAAATTAAAGATAGAGCTGATAGCGATAGCAACTGAACATTTTGAAAGAATAAAGATAAAGCTGATAGCGGATCTATTTGAGGCAAAGGGGCGGCGCAAAGAGGGTTGCGTCCTCCCGGTCTTTATCACGGGACGTCCAACACTCCGGTCATCACTCCGAGACAGCCGGAGACAGGGAGACAGGGGGCGGCGCAGAGAGGGTCGCATCCTCCCGGTCATCATCACGGAACGTCCAACACTCCGGTCATCACTCCGGGACAGCCACTCACAGGGAGACAGGGAGACGGGACAGGCGTTAGACAGCTCACGTGATTGTGATGGGCGGACATAGCAATAGATACAAGTGGTAAGCATATATGTGAATAGAATAGATATATGTAGTAAGCATATTATGTGGATAGAATAGAAGTACTTAACCCAGCAATGAAACCACGTTGACAGACCACGGACAGAAGACGGTAAGAAGCTGATCCATGGCCTCGGTGGTGCACGTAGAACAGTGGCGAAAGCCTTATCGCAGCACGGCTGAGGGGCGGCGATGAAGCCCGAGTTGGCGATTTTTTATTGGTTTGTCATGACAAACCAATTACATAATCCAACATATGTGTAAAGAAACAACATATTCCAGTTAACACTATGGTCGCCGAAAACGCCGGAACTCGTCTTTGCTCGCCATGCTCATTCTGCCGAAGACGCCGTAACTCGTCTTTGATCTGTTTACATCTTTTTTCGATTTTCCCTGTCTGAACTTCACCGCGGAGCTTTTGGCAGCGAGTTTGGACCGGAAACTGCAGTTCCTCTCAAATTACACTAGGTGGCAGTGTCCCCCTATTTTCTAACACTGTATCACAAGAGAATGAATATTGTACCCTAAAATGAAGCTGGCATTTGATTGGCCAGCATACCTGACCACAGGTATAAAAGTTTGCGGCATCCCAGAATCGATGAGGTTTTGTAGGGGAGAGAGAGAGAGAGAGATAGATAGAGCGATAGAGAGAGAGAGATTGAGAGAGAGATATTTGTATTGTGATCAGCCTATAGTCTATATTTATAGTTTTATACAGTATAGTGGTAGTATCAGAATAATTGTAAGGTTTCAGCTGTGCTTTAGAAGTACTTAGTCGTGCTAACTAGTATTACTTTTGTGAGGGATTAGTGTGCAGTTTAGTTAGTATATTGTAGTAGTAGTAGTAATAGTAGTTTGATCAGTTAGTAGTTCCATTTAGATCAGTATGAGGAGACGTAGTGTAGGTAAGCGAGGCGACAGACCCACGGCGGATCGGTTTGTTCAAATGAAGCTGGCATTTGGACCCGCCGTTGCAGCAGCAGCAGCACCAACGACCGGTCCTTTGCTAGCTCCGATCGGAGAGAGCCGTGAGACCGTCGCTGGGCCCAGCGACGTGTCTCGCCCCGGGACCGGGAATGGCTCTCCCCGTCGCAGTTCGAGGAAGAGGAAGGTGGCCGCTGTGCTGATATCTTCTTCAGCCTCCTCGAACAGCGATTCAACGGTCCATGAATCTGATGGGAGTGCCGATTGGCAACCACCAGGTAAGGTCGTGTATATGTGATTGTGTGTGTGTGAAACGTATATATTTTGATGATGATTTACCTAACGCTAATTGATTCATTGTATACTGTGAATACGTAACGTTAGTTCGCCAACCAACGCCGGTATGCATTCATTATAGATCGGGAGTCATCTGACGAGGATATCGATCTTGGTCGGAGATACTATGGATCTGATTCATCTCACGAGTCTGACAGGGGGCATGGTGGTCGTGGTGGTCGAGGGGAGAAGGGTACGTCATGTTGCCCTCCATCTCACACTTCAAACAGGCCTACAAACAACATCTGATGCTAGAAAACCTCTACTGTGTATAGCATTTAGCACAGTCCCAATAGCATTGATTACTACAGCACACACACACACACACACAACACACACAACACACAAGGCCTATAAGATCAAAGCCATGAACACTCCCCCAACCCCTTTGAACTTCACAGCACATGGCGAGGCCTCTATGCATATCCAATAATGTAGCTTAGCCTCTATGTATTGATTTGAACATGCATGAATAAAATAATGGAAATAACATCCAAATCAAATAAGCAGATCACTGCATCAATGCCTGCATATCACACACACACACACACACACACACACACACACACACACACACACACACACACACACACACACACACATGTACATGCTTTGATGTACAATGGCCACTGATTTATTTTGTGTTCATTACAGGATCCGACACAGAGTCCGGCGGTGGTACACCAACATACTTGGGTGTGTACTAACTACATTCATGTATGTAAATGTATTACTATTGTGTTTAATGAGACTTACTTACTGAATGAATTTAATCCAATTCAGATTCTGGCGCAGACTCCGCAGAGAGTGACACAGAGACTGGCAACGACATAGCATCACATTCTACTCCTGCAGGTAATTGTACATAAAATATAACACATAATGCTATATATATATATATCATGTAAATAAAATGACAATACGTTGCCCTAGTGTAATGTATTACATCATGTGATTCTAGAACTGGATGCTAGTCGGGACATGCCGGAACCCGTTGCAGGGCGGAAACGCACATCTAAGCGCGGTAAGTTGGCCTCACTCTGCACACCACTTCCATCTCTGACCTCTGACCCCCACACCACGTCCAGCTCTGACATCTGAACCCCACACACACTCACTCATTCACTCACACACAGTTTGTAACTACGTGGCATATGAATGTTTGTCTACAGTAGGGGTGTTATAGTATATTTGTATAATTGACAGGTCGTGGAGCGAAGAGCAGGTCTGCGATCCGTCAGGAAGAGGAGAATGCCTGGTCTCGTGAGGGCTGGGTGCCTCACAGGATCCCCTTCACAGCCCAACCGGGGTTGCTCCAGGACGCCGCGGCACTGAAATCGTACCGGCCTGCAAAATGGCTAGATCTGTTCCTGACGGATGCTTTTCTCAATGCCATTGTTGCCCAGACCAACCTCTACGCTGATCAGTGCATTGCCCGGCTGGACCCCACGCTAACCAGTAGCAGGGCACTGCATTGGACGGCCCTCACATTGAAGGAGCTGAAGAAGTTCCTTGGACTCAATTTCCTGAGCAGTGTCCTTTGGAAGCCTCGCGTGGACATGATGTGGACCACTGACGATATGATGTTCACACCATACTACTCAGACACCATGCCACGCAACCGGTATGAGTTGATCTGGCGATTCCTCCACTTTGCGGACAATACATCCCTGGATGTTAGAGACAAATTGTGTAAGGTACGCCCTGTAGTCGACCATGTCAACGCGAGGTGCAAGGAACTGTACCAACCCGAACGTGAGCTCGCCATTGACGAGGGGATGATGGCATGGCGAGGCCGCCTGACCTTCCGGGTCTACAACCCCAACAAGCCAACCCGGTATGGCATCAAGTCGTACATCCTGTGCGAATCACGCACAGGATATTGCTTTGCATTCAAGCCATATTGCCGGGATGGCGTGAACCTGGGGGACACGGTCGTCGGTCTGCTTGGACGTTTGTCTGGGGCCGGTTATATGCTGTACATGGATAATTTTTACAACAGTGTACAAATGTCCGCCAGGCTCCGACAGTTGAGGACCGACGTCTGTGGTACCCTCAGGAAGCACCGGGGGGAGCCAACCATCATCAAGAACCTGACCAAAGCTGACATCCGTGTGGGGGAGCGCATTGCGGTCAACAATAAGCAGGTCCTGATCGTGGCATGGCGCGATAAGAGGATTGTGAAGACCATCAGCAGCTACCACGAGGACACCATGGAAATGGCGAAAGTGTGGCAGAAGCAGAAGAAGGGCAAAGCGCTGAGGGTGGAGATGCTCAAGTCGTCATCCATCATGTCGTACAATAAATTCATGAACGGCGTCGACCAGCTGGATCAAAACATCTCGTACTATCCGGCTGCACGTAAGACTGGAAAGTGGACCAAAAAGTTTGTGATGTATCTGATCCAAATATGTATGTTCAACGCTTTTGTCTTGTACAAAACCAGGCACCCACAAGGCTATTATTACAACCTCTTCCGGTTCACCAGGGCTGTGGCGCGGACCTACACAGGGGGTCAGGAGAAGAAGATTCCTGGGGTGACAGCGGAGATGGAGGCGGAGGCGGAGGCAGGGGGTGGGGGTGAGGAGGAGGCAGGGGCTGAGCAGGAGGCAGGGGCTGAGCAGATGGGGCGTGACGGGCAGCGCGACCCTAGGGCCCCACCGGGGGACCCGCAGAGCAGATTAGTGGGTGGCTTTGTGAAGCATGTAATGGTTGCATACAAAGCCACCCCCAAGCAAAAGCTACCGTGTAGGAAATGTTGGGTCTGCAGTAGGCGTGGCCTCAGGAGTGAGACCAGATATTTTTGCACATCGTGCAAAGTCCCCCTGCATCGTGACAAATGCTTCGCTCTGTACCACACAAAGAGGGATTTCTCTAAATAGTTTCTTTATTAGTTGTCATACAGAAGTACAGACTACTTCTAAATAATCCGGCACACAGAAGTACAGATTACTTCTAAATAATCCATCATTGTGTGATACAGACAGAACCATGTGTACATAGTATAGCTAGCTGAGAGTAGTATAGTGTATTATAGTATAGTATAGAATAGTATAGTGTATGGGTAGTTGCACTGTTTTCTGTACAAGACAAATGCGTTGAACACATGTATTTGGGCCACGGTTGTCGATATTGCATAGGCATGTTTGGACCACTTGCAGATGAGACGTTATGTTAGCGATCTAGCTGTGTCGACTCCATTCATCATTTGCATTGTGTGTGTATATAGTTTATTTTTTTATTTATCTTTTTCCCCCCTAATTTTTACCATTTGCACAGAACCAATGGTTGCTGACAGTCACCCAGTTTATAAAAGTATATACTGTAGGTAACATGCCACACTTTTCTAATGCAGTCCATTGGCCTCTTATTTATATACTTTGGAAGCAGGTATTGGATATTTTTTGGTCCACAGATCATCTGGCGCTTCATCCATTTATCAATGGACAATGCAGTCATTGATGCGAGAGACCAACTGTAAGGTATGCCCTGTAGTTGATCATGTGACATGCCTGTACTGTGAATGTTACCAGCAAACTTCTAAATGCACTGAAACAATGGTTGGTTATCCTCCAGTGTTCACTTTTTATAAGGTATTGTCTTGGTAAATTACCATAATCCTATACTGTGAATGTTACCAGCAAACTTCTAAATGCACTGAAACAATGGTTGGTTATCATCAGCCAGTGTTCACTTTTTATAAGGTATTGTCTTGGTAAATTACCATAATCCTATACTGTGAATGTTACCAGCAAACTTCTAAATGCACTGAAACAATGGTTGGTTATCATCAGCCAGTGTTCACTTTTTATAAGGTATTGTCTTGGTAAATTACCATAATCCTATACTGTGAATGTTACCAGCAAACTTCTAAATGCACTGAAACAATGGTTGGTTATCATCAGCCATTGTTCACTTTTTATAAGGTATTGTCTTGGTAAATTACCATACTCCTATACTGTGAATGTTACCAGCAAACTTCTAAATGCACTGAAACAATGGTTGGTTATCATCAGCCAGTGTTCACTTTTTATAAGGTATTGTCTTGGCAAATTACCATAATCCTAAACTGTGAATGTTACCAGCAAACTTCTAAATGCACTGAAACAATGGTTGGTTATCATCAGCCAGTGTTCACTTTTTATAAGGTATTGTCTTGGCAAATTACCATAATCCTATACTGTGAATGTTACCAGCAAACTTCTAAATGCACTGAAACAATGGTTGGTTATCATCTAGTGTTCACTTTTTATAAGGTATTGTCTTGGTAAATTACCATAATCCTATACTGTGAATGTTACCAGCAAACTTCTAAATGCACTGAAACAATGGTTGGTTATCATCAGCCAGTGTTCACTTTTTATAAGGTATTGTCTTGGTAAATTACCATAATTTTATACTGTGAATGTTACCAGCATATGTGTCTAATGCACAGCAACAATGGTTGGTACTGATGACTTGTCACCCAGTTTATTGAACATATTTTGAAATAAAAATGTTAATTTCATCAAAGTTTCAAGTTTTCTGCATTGTAAAGTATTCTGTATTTTATAATAATGTTTTCAGGACCTACACCAGTAGTTATAACTTACTTGTTTGTTAGCGCCAGGCATGGTGGTTGATAAGGTAGTAGTATTTCCAAGTGAAACTAATTGATATATTATCAATACAAGCTATTATTACTTTATGAATGTGTTTATCATGTATGGATGAATAAATTGGAAAACAGGTAGGTACAGAGCAACACAGTGTCTACAACACGGGAGCAGATTATGCACAGTACATGAATGAGAAACAGTCAAAATGTTTTTTTTTTAGTTTATTGCATGCACATGATCTATAATACCTGATCGGTACAATATCTACTAACCTGATCAATACAATATATTCCCACCTGATTGATATAATAGTATTACTGCATTTCAAGTTTGTCAGTCAGTCAGTCGGACTGTCAATCAAACAATCAAAAAATAAATCAATCAAACAATAAAACAATCTATCAAACAAACCATCAAACATTCAATCAATCAAACAATAAAACAATCTATCAAACAAACCATCAAACATTCAATCAATCAAACAAACATTCAATCAATCAAACAATAAAACAATCTATCAAACAAACCATCAAACATTCAAACAATAAAACAATTGTAGTAAATTCCTACAGAACCCTACAATAATCTAAGGTTATTGTAGTACAGTACAATGAGATTGCTTATCTGGAAGGAGGAGAAAGGGTTCATATTGATAGAATTGTTGATCTCTTCATCTGACTTAAAGCAGATGAAGAATTAAACGTGTAGCCAGACAAACCATGAACTATAGTCCAATTCAACATTTATTTGAGCCAGAGGCCCAGGTGAATAAGAACAAAAGATTATCAGAAAACATTAACAGGGCTGTCTGTGTACAGAAATCACAATCAGGTTTTGCCTTCTCAAACCCCAATATGTACAGAAACAGTCACTTGGTAACATAATTTGAACATACATTGACCATACTGTACACATTATACATGAGTAAATCTGGTTTCAGATATTAAGGATTACACTAAACTTAAACAACAAATGGTGTTTCCCATGTTTTTACTCACATAAAATGCAAACAGCACAGCAGCAGTCTCTCGATGGTGGGGAGGGGTGGAGCCGCAGATCGGGGTTGGTTGATCTGGGCTCCAGACTAACATTTTGTGTCCCCTTTTATCTTGTAATTTCTAGCCAATAATAGTACATTTTACTAATATGGTCCTCCAATCCGACGTCTTCTGTGGGCGGTCTCCCCTTCTCCCTGGTTTCCTCTGGGGGGGGCTGGTTGCCCCCCTCCCTCCTCGATTCCTTGTGTGGGTCTTGTCCCACGGGTGGGGGCTGGTGTGATGTCATCTGGTGGGGTGGTGTGAATACGCTTTGACCCTTTGGGCCATATTACCATACAGTACTAACCAGAATTCTATAGTGGGGGGTGGAGAATGGCTCTCTGTCACCCCTGTATCCATCCATATTTAGCACTGAAAACCCACTCTGCTTGTTGACAGAGTAGCTGTGATGACTTCACTAACAAGAGTGTAATCACCCTTCAAACCTTATTTCTAATATTATGGTTTACTCTTTTGATACTAAACAGTTGATTAATAGATAACTTTGTTTGTGTTTTAGTGTCAGTTTGAAAAGGTGTAGTGGGGGGTTGAGTACAGCAGGGTTTTGCTAGTGGCCCCCGTAGGTGTGGTGGTAATCTGGTCACAGTAGGTGTGACCTTTGTCTGTTCAACTGTCTCTAGTCTCGTTCCTCATTTAGCCCTGCAGCCCATTCTGCTAAACAGTATACAAGGCATAATGTCAATACTACCACATTTCCCCACTTTGACGATTCTTATCGTCACATATGATATATTGACTTGATTTTCTATACATACTAACCATACATTTAAATAATAAAATTCATTTTTTCCAAAATTAAAATACATTTCTTCAAATTTCTCCATTTTTTCTTTTTCCATTTTTCTTTGGTACATATCATCAATTAGCTTTTGCTCCTCAAGGCTCATAGCCAAAGGCCTACTTTCTAAACAACAACTTTTGGGTTTGTTGAAAACAATAAAACAATTTAATCTAATCATTATACCTTTAAATAAAACACAATTTTTAAAAACCAATTTTTCTTAAGTTACAGCACTTTTGATTCCACGTTCTTTCATAAGATCTGGGGACGACACAGAAATTAGTATTCATAATATTTTAATTTTTACATTAATTTGCTTTTTTCTCCTGTTAATTCCTTTTCCAAGACAGCACAATCACATTTGCATAATCCTTCAGTTGGTCTTCTCACCTATCCACCCCCCTTTATGACCATAACATGGACATAATACCTACCACCTCGGCGCACAGTCGGGCAGGGAAGGCGGAGCATCACTCAAGAAAAAAAAAATTTCACCACCTCACTTTGGCCATAATCTACGCCTAATATTCTACCTATGTGCATGCGTTTAGTACCCCTGCGTTGTGTCATAACCTATATCAGTTGCTACCGTTCAGTTACCTCCCGTTCAACATACTAATCAAACACCACATCCCACAGAGGCCCTTGCTCAACTTCTCGCACAGTCTCTGACCGTTTTCGCCCCCCCTTCACCCCATGCTGGCCAGCCTCAGCTGTAGCCACTGTTTGTAGGCCTGTGACCTCGTCACATTTTGACCCATGACTGTATTTCCTTGGATCTACAGACGACTCTGTCAGCCTGGCGGCTTGTCCCAAACCTCTGGCCGCTGTTCTCGGGGCTATGTTGAAGGAGGGGCCAGCGTCCACAAGCGACCTCTCTTCACAATCCAACAATCTCCCACAGGAAATGACTGAACGGGTTCACACCATTGTGTCGTAATCTAATGAAATGTATTCCTACACATCTTCCATGATTCCTCTACCTGTGACGGTCCGTCCTCCCCCCTCGACTGAAATCTGCGAGGGAACACACAAAACAAATTTCTTTTCACATAATATTAAATATATTTCCAAGAGAAACCAAACGGTAATCATTATGCAAACGTGATGGGACCACTTAGCTTTTGTTGACATTCCGCCCTGAAGCCACTCCCTTCAGCCTCCAGCTTTCTCCACTCACCCTGACCATAACAGATGAGAAATAAGAAACAAAAGGCAAATAATCAAAAAAAAACTTCCAACAGACCTCACATGTGAAAGCAAATCAATGAAATTAACCAGCTCCAAACGTAGACCACCTCAATGGCTATTTAGAAAGAAAAGAAAAGAAATCTAAAACCCTACATCTAAACCTCATCACACCTGTCATCGTGATTTTGACACCTTTCAAGCCAGCACAGTCACCCTCTACAGGCTCCATTCACACCCATTCAGGCCACACAATCATAGATTAAAAATCTTAGAAAACAAACCCAAAAATGTACATCCCTGCTTACATACAAAAATTAAACTTAAATGAAAGTAGCGTATCCGTACCAACACCACCACTGTTTCTAAAATAACACTATAAACCTTGACACTCAACCAAATAATATGACCTAAAGTAAACGCTTTTATCCAATTTCTCATAGCCTCATAACACATTCAATCCTGAACTTTAGAGTCCTCAGAAACGAAAGAAAAGCAAAAACCAATCAAACATCACAATTCAACATCATCCACACATTCTGAGCACACCACAGTGGCTGTTACCTTAAACAAAACAAACTCTTACATTCAAATGATATGAACTGAAATAAAAAAATGACACAGCCAACCCCTTTCTCTCAACCACACAAATTAACCAACACTCTCTCAATCATTATCAGCCACTCTGATCATTTCAACCTAAACAAATACTTTCAAATTCTCTCTCATACAACTCGTTAATCAACCACAGACCGACAAACAATGGTTATTTGTTTCTCCCTCTTCTGCTCTTAACTTTTCTGCTCTCAACCTTTCTGCTTTTAACCTCAGGCTACTACAGCCTATCCTCACATCTGCTCCTCTTCTCTCACTTCAAAGACGGACTGGAGTCCATCTTTAATTCAGACCTATCCATGCCCTCCAGTGCACAGACAGACCCAAATATTCCCTTATCAAAACAGTTAACATTCATAAGTCATAACCCCAAATGAATGCCTACTTCCCTGATTGTCTCACTCACTCACCCAGCTGTTCCCTGACAAACCTTCCCCTGTCTCACCTTCCTGTCACTTCCTGGCCCCCTGGCCCATTACCCCCACTTCCTGTCCTCTGCTCTAAAAATAACTCCATCTGTTATCTCACTTTGACTGTTCTCTCCTATCTCCACCTGTGACCTCTCCCCCGTTGCTTCTTGCCTCGTCATCCTGTCATAAAAAACAACAGCCATTGTAACAGCTGTACATCTCGACCCCCCTCGAGCCTTGAGACCTGTTACAAAAGGATTCCTACCCCCCTGGGCAATATAACCCTTCTCCACTTCTGTCCCTTTTGCTACTGGCACCTGGTGCAATCTCCTCACACACCCCTTGTCTATATGCAGACCCCCTGCGGCCTTATTGGCCCCCGGGCCTACAAAGCCCCATTCTTTCCTGCAATCAACAAAGGGTTAATCATTCCACACAAATCATCTATAATAATTTCAAATATTTGCAATTTCACCTAGTATTATCTCAACTACTGTAAACACAATCATATAATTAAAGTTACTAGTCCCCCGCCACTAAGTTATCCTATTGTGACCCCCGGACTCGCAATAGATTCTTAATATAAACATCAGCTTATTTAAATCAATGGCCTCAAAGCTATAACAAGTATCAATATCTGACATTTTAACATCAATGCATTCTATACAATATTTCAAGCTTACAATTGTACATGTTACACAAATTTAAAAGACTGGAAATCTCCATCAACTCTAATTATTATACATGTAAGCATGCTTCATTTCAACATAACATTATAGTGGTTAATCCTAAATGTGCACCAAACCTCAACATAACATTATAGTGGTTAATCCTAAATGTGCACCAAACCTCAATTGTTGTTAACAGGTTTAGGAATGTTCCTCTACTGTATCTTGTATGTATTTAGCTGTACTATTTTTAATCAATCAACTACTCATCCCCCCTTGGATAAAAATATTCCTGTGTCAAACGTGCGTATGTAAACCAACCACTAACAATGTTACATTTCTTAGCCTGTGCACTTGTATCAAATCGCCAATGTACTAATAAAACTGCTTTCTCACACAGACAACAAGGTCCCACCAACAAATTATAATCTCCCATAAATCTGAGACCTGTGTCCACATAATAACAGTGTACTAAAGATTTACCTTATACAACCATCTTAAAATAATCAAATCACATTTGTACACGCACAACACCCACTCACTAGAAAGCACATTATTTATCAGTTAAGTTCCCCCCATGTCAAGTCTCATAACTGTAAACAGAATATTCTGGGAACGCCTAGCCCTGTATACAGGTGACATGTGAAAGTAATGTAGATGTATTAATCAAAATATGACGCAAGCGATATGCCTACCCCCTTGGATAAGACACCCCCTGTGTAACATATTTATTGCCCATTTATTTCAAGTACAATGTGTATCTGGTTTATGAATCCCAGTGTAAGTTAAGGGCATGTATTCTAAACCATCTAATCCTATTCTAACCGCCGTCTCATCACATGCTACCCCTACACAATTTGCAGTAATACCACCAAACCCACTCCCAGAACATCGTCTACAATCACACAGAATGCACAATACACAACACACAAACACAACCACTTTACAAAATGCAGAATATTCACTAGAATGCACAATATACAAACACAACCATTTCACAAAATGCAGAATATACCCTTACCCGTTATTCCTGGCCCCTGAGCGAATTACCACGAATGCATTAGACCCAATCCACGTTGTACCGCGCATGCGCAGTGGCCAACGGTGCTCCCCGGACGATGTATTACGGCAAAGCATAACTAATATCATAAACGCCTTGTTTCAACACAACACACTGCCACGACATCCACCGCGTTCTCTAACTCTTCCCAAACATCATTCTCAAAACTCGAAACGTAACATACGTCGCTCGCCAACTCCACAACGGCACGCAAGCTAATTAGCCTAGCCAGCTCCAGTGCCTCCCAAGCCCTAGGTCCCACAATTATGACGTCAGAAGCGACCAACTTTCGCAAACAACTCCCAATCAACGTTATTATCACACAATTGCTTCACACATAAGCATCGCTCACTCAACGCCGCCCGCCGCTTCTAAACATAAAATTGCACGAACCCTTTCCACGGCGCTATCGCCCAAACTCTCATACCAGCTAATCCGCTAGCCAACCCTAATGCGACGTTCAATGCCCTCACGGGAGCCGTGCCTTTCAAGATCCGTTCATCCACGTAATCCGCCCAGTACCAATCCAACCATAAACAATTCACACATGCTTAAAATAACCAACTACCTCAAAAGAAAATAATTTTTAAAACATTCACACCATCCAACGCCGCACACATAGTCCAACACGAATCATCTCTCCTACCCTTCTCTCCGCCTGGCTCCATAGTACCGTGAACGTTACACACTCTCTTCAACACCATGACGTCATCAAGCAGCGACTTCTTAATATCATACACAATCGTTACGGCATCAATAATAACCCTCAAAACGGCCACAATCTCTCCAACCTATGCCGCCTCGATTCGCTTCCTACCTGCAATCGCCGCCACAGTGTTTAATCAATTCTCTCATAACGCCATCGTAACGTCCCCTAGTTTCACCGCGGACTTTTCCACAGAGCTAAGCTAGCTAGCCCCAATCACCAGTATGACTCGCCCCAGACCTATGTTCGTTGGTCATTAAAATATCATAACAATACAACAATAAGCTCCTACGTTCCCTCAATCATTCCTAACCCTAGCCATAGTACCCACATACAATCATTACTGAATGTTTAAGCTTACCATAGCTCTGTTGTCGAATTTCCACTAAGTACTTTATCAGTCATCTTAACCAAATGTTTTCTAAGTACTTATTCATTATTACAGCGTACGCAGTCAACTAACGCCGGTTATGCTCAAGGTCAAAAAAGATCACCGGACCTGCTCGATACGCGCCCTAAGATCGAACACACATCTTCATTTAATTCGGCTTGATAGTTTTCCGCAGATACCATGTCTCGACTACCCATGTTCAGTCAGCAAAACCACCCCTTATTGAAGCCCCTCGAGCATGAACACGGCCCCGCTTAAATTAAATTACTACGTAATAATCCCGTAACCTCACAAACTAGTTCCCCGATCACGAAGGCTCTAATTCGTCTTACCAAACTGATTTACATGTTCTAAAGAGGCAACAGAGCCTTTCTATACAGTACACACGGCTCCCTTCCCCCTTCAGAATACGCAAATCCCAACCAATTTAGCGCTCCTTTTCCTGAAAATACGTTCTTGGGAATTCGTATTTGTTCAGGAAGCGCTTCCTATCGCACGCCACAGACTACCGTGTCTCCTGGCCAGGAAAACCTTTAGTCAGTCGCCATACGACGCATTAACCATCTCCCGTGATCAGATAGTCTATGACTCCCAATATACATCTTCATTTTTACATGAGGCTACTTGGTGCAACCCCCCTCGTATAGTTCATAAAGTATATTCCATACGAGACTCAACCCCCATGGCCCGCATAGGCCGGGAACGGCCTCCTGTGTCTGAACAAACACACAAACATAAAAAGCCCACGTTTGCATGTTCACTGCACAACAAGCGCGATCCTCATACCTCCGGACATCCTAACCTAAGTCACCGCTCCCCCATCCCTGCATGCAAAAGGCCATATTCACCGTGGGCCCCAACAAGTGGCGTACACAACCAACCTTCATCCTGTCCCTCTCTCCTCCCTCCCAGACAGCAAGCCCCTGTCTGCAACTTCAAACGCAGCAACCCCCAGCTCTTTTCCCCGCACGTCCCCAACACACAGCAAGGTCCAGAGACCTCACCGCACCTCTTCAGGGGGGGATACAACAGGGTGGGAAGAACGGCACCATTTCTGTAGTAAATTCCTACAGAACCCTACAATAATCTAAGGTTATTGTAGTACAGTACAATGAGATTGCTTATCTGGAAGGAGGAGAAAGGGTTCATATTGATAGAATTGTTGATCTCTTCATCTGACTTAAAGCAGATGAAGAATTAAACGTGTAGCCAGACAAACCATGAACTATAGTCCAATTCAACATTTATTTGAGCCAGAGGCCAAGGTGAATAAGACAAAAGATTATCAGAAAACATTAACAGGGCTGTCTGTGTACAGAAATCACAATCAGGTTTGCCTTCTCAAACCCCAATATGTACAAAAACAGTCACTTGGTAACATAATTTGAACATACATTGACCATACTGCACACATTATACATGAGTAAATCTGGTTTCAGATATTTAAGGATTACACTAAACTTAAACAACAAATGGTGTTTCCCATGTATTTACTCACATAAAATGCACACAGCACAGCAGCAGTCTCTCGATGGTGGGGAGGGGTGGAGCCGCAGATCGGGGTTGGTTGATCTGGGCTCCAGACTAACATTTTGTGTCCCCTTTTATCTTGTAATTTCTAGCCAATAATAGTACATTTTACTAATATGGTCCTCCAATCCGACGTCTTCTGTGGGCGGTCTCCCCTTCTCCCTGGTTTCCTCTGGGGGGGGCTGGTTGCCCCCCTCCCTCCTCGATTCCTTGTGTGGGTCTTGTCCCACGGGTGGGGGCTGGTGTGATGTCATCTGGTGGGGTGGTGTGAATACGCTTTGACCCTTTGGGCCATATTACCATACAGTACTAACCAGAATTCTATAGTGGGGGGTGGAGAATGGCTCTCTGTCACCCCTGTATCCATCCATATTTAGCACTGAAAACCCACTCTGCTTGTTGACAGAGTAGCTGTGATGACTTCACTAACAAGAGTGTAATCACCCTTCAAACCTTATTTCTAATATTATGGTTTACTCTTTTGATACTAAACAGTTGATTAATAGATAACTTTGTTTGTGTTTTAGTGTCAGTTTGAAAAGGTGTAGTGGGGGGTTGAGTACAGCAGGGTTTTGCTAGTGGCCCCCGTAGGTGTGGTGGTAATCTGGTCACAGTAGGTGTGACCTTTGTCTGTTCAACTGTCTCTAGTCTCGTTCCTCATTTAGCCCTGCAGCCCATTCTGCTAAACAGTATACAAGGCATAATGTTATGGTTTCCTAATTATTCACACCTATTAATTATGAAATTCAATGTCAATACTACCACACAATCTAACAAACAAACCATCAAACATTCAATCAAACAAACATTCAATCAATCAAACAATAAAACAATCTATCAAACAAACCATCAAACATTCAATCAAACAATAAAACAATCTATCAAACAAACCATCAAACATTCAATCAATCAAACAATAAAACATCTATCAAACAAACCATCAAACATTCAATCAATCAAACAAACATTCAATCAATCAAACAATAAAACAAGCTATCAAACAAACCAATAAAAAATCTATCAAGCAAACAATAAAACAATCTATCAAACAAACCAATAAAACAATCTATCAAACAAACCAACAAAACAATCTATCAAACAAACAAACAAAACAATCTATCAATCAAACAATAAAACAATCTATCAAACAAACCAACAAAACAATCTATCAAACAAACCAACCAACAAAAAATCTATCAAACAAACCAACAAAACAATCTATCAATCAAACAATAAAACAATCTATCAAACAAACCAATAAAACAATCTAGCAAACAAACCAACAAAACAATCTATCAAACAAACAAACAAACAAACAATCTATCAATCAAACAATAAAACAATCTATCAATCAAACAATAAAACAATCTATCAAACAAACCAATAAAACAATCTATCAAACAAACCAACAAAACAATCTATCAATCAAACAATAAAACAATCTATCAAACAAACCAATAAAACAATCTATCAAACAAACCATAAAACAATCTATCAAACAAACCAATAAAACAATCTATCAAACAAACCATAAAACAATCTATCAAACAAACCAATAAAACAATATATCAAACAAACCAACAAAACAATCTATCAAACAAACTAACAAAACAATCTATCAAGCAAACAATAAAACAATCTATCAAACAAAACAATAAAACAATCTATCAAACAAACCAACAAAACAATCTATCAAACAAACCAACAAAACAATCTATCAATCAAACAATAAAACAATCTATCAATCAAACAATAAAACAATCTAGCAATCAAACAATAAAACATTCTATCAAACAAACCAATAAAACAATCTATCAAACAAACCAACAAAACAATCTATCAAACAAACAATAAAACAATCTATCAAACAAAACAATAAAATAATCTATCAAACAAACCAACAAAACAATCTATCAAACAAACCAACAAAACAATCTATTAATCAAACAATAAAACAATCTATCAATCAAACAATAAAACAATCTAGCAATCAAACAATAAAACAATCTATCAAACAAACCAATAAAACAATCTATCAAACAAACAATAAAACAATCTATCAAACAAACCAATAAACCAATCTATCAAACAAACCAACAAAACAATCTATCAAACAAACCAACACAACAATCTATCAATCAAACAATAAAACAATCTATCAAACAAACCAATAAAACAATATATCAAACAAACCAATAAAACAATCTAGCAAACAAACCAATAAAACAATCTATCAATCAAACAATAAAACAATCTATCAATCAAACAATAAAACAATCTATCAAACAAACCAATAAAACAATCTATCAAACAAACCAACAAAAAATCTATCAAACAAACCAATAAAACAATCTATCAAACAAACCATAAAACAATCTATCAAACAAACCAATAAAACAATATATCAAACAAACCAACAAAACAATCTATCAAACAAACTAACAAAACAATCTATCAAGCAAACAATAAAACAATCTATCAAACAAAACAATAAAACAATCTATCAAACAAACCAACAAAACAATCTATCAAACAAACCAACAAAACAATCTATCAATCAAACAATAAAACAATCTATCAATCAAACAATAAAACAATCTAGCAATCAAACAATAAAACATTCTATCAAACAAACCAATAAAACAATCTATCAAACAAACCAACAAAACAATCTATCAAACAAACAATAAAACAATCTATCAAACAAAACAATAAAATAATCTATCAAACAAACCAACAAAACAATCTATCAAACAAACCAACAAAACAATCTATTAATCAAACAATAAAACAATCTATCAATCAAACAATAAAACAATCTAGCAATCAAACAATAAAACAATCTATCAAACAAACCAATAAAACAATCTATCAAACAAACAATAAAACAATCTATCAAACAAACCAATAAACCAATCTATCAAACAAACCAACAAAACAATCTATCAAACAAACCAACACAACAATCTATCAATCAAACAATAAAACAATCTATCAAACAAACCAATAAAACAATATATCAAACAAACCAATAAAACAATCTAGCAAACAAACCAATAAAACAATCTATCAATCAAACAATAAAACAATCTATCAATCAAACAATAAAACAATCTATCAAACAAACCAATAAAACAATCTATCAAACAAACCAACAAAAAATCTATCACTCAAACAATAAAACAATCGATCAAACAAACCAACAAAACAATCTATCAATCAAACAATAAAACAATCTATCAATCAAACAATAAAACAATCTAGCAATCAAACAATAAAACAATCTATCAAACAAACCAATAAAACAATCTATCAAACAAACCAATAAAACAATCTATCAAACAAAACAATAAAATAATATATCAAACAAACCAACAAAACAATATATCAAACAAACCAACAAAACAATCTATCAATCAAACAATAAAACAATCTATCAATCAAACAATAAAACAATCTATCAAACAAACCAATAAAACAATCTATCAAACAAACCAACAAAACAATCTATCAAACAAACAATAAAACAATCTATCAAACAAACCAATAAACCAATCTATCAATCAAACAATAAAACAATCTATCAAACAAACCAATAAAACAATATATCAAACAAACCAATAAAACAATCTAGCAAACAAACCAATAAAACAATCTATCAATCAAACAATAAACCAATCTATCAATCAAACAATAAAACAATCTATCAAACAAACCAATAAAACAATATATCAAACAAACCAATAAAACAATCTAGCAAACAAACCAATAAAACAATCTATCAATCAAACAATAAAACAATCTATCAATCAAACAATAAAACAATCTATCAAACAAACCAATAAAACAATCTATCAAACAAACCAACAAAACAATCTATCAATCAAACCAATAAAACAATCTATCAAACACACCAACAAAACAATCTATCAAACAAACCAACAAAACAATCTATCAATCAAACAATAAAACAATCTATTAAACAAACCAATAAAACAATCTATCAAACAAACAATAAAACTATCTATCAAACAAACCAATAAAACAATATATCAAACAAACCAACAAAACAATCTATC
This sequence comes from Notolepis coatsorum, assembly GCF_963971535.1. Lineage (NCBI taxonomy): Eukaryota > Metazoa > Chordata > Actinopteri > Aulopiformes > Paralepididae > Notolepis > Notolepis coatsorum. The sequence goes on from NC_140172.1 coordinate 85,680,002, forward strand.
AATCAAACAATAAAACAATCTATCAATCAAACAATAAAACAATCTATCAAACAAACCAATAAAACAATCTATCAAACAAACTAACAAAACAATCTATCAAACAAACCAACAAAACAATCTATCAAACAAACCAACAAAACAATCTATCAATCAAACAATAAAACAAGCTATCAAACAAACCAATAAAACAATCTATCAAACAAACCAACAAAACAATCTATCAAACAAACCAACAAAACAATCTATCAATCAAACAATAAAACAATCTATCAATCAAACAATAAAACAATCTATTAAACAAACCAATAAAACAATCTATCAAACAATCTATCAAACAAACCATCCATCCATCCATCCCAGTCTAAATTGCTTTATAACACGTTCAGTAACTATTATCCCAGTCATTTCCGGATTTCTGACCGGCGACCAAAGTGTTAACGGTATATATTTTTTAATGATTGCTTACGGTATAAATTAGGTTAACTGGAGCTTAGTATTGCTGCCTGGCGCGCGACTCGGGCTTCATCGCCGGCCCTCAGCCGTGCTGCGATAACGTTTTCGCCAGCGGGGAGAGGGGCGGCGTGAGAGGCATCGCTGCGCTCATCAACGACCCTCCGTGCTCCGGCTTTCGACAGCGGGGAGAGTATTATGGGGCTTATGCCGCGAAGCAGTAACACAACAGTGAACACATAGTTAAGTACGACTGACAGATGCATTGCAACTATGTGTGTTACTGCTTCGCGGCATAAGCCCCATAATACTCTCCCCGCTGTTGAAAGCCGGAGCACGGAGGGTCGTTGATGAGCGCAGTGATGCAGCTCATGTGCATGCGCGCGCTCGGCCAATCAGAGCGCAAAACGGCAACGCGGAAACCGAACAGCGTTGTAGAAGGCATAGACGCGACCAGGTGAGATCAGGGTAGGTTGAAGGAGAGAGAGAAAAGATGGGTCTTAGGCAGGGATTTAAAAGCTTCGACAGAGCAGGTGCCCCTGACGACAGTGGGGTAGGGAGGGAGGCTCTGTGGCCGGAGGATTTCTTTTTAACCCTAGGAATCGATAGAAGCCCCGCATTTTGTGAGCGCAGAGCACAAGCGGGCGAGTATCGAGAGATGAGATCGGATAGATAGAGCGGTGCAAGCCCATTAAAATTTTTGTAGGTGAGGAGTAGCACTTTAAAGTCAGATTGGGCTTGAATAGGAAGCCAGTGTAGGGCGGACAAAACTGGTGTGATGTGATCACATTTTCTAGTTTTAGTTAGTATCTGTGCAGCCGCATTTTGCATGAGTTGATGATTTTTGATGCTTGAATTAGGTAGGCTTGAAAAAAGTGCATTACAGTAGTCTAGACGTGATGAGACAAAAGCATGAATTAGGGTTTCAGCATCAGCCATAGTTAAAATGGGGCGAATTTTTGCGACATTACGAAGATGGAAGATGGCAATTTTGGTGACATTTTTTATATGTGCATTAAATGAGAGGGAAGAATAAAAAATGACTCACAGGTTTTTTATGGTGGAGCTCTGGGATACATGACAAGTATCAAAGTTGAGGGAGATGTCCTGAAACAGGCCTCTGTGGTTTGGGGGGCCAACAATTAACATCTCAGTTTTATCTGCATTAAGGAGTAGAACGTTTTGCGACATCCACTTTTTAACGGCAAGCAGGCAGGCCTCAAGATTTTGTAATTGGGAGGAATCGTTTGGCTTAATATGTTTATATAATTGGGTGTCATCAGCGTAAAAATGAAAGTGTATGCCAAATTTGCGTATGATATTGCAGAGGGGTAACATGTCAATCGAAGATAGCAAAGGGCCCAGGACAGAGCCTTGTGGGACACCGCATTGCACTGGGAGGGTCTCGGATGTTAATTAAGCATTACATCACGCGCAGGAGTGGGTTATGATTCTCATAACCCACGACTGCGCGTGGTGTAATGGCTTTTATACAACTGGCGCATTCATCCAACCTTATTGCTATACAATAAACACACATTAATTGAAGATTTATTGACAAAGTCATCCGCAGAAAAAGTAGATAAAAAAATATATATATTATAGTCGCGTTAAAATACGTCATGGGCTATAGGCTTTTAAAACAATTTAATAGGCTAAACTTCGTTTTAACTTCTTTAATTCACATTTGTTTATTTCATTTCATTTTCCCGACATAATGCTACCTGCCTCTGCGAAATCCGTGATTCGGTTGCGATACAGATGAATTATGAAGTTAGCGGTTGTTATTGGAATGATTGATTGATTGATTGAAAATTGTATTACCAGATTGCAGAATGGGTACAATACAGTACAGCTCAATACACACAATTGTTAAGGGGATGCAGACCAGAGAAAAACTTTCGTCTTGTTTACATCAGGGTCCCCCATTTTCAGTTCATCATAACATATATGACATACATGACATACAGATAGACAGTACTGCTGCATCTAGACATTTATGACATACCAGATTTACAAATACAGTACTGTTTTTGTAGGGTGATTATGGTTAATTTACATTGATGGTAACATTCCCGGTTATAGTGCAGTTTGTGAAAAGAGTATCTGGGTCGTTATTTTGCCTCTTAGCTGGAACAGAATTCTCAGAACCTTCTGCACCTTCTGCAATGTGCTTTTGCGCAGATGAACCTGCGAGAACATGGCTATAATTTCGCCTGTTTAAAAAATGTCGGGTCCAATAGGATTGTGAGGGAAGATTCACATCTATGGCCAGTGACAGACATAATCTCCCTTGATTGGAAGCCTGCATTCACCATGTATTTTTTCCTTATCCGGCTTCTTCTGCTGTGCATCCCATTCATCAAATGTCAGTCCACCAAATAGATAAAAATTTCCTATGATAAGTTCGTTTTTCGTCAATGTCACCATGTATTTTTTCCTTATCCGGCTTCTCCTGCTGTGCATCCCATTCATCAAATGTCAGTCAACCAAATAGATCAAAATTTGCAATGAAATCGAAAATGTTTACCAACTTGTGTTTACAAACAAACCTGTGCGGGACATCCAGTGAAATGACTGTCGTTTTGAAGGAGAGGGAGATTTTACAACAAATGCCATCTAACACCACACTTCCCACGATTTATATTTTGAATAGGTTGCTTCAAAGCATGTTATTGGTTTGATTGATTGATTGGAAATTTTATTAACAGTGAAATTAGTGTCCTTTTGACGAATGGCATCTAACAAGAGGACTTTGCACGATTTTTATTTTGTTCCACAATGACTCATGACCCACCAATTACATAATCCAACATTGTGTAAGAAACTAACACATTCCACCTCATAGAATCGTTTTTGAATTAGTCGTTATGACGCTTTCAACACATCCATTTGTAAAGATTATTGTCCGCCATCTTGGTTTTTCCTAAAAAGCACTGGCGGAGTGATTGTAATTCGGTTGTGGGCGGGTTCTGGGATCACGAGTGTGGGTTATGAGAAATAACCACGTCTAACTTGACTGTTTCAGCCAATCAGAATCGAGAAATGTGCATGCCGTTGTATAAATCATTATAGACCATGCAGTGTGTTCTATCAGTTAAATAAGATTTAAACCAAGCAAGTGCGTGACCCCGAATGCCAACATGATTCTCAAGCCGACCTTGTTACGACTCAGATATGTGTGTTGAACCCAAATTCAGTACAGAAGAAAGGTGCTGAGATGGTAGTTGCTCTTCTCACCAAAAACAGTGTTTCCTTTTATTTTTGAAACATCAAGAGCGATACTGGTATTATACAAAAGAAAAACAAACTAAATAATTGTAGCGGCTATCTTGATGTTCTGATAGACGCTCGGTTGGGTGCGGGGATTCCTCGTCTTTGACGCGCGATTAGAAAAAACACAATGTCGAGTCCGTGTCACCTGCCGTTGGGTGAAGTTCCCATTTAATTGAAGTATTCAACTTAATACATGTGATGAGCCAAAACAATAATGTCTGCATAATGCTGTTAATAATACTGAAAACGAGCGAGGCTACGTGCGTGTGTTCATGCGATAAAAACCGTGAGATCTCTCCGTCACCCATACCTAGATACCTTGATTGACATAGCATACACCTGTGCCTTTATTCAAAACCTATGCGCTCCGTGCTGCCACCCAGTGCTCCGTGCTGCCACCCAGTGATGAACTTAACAAACTACAAACTAAGCACAAAAACCATCAAATAGCTCCAACACACCGGCCCCAAATGTGAAGGTGGAAAACAATTACATTAAAGAAGAAAAAAGGAGCTATAACAAATGTTCTTGGTTCTTCTCTGAGCCAGAGGTTACCAGCACGTAACTCAACGTTGGGTCGTGACCTTTACCGCCAGACCTTACACTGCTTCTTGAAGCAGAAAGAGCTTGGATATGGGCCGCTCCAACTGCCCTGTCTTGGTCTTCAACCGTACTGCCCGTACAAGCCCTTTGCCCATCGTTGTGAGAATGTCTGGGGTATGGGGTCATCCCAAGACATGTTCCTTCGACACATTTCTTGCAACAACAGTTTTGGTAGCAAGGTGAATGGTGATGAGAACCCCAACTGGTCACTGGGACTGACGATTGGAAAAATTCCACGTCTGGTGTGTGCTCGCTTTTCCATTCTCAGTCTTTCCTTCTTTGGGTGGCACACCCAGTGATGAGGGCGATACCACACACTGCCATTTTTGTAGTCCGGCTGGACTTGAGGCACAATTTCTCCGTAGCCACTGTCAATCACATGAGTAAGAAAATCTGTGTACTCATTTTGGTAGCCCTTATTCCGTTCAAACTTTCTTTTCAGACCCTGAAGGCGCTGTTCCACAATGCACCTGTTGTTTGGCATGGTGATGTCATCCACTTTAAAAGGCAAGTCCATGCAATAATGTCCTTCCTGCATGCAAATAGACTTATCCAAGATCTCCATAAATCTCAGGTCCTCTCTTGACATCTCCTGCTTCTCCTCCAGTGACTTCTCGTTGAACTCTTGGTTGTACTGAGAGACCAACAGCTCCTCCAGTTTGACAATGGATGTCCTATTGGCATATATGGTCGAGCAGCTTCTCTGACAACCATTATTACCCCTCAAAGGACCGTTGACGACCCACCCAAATAGGGTCTTCACGGCATAAGGTCCATCACCTTGGCTGTTGATAATTTCCCAGGGTTCCATGAGTTTTGATCCATTAGCTCCAATCAAAAGTTCAACATCAGCGTCCAATTCTGGGATCCTGATACCCTTCAGATATTCCCATTTTTCAATATCTCGCTGAGTAGGGATGTTACTCTTTGAATCAGGGTGTTCTCCTTCGGCACAAATGCAGTTGCCTGTAGGTTGAATTGAGGTCTCAGCTCTTTAATAGATTTGCTCAGGTAGGAATTCATTCCATCTGAAAGGGCCTTTCCTCCAACAGCACTGCCTTCCAGCACAGAAAGTCTTGCAGTAACAACAGCCATTTGTGTATCAAGCTCCAGTTGCTCCTTAACTTTTCTGAGTTTCTCTTGTTCTTGTCTGAGTTTCTCCTCTTGTGCCTCTATTTCATGTTTCCTTTGCAGAGCAGCGGTTTGCTCGATTAAAGCCGCTTTCTCTGCCATGGCATTTAAACGTGCAGATGCAGTACTAGAACATGATGCTCTACTGGCATTGCTTCTTGACCTTTTACTAGACACATTAGACGCACTGTCTCCAGCTTTAATTTCCTCATGCAAATCAGATTTCATTTTTTCCAATTCAGCATTATCATCATTGACCTGAAAAATCCCATTTTCGCTCAACCATGTTGATACTTCATTTACAAATGTATCATTTGTTTCCTTTGTTGCATAAAACCATTCGTCCTGCTTTCTCTGTGTATCCTCAGTTGTTGGATACTCAGTCATCAATGTATTATGTGCCTCAGAGGCAACTTGACATAGAGCTTTGAACTGTTTTAGATTTTGGTGCACACGATTTACATTGTCATTGGAAACTAGAAGAGTGATGATTTCCCTTTTCAATTTCCTTGCTTGTGTACAATATGCATTTCTGTCCGTTTGCCTTTCAATCAAAATTGATAATCCCTTTAAAGAAGGCTTTCTTATTCTTGGCTCACAAACATTTTGCCCTTGGCTGGGCTCCACAATATCATGACGTAAACTCATTTTTGATAATACGTACTGTTCCTTTAAGAGACTGGAGTCTCTCTCGTGAAAAAAAGTCAATACAATAACAACAAAACTTTCAATGCTGCTGCTCCATTAGCAAGCAACCCAGTGCGATACACTAACCAGTCCTCCTTTGGTGTGCTATCTCGGGATGATGATCTTTATCCAGAAGCAGCATTCCAAGCCAGGTTCCAAAATCCTCCATTTGTCCAAGTAAGATCGGGTTTTTACTTGTGTAGCGGCTATCTTGATGTTCTGATAGACGCTCGGTTGGGTGCGGGGATTCCTCGTCTTTGACGCGCGATTAGAAAAAACACAATGTCGAGTCCGTGTCACCTGCCGTTGGGTGAAGTTCCCATTTAATTGAAGTATTCAACTTAATACATGTGATGAGCCAAAACAATAATGTCTGCATAATGCTGTTAATAATACTGAAAACGAGCGAGGCTACGTGCGTGTGTTCATGCGATAAAAACCGTGAGATCTCTCCGTCACCCATACCTAGATACCTTGATTGACATAGCATACACCTGTGCCTTTATTCAAAACCTATGCGCTCCGTGCTGCCACCCAGTGCTCCGTGCTGCCACCCAGTGATGAACTTAACAAACTACAAACTAAGCACAAAAACCATCAAATAGCTCCTACAATAATAATTAAATGATAATCAAAAACACGGCAGCCGCATCCTCCAGGCCTGGAACGACACAACACTCCGTAGACAGCTACTCACGGTAATGTTAGATGAAGAACTGACAAATGAGAGAATAAACACAAGGCCATTATAAAGAGAGTCAAACACACAGCAGGCGTCAATCAGCAATCAGGACAACCTGGAAGAATAGAGAGGGTGAAATACTCCAGGGTGGCGCTAGGAGCTTTTACTCCTAGAGAGAGTAAAAGACCCAAACGTTACAGTATCACCCCAGACGAACGGCACCTGACGTTCATCTAGGGGCCTCGGGATGCAGTCGACGAAAGTCATTAATAAGACTGTGATCTAAGATATCCCTCTGAGGCACCCAGGATCGCTCCTCTACCCCGTACCCCTCCCAATCCACCAAAAACTGAAACCCCCTACCCCTCTGCCTGCAACCCACGATCCTCCGCACGGTGTAGACCGTCTGTCCATCAAGGATGCGGGGCGGAGGAACAGCAGGGACAAGGGCGAAGTGAGAAAGGGTTTTAAAAGTGAAACGTGAAACGTCGGATGAACCAGCATGGAAGTTGGGAGTAACAACCTGTAGGCCACTGGGTTAACCCGACGAACCACTTTAAAGGGACCCACAAATCGTGGAGCCAGCTTCCTGGACTTGACCTGGAGGGGAAGATCTCGAGTTGAAAGCCAAACCCTCTGTCCCGGAGGAAAAACCGGGGCCGGACAGCGCTTGCCGTTGGCCTGATGCTGAGCCTTAACAGAGGCTTTCCGCAGTGCCGCCCGAACCCGGCTCCAGGTCCTGCGACAGCGAGTCACGTGAGCCTGGACGGAGGGCACCTCTGCCTCCTGCTCCTGCTCGGGGAAAAGGGGAGGTTGAAAGCCATATTGGCATTGGAAAAGCGACAACCCCGTAGAGGAAGAGAGAAGAGTGTTATGAGCATATTCTGCCGACGCCAGCTTCCGACTCCATGTTGCCGGGTTACCTGAGACGTAACACCTCAGAAAGCCCTCCAGATCCTGGTTGACGCGCTCCGTCTGCCCGTTAGACTGGGGATGAAACCCAGATGACAGGCTGACGGAGGCGCCGAGACTGGAAGCAAACACTTTCCAGAACCTGGAGGTGAACTGAGGACCCCGGTCAGAGACTATATCTAAAGGAAGCCTGTGAACCCGAAAAACAAGGACCACCACCACCACCAAAATAGTCGTAAGGCCATCAGAAGGGGGAAGCCCTGAAATAAAATCTAAGAATATGTGTGACCAGGGACGTTTGGGAATGGGAAGAGGACGGAGGAGACCCGCCGGGGAACGCAGAGAGGTCTTGCTGCGCGCACACACCGGGCAGGCTGCCACAAAATAATGCGTATCCCCCTCCGCTGTGGGCCACCAGAACCTCCTGCAGATGAAATCCAGGGTCCTGGCGGCCCCAGGGTGACCGGTAAGGAAGGAGGTATGCGCTCATTGCAACAGTCGTGAGCGCGCAGCCTTGGGCACATACAGCCGCACCAGGGCCCCCCCCCCAGGATCAGGTTCATGTGCCAGTGCCGACCTTACCACCCTGTCTATGCCCCATGACACAGGAGCAAGAATAAGAGCCTGGGGAATAATGGGATGGGGTATCTCCTCTCTGTCCATAGGATCGAACTGGCGAGAGAGTGCGTCAGGTTTGACGTTTTTTGACCCGGGCCGAAATGAGATGGAGAAGCGGAAGCGTGTGAAGAATAACGCCGACCTAACTTGGCGAGCGTTAAGGCGTTTAGCCCCCTGGATATAAGCCAGGTTCTTGTGATCGGTCCACACAATAAATGGGTGTGCAGCCCCCTCCAACCACTGTCTCCATTCCTCTAATGCTAGTTTAATGGCCAATAATCCCCGATCCCCCATGTCGTAATTGCGTTTGGCTGAGGACAGGCGACGCGGAAAAAAAGCGCAAGGATGCACTTTCCCGTCCTTTAAGCATCTCTGAGAGAGCCCCCCCCCCCCCCCCCCCCCCCCCCCCCCACGCGAAGTCGGAGGCATCCACTTCTACCAGAAACGGAACCTCCGGGTTGGGGTGAATCAATACAGGGGCGGAGGTAAATCGACGTTTGAGGTCACAGAAAGCTGTCTCGGCTTGAGGCGACCAGTCAAAGCCTGGGAGAGATGCTTTCGTGAGAGCCGTTAAGGGAGCAGTCAAGGCATTAAAGTTACTAATAAATCGCCTATAGAAATGAGCAAACCCCAAAAAACTTTGCAACTGTTTGAGCGAAGAAGGACGAGGCCAGTCTAGGACCGCACTCACCTTGGCCGGATCCATACACAGATCGCCCCGGGTTAATACAAACCCCAGAAAGAACACAGTGTTTGTATGAAACACACATTTCTCAGCCTTAACAAACAGCTGATGCTGGAGGAGACGCTCGAGAACCTGTCGAACGTGCTGCTGATGCTGCAAAATATCACGAGAGAAAATAAGAATGTCATCTAGATAAACGAAGACCGACACTCCTATTAGGTCCTGCAGCACGTCATTGACCAGTGCTTGAAAGACTGCAGGAGCATTAGCTAAGCCAAAGGGCATGACTAGGTACTCGTAATGCCCGTTGGGCGTGTTAAACGCAGTCTTCCATTCATCCCCCTCTCTAATCCTAATCAAGTTATAGGCATTACGTAAATCAAGTTTGGAAAAAACTTGCGCCCCCTGTAGTGACTCAAAGGCGGTGTCCATGAGAGGCAATGGGTAACGGTTCTTAATAGAAACATTGTTTAAACCACGATAATCTAAAACAAAAAAAAACAGTGCCCGCAGGTGAGGTGGAAAGACAAATGTGACCAGCGGCCAATGCCTCCTCAATATAGCAATTCATGGAAAGCGTCTCAGGACGAGAGAGCGAGAACAAACGACCCAGAGGTGGAGAGGTACCGGGTAGAAGATCAATAGTGCAATCATATGACCTATGAGGAGGAAGTGCTTTAGCACGGGTCTTGCTAAAACCCTCCAGTAGGTCCCAATAAATATCGGGACCCCTGTTAAATCGGGATTAGGAGAGGACGTAGAATCTGCAGCGCCTACGGCCACCCTGGAGGGAGACAGAGAAGAAGACAAAGTGGATGAACCTTCGATGGAGACCGGCCCAGTGCCTCTCTCCAGTGAAAGCTCACCCGTAGACCAGTTAATACAAGGGTTATTTGTTACCAGCAGAGGATGACCCAAAACAATAGGAGAATGATGTGAAACAATGATATAAAAATGCAATGATTCCCACTGACCCCCGCTACCTGGAGACGCACCAGCGCTGTGCGCTGAGTAATAAGGCCATTACCCAGAGGTTGGCCGTCAAGGGCCTGAACAGGAATAGGTACCTCTAAAGCCTCTAAAGGAACCCCCCACTCCCGAGCCAACCCCTCGTGCATAAAATGTCCCGCTGCCCCTGAATCTACCAAAGCCTGTGCCTGTTTAAGATGAGAGCTCCACCCAATAGTGACATCAAAAAAATTTCTAGACTCATTGGTGACAGAGGATAAATGCATTCCCGCTAATACCCTTCCCAAGCCTAGCGAGAGCTCCCGACGTGAGCCGTCCACCTGCCTCGTAGATGGAAATGACCCGGAAGGTGTCGAAGACCCTCCGTAACTCCTGGGTAAAGGTATCAGCGCTGGTGCAGACTGCCGAGTCGATCTCCCATCCTGCCGTGGCCCAGGAAAGAGCACGGCCGGTCAGCAGGGTGATAATATGGAAAGTTCGGTGGGAAAAGTGAGAGGCTGTAAGCTGAAAACAAGGGAACACTGCGTGATGAACTCTCTGCAGCCCGTTGGAGCTCCACCGTAGCGCTCTGGAGGAGGAATACGCTGCTCTCGAGCCCCCACTCGGATAGGCGGCGGTGTTACCTCCGCTGGCTGAAGCCTGGTTGTCGGTGGTGAGAGCCCAACCTCAAGCTCAACCTCCACCTGCCGCTGACGGCGGGTGGCCGTGTCCAGCTGAACCTCCTGCGCCTTCAGCTCCTTCCGGATTCCGTCTGCTGGGTTCATGATGGTCAGTTCTTCTGTTACGACTCAGGTAGGTGTGTTGAACCCAAATTCAGTACAGAAGAAAGGTGCGGAGACGGTTGTTGCTCTTCTCACCAAAAACAGTGTTTCCTTTTATTTTTGAAACATCAAGAGCAATACTGGTATTATACAAAAGAAAAACAAACTAAATAATAATTAAACGATAATCAAAAACATGGCAGCTGCATCCTCCAGGCCTGGAGCGACATGACACTCCGTAGACAGCTACTCACAGTAACGTTAGATACAGAACTGACAAATGAGAGAATAAACACAAGGCCATTATAAAGAGAGTCAAACACACAGCAGGCGTCAATCAGCAATCAGGACAACCTGGAAGAATAGAGAGGGTGAAATACGCCAAGGTGGCGCTAGGAGCTTTTACTCCTAGAGAGAGTAAAAGACCCAAACGTTACAGACCTAGAAGAATCGAATGATCGATAGTGTCAAAGGCTGCACTGATATCAAGCAATAAGAGCACAGAAGTTAGGTTTGAGTCAAGAGAGAGCAGTAAGTAATTTGTGACTTTGGTAACCACCGTTTCGGTGGAGTGTAATGCTCTAAAGCCAGATTGAAAAGATTCATTAAGATTATTGTTTGATAGATGGTCAGTAAGTTGCGTTGCGACAATCCGTTCTAATATTTTGGATAGGAACGGAAGATTGGAGATGGGTCTGTAATTTTTCAAGATTAGAGGGTTGAGGCTCGGTTTTTTTTTCAAGTAGTGGTTTAATGACGGCTGATTTAAAGGCCAGGGGCACCACGCCAGTAGACACGGAGGTGTTGAAGATATTGAGTAGGGCAGGGCCTAGAGTTGGGAAGAGTTTTTTGATAAGAGTTGCTGGAAGAGGGTTGTGGTATAATTATCTGCTTAATAATACCAGTGTTTTAATAATCAGTGTTAATCTTCCATTTTGAACTCAATAGATTGTCTTCAAATTCAATCCCCAGGTTAACTTGGCCAATAATCATTACAGGGAGAAGCTGTCTGTGTGTAGATAAGATGATCAAGTGGAGATGTTGTCAGAGAGACCAGATTTGCATATAGATAGACCAGGCTGCTTGCATCTGTGGTAAACACAGACCATAAACCCGGTTACTATAGCAACCAGTCACCATACAAAGGTGCTTTTACATTTACATTTACATTTAGTCATTTAGCTGACGCTTTTATCCAAAGCGACTTACAAGTTCTGTACGACAAGACAGCAAGAAGGGTACAACTCTATCAGCTGAGTAACAATGTTCATCAAGTGTTGCGTGTTACAGTGTAGGTTAGTTTATTAGGACAAGTGCATGACAGTAAGGTTAGTCAGGGTTAGATTTATTTTTTTTTTTTTTTTTTTTTAATCATTTCAGATAATGGTTGAAGAAGTGAGTCTTTAGTCGACGGCGAAAGATTGGACGGGATTCGGCTGTCCTAACTGGGATGGGTAGTTCATTCCACCATTGTGGGGCAAGGACTGAGAATAGGCGGCTTCTCTTTGATGACCCTCCGGGAGCTTGGATAGGAGTAGGTCTGAGGCGACCAGAAGATGCAGAGCGTAGGGGTCTTGAGGGTGTGTAGTTAGAGACCTTTTCTTGATTACAATGTCGACCAAACTCCCACGGGAACTTCAAAGCGAATTTATTGATAGACTGGAATGTAGGCCGCAGTAACATGTAACTGATAAAGGCAGCTGCAGAACTGTAGAACAAAGGATCTCACCAAGAGATAAACAAGCTTGTTTCTGTGAGAAGCACTCAGGGCCCTGGTCACATGAAAATCAAAAGAGGTGGGCTTTAAATTAGTCTTAAAGACATTGGTAAAACATTAAATTGTAATTTGCAATATGAAATATGACCCGAATTGTATTGCCATTATTACTGACATGATATGCTTAATCAGACGAACATGTTGATATGAGAAATGAAATGTTTATGACTAGAAAAACCGGTCGAGGATACAAGTATATTTGGAAGATATTGTACAGTTTGCCAATAGTTGGAGTACGTCAAAGTGTAAAACAACATGCTTTCAGGAAAAACCCAATTTAAAATAGTGATTAAAAAAGATCTTTTGAATGAATATATTTGCCAATTGTGTTGTACAAAGTTGAAAAGTGTTGTAAGTCACATTAGAACGTGCACCAAGACAAGACATAGAAAAAGAAATGCATACTGTTGTTACAAAGGGTCAGATTAAACCGAATATATATATTTATTACTTGAGATATATTGTATAATATTTGTATATCGTCTGATATCCCTTGTATATTCTTTGTATATATACACGGAATATCCCTTTACCTAGGTACAGGCCAGACCATAATATTCGTTCTCCTATTGGACAGCGACCCCTAGGCGCCAACGGCCATACCCCCAATGGCAAGTTCAAAGCCACCGCCAAGACATGTCTCAACATGTCCAGGTTTGCGCAGTAATACGAGACAGAACTGAGGTTGGCACTAGATTATTCACCTTACGTATAAATACGTCGCAGGTGGATACAGAAGCACTTAGTCCAAAACGTTGAAGCCTTCACCACGATACAACGTGCAGTGAAGTGGGCCCCTTTGCCCCTAAATAGAGCCTTGAGAACCGCATGCGAATAGATAGCTAAAGTGTCAGAGTTTAACGCTGTATCGTCGAGTTCGACTTATTCTATTGTGAAGTAATAGTCTATTATTTATAGTGTATCGTGCGGCTACCGTTCTACAGTGACCAGCATTACCACCGGTTCGTCGTACTCTAGCTAGTGCACTTGTCCAGGCTGGGCGGCCTAAACTCGTGCCGCCATCCGAGGAGTCCTAGACGAGAACCGTTGGATATGTACACCGGAGAACCTACACCGGCGAATGCAGAGCCTTTTCCGGCTGGATTATATTGCTTTGGTACTGTGGCTGCTGGAGCAGAGAATCGTCTACCCCACTGCTGTGTGGGATCTACCCTGTGAGGAGCATCATCAAGCCTGCCTCGAATATCATGCAGTATCTGTCTCTAATCCTTTCAATCTCACCATTGTTACACTCTATCGCCCTCCAGGTCCCCTCGATCACTTCACAGATGAGCTGGACATGCTTCTAAGCTCCTTACCGGAAGATGGTACCCCGCTCCTTCTATTGGGCGACTTCAACCTGCCTGACTCATCTCAGTCGGTCCCAGTGGTCTCCCTCCTACAACAATTTGACCTGACTCCCACTGCCATGCCTCCCACCCACAAAGCAGGCAACTCCTTGGATCTCATATTTTCCCGTAACTCCAGCATCATTAACACCACGGTAACTCCCCTACATGTATCTGACCATTCCTTCATATCCTTCTCACTAACTCTCATGCTTAACCGAAAAGTCTTCACCCCAACTCAAACCGTCTCACTCAGACGCAACCTGCCCTCCCTATCCCCCTCCACCCTCTCCTCTGACATAATATCCGCTCTACCTTTGAGTGACACCTTCTCTGCTCTCCCCACAGAGATGGCAACCTCCACCCTCCTCTCAGCCCTTGCAACCTCCTTCGACAAGCTCTGTCCCCTCGTTGAGAAACCTGCCCGCCGTTCCCCACCCAGTCCATGGCTGACGGATGCAGTGAGAGAACAAAGACAGGTCCTGAGAGCGGCTGAGAGGAAGTATAGAAAGTCACGCCTCACTGCTGACATCGACACATATCACAACCTCTTGTTAACATTCTCCAAAACCATTACTAATGCCAAAGCTTCTTTCTTTCACCATAGGATCGAGGCCTCTGCCAAGAATCTTCGCAAACTGCATGCTACCATGTCCTCCCTCCTCACTCCCCCCCCACCTCCTCCTCCCTCATCTTTTTCTGCCGAAGACTTTGCGATCTTCTTTGAGGAAAAAGTGGAGAACATCCGCAGCTCCTTCTCCCAACCCCCACCCATTCCAAACGCTGAATCGAGAACCTCATCCTTCACTCTGTCATCTTTCTCTCCCATTACAGAAGCCGAGACCCTGACACTGGTAACGTCGAACCGTCCGACTACATGCCAGCTGGACCAGCTACCCTCCCCACTCCTCCAGACCATAGCACCGGACATCCTCCCATTCCTAACTGCAACCATCAACTCCTCACTCAACTCGGGGGTGGTCCCCACCTCCCTAAAACAAGCCAGAGTCATGCCCCTCATAAAAAAACCAACCCTGAACCCCACCGTCATAGCCAACTATCGCCCTGTCTCTCTTCTCTCCTTCCTTTCTAAAACACTTGAACGTGCTGTATCCAACCAACTTACTGCTTATCTCTTACAGAATGACCTCCTAGACCCCAATCAGTCTGGCTTCCGGACTGGCCACTCCACAGAAACGGCCCTCATTGCGGTCACAGAGGCACTTCACTTAGCAAAAGCGAAAGGCCTCTCCTCTGTCCTGATTCTCCTAGATCTATCTGCAGCCTTCGACACAGTCAACCATCAGATCCTCCTCGCGGCCCTCGCAGGAATGGGAGTGGCTGGATCTGCGCTGACATGGCTGACATCATACCTCAATGACCGCTCCTACCAAGTGTCATGGAGAGGGACTCTGTCGGCCACCCGCCCCCTCCGGACGGGTGTCCCCCAGGGCTCGGTCCTAGGACCCCTTCTCTTCTCCCTCTACACTAAATCACTGGGTAACATTATCACATCTCATGGCTTCTCATATCATTGTTATGCCGATGATACTCAACTCTTCCTCTCCTTCCCTCCCTCAGATATCCACGTCTCTGAGCGGATCTCGGCCTGTCTGTCCGACATCTCCGCCTGGATGACGACCAACCACCTCAAACTGAACCTAAGCAAAACAGAATTGCTCCACCTGCCGGCCAAATCCTCCCCCCTGACGACCTCTCCATCACAGTCGAGAATGCAGCTGTGACCGCGTCGCCGACCGCCAAGAACCTTGGTGTTGTCCTCGATGACCAGTTGAACTTCTCTGCTCACATCGCAGCGACAACCAGAACCTGCAGATTCCTCCTGAGCAACGTCAGAAGGATACGCCCCTTCCTGACAAAAGAAGCCACCCAACTCCTCGTCCAATCAACAGTCATCTCCCGCCTCGACTACTGCAACGCACTGCTAGCTGGCCTCCCGGCCACTGCCACCAAGCCTCTTCAACTCATTCAAAATGCAGCTGCCCGCCTGATCTCAAACCTACCGAAGTCAGCCCATGTCACCCCACTTCTTAGGGACCTGCACTGGCTCCCCATTGCTGCACATATCCGCTTCAAGGCCCTCGACCTAGCATACCGTGCGGCAAAGGGAACCGCTCCCGCCTACCTCCGGTCAATGGTCTCTAACTACACACCCTCAAGACCCCTACGCTCTGCGTCTTCTGGCCGCCTCAGATCTACTCCTATCCAAGCTCCCGGAGGGTCATCAAAGAGAAGCCGCCTATTCTCAGTCCTTGCCCCACAATGGTGGAATGAACTACCCATCCCAGTTAGGACAGCCGAATCCCGTCCAATCTTTCGCCGTCGACTAAAGACTCACTTCTTCAACCATTATCTGAAATGATAAAAAAAAAAAAAAAAAAAAAAAAAACTAACATTAATGTCATGCACTTGTCCTAATAAACTAACCTACACTGTAACACGCAACACTTTGATGAACATTGTTACTCAGCTGATAGAGTTATACCCTTCTTGCTGTCTTGTCGCACAGAACTTGTAAGTCGCTTTGGATAAAAGCGTCAGCTAAATGACTAAATGTAAATGTAAATGTAGGACCACAGAGGCTGGCTAGCTTTCATCCATGCTGTCGTGCATACTGGAGTATAGCTGTTGCTTTGTCTACGGACCAAGGGATTACTGCACTGGCTCCTGTATCTGGAGCCTCGTTATTCCGTGTTGATCCAGACTTTGCTCCCGAACATTCCTCTCCCCTGCTGGCTTACAACCGGAGGGAACCCCCTTAGTATCTCCAGCTGACTACGAGTGTGCCTTATGTAATTCTTATGCTACAGGTGGCGTCAGTTATACCCATCTTATTATGCTCATGGACTTACGCTCTTGACTTACTTAAGTGTTCTTTGCCTTACAAGCGCAATTCATAATTCTCAATCTGTAACCTATCGTTGCTGCTCTAATAATAAATACCTCTAAATAGAACTTTCTTTGTCAAGCCGTATTCTTGTGTGGGTGTTCACCAGATATACCGTGTACTGTATGGCCAGTAATTAAAGTACATAACTAAGTAGTGGTTTAATGATACCATACTCTCAATACAGTCAGGGAATTGTACCCCTCAGTTACAATTGGTCCTTCGAGCCGGAGGAATATCAGTGTAATATCTAAATATAATATTGATATTAACCATGGCCAGCGGTGAACACTCCACAAACGGCTCTCCTAAGCTAGAACGCCCGCAGCGCAGACGTCAGCCACCTCCTTACCTAGAGGACTACGCTGCCAGTCTAATACCTAGCTTTATACAGACGTTAAATGCGGGAAAAGCGGATAGTAAAAGCATGTCAAATCCTAACGACCAGGCGACCTTGCCAGTAGAGACCCTAGTGGGTTCTAACGTAACTGACCAAGCTCACGGGGGGGACCAGGAGGGACATGACATGACTATACCCCCAGACAACGACCACGGGACGGTCCCCGGAGAGCTCCAGGATAAAGAAAGCGCTCCAGGGACGGAACCCGACCCACTACCAGAAGAGAAGCGCGCCCAGGAGATAGACCTCCTCGGGGCGCGCCAGGAGAACGGATCTCCAACGAGCACTGTCAGAAGCCGATCACCTCCATCAGTGTTTTCCCCCAGCGAAGCGGACAAGATGCTGGCGCAGGCATTCATCGCCACCCTGGCAGCCTCCACTGAACGCGATCGACTCCAAGCACAGACGCTTAGCGAGCGCGAACATTCTTCCATGGAACAAGAGCGCCTCCGGGCGCAACAACTAAGTGAGCGCGAACACTCTACCATGGAAAGAGAACGCCTGCAGGCTCAACAACTGAGTGAGCGTGAACAATCTGCAGACCAACGAGAGCGCCTTCACGCGCAACTCCAAGCGCAAGCCCTTAGTGAACGCGAACACTCTGCAACCCAGCGAGAGCGCTTCCAGGCGCAGCAAAGGAGTGAAGACGACCGCATACGCCTGGAGACCAGACGCCTCCAGACGGAAGAGAATATTGAAAGAGACCGCGCCGATGCCCAGCGCGCCGCCGCAGATGCACAGCGCGACGCCGCCAATGCACAGCGCGACGCAGCCCAAGCCCAGCGCGAAGCAGAGCGCGACATCGCTCACATCAAGCGCGAAGCAGAGCGCGACCGGCTACAGGCGCAGATAATGGAGCAATTGATTGCCAGGGCGACACCCCCTCTCTCCGCACGGAGCTCCAGGGCATCATCACGACAAGGGTCTAGGGCACCTTCCCCTACCCGACCAAGTGACCCGGAGCCCGGCCAACAGAAAGAGCCTATCCACGTCTCCCAACCCCCTCCCCGACCGGTCCATACGAGACCCAGCAACCGGGAAGAACCGGCCTATGCCGCCGAGAGACTGAATAGACGACTTCAAGACCTAGAAGAGGAAGAGGAAGAGGAAGGTCAAGCCCACCAGCAGCATCGTACTCCACAGGACCAGGAGGTCCAGTACAGCCCAGACTTTACCCCCGAGGCCCTGCGCTACAGACCCCCGACTCAACTCAAGGGTGAGTTTGACAGCCAGCCCCGAGGAACAGCACCTGGGTACCCGGGCCTTGGTACCCACCAAGTACCAGCCCACGACAGCACGTACGGGGAGACTCGCCCAGGAGGCTTCTCCCCCAACGCTCACCAATGTGCCAGCCATCCATGGCATCGCACCTTGGCACACCGACGTTCCCGGATTTTACGCACGAGGACAGAGCACAGTACACGGAATTACGGATGTGCTTAGAGACTATGATGTCCGACGTCCCTGATGAGTCGTACAAATATGCTATCCTCCTCAAGCATCTCAAGGTGCCCAGAGCGCATAATATAGCGCTGGCATATTCCAACTCAAGTACCCCATACACCGCGGCTCTAGTAGCCCTCGACCAGCGTTATGGACGCATATGGGACTATGTGATACAAGAAATAAGGAATATTGACCGTCTCCCCCCAGCCACAGACAATCGATCATTGGATGACCTCTCTATCAAGGTACAATCCCTGGTAGGGATGCTGGGGTCCCAAAAGGAAAAAGGTAGACACGAACTGTATGCTAACTCTAATGTAGAAAGGATATTAGAGAAGCTCCCTCCAGCACGCCAAGAGCGATTTAGGCGGCAGAGAGACCACCGTGATCCCGACAGTCCCGAGCCATCCCTCCTAGACCTGGCCGACTTCCTCGCGAGAGAAGTCAGCAGCCTACGACTGGATACGTTCGTGCGGAGTGGACCAAGCCCAAGAGATGGACCTCGGAGATCCAACGATAACCGCCGGCTGGTGACCGTCATGCACCAAGCCGAATCAGTGCCGCGGAACAAGAACCACAACACCCCCTCGACGAAAGAGAAGTGGAAGATTGTATGCCAGTACTGCGAGAAAGAACATTGGCTGTCACAATGTGACACTTTCAAGAAGATGACCGCCGACGAGGTGAGTCAATGGATCAAAGCCAACCGCCGCTGTTACCGCTGTGCGCGCAGCCATATGGCAGCCGAGTGCCGCTTGAAGAAGAGGTGCAGCAGGTGTGACGGCGCCCACTTGGACGTCTTGCATGACAGCAACAGGAAGAAACTCGCACCCCCAAGCAGCACCAGAGTAAGCGTCATGTATATCGACCCCGCCAGCAGCGGGAGCTCCCGAGTGCTCTTGAAAGTGGTCCGAGTGATATTAAGCTACGAGGTCAAGGTCCTGGACACTTACGCCGTCCTTGACGATGGGTCAGAAAAGACTCTCCTCCTCGCATCCGCTGCAGCCGAGCTGGGTCTGCGGGGGAGCGAAGAAACGATGACAATTCGTACTATAAGAAGAGACCTGAAGACAATAAAGGGCGAAAACGTCTCCTTCACTATCGCAGCAAGCGGGCAGCCAGAGAGGCAGTATAGGATCACTAACGCTTTCACCAGCCAAGACATAGGCCTGTCACGGTACACCTACCCCATCCCCAAGCTGATGGAAAAATACGTGCACCTACGTCAACTACCTATACCGCTCATCGACGGCGCCACCCCGACCCTGCTCATAGGATCCGACCACGCACACCTCATCGTCCCAACGGACCGGGTCCACATCGGGCCCAGAGGCTGTCCAGCAGCAGTCGAGACCCGCCTAGGATGGACACTACAAGGCCCCCTCTCCAGGTCTCCCAACCGACCAGCAGCCACTCGCTGCCTCCACTCCAGAATGACAGAAGAAGACACCACCCTCTTACAGCACGTCGAGAGGCTATGGACACTAGAGACAATGCCCTTTAAGAACGAAAAGAAACACATTCGTTCAAAGGAAGACACTTATGCCATAGCCCTCCTCGAGCAGAGGACAAAGAGAGTCGAGGTCAATGGAGTGATGAGATACGCAACTCCACTCTTAAGGCGAGAGGGTATGCCCACCTTCCACGCCTCATAAGAAGCGACGGAGCGATATCTACTGAACACCGAGCGGCGTCTAGCCAGAGACCCCGCTCAAGCCACTGTGTACCGCGCTGAGATTGACAAGCTAATCACAGCGGGACACATAAAGAAAATTGACATTAAAGAGGCCGAGGCCCTCCTACTCAAGCTCCGCGCCTCCCTGATCAAAGGCGGCTTTGATCTCCGGCAGTGGGCCAGCAGCGACCCTCAAGTACTGCGCAGCCTCTCCCAAGAGAACAAGGCAGCAAGCAGCGAGACCTGGATGGCGACCATCCCAGGTGAAGCCCAAGAAATGACATTAGGACTAGTCTGGCGCTTCAAAACAGACTCGCTCCATTATAGACACACACCCCTGACCAAGGAGCAGGGAAGGTCGATTTCACTACCGACCACCAGACGGAGTGTATACAGAACACTCGCCAGACAATATAACCCGTTGGGATGTATTCTACCTTACACCACCAGGGCATAAATGATTGTGCGAGAGCTGTGGGACAAGGA
The DNA here is from genome assembly GCF_963971535.1 of Notolepis coatsorum. Lineage (NCBI taxonomy): Eukaryota > Metazoa > Chordata > Actinopteri > Aulopiformes > Paralepididae > Notolepis > Notolepis coatsorum. The sequence goes on from NC_140172.1 coordinate 85,700,817, forward strand.
CCAGGGCTGGGACGACCCCATACCCGACCACCTTGCTTCCACATGGAGAGAGTGGGAAACAGAACTCAACTCGCTCCCAGGTGTTAACATACGCCGCAGCTACTTCCCACCCACAGTGCGGCTGGAGACGTGCCAGATGGACCTGCACGTCTTCAGCGACGCCTCCGAAGTAGCCTACGGTTCGGTGGCCTACTTGCGGGCCCGAGAGGAGGGAGGAGAAATACATACCGCCTTCATCCTGGCTCGTTCAAGGATAGCCCCCCGCAAGCAACAATCGATCCCGCGTCTAGAGCACTGCGCAGCCCTAGTATGAGCGCAACTCGCCACGTTAATCCAACGTGAACTCACCATCCCGGTGCAAAGAACAATCCTGTGGTCAGACTCCATGACCGTACTCACATGGATCCAGTCCGATTCGTGTAGATAAAAGGTCTTCGTGGGAGTCAGAATCACAGAGATCCAAGAGCTAACAGAATCAGCATGCTGGAGGTACGTGGACCCAGCAGACGTCATCACACGGGGAATGTCCCTGGATGACCTCACACGTCACAATATCTACAGTGACGGTCCCGAGTTCCTCAAGCTCCCGGAACAAGAGTGGCCTAACCCCACCCCACGGGAGGCTAATCAAGAGGAGGCAGAGATGAAGAAATCTATGTTCTGTGGGTTGACGCACACACCAGTCCCCACAGACCCCAACATAGACGACTGCCCCACCCTTGAGAGTGCGCAGTTAAAGACATTCCTGTGGCACCACCCTGAGGTTCCCTCCACTACTGACATTAATGCAGCTAATTACGAAGAAGCAGAACTCCTTCTGCTACAGCGAGCCCAAAGAGACTCGTTCCCCGACGAGCTAGACTGTCTGCAGGGATCAAAGCCAGTCCCGTCAGACAGCAGACTGCTCCACTTGGCCCCTGAGCGCGACGCCCATGATCTCATCAGAGTGGGTGGTCGTCTGAGAAGGGCCCCGGACTTAACGGATGACGTCAAGTTCCCTATAGTTCTCAACAGCCGACACAAGGTCACAGAGCTCATCATAAAGAAATACGACGAGGACGTGCACCACGCTGGGGCAGAGAGAGTCTTCGCTGAGATCAGACGTCGCTATTGGAAACCGTCTATATTATTGTCTGATCACGGGACAAACTTCAAAGGCGGAGAAAGAGAGCTGAGAGAGAGCTTCCAAGCTATGGGCCCAGAACTTAAGACCCACCTCGCTCCCTCTCAAATTGATTTCCAGTTTAACCCCCCGAACGCCCCTCACTTCGGGGGAACCTGGGAACGAGAAGTACGTTCAATAAAGACAGCCCTGTACGCCGTGCTTGGGGCCCAGACCGTGGCGGAAGAAGTCCTCGCGACAGTCCTCACAGAGATCGAGGGAGTATTGAACTCAAAGCCCCTCGGTTACGTCTCAAGTGATGTAGCAGATGTCGACCCAGTTACCCCCAACACTCTCTTGATGGGGCGGCTGGACCCCGCGCTCCCACAGACAGTGTACAGACCTGAGGAAGCGAACGGCCGAAGAATGTGGAGGTACAGTCAAGTATTGGCTGACAAGTTTTGGAACAGTTTCCTCCTCCACTATCTACCGTCTCTACAGACCCGCCAGAAATGGGTAAAAGAAAGAGACAATCTGACGGAGGGCACAGTCGTCATGATCATAGACCAGTCACTACCCCGAGCTATGTGGCCGGCCGGCCGCATAAGCAAAGTGATCACTGGTGCCGACGGAAAGGTCAGAGCGGCAGAAGTTCTCGTCCAGGGACGGACATACACCCGACCCGTGGTGAGGCTGATAGAGTTGCCAAGGCTCCCTGACTCCCTTGATGACGACCATGACCCACTGACTTTGTGAATTGCCCTACTCCTTACAACGGACATTGAGTAGTGGACAAGGCGGTTAATCTGTCTCTGCTTATCTAATTAGGTGCAGACTAATTAGGAGGCGGCTGTTACAAAGGGTCAGATTAAACCGAATATATATATTTATTACTTGAGATATATTGTATAATATTTGTATATCATCTGATATCCCTTGTATATTCTTTGTATATATACACGGAATATCCCTTTACCTAGGTACAGGCCAGACCATAATATTCGTTCTGGCAAGTTCAAAGCCACCGCCAAGACATGTCTCAACATGTCCAGGTTTGCGCAGTAATACGAGACAGAACTGAGGTTGGCACTAGATTATTCACCTTACGTATAAATACGTCGCAGGTGGAAACAGAAGCACTTAGTCCAAAACGTTGAAGCCTTCACCATGATACAACGTGCAGTGAAGTGGGCCCCTTTGCCCCTAAATAGAGCCTTGAGAACCGCGTGCGAATAGATAGCTAAAGTGTCAGAGTTTAACGCTGTATCGTCGAGTTCGACTTATTCTATTGTGAAGTAATAGTCTATTATTTATAGTGTATCGTGCGGCTACTGTTCTACAGTGACCAGCATTACCACCGGTTCGTCGTACTCTAAAATTTAAATTTTTTATTTTTTTTTGTCAGGTCACTGAACTTAGAAGCAGGCCAGGCCAGTGTTTCTATTTGCACCAGCGCAATAGTTAGATAACCTAGGTGGGGAACAACCAGGAGATCACTGCAACTCACACAAGTTGGAGAACTATCTCTCTCTCTCTCTCTCTTGCTCTCACACACACACAAAGGGAGCCGCATGTGATTGGTGGAGGCGGGATCCTTACGAAAAACTACTAATCATTGACACATGCTAGCCTGTAATAATCCCCCCCAGAAAAATGTACTTTGCATTTGATATATTGCAAATATATGCCATCACACACACTGGCATTTAAAGGGTTAGAATTATAAAATGAATATGTGGTGTTATGATCAGGGCTGAAGTTGAATAAAATATTGTATTTATCAATTACAAAAAACTGAAAATCCATAAAAATCTGTGTTGTTGCTAATCATACATATGCTAGCCTGTTTTTTAACTAAGTTGTGATGCCATCACAAACACTGGCATTTAAAGGGTACAAATAAAAAAAATGCCTGCACCAGAATGCAGGAAATTAAGTCTTTGTAACAAAGAAATTCCTGGTGGGGGACCCCCAGACCCCCTGCTTAAAAAGTGGCCTGACTGGGGCTATATTTCCTGGCCTGAATGATTTCCCCAGTCCGGCCCTGGTTAAAAGCCTCCAATGCTTATTAGTGTGTGTGCGTTTGAACGTTTGCATGTTTCAACCATACATTTCCATTTAAAATAATTTTTTTTACCTCCTATAATAGTGGGGGTCGCGGCTCTCTGACACCGTTTTTTTTGGGTTGCGGCCTGAAAAGTTTGGGAACCCCTGGTCTAGCCTGTACCCCCCAGACATGTTGCTGGTCCCGTCAAAACAGTATCCTATCAGCCTCTCCATGGGCAGGTCGAGGCGTAAAAGTATTTTATACACAAAAACAGCGTCTCGGCTGTTGTGTCTGGGCCGGGCATTGTAAAAACCCCAAAAGAAGTTCTGAGCTTCCAAGTTGTCATCGGCTAACTGTATATTACACGAGAATTGTTCTTTTCCAGTGAGTGACATCAGTGGTTCCGTCAGCGCTCAAGCCAAAGATTGGGCTTTTGGATGCTTTGCCTCTAATTTGTCGCTGAATATCATGGGCAAGCAGCTGTAAGATTTCGTTTTGGATGTTGTTGGACATCCAGTTGTCTCTATTTTGGAGCCAATTCTTCAACTCGGGATCAGACTCGGTGCGCACTCTTTCCATCATGAGCTGCCATAACACCCCATCCCTATTTGCATCACCCCTCAGTGGAAGCCCCTGGCGCCCGAGGGGGGGTATAGGGGAACAGACTCAGTTAACTCTTCAATACCTGATGCTGAGGCTGAACCTGTCGTCTCTGTCTCTCTCTGACGTTTATCAGATTTAGTGGGACTCACTGGGACCGGCGGGACGTTTAGAAAATAAATCTGATATTTTTCTTTTCTGCGAGTGAGACATTCTGTGCTAGCAAAGTCTGACTACTAGCTCAAATCGACTGACTGCGCAAGCACTGTATCACAGTAGCTCAGTGGTTCGTGGCGCGTGGGAAGGGCGGGAGACAGGAGGTGAATACAATTAGTTGTTTCACCTGTCATTCAATCAGTCTGTGACAGTCTGTCATCACTCGAAAATCTACTCGGTTTTACACGTATGATTGTGTACATACAGTAGTGTAATGAATGAATGAAAACTTTATTTAACAGATTGGAGAATGGCTACAATACAGTACGGCTCAATACACACAATATTAAAATGGTGACGTGCTTTTAGCAGGATAAACTTATAATATACAGTGTTACAGTTATACAGTTACAGTATATACAAATATATAAATACTGTCAAAAAAAAATAAAAAATAAAGAAATATATATATATATATATTTTTTTTGCAATAATTGAAAGGGGGTGCTGCAGCACCCCCCGCACCCCCCCTTCCCGCGTCCCTGGATATGTACACCGGAGAACCTACACCGGCGAATGCAGAGCCTTTTCCGGCTGGATTATATTGCTTTGGTACTGTGGCTGCTGGAGCAGAGAATCGTCTACCCCACTGCTGTGTGGGATCTACCCTGTGAGGAGCATCATCGAGCCCGCCTCTAGGACCACAGAGGCTGGCTAGCTTTCATCCATGCTGTCGACTGGGGAAGACACCCCCTCTCTCCGCACGGAGCTCCAGGGCATCATCACGACAAGGGTCTAGGGCACCTTCCCCTACCCGACCAAGTGACCCGGAGCCCGGCCAACAGAAAGAGCCTATCCACGTCTCCCAACCCCCTCCCCGACCGGTCCATACGAGACCCAGCAACCGGGAAGAACCGGCCTATGCCGCCGAGAGACTGAATAGACGACTTCAAGACCTAGAAGAGGAAGAGGAAGAGGAAGGTCAAGCCCACCAGCAGCATCGTACTCCACAGGACCAGGAGGTCCAGTACAGCCCAGACTTTACCCCCGAGGCCCTGCGCTACAGACCCCCGACTCAACTCAAGGGTGAGTTTGACAGCCAGCCCCGAGGAACAGCACCTGGGTACCCGGGCCTTGGTACCCACCAAGTACCAGCCCACGACAGCACGTACGGGGAGACTCGCCCAGGAGGCTTCTCCCCCAACGCTCACCAATGTGCCAGCCATCCATGGCATCGCACCTTGGCACACCGACGTTCCCGGATTTTACGCACGAGGACAGAGCACAGTACACGGAATTACGGATGTGCTTAGAGACTATGATGTCCGACGTCCCTGATGAGTCGTACAAATATGCTATCCTCCTCAAGCATCTCAAGGTGCCCAGAGCGCATAATATAGCGCTGGCATATTCCAACTCAAGTACCCCATACACCGCGGCTCTAGTAGCCCTCGACCAGCGTTATGGACGCATATGGGACTATGTGATACAAGAAATAAGGAATATTGACCGTCTCCCCCCAGCCACAGACAATCGATCATTGGATGACCTCTCTATCAAGGTACAATCCCTGGTAGGGATGCTGGGGTCCCAAAAGGAAAAAGGTAGACACGAACTGTATGCTAACTCTAATGTAGAAAGGATATTAGAGAAGCTCCCTCCAGCACGCCAAGAGCGATTTAGGCGGCAGAGAGACCACCGTGATCCCGACAGTCCCGAGCCATCCCTCCTAGACCTGGCCGACTTCCTCGCGAGAGAAGTCAGCAGCCTACGACTGGATACGTTCGTGCGGAGTGGACCAAGCCCAAGAGATGGACCTCGGAGATCCAACGATAACCGCCGGCTGGTGACCGTCATGCACCAAGCCGAATCAGTGCCGCGGAACAAGAACCACAACACCCCCTCGACGAAAGAGAAGTGGAAGATTGTATGCCAGTACTGCGAGAAAGAACATTGGCTGTCACAATGTGACACTTTCAAGAAGATGACCGCCGACGAGGTGAGTCAATGGATCAAAGCCAACCGCCGCTGTTACCGCTGTGCGCGCAGCCATATGGCAGCCGAGTGCCGCTTGAAGAAGAGGTGCAGCAGGTGTGACGGCGCCCACTTGGACGTCTTGCATGACAGCAACAGGAAGAAACTCGCACCCCCAAGCAGCACCAGAGTAAGCGTCATGTATATCGACCCCGCCAGCAGCGGGAGCTCCCGAGTGCTCTTGAAAGTGGTCCGAGTGATATTAAGCTACGAGGTCAAGGTCCTGGACACTTACGCCGTCCTTGACGATGGGTCAGAAAAGACTCTCCTCCTCGCATCCGCTGCAGCCGAGCTGGGTCTGCGGGGGAGCGAAGAAACGATGACAATTCGTACTATAAGAAGAGACCTGAAGACAATAAAGGGCGAAAACGTCTCCTTCACTATCGCAGCAAGCGGGCAGCCAGAGAGGCAGTATAGGATCACTAACGCTTTCACCAGCCAAGACATAGGCCTGTCACGGTACACCTACCCCATCCCCAAGCTGATGGAAAAATACGTGCACCTACGTCAACTACCTATACCGCTCATCGACGGCGCCACCCCGACCCTGCTCATAGGATCCGACCACGCACACCTCATCGTCCCAACGGACCGGGTCCACATCGGGCCCAGAGGCTGTCCAGCAGCAGTCGAGACCCGCCTAGGATGGACACTACAAGGCCCCCTCTCCAGGTCTCCCAACCGACCAGCAGCCACTCGCTGCCTCCACTCCAGAATGACAGAAGAAGACACCACCCTCTTACAGCACGTCGAGAGGCTATGGACACTAGAGACAATGCCCTTTAAGAACGAAAAGAAACACATTCGTTCAAAGGAAGACACTTATGCCATAGCCCTCCTCGAGCAGAGGACAAAGAGAGTCGAGGTCAATGGAGTGATGAGATACGCAACTCCACTCTTAAGGCGAGAGGGTATGCCCACCTTCCACGCCTCATAAGAAGCGACGGAGCGATATCTACTGAACACCGAGCGGCGTCTAGCCAGAGACCCCGCTCAAGCCACTGTGTACCGCGCTGAGATTGACAAGCTAATCACAGCGGGACACATAAAGAAAATTGACATTAAAGAGGCCGAGGCCCTCCTACTCAAGCTCCGCGCCTCCCTGATCAAAGGCGGCTTTGATCTCCGGCAGTGGGCCAGCAGCGACCCTCAAGTACTGCGCAGCCTCTCCCAAGAGAACAAGGCAGCAAGCAGCGAGACCTGGATGGCGACCATCCCAGGTGAAGCCCAAGAAATGACATTAGGACTAGTCTGGCGCTTCAAAACAGACTCGCTCCATTATAGACACACACCCCTGACCAAGGAGCAGGGAAGGTCGATTTCACTACCGACCACCAGACGGAGTGTATACAGAACACTCGCCAGACAATATAACCCGTTGGGATGTATTCTACCTTACACCACCAGGGCATAAATTATTGTGCGAGAGCTGTGGGACAAGGACCAGGGCTGGGACGACCCCATACCCGACCACCTTGCTTCCACATGGAGAGAGTGGGAAACAGAACTCAACTCGCTCCCAGGTGTTAACATACGCCGCAGCTACTTCCCACCCACAGTGCGGCTGGAGACGTGCCAGATGGACCTGCACGTCTTCAGCGACGCCTCCGAAGTAGCCTACGGTTCGGTGGCCTACTTGCGGGCCCGAGAGGAGGGAGGAGAAATACATACCGCCTCCATCCTGGCTCGTTCAAGGATAGCCCCCCGCAAGCAACAATCGATCCCGCGTCTAGAGCACTGCGCAGCCCTAGTATGAGCGCAACTCGCCACGTTAATCCAACGTGAACTCACCATCCCGGTGCAAAGAACAATCCTGTGGTCAGACTCCATGACCGTACTCACATGGATCCAGTCCGATTCGTGTAGATAAAAGGTCTTCGTGGGAGTCAGAATCACAGAGATCCAAGAGCTAACAGAATCAGCATGCTGGAGGTACGTGGACCCAGCAGACGTCATCACACGGGGAATGTCCCTGGATGACCTCACACGTCACAATATCTACAGTGACGGTCCCGAGTTCCTCAAGCTCCCGGAACAAGAGTGGCCTAACCCCACCCCACGGGAGGCTAATCAAGAGGAGGCAGAGATGAAGAAATCTATGTTCTGTGGGTTGACGCACACACCAGTCCCCACAGACCCCAACATAGACGACTGCCCCACCCTTGAGAGTGCGCAGTTAAAGACATTCCTGTGGCACCACCCTGAGGTTCCCTCCACTACTGACATTAATGCAGCTAATTACGAAGAAGCAGAACTCCTTCTGCTACAGCGAGCCCAAAGAGACTCGTTCCCCGACGAGCTAGACTGTCTGCAGGGATCAAAGCCAGTCCCGTCAGACAGCAGACTGCTCCACTTGGCCCCTGAGCGCGACGCCCATGATCTCATCAGAGTGGGTGGTCGTCTGAGAAGGGCCCCGGACTTAACGGATGACGTCAAGTTCCCTATAGTTCTCAACAGCCGACACAAGGTCACAGAGCTCATCATAAAGAAATACGACGAGGACGTGCACCACGCTGGGGCAGAGAGAGTCTTCGCTGAGATCAGACGTCGCTATTGGAAACCGTCTATATTATTGTCTGATCACGGGACAAACTTCAAAGGCGGAGAAAGAGAGCTGAGAGAGAGCTTCCAAGCTATGGGCCCAGAACTTAAGACCCACCTCGCTCCCTCTCAAATTGATTTCCAGTTTAACCCCCCGAACGCCCCTCACTTCGGGGGAACCTGGGAACGAGAAGTACGTTCAATAAAGACAGCCCTGTACGCCGTGCTTGGGGCCCAGACCGTGGCGGAAGAAGTCCTCGCGACAGTCCTCACAGAGATCGAGGGAGTATTGAACTCAAAGCCCCTCGGTTACGTCTCAAGTGATGTAGCAGATGTCGACCCAGTTACCCCCAACACTCTCTTGATGGGGCGGCTGGACCCCGCGCTCCCACAGACAGTGTACAGACCTGAGGAAGCGAACGGCCGAAGAATGTGGAGGTACAGTCAAGTATTGGCTGACAAGTTTTGGAACAGTTTCCTCCTCCACTATCTACCGTCTCTACAGACCCGCCAGAAATGGGTAAAAGAAAGAGACAATCTGACGGAGGGCACAGTCGTCATGATCATAGACCAGTCACTACCCCGAGCTATGTGGCCGGCCGGCCGCATAAGCAAAGTGATCACTGGTGCCGACGGAAAGGTCAGAGCGGCAGAAGTTCTCGTCCAGGGACGGACATACACCCGACCCGTGGCGAGGCTGATAGAGTTGCCAAGGCTCCCTGACTCCCTTGATGACGACCATGACCCACTGACTTTGTGAATTGCCCTACTCCTTACAACGGACATTGAGTAGTGGACAAGGCGGTTAATCTGTCTCTGCTTATCTAATTAGGTGCAGACTAATTAGGAGGCGGCTGTTACAAAGGGTCAGATTAAACCGAATATATATATTTATTACTTGAGATATATTGTATAATATTTGTATATCATCTGATATCCCTTGTATATTCTTTGTATATATACACGGAATATCCCTTTACCTAGGTACAGGCCAGACCATAATATTCGTTCTGGCAAGTTCAAAGCCACCGCCAAGACATGTCTCAACATGTCCAGGTTTGCGCAGTAATACGAGACAGAACTGAGGTTGGCACTAGATTATTCACCTTACGTATAAATACGTCGCAGGTGGAAACAGAAGCACTTAGTCCAAAACGTTGAAGCCTTCACCACGATACAACGTGCAGTGAAGTGGGCCCCTTTGCCCCTAAATAGAGCCTTGAGAACCGCGTGCGAATAGATAGCTAAAGTGTCAGAGTTTAACGCTGTATCGTCGAGTTCGACTTATTCTATTGTGAAGTAATAGTCTATTATTTATAGTGTATCGTGCGGCTACTGTTCTACAGTGACCAGCATTACCACCGGTTCGTCGTACTCTAAAATTTAAATTTTAAATTTTTTTTTGTCAGGTCACTGAACTTAGAAGCAGGCCAGGCCAGTGTTTCTATTTGCACCAGCGCAATAGTTAGATAACCTAGGTGGGGAACAACCAGGAGATCACTGCAACTCACACAAGTTGGAGAACTATCTCTCTCTCTCTCTCTCTTGCTCTCACACACACACAAAGGGAGCCGCATGTGATTGGTGGAGGCGGGATCCTTACGAAAAACTACTAATCATTGACACATGCTAGCCTGTAATAATCCCCCCCAGAAAAATGTACTTTGCATTTGATATATTGCAAATATATGCCATCACACACACTGGCATTTAAAGGGTTAGAATTATAAAATGAATATGTGGTGTTATGATCAGGGCTGAAGTTGAATAAAATATTGTATTTATCAATTACAAAAAACTGAAAATCCATAAAAATCTGTGTTGTTGCTAATCATACATATGCTAGCCTGTTTTTTAACTAAGTTGTGATGCCATCACAAACACTGGCATTTAAAGGGTACAAATAAAAAAAATGCCTGCACCAGAATGCAGGAAATTAAGTCTTTGTAACAAAGAAATTCCTGGTGGGGGACCCCCAGACCCCCTGCTTAAAAAGTGGCCTGACTGGGGCTATATTTCCTGGCCTGAATGATTTCCCCAGTCCGGCCCTGGTTAAAAGCCTCCAATGCTTATTAGTGTGTGTGCGTTTGAACGTTTGCATGTTTCAACCATACATTTCCATTTAAAATAATTTTTTTTACCTCCTATAATAGTGGGGGTCGCGGCTCTCTGACACCGTTTTTTTTGGGTTGCGGCCTGAAAAGTTTGGGAACCCCTGGTCTAGCCTGTACCCCCCAGACATGTTGCTGGTCCCGTCAAAACAGTATCCTATCAGCCTCTCCATGGGCAGGTCGAGGCGTAAAAGTATTTTATACACAAAAACAGCGTCTCGGCTGTTGTGTCTGGGCCGGGCATTGTAAAAACCCCAAAAGAAGTTCTGAGCTTCCAAGTTGTCATCGGCTAACTGTATATTACACGAGAATTGTTCTTTTCCAGTGAGTGACATCAGTGGTTCCGTCAGCGCTCAAGCCAAAGATTGGGCTTTTGGATGCTTTGCCTCTAATTTGTCGCTGAATATCATGGGCAAGCAGCTGTAAGATTTCGTTTTGGATGTTGTTGGACATCCAGTTGTCTCTATTTTGGAGCCAATTCTTCAACTCGGGATCAGACTCGGTGCGCACTCTTTCCATCATGAGCTGCCATAACACCCCATCCCTATTTGCATCACCCCTCAGTGGAAGCCCCTGGCGCCCGAGGGGGGGTATAGGGGAACAGACTCAGTTAACTCTTCAATACCTGATGCTGAGGCTGAACCTGTCGTCTCTGTCTCTCTCTGACGTTTATCAGATTTAGTGGGACTCACTGGGACCGGCGGGACGTTTAGAAAATAAATCTGATATTTTTCTTTTCTGCGAGTGAGACATTCTGTGCTAGCAAAGTCTGACTACTAGCTCAAATCGACTGACTGCGCAAGCACTGTATCACAGTAGCTCAGTGGTTCGTGGCGCGTGGGAAGGGCGGGAGACAGGAGGTGAATACAATTAGTTGTTTCACCTGTCATTCAATCAGTCTGTGACAGTCTGTCATCACTCGAAAATCTACTCGGTTTTACACGTATGATTGTGTACATACAGTAGTGTAATGAATGAATGAAAACTTTATTTAACAGATTGGAGAATGGCTACAATACAGTACGGCTCAATACACACAATATTAAAATGGTGACGTGCTTTTAGCAGGATAAACTTATAATATACAGTGTTACAGTTATACAGTTACAGTATATACAAATATATAAATACTGTCAAAAAAAAATAAAAAATAAAGAAATATATATATATATATATTTTTTTTGCAATAATTGAAAGGGGGTGCTGCAGCACCCCCCGCACCCCCCCTTCCCGCGTCCCTGGATATGTACACCGGAGAACCTACACCGGCGAATGCAGAGCCTTTTCCGGCTGGATTATATTGCTTTGGTACTGTGGCTGCTGGAGCAGAGAATCGTCTACCCCACTGCTGTGTGGGATCTACCCTGTGAGGAGCATCATCGAGCCCGCCTCTAGGACCACAGAGGCTGGCTAGCTTTCATCCATGCTGTCGTGCATACTGGAGTATAGCTGTTGCTTTGTCTACGGACCAAGGGATTACTGCACTGGCTCCTGTATCTGGAGCCTCGTTATTCCGTGTTGATCCAGACTTTGCTCCCGAACATTCCTCTCCCCTGCTGGCTTACAACCGGAGGGAACCCCCTTAGTATCTCCAGCTGACTACGAGTGTGCCTTATGTAATTCTTATGCTACAGGTGGCGTCAGTTATACCCATCTTATTATGCTCATGGACTTACGCTCTTGACTTACTTAAGTGTTCTTCGCCTTACAAGCGCAATTCATAATTCTCAATCTGTAACCTATCGTTGCTGCTCAAAAATAAATACCTCTAAATAGAACTTTCTTTGTCAAGCTGTATTCTTGTGTGGGTGTTCACCAGATATACCGTGTACTGTATGGCCAGTAATTAAAGTACATAACTAAGTAGTGGTTTAATGATACCATACTCTCAATACAGTCAGGGAATTGTACCCCTCAGTTACAACTGTATTGAACAAAAGATTAATTCAGTCTAATTTGGATCTAAAACGAATTTGGGATTAAAGTCTCACTTTTGAGTCGAGAGGCAGGTTTAGAACCGGTCGCCATTTTGAATCTGACCCCAGTAAGCTGCAATTGGATGGGCGTGGTGACGTCACCCGGAAGTGACATCACCAGGCCGACCTTTTTGTTTCATTCATAAAAGCCATGTTCGGGGAACCAAGGGGAGAAGAGAAGAAGAAATCGACGTAAGAAGACGTTTCAGCCTCCAGAGAAACCTCGATGGTGAAGGACAATTTTGCTACCAAATCGGCAATAGTTATAGACGAAGCATCACGCTGGTCGGGACATTTTTAGTAAAACTGCTTTGAGAATCTGTGAAATCGTGTTAGTTTCAGTGACTCCCAGTGCCGGCGATTTCTACCGCTCGTGCTACCAAGGGAACACCCCTTTTTCCAGAGTGTGCCTTTTGTAAAACAGTTATTGATTACGACCATGTGTATTAATAAAACTGTTGATTTTAAGAATTGGAGCGAACGTTTGGTTTCCAAATCATTCTACAGCACCTCATCACTTTTTGGGACATCAGGAAACAACACAGAGTACATTTTTATCCATTTTAAGAGACGATAGGGTCAAACAGACAGGTTGAGGGTTTAGCCGCGCCAACCAATTTAGAGAGGGCATAAGTGAGACGTTTTCAAGGCAGCATAGAGTATGGCTGGATTCAAAGTCAGGGGGAAAGCCCATCAGAGGTTGGGAGGGACTCTGATTGTTGAGTAAGCCAAACATTTCATCTCTTATGAGATACATTTTCTTGGTAAAGAATTTAATGAATTCGTTAGCTGAGAACGCATGGTTTAGGGCAGTTGGTTGTTTCTGATTAAGTTTTGCAACTGTGTCAAACAGAAACTTTGAGTTGTTTTTGTTTTCGTTAATGAGCCATGAAAAATATGAGGTTTTGGCAAGTGAGAGTGCCTTTTTGTAGTTACGTAAACTATCATTCCAGGCAAGGCGGAATACTTCGAGTTTGGTCGAACGCCATTTATGTTCAAGTTTGCGACATGCCTTTTTAAAGGAGCGAGTTTCCTCCGTAAACCAGGGAGTTTGTTATTGCGGAGCACGTTTAATTTTAGGCTTAAGGGGAGCGACAATGTCGTGCTACGAAGGGCGGCGTTAAGTTTGTCTGTAAAGAGATCAAGGGGGCCAGAGTAAGAGAGGAAGGGAGAGAGGGTGTCTGGTAGGCAGTTAACTAGAATTGGGACAGTTGAGGCGTTAATACGACGGCTCATGTAGGATTCTACACTGTCAGGGCGAGAAAATTTGAATGAGACCGACAGAGTCAATGATGTCGGTAAAAGCCTTATTTAGGGGATCTAGAGTTTTGTTGGAATGAATGTTAAAATCACCAACAATTAAAATGTTATCCAAGCTCAGAGATGAAAGTGGAAAACTCATCTAGGAAGAGGGTGTAAGGGCCTGGGGGGCGGTAAAGGACAGCCATTACAAAGGATGCAGTGGAGGTAGGAATCAGACCGCCACACTTTCTGTTGGGGGGAGAGGGACGCAACAGGAGCACCTCAAACGAGGAAAACTTACAGTTTGCGTCGGATGTAAAGTTGTGCTTAGAGTCGTAAATTAGAGCAACTCCGCCTCCTTTCTTGGAGGTGCGTGCGATATGGGAGCTACTACAATTAGGGCGTGAAGCCTCATTTAAGGGCAGAAAGTCATTAGGTTTAAGCCATGTCTCAGTGAGGCCCAATAAGTCGAGACTATGGTCTGTTATCAGTTCATTTACCAAAAGAGCTTTGGTTGGCAGATAGCGAATGTTGATAAGGCCAACCTTCACGCACTCTGTATATTTAACAGCGCGATTTTCAGCCATGCGGGTAGGTTTAATCACAATTAAGTTGGTACATACAGTAGTGTAATGAATGAATGAAAACTTTATTTAACAGATTGGAGAATGGCTACAATACAGTACGGCTCAATACACACAATATTAAAATGGTGACGTGCTTTTAGCAGGATAAACTTATAATATACAGTGTTACAGTTATACAGTTACAGTATATACAAATATATAAATACTGTCAAAAAAAATTAAAAATAAAGAAATATATATATATATATATTTTTTTTGCAATAATTGAAAGGGGGTGCTGCAGCACCCCCCGCACCCCCCCTTCCCGCGTCCCTGGATATGTACACCGGAGAACCTACACCGGCGAATGCAGAGCCTTTTCCGGCTGGATTATATTGCTTTGGTACTGTGGCTGCTGGAGCAGAGAATCGTCTACCCCACTGCTGTGTGGGATCTACCCTGTGAGGAGCATCATCGAGCCCGCCTCTAGGACCACAGAGGCTGGCTAGCTTTCATCCATGCTGTCGTGCATACTGGAGTATAGCTGTTGCTTTGTCTACGGACCAAGGGATTACTGCACTGGCTCCTGTATCTGGAGCCTCGTTATTCCGTGTTGATCCAGACTTTGCTCCCGAACATTCCTCTCCCCTGCTGGCTTACAACCGGAGGGAACCCCCTTAGTATCTCCAGCTGACTACGAGTGTGCCTTATGTAATTCTTATGCTACAGGTGGCGTCAGTTATACCCATCTTATTATGCTCATGGACTTACGCTCTTGACTTACTTAAGTGTTCTTCGCCTTACAAGCGCAATTCATAATTCTCAATCTGTAACCTATCGTTGCTGCTCTAATAATAAATACCTCTAAATAGAACTTTCTTTGTCAAGCCATATTCTTGTGTGGGTGTTCACCAGATATACCGTGTACTGTATGGCCAGTAATTAAAGTACATAACTAAGTAGTGGTTTAATGATACCATACTCTCAATACAGTCAGGGAATTGTACCCCTCAGTTACAACTGTATTGAACAAAAGATTAATTCAGTCTAATTTGGATCTAAAACGAATTTGGGATTAAAGTCTCACTTTTGAGTCGAGAGGCAGGTTTAGAACCGGTCGCCATTTTGAATCTGACCCCAGTAAGCTGCAATTGGATGGGCGTGGTGACGTCACCCGGAAGTGACATCACCAGGCCGACCTCTTTGTTTCATTCATAAAAGCCATGTTCGGGGAACCAAGGGGAGAAGAGAAGAAGAAATCGACGTAAGAAGACTGTGGTAAATTCCCACAGAACTTCTACAATAATTTGAGGTTATTGTAGTACAGTACAATGAGATTGATTATCTGGAAGGAGGAGAAAGGGATCATATTGATAGAATTTGTTGATCTCCTCATCTGACTTAAGCAGATGAGGAATAAACGTGTAGGCCAGACAAACCATGAACTATAGTCCAATTCAACATTTATTTGATCAGAGCCAGGAGACCAAGGTGAATAGGACAAAAGATTATCAGAAAACATTAACAGGGCTATCTGTGTACAGAAATTACAATCAGGTTTGCATTCTCAAACCTCAATAATGTACATAAACAGTCACTTGGTAACATAATTTGAACATACATTGACCATGCTGCACACATTATACATGAGTAAATCTGGTTTCAGACATTAAGGATTTACACTAAACTTTAAACAACAAATGGTGTTTTCCCATGTATTTACTCACATAAAATGCATCAGTCAGTCTCTCTCGGTGGTGGAGCGGTGGAGCCCACAGACCCCTGGGGTCGGTTTGGTCTGGGGCTCCCGAATTACCAATTTGTCTCCTCCTATATACTACAATTTCTAGCCAATAATAGAATACAGTTCACCAACACAGTTGATCCAATCATGCGTCTCCTGTGGGCGATCTCCTGTGGGGGCTGGCAGCCCCCACCTCCGGGCCGTGGCGACGCGATGGGACAGAGACAGAGGGGGCCCGTCGGTGGCCCCCGTCGGTGTGGTCCCCCGCTGAGCACAGAGGGGTTCCGCCGGTGGCCCCCGTCCGTGTGGTCGCTGTGTTGGGTCTTGTCTCACGAGTGGGGGCTGGCATGATGTCCTCTGGTGGGGGGGGTGTGAATAATCTTTGACCTTTTGGGCCATTACCATACAGTACTAATCTGGTCACATTAGGTGTGACCTTTGTCTATCCAACTGTCCCTGCGTCTCATTCCTCATTTAGCCCTGCAACCACTTCTGCTAAACAGTATACAAGTTTATTTATGAAATTCAACTCAATATTTACCACAAGACGTTTCAGCCTCCAGAGAAACCTCGATGGTGAAGGACAATTTTGCTACCAAATCGGCAATAGTTATAGACGAAGCATCACGCTGGTCGGGACATTTTTAGTAAAACTGCTTTGAGAATCTGTGAAATCGTGTTAGTTTCAGTGACTCCCAGTGCCGGCGATTTCTACCGCTCGTGCTACCAAGGGAACACCCCTTTTTGCAGAGTGTGCCTTTTGTAAAACAGTTATTGATTACGACCATGTGTATTAATAAAACTGTTGATTTTAAGAATTGGAGCGAACGTTTGGTTTCCAAATCATTCTACAGCACCTCATCACTTTTTGGGACATCAGGAAACAACACAGAGTACATTTTTATCCATTTTAAGAGACGATAGGGTCAAACAGACAGGTTGAGGGTTTAGCCGCGCCAACCAATTTAGAGAGGGCACTAAGTGAGACGTTTTCAAGGCAGCATAGAGTATGGCTGGATTCAAAGTCAGGGGGAAAGCCCATCAGAGGTTGGGAGGGACTCTGATTGTTGAGTAAGCCAACAATTTCATCTCTTATGAGATACATTTTCTTGGTAAAGAATTTAATGAATTCGTTAGCTGAGAACGCATGGTTTAGGGCAGTTGGTTGTTTCTGATTAAGTTTTGCCACTGTGTCAAACAGAAACTTTGAGTTGTTTTTGTTTTCGTTAATGAGCCTGGAAAAATATGAGGTTTTGGCAAGTGAGAGTGCCTTTTTGTAGTTACGTAAACTATCATTCCAGGCAAGGCGGAATACTTCGAGTTTGGTCGAACGCCATTTATGTTCAAGTTTGCGACATGCCTTTTTAAAGGAGCGAGTTTCCTCCGTAAACCAGGGAGTTTGTTATTGCGGAGCACGTTTAATTTTAGGCTTAAGGGGAGCGACAATGTCGTGCTACGAAGGGCGGCGTTAAGTTTGTCTGTAAAGAGATCAAGGGGGCCAGAGTAAGAGAGGAAGGGAGAGAGGGTGTCTGGTAGGCAGTTAACTAGAATTGGGACAGTTGAGGCGTTAATACGACGGCTCATGTAGGATTCTACACTGTCAGGGCGAGAAAATTTGAATGAGACCGACAGAGTCAATGATGTCGGTAAAAGCCTTATTTAGGGGATCTAGAGTTTTGTTGGAATGAATGTTAAAATCACCAACAATTAAAATGTTATCCAAGCTCAGAGATGAAAGTGGAAAACTCATCTAGGAAGAGGGTGTAAGGGCCTGGGGGGCGGTAAAGGACAGCCATTACAAAGGATGCAGTGGAGGTAGGAATCAGACCGCCACACTTTCTGTTGGGGGGAGAGGGACGCAACAGGAGCACCTCAAACGAGGAAAACTTACAGTTTGCGTCGGATGTAAAGTTGTGCTTAGAGTCGTAAATTAGAGCAACTCCGCCTCCTTTCTTGGAGGTGCGTGCGATATGGGAGCTACTACAATTAGGGCGTGAAGCCTCATTTAAGGGCAGAAAGTCATTAGGTTTAAGCCATGTCTCAGTGAGGCCCAATAAGTCGAGACTATGGTCTGTTATCAGTTCATTTACCAAAAGAGCTTTGGTTGGCAGATAGCGAATGTTGATAAGGCCAACCTTCACGCACTCTGTATATTTAACAGCGCGATTTTCAGCCATGCGGGTAGGTTTAATCACAATTAAGTTGGCATGGTTTATAGCACAAGGACGAGCTGGGTAAAGCGGAGCGTAACGAGATATTCTAGTTTTGATTGGATATACCGGGTTAAGGATAGAGATAGAAAGAGAGGAGTAGGGAGCCTGGTGGAGGAGGGACCCAGCATGGTTAGGAAAGGTATAGGGATTGGCAGGCTCCATCGGTTTAGCATGACTAGCAGGCTCACTACGAGCCTGTACCCTGGCATGCTTGTGGGGTGGCTGTCAGCCCGAAGCTATAATCTTGTCTATATTTCTAGATAACAGAGAGGCGCCTTGCATGTTAGGATGCACACCGTCCTTTCTCAGCAAGCCAGGGCGCCCCCAGAAAGAGGACCAGTTATCCACAAACACTAAGCCCTGTTCTTTACAGTATTTTTCCAGCCATCAGTGTAGAGAAGCTGTCCTACTCATGAACTCATCATCATGCCGGTTTACAGGCAGGGGGCCAGAGAAGATTACTCAACGCCAACTCATCTTTCTGGCGAGGTCAGAAAGCCTATGTTAATCTTTGTGACCTCAGAGACTTTCATCCTACAGTCATTATTTCCGACGTGTATAACAATTATGCTCAAATTTATCTTCAGTGGGTGTGAGATGTACGTTATATTTTCCCCTTTCTATGCTATTCGCCAGAAATCTCAGGTTGGCTTCAATGTCGGTAGCTCTGTCTCCCCCAAAACATTTAATCTCGGCTGGCTTGCCTAGTTTAATATGCCGGGTGATGGAGTCGCCAATCACAAGGACAGGTAGACAAGGTTTCAGTGGAGACAGCTGCGTGCTGGGACCGGAACCCGCAACACGTGTAAAATCAGGTTGCGAAGCAAGTGTCAGGACCGAGACCGAGTGGTTACACTGCCGCCCCGTACCGGGCGCTAAGGCCATGTCCTGAGCACTATGTCTGTCTCCAGACTAGAAGACCTCGCTTGAGGCTCCTTAGAAAAGCCTGAAGTGTCCAAGACTTCTAAAGCTGTCTGTTTTCCTAACTCAAGTTCAAGGACACGACTCTCTAACAGAGTTAACCTTTATTACCATGGAGGGACAGACAGGACACGGAGACATGCTTACCCAGGTGGCGGAGGTAGACCGGGAACATTTTTTATTTTAATAAAAAGTGCAATTTATCAACTACTAAAGGCTACGTGTATATCAACAGATTAATCTTATTTATATTCATAGGACTTACCTGACTCCTATAAGATTGAACCGAATGGGGCTTAAACAAGACTCTCTATGCTCCTTGTGTTTAAGGGGTGATATCGGTACATTTATACATATGTACTGGGAATGCCCCACTGTTAAGATATTCTGGGAAGAAGTAACCACGCAATTATCAGAATTTTTATTTCTGACCATACCTGTACTGCCTTCTGTATTGTTGTTGAATAATGTTTCTCAGTTAGCAGCCTCTATACAGCTAAAGAGACTAATTTTGTCCGGTCTTACGGCTGCTAAAAAGCTGATAGCATCACGCTGGATTCAACCGGATAAAATGTGCCTGAAGGTATGGGTTCTTACTTATCTCGATGTGATTTATCTAGAGATATCTACAGCAAGAATTTTAGGTGTCAATGAAGCCAGCATTGCAATCTGGTTAGAAGTGGTGGAGAGAATAAAGGTTAGCATATGAATTGTAATCCTTGGTTAGAAACGAAATAATGGATGGATTATCCAAGGGGGGTCCTGAGGGGGGGGAAGAAGAGCGAGCAAGAGCATATGTATGTATTGTATTGTATTGCAAGTATTATGTATATATCTCGTAAACTACATTTATATTTATTCAAATACTGGAATGTATAATCCTGTGATTTATTGTGGATATTTACTGTTAATGCTTGTGTGTCTAGTTTTATGTCATGTCAAAAAAATAAATAGAAACATTTGTTCATAAAGGCTACGTGTATGAAGCCAATTGAAGGTTTAACTAAAGAGCTAAAACCAGTAGGTCGAGCTAGCCGGTCACCGGTGCTTGTATAAACTATGCTTAAATCCCTGATGAATAATGTCCCACACCTGTAGGAGGCTGGCCTCTGACAATTGATTGGACTAATTAGCAGGAGAAAAGCCAGATGCTAGATTCACACCCTCTTATGACAGGGGTGAATTCAGTTGATTCAGAGAGAAACAGCAACCAAATTGATACACAGAATGCTACTTCTTTTTACACAGCTAGTTCACAAATGTAGTCTGTCTCAGCTCCTCAGTGCAAACTGAGCTTCAGGCAGGAGTCTGTAAAACACAAGCCTGGCCTCTGACAATTGATTGGACTAATTAGCAGGATTTCATTTTGATCAATCCATTGTAATACACCGTTTTTGAATTCATCCACTGGTATTATTTTAGGGATGTACCACTCACTTTGAACGTCATCCTCTGACATTACTGACAGTAAAGTTTTGACAGAATAATTTACATCATTCAGTTCTTGATATACTTTGTTGAACTCATTTTCCACTTTTGATTTAACAATTTCCACATTGCATGTACACTGTAAAAAATTAATGTTTTTTCACGGGAAATTCACTGTATTAATTTACAGATTACTTTTGTTTTTCTACTTTAATTGTAAATGCCATAGAAATACAGTAAATTACCTTTTATCAAAATATTAACCATTAAATAAAGGTTGTAATCTGTAAATGTATTTGATTTGACTGTAATTTGACAGTAAGTATTTGGCAACCATTGATTCCAGACATTTACCGTTTTCTTGCAGCTTTCTTTTTCTTACAGTGTAGGCCTATGCTTCATTAAATTAGAGACTTCATTTTTCCTTCTGGTTAAAACACCCAATTTGGCGCTTCTAGTTGCTTTCAGTTATTTTAATCTATTGGAATGTACAGCGTCAATTTCATCCCCCAAACTTTCCATTTTTCCTTGTTGTTCCTTTAATGTTAATGCACAAGCATTGCACGCCAGTTTTTTTTACAATGTGACTCAGATCCACAGCCTTGGTTGATGCGCGCATGCGCTTTTCCGTATGAATACAGCAGAGATGAGTTTGTTTGGTTTATAAAAAATTGTATTTATTGCGATTTACTTGAAGCTTGTTTAGCGTGGGGTTCTTACCATACGACGTGGAGGTGTGCTGGTTTGTTCACGTTGAACGGTGTTCTGTGGTTTCCAATTTCTAATTTCCAATTCCGTAGCGCTTGCGACGGTCAAAAACCGTAAAAAATCCAGTGTTGTGTTTTACTAGGGCACCAGTCCCATTGATAAAAGTGTGTTTGTTCACACACTCAAAAAGACACGCCTCCAAATCATACCAGATAAAGATATTTTCCAATCATTTTCCAAACAATATTGCTTCATATATTTAACTAAATAAATAATAAGGACTGAATCTGGCTCCAACAATTATTATTATTAATAATAATAATAATAATAATAATAATAATAATAATAATAATAATAATAATAATAATAATAATAATAATAATAATAATAATAATAATAATAATAATAATAATAATAATAATAATAATAATAATAATAATAATAATAATAATAATAATAATAATAATAATAATAATAATAATAATAATAATAAATGTGATATTGGTGTTATGTAGGTGTTCTGCAGATGTGCTTTGGACATCCAATAATATTACATGTACTTTGAACATCCAAATTGTCAGCTCAGACTTTGGATTATGGCGTCCATTTTCGAATATCCAAGGTCAACAACCAATTTAACTCTGTCTGTCTGTCTGTCTGTCTGTCTGTCTGTCTGTCTGTCTGTCTGTCTGTCTGTCTGTCTGTCTGTCTGTCTGTCTGTCTGTCTGTCTGTCTGTCTGTCTGTCTGTCTGTCTGTCTGTCTGTCTGTCTGTCTGTCTGTCTGTCTGTCTGTCTGTCTGTCTGTCTGTCTGTCTGTCTGTCTGTCTGTCTGTCTGTCTGTCTGTCTGTCTGTCTGTCTGTCTGTCTGTCTGTCTGTCTGTCTGTCTGTCTGTCTGTCTGTCTGTCTGTCTGTCTGTCTGTCTGTCTGTCTGTCTGTCTGTCTGTCTGTCTGTCTGTCTGTCTGTCTGTCTGTCTGTCTGTCTGTCTGTCTGTCTGTCTGTCTGTCTGTCTGTCTGTCTGTCTGTCTGTCTGTCTGTCTGTCTGTCTGTCTGTCTGTCTGTCTGTCTGTCTGTCTGTCTGTCTGTCTGTCTGTCTGTCTGTCTGTCTGTCTGTCTGTCTGTCTGTCTGTCTGTCTGTCTGTCTGTCTGTCTGTCTGTCTGTCTGTCTGTCTGTCTGTCTGTCTGTCTGTCTGTCTGTCTGTCTGTCTGTCTGTCTGTCTGTCTGTCTGTCTGTCTGTCTGTCTGTCTGTCTGTCTGTCTGTCTGTCTGTCTGTCTGTCTGTCTGTCTGTCTGTCTGTCTGTCTGTCTGTCTGTCTGTCTGTCTGTCTGTCTGTCTGTCTGTCTGTCTGTCTGTCTGTCTGTCTGTCTGTCTGTCTGTCTGTCTGTCTGTCTGTCTGTCTGTCTGTCTGTCTGTCTGTCTGTCTGTCTGTCTGTCTGTCTGTCTGTCTGTCTGTCTGTCTGTCTGTCTGTCTGTCTGTCTGTCTGTCTGTCTGTCTGTCTGTCTGTCTGTCTGTCTGTCTGTCTGTCTGTCTGTCTGTCTGTCTGTCTGTCTGTCTGTCTGTCTGTCTGTCTGTCTGTCTGTCTGTCTGTCTGTCTGTCTGTCTGTCTGTCTGTCTGTCTGTCTGTCTGTCTGTCTGTCTGTCTGTCTGTCTGTCTGTCTGTCTGTCTGTCTGTCTGTCTGTCTGTCTGTCTGTCTGTCTGTCTGTCTGTCTGTCTGTCTGTCTGTCTGTCTGTCTGTCTGTCTGTCTGTCTGTCTGTCTGTCTGTCTGTCTGTCTGTCTGTCTGTCTGTCTGTCTGTCTGTCTGTCTGTCTGTCTGTCTGTCTGTCTGTCTGTCTGTCTGTCTGTCTGTCTGTCTGTCTGTCTGTCTGTCTGTCTGTCTGTCTGTCTGTCTGTCTGTCTGTCTGTCTGTCTGTCTGTCTGTCTGTCTGTCTGTCTGTCTGTCTGTCTGTCTGTCTGTCTGTCTGTCTGTCTGTCTGTCTGTCTGTCTGTCTGTCTGTCTGTCTGTCTGTCTGTCTGTCTGTCTGTCTGTCTGTCTGTCTGTCTGTCTGTCTGTCTGTCTGTCTGTCTGTCTGTCTGTCTGTCTGTCTGTCTGTCTGTCTGTCTGTCTGTCT
Organism: Notolepis coatsorum; assembly: GCF_963971535.1. Taxonomy (NCBI): domain Eukaryota; kingdom Metazoa; phylum Chordata; class Actinopteri; order Aulopiformes; family Paralepididae; genus Notolepis; species Notolepis coatsorum. Next base: position 85,724,317 of record NC_140172.1, read on the forward strand.
GTCTGTCTGTCTGTCTGTCTGTCTGTCTGTCTGTCTGTCTGTCTGTCTGTCTGTCTGTCTGTCTGTCTGTCTGTCTGTCTGTCTGTCTGTCTGTCTGTCTGTCTGTCTGTCTGTCTGTCTGTCTGTCTGTCTGTCTGTCTGTCTGTCTGTCTGTCTGTCTGTCTGTCTGTCTGTCTGTCTGTCTGTCTGTCTGTCTGTCTGTCTGTCTGTCTGTCTGTCTGTCTGTCTGTCTGTCTGTCTGTCTGTCTGTCTGTCTGTCTGTCTGTCTGTCTGTCTGTCTGTCTGTCTGTCTGTCTGTCTGTCTGTCTGTCTGTCTGTCTGTCTGTCTGTCTGTCTGTCTGTCTGTCTGTCTGTCTGTCTGTCTGTCTGTCTGTCTGTCTGTCTGTCTGTCTGTCTGTCTGTCTGTCTGTCTGTCTGTCTGTCTGTCTGTCTGTCTGTCTGTCTGTCTGTCTGTCTGTCTGTCTGTCTGTCTGTCTGTCTGTCTGTCTGTCTGTCTGTCTGTCTGTCTGTCTGTCTGTCTGTCTGTCTGTCTGTCTGTCTGTCTGTCTGTCTGTCTGTCTGTCTGTCTGTCTGTCTGTCTGTCTGTCTGTCTGTCTGTCTGTCTGTCTGTCTGTCTGTCTGTCTGTCTGTCTGTCTGTCTGTCTGTCTGTCTGTCTGTCTGTCTGTCTGTCTGTCTGTCTGTCTGTCTGTCTGTCTGTCTGTCTGTCTGTCTGTCTGTCTGTCTGTCTGTCTGTCTGTCTGTCTGTCTGTCTGTCTGTCTGTCTGTCTGTCTGTCTGTCTGTCCGTCCGTCTGTCCGTCCAGGAATGGAGGTTCTGAACAGAGCAATAGAGAGCATTATGAGCAGCACTGAGATGGAGGAGTGGGAGCCGGTGGCCGTCCATGTGTCTGACAAAGTGCTGTCACTATGGAGACAAGAGGTGTGTGTGTGTTTATCTTTATACAAAGTGCTGTCACTATGGAGACAAGAGGTGTGTGTGTGTTTATCTTTATACAAAGTGCTGTCACTATGGAGACAAGAGGTGTGTGTGTGTGTGTGTGTGTGTGTGTGTGTGTGTGTGTGTGTGTGTGTGTGTGTGTGTGTGTGTGTGTGTGTGTGTGTGTGTGTGTGTGTGTGTGTTTATCTTTATACAAAGTGCTGTCACTATGGAGACAAGAGATGTGTGTGTGTGTGTGTGTGTTTATCTTTATACAAAGTGCTGTCACTATGGAGACAATAGGTGTGTGTGTGTGTGTGTGTGTTTATCTTTATAGATAAAGAGATAGAGAGAGAGATAATCAGATAGGAATGGATACATAATAATCAGAGGAGAATGTAGGATGATATAAGAAGGAACAAGAGAAGATTAGGATGATCTCAAATAATAATGATAATAATAATAATAATAATAATAATAACAACAATAAGCTTATAATTTGCATAGCAGCCCAATATGCTTCACAGCAGTAATGCAGACATATAAATAGGCATACATTTAGCATAGAATTTACACTATAGAAATCACAGCATATAAAATCATGGGTGCAAAAGATGGTGGGAGAGGACCTGGACGCGTGTATCACTTCCGCAACGGATTTAGTCGGATTTCGGTTTCCGGGTTCCGGTTTCCGTGGCACGCCCCCGCGGCAGCGGCAGACTCGGCAGGCTTGCCGCTGCGCCCTGCTGTGGCGAGACGCTGGAGTTCACTTCCCCTTTCACATCGCGCCACGCTTATGCTGTCTAGCACAGTCTCTAACAGTAACAGTAAGAAGCATTTTGGATAAAAGTATTCTGTACTTCTGTATGACAACAATGTATGCCTTTCAAATGTTAAATGATAAATGATTAAATGATTCACACTGAAATCTACGCTCTCTCATCCTGCTTTCCACAACGCGACAATATTATTAAACAGCAGCTCTGTCATTGAAGTGGGAAAAGTGAGCCGTATTGTATATTAGTACATTGCATAGTATATTGTATATTGTATGGTAACTCAGTTACTTCTATTCTGCATCGAACATTGTACATATGTCTATACTGAACAGCGTGACCTCTATTTTTACTTCTATTTTACATGCTATACTATTTTATTTCATACTTATCTTGTCTAGCACAGTCTCTAACAGTAACAGTAAGAAGCATTTTGGATAAAAGTATTCTGTACTTCTGTATGACAACAATGTATGCCTTTCAAATGTTAAATGATAAATGATTAACTGAAATCTACGCTCTCTCATCCTGCTTTCCACAACGCGACAATATTATTAAACAGCAGCTCTGTGCTGTTCACTATAGACATATGTACAATGTTCGATGCAGAATAGAAGTAACTGAGTTGAATCATGCGCGATTCAAAACAACTTGTTGCTCTTCTTCTGCCCCCTTGTCCTTGCAATCAGCCCTCGCGGGGGATACCGTTGGCTCCAGAATTTCATTGTCTACAAAGGCGGTCAATAATTTTCGCCATCAGAGGTGACTGGTCCATTCAGGACCCAGCCAAACCGGACGTTACTTGTCCGAATGGCTTGTCAAATGACGCTTGTCGGTTGTTTGGTCTTGTAACCCGAGACTGGAAGCACGCAATAGGTCGAGAATGGTTTCGATTGAACGGCGGCAAATTAAACTTTCCAACAACGTATTGGTTGGTCAGGAAAAACGCAGGCCGAAGCCGGCAGACGAGGGCAAAGTGCCGCGACGCGTGCGCACGTGCGGCCGGGCCGTCCGAGGTTTAAGAGGTTAACTTGCACCAGCTAAGATGAAGAATGGCACCACTGGATTGGGCAAAGATTTCCATTTCCTCCGCACAGTAGAGGGCCATGGTCTGGTCGGTGCATTGAGTACAGTTCTTTCAGTGGGCACCAGAGCAGTCCAATAGGTGAAATAAGACGCTGAAGCCAGTATGAGTAGAAGGGGCAAGGTCTGGTAATCTGAAGGTTCCCGATTGATTGATTGCTTGATTGAAAACTTTATTAACAGATTGCAGAATGGGTACAATACAGTATGGCTCAATACACACAATTGTTAACTCTTTTTCTGCCACACATTAGCCTCATCCTGTAGCAGCTACCACCAGCGCTGTAAACGGTGGGAGTCGCTCACCTTGTTTGCAGGGCTATAACTATTTAAATATTATAGCTATATATGCAATACTATGGCCCATTTGACATTGAGTATCTATCGTTCAAGATGTGAAAAAGGAATATTTTTTCCATCCATACATTGTCGTTTTATACCGTGGTGAATATAAGTATAGTTTTAGAGTGGTCTAGGGTAATTCCTGGAAGGCTAGTTATAGGCCACAACACATATTATACTTAATCCATTGGCATTTCGTCCCTATACATGCTACAATAAAAAATTCAAATGCATATGATCGGTATATTATGTTCCATCATGCATGCATGAAAGGGGGTGGGGTCGTTTATGATTAATTGATTGTCAATAACGGCATTTGTTAGTACAACAGCATACGCTGATCAGGGTGTTGGCTATGAAAACAATGGACAACCAAGCTGGAATTGACGTTAAATTGCTCTTACCTGTGGCCGATGAGACTCCAAAAAGAATATTCCATCTGCTAGATCGTATGTCCATTTGGCCCACGTCATAACCCCCAAAAGCATAATGATTCTGGCGTCCCGAAGGCGATTCAATGCGATCGGTATATGCAATGTATATCTTGATCCACGTTACAAGATAACTCCGCCTGGATGACTTTCAATGACGCACAGCCCCACACACAAAGACACAAAGGGAGTGCAACATCGGCTGCATACCACCAGGCGGCGGTATTGGACCGTTGCGATCTCAGGCACATTGGCACACAGTACCACAGCATACCAGGATGAATTATGAATGGAAATAAAAGAAATAACGATCCAATAATGAGTATACTCGTTGTTGGCAGCCATTGAGTTAAGGGGATGCAGTCCAGAGAAAGATTTTTGTCTTGTTTACATCAGGGTCCCCCATTTTCAATTTGTCGTAACATTTATGACATACACGACATACAGATAAACAGTACGGTTACATCCAGACATTTATGACATACAAGATATACAAATATACTGTACTGTTTAAGAGACAGAGTTTCTAAAAGAGAGTATACATTTGAGGGGGAAGAAACTGTACATTGGAGGGGGTTGGGTGGGGGGGGGGGGTTGGATATTTACAGGGGCCAGTTTCAAATTGCAGCCTCCCGTAGGTGATCTTTGAGAGGGGTTTTGAAGGTGGGTAGGGATTCACCTTATTTTACGGCTGTGGGTAGGGCGTTCCACATTGATGTCTCATAATTGCGAAACATGTTTATGTAATAGGGTGGATTATCCCTACTTAATGAGGGTGAATTTATACTGTCACCAGGTAGCGGGAACCCGGCAGAGCTGAGTCCGGCTGGGCCCCCGACTGCAGTGTAAGGGTACTAGATTCGGGTTTAGCAAATGGGGCGGATGGGGCCTAGGATTTACTAACCTAGGTGATGTATACTGGTCCTTCTCACCCTCCAGGGCGATGCACAGCAACCCCTAAACACCCACACCACCCCTAGTACGTCTCACACCCCCTCACACCCGGTGGCAGTAGTGGTGGATGGTATGATTCTTCCCCAAAGCAGTACCGTACCTTGCTGACTGTTGGAGACCTGTAATGAGCACCTTCCCCAATTACACATACGCAGTGGAGCAAAAGATGTTAGAGGAAAATTATAATAAGAATAATAATAATAATAAAAGGGGTTAGACGGTAATGCACATTAATTCACACACACACAGTGAATCCAGTTACTCGCCTCTCCTTTTACTGGGAATTACTGCACAAGCAAACAACATGTAACACTGTTAATACTATACCCCTAAGGGTTAACGCTGGCACACAATCACTTTAAGGGTTAATGTTGGCACACAATCACTTTAAGGGTTAACCCTCTGCAGTACCCAATCTGTTGAGATTAGCACATGCTCAAACGAGCTACATGGAAAAACACCTGTCGCCTATAGGTGCTGCAACACAAACACACGCAACACAATATACACACGCAACCAAAATAAGTGGGGCCCACACTTTAGAAATAAAAGTCCCTAAATCTAAGCCGGCATTACCCCACAACAACAAAAGATGTAGCGCCCGGTTGCTGCTCGGGAAACGTGGTGGCCGTTTATGTACTAGCCCCTTCACTCGAAGCGAGCATGTACTCCACACAAAGCAGGTGCGTGTTCGGCCGTCAAGGTCCTGATCTACTGTCACCTGTGAGACACGAAGGCAGGGTGGTCTGGCGGGGAATAGGCAGGGGTGGTCTGGCGGGGAGAAGATGGAGGAGGTGATGCTCTCAACGTCCGATGCCGATGCCCGCAGACTCCTCCTTGATCTCCGCTTCTTTGCTCCTTCCACCTGTTGCCAACCACCTCCCACCAGCTCCCTTGGCGGTAGTCCTCTGCCAGGTCTCTGAGTCCAGAGCAACACGAATCAAAACAGCTCAAAATTACACAACAATATTTACACAACAGTTAGGATGACGTCAGACACATCCATGTGTCTACATTTCCCCCCACTTTAAACTTGCCAAGTCCCAAGGCAAGTTACACAACCCCCTGTTTAGTGGAGTTACTCAATCGGACATCGCATACATTCACACAGTCCTTAGACCAACAATTTCGCACAACTTTTCACAATTCGCAAACACTGTTCACAGAACACACTCTTGAGTACATAGTCGTAACGATACCTGGCAGGCAAACGACCTCTAGTACTCCTCTGTGGCCGGAGTGGTCCGACCCCCCCCCTTTCAGACCTGTGTCTAAATCGTCCGTTCCCACCGACAAGTTGTCGGCAGCGGCCTCGTCCTCTTGGACTACAGGTTGTTCGCCTGGATCGGCTTCCCCTCCCCCGTCTGTTCCGTCCCCACTCTATGAGTCCGAACCCACCCCTTCCCCAGTGTCGGGCATGACCCCGGTAACCACCGAGGGGCCCTGGGTGGAGTGCACACTCTAAGAGACGGGTCTCGAGGGCGATAAACGACGTGTCCCATGTCAGACTCGGAAGAGCTCTGTGAATGGTCATGAGTCCCCCGGGGGGCCCGCATGTGCTTCCTCACGCCTCGGGCCGTCCCGTTGGTGCATGTCCTGGGGGCCTGAATCTTAGGGAACACGTCTCGAGCCGGGGCACACCGTTTACACTGTTGCATCCAGCCATCCACCGATGCCGCCATCCCGGCCCAGTAATAGCCCTGCCTCATTAAACCTAGTGTCCCGCGTTTGCCAAAATGTCCCCCATGGTCATGTTGAGTCTCGTAGATGTGGCGCCGCAGTGTCGTCGGCACCACCAGTTGCAGGAACTCCTCCCCGTCTCGGGGTTCACTAACGCGCTGAAACAGTACCTCGTTGTGCCAACGGAAACGCTCCCACTGTCCATATAACTTGCGTAGGCATGGGTTTACTTCTTGCAACAGTGCTTTGGTAGGTGGGGTCCCGCTGGCCACTGCCCGCCGTACTGGCCCCAGTTCGGGATCTTCCACTTGGTTGCCTACAGTTGCCGTAACTCGTCCCAGCTATATCCTCTGTCTCCCTTCTGGGCCATTATTTGCCTTGCGACGACCGCCGGAACCCCCGACGGATCGGTCCTCTCCTTGGGGCCCAGGCGAGCATGGACTTCTTCCGCCGGGATCACTAGGAAGCCCTCCCTCGGGCCCACCTCGTCCGTCTGCCTTGCGACGATCGCTGGGACGTCCGGCGGATCGGTCCGTTTCTCGGGGACCAGCCGAGTACGGACTTCCCTTTTCCAAGGAACCAGAACCTCTGGTCCTGGTCTCATCGGGAAGCGGGACAGGGCATCAGCACTTCCGTCGGGCCGGCCGCATTTATAGCGAATTATACGGCACGCTCTCCCCCTTCCATCTTCAGCTCTTCGGCCGGTGATCGCCATGTCGGACGACCCTCCGGCTGCAGTGTCGATGGCGCCTTGTGTTTGCGTGGGAGAAACCTCGAGGCCCGTGCTTCCGACTGCCGTGATTCCCCCTTGGCGTATGGGCACTCGCGACTGATATGCCCTGGCTGCTGACAAGTGTAGCAGACCAGCCTTCCATCTTCGCTCCTACGGGGTAATCTGTGTGCATCGCGGGGCGGGCCTCCATGCCACCCCCTAGCGAATAGCTGTTCCTGCCGTGTCATTAGCTGTTGAATGGACTCCAATAGAGCTTGTAAGATCGGTGGAGGGATGTTATCTTCTGCAGCAGCAGCATTCACTACCCCCCGGCCGGAGCTGTGTGGAGAGGCAGTGGATAGGCCCTCCTCTTCCTCTGACCAGTCGATCGCTGCTAGCATTAATTCAACGAACGGCAGCGTCTCTTTCTCCCTCGAATATCGCTTCATCTCCCGTCGCAGCGCATCACCTCTCAAGCCCAGGACAAACTGCTCCAGCAGTAAGGTGGCGGTGTCCGGGACCCGGTCGGGTCCTCTTCAGACGCCGAAGCATCTCTTGTAGGTCGTAGGCGTATTGCCTCACGGTCTCGCCGACTGCTTGTTTGCGGTCATAAAACTCCCCCAGACGGACGCTGGCTGGGGCTTTGTCTCCATAGGTTGCGTCTAGTACTTGGAACAGGTCGTCCGGTTGCGGGTCCTCCTCTTCCAACATGAACCGTCACCGGAGCAGTGATGACTGCCGTCGCGATCAACAACGACAACAGCAGCCGCCATCACCCCAGTCATCACACACATAATAAACCTCTCCATAAAACAGGGACACGTCCCCAAGGACTTCAAAATTGCGAGAGTGACCCCTCTGCACAAAAAAGGCAGTAAATTAGACCCAGGCAACTACCGCCCTGTTTCTATCCTTACCTCCATCTCGAAAGTCATGGAAACAATTGTATACGAACAGGTCGAAAAATACCTTGCGGAAAAAAATCTAATCTACGAATTCCAATCTGGCTTCAGAACATCCCACTCCACTGACACATGCCTTCTCTATTTAAACGACCACATCAAACAAGAGGTGGACGCGGGCAAATACTGCGGCATGGTCATGCTGGACCTACAAAAGGCCTTCGACACTGTCAATCACACCATTCTGATTGACAAGCTAAAAGCAATTGGTTTTGATAGTCTATCAGTGAGCTGGATGCAATCCTACCTGGAGGGGAGAGAGCAGATGGTGGAGGTAAACGGTACCCTATCCCCCCCCCCTCACAGTAAACTGTGGTGTTCCACAAGGAAGCATACTAGGTCCGCTACTGTTCCTAATTTATGCAAATGACATGTCGTCAGCTTGTGACTGCAACTTGTTCCTGTTTGCGGACGACTCAGCCCTGCTGGTCTCTGACAAGAACAAGTTACAGGTTGAAAAAACCCTCAGCTCAGAACTAGGCAAAATCTGCATATGGCTCGCTGATAACAAACTATCATTACACATGGGCAAAACAGAGTCCATTCTCTTCGGTTCAAATAACAAACTCAGCAAGACCGACGGCTTCTCAGTTACAGTGGGTGACAATATTGTCACAAGGAAAGAAGATATTACCTACCTGGGTTCCATCCTAGAGGCAAATCTTTCCTGTGACAAAATGGCATCCAATGTAATAAAAAAAGTCAACCAACAAACTCGATTCTTGTACCGGATCTCCTCACTGGTAAACAAGAATACCCTGAAGACTCTAGCAGGAGCACTCATTCAAGGGTACTACGACTATGCTTGCACCTCATGGTACCAAAGCACCTCAAAGGCGCTAAAAACAAAATTACAAACATCTCAAAACAAACTGGTCAGACTACTGCTTGACCTTACTCCTAGAACCCACCTCACCCCTGCCCACTTTGACAACCTAGGATGGCTTAGAGTAGACGACAGAGTACAGCAACTTGCAATGGGCCTGGTCTACAAGATACACTACACGACCAAGGTACCCATGTACATGACAAAATACTTCCCAAAGGTCAGTGAATACCACGATCACAACACCAGAGGGAGCTCCACAAATCATGTTAAACCCAGATTCGGCTCAAACAAGGGACTAAACACGTTTCGCAATTATGCCACATCAATGTGGAACGCCCTACCCAAAGCTGTAAAGGAATGTGAATCACTACCCACTTTCAAAAACACTCTCAAAAAACACCTAAGGGAGACTGCAACTCGAAACTGGCCCCTGTAAATGTCCGAACACAACCCCCTCCAATGTACAGTAAATTACCAAGTATGGTCTTGTCAATAATCCAATGTACAGTGTTGTTTGTACAGTTGTACAGTGTCCCCCACCCACCCACCCCTCCTACCCAACCCCCCCCCCCCCCACTCCTACCAACCCCCCCCCCCCCCACCCACCCAACCACCTCCAATGTACAGTCCCCCCCCACCCCCACCTACCCAATCCAATGTACAGTTTCTACACCTAATGTATATACTCTTTTCTTTCGGGACTCTTTTTGTATCACAAACAGTACTGTAATTGCAAATCTGGTATGTCATAAATGTATAGATGTAGCAGTACTGTCTATCTGTATGTCATGTATGTCATATATGTTACGATGAATTGAAAATGGGGGACCCTGATGTAAACAAGACGAAAGTCTTTCTCTGGTCTGCATCCCCTTAACAATTGTATGTATTGAGCTGTACTGTACTGTACCCATTCTGCAATCTGTTAATAAAGTTTTCATTCATTCATTCATTCATTCATTCATTCATTCATTCATTCATTCATTCATTCATTCATTCAACATCACCGTCTGCTGGGCCTCGACCTTCAGGTGTAGTTTTACGACCTCCACTTGGTCTTCGACTGGTATTCTGTTCGTCCGGAAGTGGAACTTCATCGCCCGGATCCAATCATCAACCGACAGCTCTCCCCTCTCTTTTCCCCCACCGAACTCGCTGCACTTTCGGTCCCGCTGGACATACACCGTCGAGGGGGTCACTTGGGGCATGCTGGGTTCTCTCTGGATGACGGTTTTGACCAAGGCCAGTGCTTCTTTCTGGTCGGCCCGGGACTGCTCCATGAGCACCGTCTGTCGGTCCACATGTTCCGCTTGGTGAAGGTATTTGCCTTGCAGGGCCTCTATATGTTCGGTCAAGTCCCTCATGGGTTCCGTCCCCTCTTTCTTCACCTCGGGTGAAGTCTGTTGGGTACTCAGTCGCTCTAAGCGCAGCGCCTGCTCCGCATACTCCTCCTGGAGCGCCGTGTATTTCGCCGCCATTTCCTGCGCTGCGTGGGTTTGTTCTTCTGACATCTCTGGTTTCTCAACAGGTCGCTTCAAGGAATTTGGTTTGGATTTTGATCCTGTTCGTGACGCCAAATGTAATAGGGTGGATTATCTCTACTTAATGAGGGTGAATTTATACTGTCACCAGGTAGTGGGAACCCGGCAGAGCTGAGTCCGGCTGGGCCCCCGACTGCAGTGTAAGGGTACTAGATTCGGGTTTAGCAAATGGGGCGGATGGGGCCTAGGATTTTCTAACCTAGGTGATGTATACTGGTCCTTCTCACCCGCCAGGGCAATGCACAGCAACCCCTAAACACCCACACTTCCCCTAGTATGTCCCACACCCCCTCACACCCGGTGGCAGTAGTGGTGGATGGTATGATTCTTCCCCAAAGCAGTACCGTACCTTGCTGACTGTTGGAGACCTGTAATGAGCACCTTCCCCAATTACACATACGCAGTGGATCAAAAGATGTTAGAGGAAAATGATAATAAGAATAAGAATAATAAAAGGGGTTAGACGGTAATTCACATTAATTCACACACACACAGTGAATTCAGTTACTCGTCTCTCCTTTTACTGGGAATTACTGCACAAGCAAACAACATGTAACACCGTTAATAATATACCCCTAAGGGTTAACGCTGGCACACAATCACTTTAAGGGTTAATGTTGGCACACAATCACTTTAAGGATTAACGTTGGCACACAATCACTTTAAGGGTTAACCCTCTGCAGTACCCAATCTGTTGAGATTAGCACATGCTCAAATGAGCTACATGGAAAAACACCTGTCGCCTATAGGTGCTGCAACACAATATACACACGCAACACAATATACACACGCAACCAAAATAAGCGGGCCCACACTTATAACAGAAATAAGTGTGAAATAAAAGTCCCTAAATCTAAGCCGGCATTACCCCACAACAACAAAAGATGTAGCGCCCGGTCCCTGCTCGGGAAACGTGGTGGCCGTTTATGTACTAGCCCCTTCACTCGAAGCGAGCATGTACTCCACACAAAGCAGGTGCGTGTTCGGCCGCCAAAGTCCTGATCTACTGTCACCTGTGAGACACGAAGGCAGGGTGGTCTGGCGGGGAATAGGCAGGGGTGGTCTGGCGGGGAGAAGATGGAGGAGGTGATGCTCTCGACGTCCGATGCACTGCAGCAGAGAAGGCGAGTCGACGCGAGGCGACGAGAGGAGCTAACAGGGCTAGTCCTAACTGAAGCTAAGCTAACTAGCCGGTGTGGCTAGACTCAACGTTCGGACTACACACATATACGCAACGCTGGTCGACGTCTCCGCCCGTCTGCTTGCCGTCCTCTGTGTCTTTCGCCCCTACTCACTGTACTGAAGCTAACTTTGCGGCGCACAACGTCACTTCTTCACGCTGGGTTCATGCACATGGAAGTCCGCGTGTTATCCAGGTGTATGGCTCTCCGCTAACACATCTGCTCCCATCCGTGGATTTCAGCGAAGAGGAGGATTCTGCCCGCAGACTCCTCCTTGATCTCCGCTTCTTCGCTTCTTCCACCTGTTGCCAACCACCTCCCACCAGCTCCCCTGGTGGTAGTCCTCTGCCAGGTCTCTGAGTCCAGAGCAACACGAATCAAAACAGCTCAAAATTACACAACAATATTTACACAACAGTTAGGATGACGTCAGACACATCCATGTGTCTACATTTAGTCCCTTGTTTGAGCCGAATCTGGATTAAACATGATTTGTGGAACTCCCTCGGGTGTTGTGGTCATGGTATTCACTGACCTTGTACATGTACATGAGTACCTTAGTGGTGTATTCACGATATGATTCCGACTCCTCCCCGCAGTGTGTCAAAGTGTCCATGAGCAAGACACTATGAGCAGGTTGGCACCTTGCATGGTCACCTCTGCCTTCAGTGTGTGCATGTGTGAGTGAATGGGTGAATGTGAGGCATAAGTTGCAAAGCACTAACATATAACTGCAATATATCTTATCATCTCTCTGTCCCTGCAGGAAGCTGAAGGTCCGTTCTGGAAGCGTCCCGTACGCTACCTGACCTTCCTCGGCGTTGGGCACGATAGCCGGACCTTCGCCATCATTGCCGACGGTGGCACGCGGCGCTTTGAGTGCCACGTCTTCTGGTGTGAACCGAACGCCGGCCTGCTCTCCGAATCCGTCCAGGCCGCCTGCATGGTGAGTTAAACGTGAATGGAATGGAATGAATGGAAGCCAACTTGATTGGCAGGTGACAACAGGCTGGGCCATTTGCTAACGTAGCATTGTAACATTAGCTTGTAACATAGCATTATAATGTTAGCTTGTAATATAGCATAGTAATGTTAGCTTGTAACATACCATTGTAATGTTAGCTTGTAACATAGCATTATAATGTTATAGTGTAGTATCCTCAAGAATACAGTATGTGCATAATCTTGTGTAATTTTTGCAATTGTACATATCTAATTTACATGATTAGAAGAATTATGGTAAACTTTATATTACCAGCTATATATAATTAACCAAGTTCACATTGACTGTGAGATGGAGAATTGATTAGACAGGAAGTTAAGAGCGGAACCATGTAGGCGGCTACGTGGCGTAGTGGGCAAGGCGCTCGCCACGAATGCGGAGACGCTGGGCTCGCCTGTTTGAGCCCAGCGCTCCACATTGCTTTCAGTTTAGCTGGTCGTTCATACTAATACACATTGGCCGTATTAGGGGGTGGGAAACTGATGGGTGGGGATCGGACGTTGTGGACAGCGACTTCTACAGGTCGGTTGGTGCGCCTGCGCAGTAGAATCAGGAAGTGTCGGGGGCAGCGTGAGCCTCCCACGCGTTACTCCTCGCCACTGAGAGATCGAGCTGCGCAGGTGAAAAGATGCGACTGCTGTTACCTCAAGTACCGGAGGGAACTTGTGCTATGTATGACTTAGTCCACATTGCAGCCGGCTTGTGGGAGGCAAGAAACAGCGTCCGTGACAGGGGAGGGTTGAATTGGATGATACGAAATTGGGATGGGAGAAAATAGAAAAAATGGGAGAAAAAGTGGATAAAAAAAAAGAGCGGAACCATGTAGTTCAGGTGATGCGCCAGGTCCCCCCCTAGGTGATGGTTTCCGCCCTCTCACGCCAGAGGAGTTTCTGGAGTAAACTGAGCAACACGTGTCTTCACTACTCTTGATCATATCTTATGCTTTCAGGTCAGTACACTGTGAAAAGTACCGAAAACACTATCGTTAGAAGTTATAACGTTAGGTGATATGAGTAACAAGAATTGTGAAATGAGTTGAATGTTTAACAACGTCAGTAAGAATATAAAATATGTTATGTGCACGCACATTGTGATATGCATTGGCCACGAGGGAAGATGGCGTTTTCCACGTTATCAGATACTAGCAGCGCATACTTGCCGCTGGGGTATAAAAGACGTTATATATATTACGTATTTATTTTTTTCACTTTTTCTCCCCATTTTCTATTTTTCTCCCATCCCAATTTCGTATATCCAATTCTTACCTCCCCTGTCTTGAACGTTGCTAGACTATGCCTCCCACAGGTCGGTTGTAGTGAGGACAGAAGCCTTGCATCACGTGTCCCCTCCGGTACACGAGGAGGCAGCCTGTCGCATCTTTTCACCGCAGCATCTCGAACTCTCAGTGGCGAGGAGTAACGCGTGGGAGGCTCACGCTGCCCCCGTCACTTCCTGCTTCCGTCGCACCGGCATCACCAAACTGACCTGTAGGAGTTGCTGTCCACAACGTCATTTGAAGCAGGCACCACTGCTGTTGTAATTGTCTGGTAATAGCTGTTTCGAGTGTGTTTATTATTACTGCCTTCCTATACCCAGTTAAATCTCTTTTCATATCTCACGCCCCAAAGGCGATAGCGAGGGGGGTGTACGCGTGTAGGTCAGTGGCCAATCAGAGCGCAAAGCGGGAACCCGGAAACACAACTGGGTTGGTAAAAGCATACACGCCACCAGGACGCACATGTCACTATACACCACCAGTCAGAGCTGAATGCTAATGAGACACCATTTTGTGAAGTTTTAATAAGAGCAAATGATTCAAGGAAAGGAATATTTCCCATGAAGTTTAAGAGCAGTCTTAAACTACGTTTGACTTTGGTGTTCTTTGAACTATTGGCATTGGTGACAAGTGGCGACCTGTTGTTTCAATAGCACATTGTAATAGTACTACTGTTTGGCTAAAAATAGGAATAGTTAGCTATCCCCCGCTCTCTCTCTCTCTCTCTTGCTCCTGCTCTCTCTCTCTCTCTCTCTCTCTCTCTCTCTCTCTCTCTCTCTCTCTTGCTCCCGCGCTCTCTCTCTCTCTCTCCCTCTCTCTCTCTCACCCTCCCTCCCCCTCTCTCTTCCTCTATCTTTCTTTCCCCCTCTCCCCCCTCTCTAGCTATACCTATCTCCTCGCCCCTCGTTTAAAGGTGTGATCTTACATTGTGAGTTATCCTAAAAGCTCACACATGCACGTGTAGAGTGAATGTTTGGTATTGTACACTGTAAACCCGCATGTTCAAAATAATCAATTAGTTTGAGTAGGGTATACTCAATATTCTATGAAAGTTCTACTAACTTGAATGTCTTGAGTTCGTGTGACGTGTTCTTATGTTTTGAGTAAATAAAACTCATAGTTTTTGATTGACTTGGAACTATTCACTTATTAAGTAAGTATAATGTAAAAGCATAACTTAAGTACAACTTAAGATAATTAAGTAGATACAGACTCTAAACCGCATTATGTTTTGAGTAAATAAAACTCATAGTTTTTGATTGACTTGGAATTATTCACTTATTAAGTAAGTATAATGTAAAAGCATAACTTAAGTACAACTTAAGATAATTAACTAGATACAGACTGTAAACCGCATTATGTTTTGAGTAAATAAAACTCATAGTTTTTGATTGACTTGGAACTATTCACTTATTAAGTAAGTATAATGTAAAAGCATAACTTAAGTACAACTTAAGATAATTAAGTAGATACAGACTGAAAACCGCATTATGTTTTGAGTAAATAAAACTCATAGTTTTTGATTGACTTGGAATTATTCACTTATTAAGTAAGTATAATGTAAAAGTATAACTTAAGTACAACTTAAGATAATTAAGTAGATACAGAGTGTAAACCGCATTATGTTTTGAGTAAATAAAACTCATCTTTCTTGATTGACTTGGAACTATTCACTTATTAAGTAAGTATAATGTAAAAGCATAACTTAAGTACAACTTAAGATAATTAAGTAGATACAGACTGTAAACCGCATTATGTTTTGAGTAAATAAAACTCATAGTTTTTGATTGACTTGGAATTATTCACTTATTAAGTAAGTATAATGTAAAAGCATAACTTAAGTACAACTTAAGATAATTAAGTAGATACAGACTGTAAACCGCATTATGTTTTGAGTAAATAAAACTCATAGTTTTTGATTGACTTGGAACTATTCACTTATTAAGTAAGTATAATGTAAAAGCATAAATTAAGTACAACTTAAGATAATTAAGTAGATACAGACTGTAAACCGCATTATGTTTTGAGTAAATAAAACTCATCGTTTTTGATTGACTTGGAACTATTCACTTATTAAGTAAGTATAATGTAAAAGCATAACTTAAGTACAACTTTATTAACAGATTGCAGAATGGGTATAGAGGTGTGATAGGTGTGATATGTGTGAGAGGTGTGATAGGTGTGATAGGTGGGATTGGTGTGAGAGGTGTGAGAGGTGTGATAGGTGTGATAGGTGTGATAGGTGTGAGAGGTGTGATAGGTGTGATAGGTGTGAAAGGTGTGATAGGTGTGATAGGTGTGGGAGGTGTGATAGGTGTGATAGGTGTGATAGGTGGGATAGGTGTGATAGGTGTGAGAGGTGTGAGAGGTGTGATATGTGTGATATGTGTGAGAGGTGTGATAGGTGTGAGAGGTGTGATAGGTGTGATAGGTGTGAGAGGTGTGATAGGTGTGATAGGTGTGATATGTGTGATAGGTGTGAGAGGTGTGATAGGTGTGATAGGTGTGAGAGGTGTGAGAGGTGTGATAGGTTTGATAGGTGTGATAGGTGTGATAGGTGTGAGAGGTGTGATAGGTGTGATAGGTGTGAGAGGTGTGATAGGTGTGAGAGGTGTGATAGGTGTGAGAGGTGTGAGAGATGTAATAGGTGTGAGAGGTGTGAGATGTGTGATAGGTGTGAGAGGTGTGATAGGTGTGATAGGTGTGATAGGTGTGAGAGGTGTGATAGGTGTGAGAGGTGTGAGAGGTGTGAGAGGTGTGATAGGTGTGAGAGGTGTGATAGGTGTGATAGGTGGGATCGGTGTGAGAAGTGTGAGAGTTGTGATAGGTGTGAGAGGTGTGATAGGTGTGAGAGGTGTGATAGGTGTGATAGGTGTGAGAGGTGTGATAGGTGTGATAGGTGTGATAGGTGTGAGAGGTGTGATAGGTGTGATAGGTGGGATCAGTGTGAGAGGTGTGATAGGTGTGAGAGGTGTGATAGGTGTGATAGGTGTGAGAGGTGTGATAGGTGTGAGAGGTGTGAGAGGTGTTATAGGTGTGATAGATGTGAGAGGTGTGATAGGTGTGAGAGGTGTGATAGGTGTGAGAGGTGTGAGAGGTGTGAGAGGTGTGATAGGTGTGAGAGGTGTGATAGGTGTGATAGGTGTGAGAGGTGTGATAGGTGTGAGAGGTGTGATAGGTGTGAGAGGTGTGAGAGGTGTGAGAGGTGTGATAGGTGTGATAGGTGTGAGAGGTGTGAGAGGTGTGATAGGTGTGAGAGGTGTGAGAGGTGTGATAGGTGTGAGAGGTGTGATAGGTGTGAGATGTGTGATAGGTGTGATATGTGTGATAGGTGGGATCGGTGTGAGAGGTGTGAGAGGTGTGATAGGTGTGAGAGGTGTGATAGGTGTGATAGGTGTGAGAGGTGTGAGAGGTGTGATAGGTGTGAGAGGTGTGAGAGGTGTGATAGGTGTGAGAGGTGTGATAGGTGTGAGAGGTGTGATAGGTGTGAGAGGTGTGATAGGTGTGAGAGGTGTGATATGTGTGATAGGTGGGATCGGTGTGAGAGGTGTGAGAGGTGTGATAGGTGTGAGAGGTGTGATAGGTGTGAGAGGTGTGAGAGGTGTGATAGGTGTGATAGGTGTGAGAGGTGTGATAGGTGTGATAGGTGTGAGAGGTGTGATAGGTGTGATAGGTGGGATCGGTGTGAGAGGTGTGATAGGTGTGAGAGGTGTGAGAGGTGTGATAGGTGTGATAGGTGTGAGAGATGTGATAGGTGTGATAGGTGTGAGAGGTGTGAGAGGTGTGATAGGTGTGAGAGGTGTGATTGGTGTGAGAGGTGTGATAGGTGTGAGAGGTGTCATAGGTGTGATAGGTGTGAGAGGTGTGATAGGTGTGATAGGTGTGATAGGTGTGAGAGGTGTGATAGGTGTGATAGGTGGGATCGGTGTGAGAGGTGTGATAGGTGTGAGAGGTGTGAGAGGTGTGAGAGGTGTGATAGGTGTGATAGGTGTGATAGGTGTGAGAGGTGTGATAGGTGTGAGAGGTGTGGGAGGTGTGATAGGTGTGATAGGTGTGATAGGTTGGTATCTATGACCTGTGCCTGTATAGCATGACACTGTTGGTATCTATGACCTGTGCCTGTATAGCATGACACTGTTGGTATCTATGACCTGTGCCTGTATAGCATGACACTGTTGGTATCTATGACCTGTGCCTGTATGCTAGCATGACACTGTTGGTATCTATGACCTGTGCCTGTATGCTAGCATGACACTGTTGGTATCTATGACCTGTGCCTGTATGCTAGCATGACACTGTTGGATCTATGACCTGTGCCTGTATGCTAGCATGACACTGTTGGTATCTATGACCTGTGCCTGTATAGCATGACACTGTTGGTATCTATGACCTGTGCCTGTATGCTAGCATGACACTGTTGGTATCTATGACCTGTGGCTGTATGCTAGCATGACACTGTTGGTATCTATGACCTGTGCCTGTATGCTAGCATGACACTGTTGGTATCTATGACCTGTGCCTGTATAGCATGACACTGTTGATCTATGACCTGTGCCTGTATAGCATGACACTGTTGGTATCTATGACCTGTGCCTGTATGCTAGCATGACACGGTTGACCAGTATCTATGACCTGTGCCTGTATGCTAGCATGACACGGTTGACCAGTATCTATGACCTGTGCCTGCATGCTAGCATGACACGGTTGACCAGTATCTATGACCTGTGCCTGTATGCTAGCATGACACAGAGAGAGAGAGAGAGAGAGAGAGAGAGAGAGAGAGAGAGAGAGAGAGAGAGAGAGAGAGAGAGAGAGAGAGAGAGAGAGAGAGAGAGAGAGAGAGAGAGAGAGAGAGAGAGAGACAGAGAGAGAGACAGAGACAGAGACAGAGAGAAAGTGAGAGAGATGTTAATAAAGTTTTCAATCAATCAATCAATCCGGGCCTGTGACGTCACTGTACCCATTCTGCAGTCTGTTAATAAAGTTTTCAATCAATCAATCAATCAATCAATCAATCCGGGCCTGTCACGGTCACTGTACCCATGATTCCAATAAAGGAATATCTTATCTTATCTTATAAAAAATATATTTTCCACTCATTTCTATGTTTCAACATTACTGTCTGATGCAGTAACATTAGTGTGATGATGTCTGCATGAAAACATGCAACCTGCATGGTTCCCAGATAGCAAAAGACATTAATTAAATGTTGGATTTTGGTCAGATTGGTTATTTTTGGTTGAGGTTGAAAAAGCTATGTTGATTCAATATTTAATTACAGATACCATTTCAACATTTGAAAAACTGTCGTTGAATATAGATTCCCCCTCCCCTCCTCCCCTCCTCCCCTCCTCCCCCTCCCCTCCCCTTCGAGAGGGTAGTCCTAAGCAACTCGCGAGACCTAGAAGATCTCACGGAACTTGAGGTATTCAAACGTAACTTGTTGGCGCGATGGTGTCTTCACTACTGGCTTGACAAATAGTCTGAGCCAAACTCCTTGGTAAGTCATTGACAATATAATGTATTATGCCATTCACATACCATAATCTTGCTGTCATCGTTTGACTACATGCTACTTTGTGAATTATTACCGTGGTGGCAAGCAACTAGTAGCCTACAGTGCAGAACGAAGCTTGTAGCATTGTTAGCATTATTAGCTAGCATGCTAGATAGTATACTAGTTAACTGGTAAGTGAGTTCTTATGGGAATAGTATGATCCCGTTCAGATACCATCACCGGGCTGTTATCGTTTGACTAAATGTTATCTCTGTGCCGTGGCAAATAGTTTGGAGCTTGTTTTAGCAAATAGTATTGCATATTATTACAGTAGCTAGCATGCTACTAACGTTAGCTAGCTAGCATGCTACTAACGTTAGCTAGCTAGCATGCTAGCTAACGTTAGTCCGCCATTTTGTTTCGTGATTAAAATGTAAGTTTTTAATAGTTACATAAGCATTGTTGTAACCTGTGACCTGTTCCACCCCAGGTGAAAATCTGCATAAAATGTATACCTAGGTAAATGGAATATTGCTCCACTTCTACAAGGGCTATTTGCATATTCTTGGTATCTAGGAACATCTATGGACCTCAATGAATGTATTCTCAGTGTCAGAAATATTGTGTCTATTACTAGGCTTGCTTAAATTGTGATGAAACAAAGGAAAATATGAATTATGATTTTTCTTTTCATCTTTGACAGTGAATAAAACCATGATAATAATGACCAAACTTACAAAACTGCCACTGAGCTCATTCAGTACCCTCTTGAGATCACGTGTACAAAAGATCTAAGGAAATTGATAAAGGGAAGATGATCAAACTGAAGGTTCTGTATATACAGTACTGAATTCTCCCATCCGGACCAATGCAATTTGAAATATTATTATAGAATATAGAATATATGCTTATACATTACCTTATTATAGCCAATTCGCACATTTATATATATATACATATAGTATATTTCAAATGGCCGAGTTCAATTTGGATATAGTATCACCAAGCGTGCATAATAACAGATACTGATATTTACTGTAATCGACTGTACTATTTTATTTCCCCCACAGTGTAACCATTTTGAAACTAATTTCAGATCTAATTCTTCCTACATGGTACCAATAGTGTGGAGAAACTGACTGCGTTTCAATATTTGTCAAAAACGTTACCTTTTGTAGCTTATTATCGCGAATCATAACAATTATTGATATGATTCATTCAGAACGCTGAACTTTGAACCACCATAGTATGTGACAGGAAGTGTAGATCGGAGAAATTTCAACGCAGGCCGATAGCTAGCGATCTCCTCTACAAAATGGCTGCAAGTAAACTACAATTCAGATGGTTCAACATTTCCATTTCCGGTTCCGGGTCAGAATAGACGATCGCAAATAGAAAACTTAAAATGATATAAGTACACTTTTAACCTATTGCTAAACTATTGCCAACCTAACCAGGGGAGGAAATTAGGCCACTTTACTCGCCAAATGCGAGTATTTTTTACGTTTGGCGAGTGATTCATGAAGACCACTCGCCAGTCTGGCGAGTATACAAAAAAATTAAACATTCTGCAATCACTGCACTGGCAAACGGTGCGCGTCTTCTGAGTGTTCGCTTTAGTTGACAC
This sequence comes from Notolepis coatsorum, assembly GCF_963971535.1. Taxonomy (NCBI): domain Eukaryota; kingdom Metazoa; phylum Chordata; class Actinopteri; order Aulopiformes; family Paralepididae; genus Notolepis; species Notolepis coatsorum. Next base: position 85,745,126 of record NC_140172.1, read on the forward strand.
TGTGCCACGAGAGCACTGCACAAGACCACCCGCGGACATATAATGTTTAATAAACGTTTGCGCAGTACTGGCCAACCCGCGGACATATAATAATAAAAGTCCCGCGGTACTACTAGGCTAGCCATCAGGAGCACTCGCAAACAGATAACATTAAACACAGCAGAAGATGGAAAACAGACAGACTGACCAACGGGGAACTGCATCCAACCCTAGTACAACCATCGAGTATAAGTTACTAAGGACACATTTAAATCAGAGGTGTAATGTTGTCTACTGGAACTGTATACAGTGGTTAGCTTCTAGTTAGCGTTACTTATATAGCTGCTTGCTAGCTAACATTAGCCCCGTGTGCTCAAAGCAGCCAGCTAGGTGTATCTGTTATGACTATAATGTTTCCGAAAAAGCACCGGACTACGACGTAAGGTTAGACATTTTATTTCATGCTCAAAAGCCCCTGGCTTGCACATCGCAGTCACGAAAGGGGCTAGCTAAGCTCAACCAGACAACAGCACACCAACCCAACTGACGTTACCACAACACTTGACGGTACGTCACAGCACTGTCGTAAGACCACCGTGCTGTCTTAAAGGCACAGTGTGCCTACCCAGATGCATACACAACATTGACGCGGCTTGACATACAAAGAAGTAATTATCACAATTAGCGATTTTTTTTGTCTGGTAAAAAATCTGTTTGGCTGGTAAAAAAAATCAGATACTCGCCAGTTGGCTGGTAAGCCAAAAAGTTAGTTTCCTCCCCTGAACCTAACGTTTTACATTCGACATGTATTTGTGACATAGAAAGCTGATGCAGACCACATTTGCCCTGCGCCGACAGACCATAGTGAAGTCCAGCCCACCAGTGAAAGAGCTCATGGACCTCTGGCCTGCTCTCAAAATGGAGTCTGAGGTAATATAGATCAGCTCTCTTTCCTGTGTTAACATTTGGCACATTCTGTGTGTTTTAAAGTGAAACTTGTGATTCTTAAGCCTGGTTTATATACTCTAGCGGCGCATCTGCGTGTGTGTTCTGTGCGCCCCCGCGAGCTAGTCATCAGCGACCGATTCCGCAAAGCATGTAATGACATGGTTGACCAGAAATCCCGCCGTCATGCTCTGAAGCCCAAACCAAACAAAGTAAGAGATCCACCAAGTTGAAGTGACTAATTGATGTTGATATACTATATTGTCCTGCTGTTTTTAAATATAGGTGTATGCAGAGTTCCAGCTGATTGCCAACCAGAACCTGCCCAACACATTCTACGCTGAGCTTGACCGCCATCTTCCTCGACTGATGACGTTATTCAGACAGAAGGCGTCCAAAACTGGGAACACGGCAGATGCTTTGGCTCACATTTAAAAAAATCCACGATGAACAGGTGAATAGATTATTATACATGACATGTCATAGGTCGAACCTCTGTAACATTGAACAGGTTCAATGATTCAAATGAGCTTTTGAATTTTACAATTAGTCCACCATTGTGTTTGCCATTTTTCTGATTGCATTAAAGATGTGAACATGTTATTTGTGGACATATCTGATTGGACTGTTTAAAATCCGCTTTGTTCAGTAAACATTTCCATATAATACAATTTTTTTTTTCTTCTTAATCTTACATCTTAATAGGAAATCCATGATGTTCACACCAGGCGTACCACTGTTCTCCATGCCCTGCCTGTGTATCTGCATGAGGAAGTCTCTGGATTTTTCAAAACCTGCACAGTGAGTCCGAGTGAAAATAATTTACAGTACAACTGTATATTAAGTGAACAGTTAATCAAAATGCTAAGTATCAGTCTTCCTTCCTTCCAGGTCTCCCTTGTGAAAAAGATATTTGATCTCGACGGGACTAACCTGGTTAAATAAAAATAACCTTCTCACCAAAAAAATTGTTCTAACTAAAATATAAACAACTTACAAACACAACTCCATATACTTATCTTTGTGCTGCACTTTGTAGAAACCATGGATTTATTTGTGATTATTATGTCTCTTTCATTCCTTCAGGACACGCCTGATGAGCCAGAGCTTCAGGGTGTTGCAGTGGCCCTCCTTACTGTCATCAGTGACCATGACACAAGTCCAGTTCACTACCAGCCTGTGACAATCTCTGATTGGTGATTCCTTCCTGGTAATGTTTGGACTAATCTATGCACTACACCTCAGCTACCCCAAGGGACTTACCAACACTTTTGAATTCATTCAGAAGATTTTACTAGGTCTAGAAGCTGGTAAACTGTTGCCTAGGTTGCAGACTCTCAAAAATTACTTGATGATGCAATCATTTTTTTTTCTTCTGATTTTTCAATGGATTTTCTCCCTGTCCCAATTAGTCGTTGTGCCAATTCCCCCCCCCCCCCCCCTACCTGGTGCTGTATGCATGTTCTCCTACGAGTCGGTATAAGGGCGTCCCGAGTCGATCGCACGCTTCCCCCGAGACGTGCGCCGACAGCCAGTGACGTCTTTTCACTTGGCAGCGAGGGCTCTCATTGGTGAAGTGTAACGCGTGGGAGGGCACGCTATCTCCACCAAGTCCTGCCCCGCTTAGCAAGCGCCGAGACCTGACCTGTAGGCGTCGCTGTCCACAACGCCAGATTCCCACCCGCCAGCTTCCCCACCCCCTAATACTGCCGAATTGTATTAGTGTGAACGGCCAGCCAAGCTGGTGACAACGCAGGGAGTTGGATTCGAACACGCGAATCCAGTGTCTCCAGCGTTGGTGACGAACGCAATCTCCGCTACGTCACCTGACCGCTCTTGCATTAAACTTTTGAAGGTATTATTTTGACATGACAAGGAAATTAATACCTCACCCCACATCCTTCTTTCAGATGAGTTTCTATTCCTTACTGTAATCAGTGATCATGACACAAGTCCAGTTCACTACCAGCCTGTGACAATCTCTATTGTCATTGAAAGTCATATCATGATCAGCCTCCCCAGATTTGGTGATTCATTCCTGTAATGTTTGGACTAATCTATGCACTACCCCAAAGCACTTACCAACACCTCAAAAGTGTGTCTATAGAAACTCATCTGAAATGTCTTGTCATGTCAAAATAATACCTTCAAAAGTTGCTGTACTACTTTGCAGATGTTCAGCCAATAGGTCCAAACTACTCAATGTACCTTGTTCTTTATTTTTTATGTAATATGTTTACATTTGAGAGTTTTACAGTTCTAATTTTCTTAACCGTCTATAGCTGGCATTATTGTAATTTCATCCAAGTAAGTTTTAGAGTTGAAAGAGTTTATCAGAATCTCAAAGGCAACATCCAAGTCCCAAACGTTTGTTTCTCGAGGAACAATAGGAGGCAATGGGCATAAATGCCACTCTGCTCTGACTGCTTCCATTGCTTGTAGGCAGTGGTAGAGTTAGTGTTCTCAGTACAGAGTACAAGGCGATATACCAGGAGCCATAAACGCAACACAGAAGCATTATTATTAACATATACAGAATATGAACTTATACAGAATATGAACTGGTCAATTACACAACTAGAGTGAATAAAGACACAATAATTGATTAATAAAATAACTATTCACCATTAGCTGGACTCAGTTCCGTTTCACTTGAATGAATCGCTTGGGAGTCAGCAGCAGCAGACCATCGATCTTGTATGCTGAGAGTGGGACTGTATCCTTGAGACCTTGTAGGCAGTAGTATACTGCCCTGTCAAGGGCTAACCGCAGTAACTTGAAAAAAGTAAAAATTTAGTTATGAGTGAAATTGACCTTGTCAATAAATGTTTTATCTTGTGACCAAGTTTCAGATGTTAATGTCGCTCAGTTTTGGAGATATGGGGTTTTAAAAACTGCAGTAACTAAAAAATCACACTCAAAACCCAGGCAGACCGCAGTAACTTCCAAACAGTGAAAAATGGCTTTAAAGTGTTTTGACTTGCCATCCAAAATGTGTTATAGGTAAATAGATGATAGTACCCAGATTTAACATGTATTAATGAAGTAATCTTTAATTAACCCCAAAAAAGCAGATATTGCACTCTGCTGCACGATTTCCTTAAATAATTATACAGGTAATGTACAGGCAAAGTGCAGTAACTTCAAATACAATGTTGTTTTCCCTCCAGCTTTCATAACTTAACCTAGCCATTTTGAAAATGAAATTTAATACCTGAATATATTGGAATGATGATGATCCAAATAAAATGGCTAGGTGAAGTTATGAAAGCTGGAGGGAAAACAACATTGTATTTGAAGTTACTGCACTTTGCCTGTACATTACCTGTATAATTATTTAAGGAAATCGTGCAGCAGAGTGCAGTATCTGCTTTTTTGGGGTTAATTAAAATAACTACGTCATATTTTTGTATGCCTAAAGATTACTTCATTAATACATGTTAAATCTGGGTACTATCATCTATCTACCTATAACACATTTTGGATGGCAAGTCAAAAAACTTTAAAGCCATTTTTCTCAGTTTCACTGTTTGGAAGTTACTGCGGTCTGCCTTGACAGGGCAGTATAGTTAGTGTACTGTATAGTGTTCTTAGTACAGAGTACTGTAGTGTTCTAGTTATCATTCTGCAAACATAGCCTGCTCTAAATGACGGATGGTGCCCCTGACATTCTGACTAACTCTTTCAATGAAAACACCATCTTGTTCCATGATACATCATGGAGCAAATACAGCTGCATTTCCATATGTAGGTATGTGCACTATTAACAGTATTGCCAGCTGTATAGCATGTAATGTGGATTGGTATTTTGGTTCCACATTGGCAGGACCCAATATACAGCACAACGTTTGTGAATTTTACATGTGCCAAGCGGATTGACAATTTTCAGATAATCTATACATTTTATTCTGTACTGTACATAGATACACTGTGTTATCCCAACGGTCACAATAGTTGCCGTCAACATGTTTGCTCATTCTATGACCACACTATACAAATTTGAGTAATTCAGCCAGGATGTAAACGGCTCTGGTCATGTGCACTGCACATATTGAGACCCTTTATTATTTCAATATTTGCTGGAAATACATTGATACATCATTCAGTAACATTTTCAGAGCCTCATAACAAACATTATTACACTATTGTGACCAGAGGGATTAAATGTGTAATATACATTACATTGTATGTACATGTTATAACATGCATGTATTTATTTTCTATATATATTTTCTATATATATATATTTTCAATTTTAACATTGCCATAATGTTGGAGAGGGCAACACAATGTTTTTGTAAGATAAATAGATGTATACTCTTTGAATAGAAATAAATATAAAGAGTTTGAAGTTGTAACACAATGTTTTTGTAAGATAAATAGTTTCGATGAAGAACAAAACCTCCTAAATGCATACAAAAAAGGGGGAAAACTTCATATCTGCACTTTGCAAGGCACTAATACCTGGTCGGTATTGTTAACATATATAGTCCAAAAACAGTGTACAGTGTTTACAGTGTTATTGTACATTGCTAACATACAGATTATATATGTATACTCTTTGAATAGAAAAAAATAAAAGAGTTGTTTGAAGTTGATATAATGTGCTTGTGTAGTTATTTTTCTGTTAACTTATTCACATGGATTTTAAAACTGAACCTTAAGTTATAGTAACTGCAAATATTTGAGTTGATTAACTTAAAAATTTGAGTTGATTAACTTAAAAGAAATGAGGCATTAGATGGCCTCAATGTCTTTGAGTTCTGTTAACTTAATCACATGGATTTAAGGTTGAACCTTAAGTCACAGTAACTGAACATATTTGAGTTGCCTCCACTTGAGAACCTTAAGTCACAGTAACTGAACATATTTGAACTGCCTTAACTGAGAACTGTAAGTCACAGTAACTGAACATATTTGAGTTGACACCACTTGAGAACCTTAAGTCACAGTAACTGAACATATTTGAACTGCCTTAACTGAGAACTGTAAGTCACAGTAACTGAACATATTTGAGTTGACACCACTTGAGAACCTTAAGTCACAGTAACTGAATATATTTGAATTGCCTTAACTGAGAACTGTAAGTCACAGTAACTGAACATATTTGAGGTGACTCCACTAGAGAACCTTAAGTCACAGTAACTGAACATATTTGAACTGCCTTAACTGAGAACTGTAAGTCACAGTAACTGAACATATTTGAGTTGACACCACTTGAGAACCTTAAGTCACAGTAACTGAACATATTTGAACTGCCTTAACTGAGAACTGTAAGTCACAGTAACTGAACATATTTGAGTTGACACCACTAGAGAACCTTAAGTCACAGTAACTGAACATATTTGAATTGCCTTAACTGAGAACTGTAAGTCACAGTAACTGAACATATTTGAGTTGACACCACTAGAGAACCTTAAGTCACAGTAACTGAACATATTTGAATTGCCTTAGCTGAGAACTGTAAGTCACAGTAACTGAACATATTTGAGTTGCCTCCACTTGAGAACCTTAAGTCACAGTAACTGAACATATTTGAACTGCCTTAACTGAGAACTGTAAGTCACAGTAACTGAACATATTTGAGTTGACTCCACTTGAGAACTGTAAGTCAGAGTAACTGACCATATTTGATTTGACTTAACTGAGAACCTTAAGTCACAGTAACAGACCATATTTGAGTTGCCTTAACTGAGAATTGTAAGTCTTAGCCAACTGAAAACATTTGAGTTTATCAACTTAAAAAAATTGAGGCATGGGATGGCCTCAATTTTTTTAAGTTCTGGAAACTTATTCGGGTTTACAGTGTAGCAAAGAGAAATATGTTTCTGATTTAAGTGAATATCTGAACAACTATTGACATTGAACCGTTGGTAAATTAAACCAAAGAGAAATATGTACATGATTTAAGTGAATGGCTTGATAACCACAGATATTGGAACAAGGTAGCACTGTAAATGAACGAATATGATTGAACTGAAGGTTTTGATAACCATTGACATTGATTAACCAGAGACACTGAAATAGACGGACAAGTGTAATAGATGTAATTGATGATGTACATTTTTGAGAAGTGATGTTTAACACTTTGATCGCCATGGTTCAAATTCATAATTTACCATCCCTAGCCAGCTCTATTTGTCTATGGAGAAGTTCCCCTTCTTTGCAGGGCTATAACTTTTTAAATTCTATTGCTAGCTTCTAAGTCACTCATTCATTAATGATTCATCAATCTTTTTTTTTCAATTTCATCCAAAAACTAAATGTAATCTAAAATTGGGATTAATTTAAAACCATTTTACAATCAGTGTGAACCATAAGTGTTTTTATTCATATTTAATAGTGAGATGTTGCTTGAATGCTGGGTTTGCACTAGGGTCTGTTTCTTCCTTGTACCAGTGATATTCACATTCGGGTGATGCCGTTTCAAATGTGTGATAAAGTTTGCAATAAAGTTGAACAATGCCGGCACGTAGCCCCTTTCGTGACTGTGATGCAAGGCTTACATCACAGTCACGAAAGGGGCTAGCCGGCACGTAGCTTTAGTGCGATCCACCTGGCTGTCTTTGTCCATTACTGTCGTTAACTGGGAATCCGAAATTATCCCAAAAGACTTGAATGTTGTGGGAGCATCTTCTAGCTCTGGCTTGCACTCGCCATACTAAGGCTAATATGCTATGCTGAATTACAGCTATCGTTCAGCGTGGCTGCGTGCTGCGTGGGATGAACAAACAACATCCGGTTAGTTGTGCACGTTATATTTGGGACGGGGGGATTTAAGTTCTGCAAAAAAAGGTTCCGTACCGTTGCAATCGTTCGGTGCACAGCGCGTACTGTACCGGAGGACCACATTGAGGCGGTACAGTACAGATACGCGTACCGTTACACCTCTATTTAGGGGTTATAGGTATCTTGCTCAAAGACACTTTGACATGCTGCCCGGGAGGAGCGGTAATCGAACCGGGAACCTCCGGATTACCAGACGACTGCTACACCTCCTGAGTCACATGTTACATTTTATTCATATTATTTAATATTATTTATATTATTTTAACTTAAAATGTCATGTTATATATTTAATTTGTTACTGTCAGAAATTGAGGAACATCTGATGAAAATAAAACATGTTTTCAAAGTCATTGTTAGAACTGTTAGTATTATCAAGTACTCATATCTGTACTTGGTATCTACAAGTACCCACATTTAAGTACTTGTACTTGGTCTGAGTGAAAGTGGTATCGGGACATCCCTAGAATATACCACTACATTTATATAAATAATTACAGATTGGGGCATTAATTAACTGGCTTGTCTGGTAAATAAATGAATGAATAAAACCTACCCTTACCTTACCTTATCTTATTGTATCTTATATTATCTTATCTTTCCTTACCTTACCTTATCTTTCCTTATCTTACCTTACCTTTCCTAACCTTACTAGGGCTGGGTTAAAACAATTTATTTATCGATTAATAAAATCCCAAGATCTATAAAAGAAATTTATAATGATAATATATATATTTATTTTTTTATCCCCCAATTTAGCCAATTCCCTCCCTGGTCTTTGCGCGCATTGCCCCACTGTTGGTCTGGGGAGGGTGTAGAGAGGGATCGGCAATCAAGTTTGGCCTCGGGATAGGCATTTTCCATTGGTTCTCCCAGTCCATGTGACCATTTCTAGCATTTCCATTGGCTATAGTGACAGACATAGATAATGATTGTGGAAATACAACAAATCTACGAAACCACTTACTGAGACATCACCCAGACGTGTATAGTAAAAAGGAATAAGGGTGTTATCTTATAAAACCATTTAACTACCTGTACTCTGCGTTGTGTATCTGAATTCACCTTAAAACCTATTTACTTATAAAAACCATCACGGTTTGTAGGACGGCGGCGGTGCAGGTAAATGAAGAGAAGAGAGTTGAGCTAATGTAAAAATACTCTTTTATTTCAGCAGTCAGGAAGTGAAATAACAAGAACTTGTGTGCACTGATTCAAGTATACCCGATACTATGCCATCGGCTACTTGTTTCAGACTAAAATAATACAATTAAAGAATGGTCTTCTGGTTTCTCGGATGGTCATCTCTTCTTCCTAAGAACAAAAAGAGAGCCTGTTCTCGTTCTCAGCTCGTCGCCGTCTCCTTCCAGTGGGGGTGGGTCAAAAAGCGTCTCTGTCTGCTGTGTGTGTTCGCCGTCTTCCTGTGGGTGTTCTTTTCGCTCTACCTAACATGCTAGTCTTAAAGCCTTTTCTCCTCCCCCTTTGGGATGTGCTAGAACTTACGTCAGAGGGGAGGACCTCTTCAATCTGATTGGCTTAAGGCGCATAGTCGGCCATTTTAGATTTTAGAGTCAGCGGCCATCTGGTCAGAAAGAGGCAGTCCTCTATTTTTAAGGACTAAATAATACTTTTGGAGTTTTTGCATTCAAAGTATACAACATCTAATTTTACCAACTAAAATCTAAGGATTACTTTTTAACTTTATTTACTTAAATAGTGTAGTTCTTTTGCCGTATTTTAATACCTATGTTAACCTATTATTTGAGTATAAGATCTTCTCTTTGGTTTTAAGACACTCCTATTGCATTTTAATCATTATCCCTTATATGCAGCTAGTTTTCAGTATTATGGGTATTTCATATCATTACGTCCAACATCATTAGCACAACATAACTGTAATATTTGCAGTTTAATTTGGAGTTTCTTTAACGATATAAAAGTACTTTAATTACTGGAGTAATGAACTTAGTGTCTCCTGAAACATTTGGTCTCTCTACAGTGCCCACAGGATGTCTGCAGCCTAGGGCTTTGTTCCAGCTGCTTTGTGACACTTGTATGTAAATTCGTTCAGGGAGATGTTATCTATGGACTCTTGGTGAAACCAACTGTCTTCAACTGTTACACTATTTTATTGTGCTTCCATCGGCTGTGTAAATAGCACCGGCCTTTGAACTTATTGTTTGCACCTACTTCCCCCAGGGGGAACAGAGGCTTATCTAAAACAGGGAATGCTCCCAGGGCCTCACTTAGTATTTGAATGTTGTGACTAAATCCAGTGTGATGTGCCGATCCTACCCATTTCAATCTCCCAATGGCTTGTTGACCTGTCTTGGGAAAATGCAGTCAATCATATTTTCCCACCCTTATTTAATACCAAGTTTGATCCGAGAATTCTACCACACGTGACATATGCAAAAGCGAATGTTCCAATAAAAAGTACATTCATGTAACTGCTTGACAGTCAATTCTTGATGTAAACATTGATATTTTTAACAATGCAACATGTTAGAGGGTTCCTTGAACCATACAATTTTTATAGCATTGAATCAAATTTAATCGGAAATCGAATCGATTCGGGACCTTGTGAATTGGAATCAAATTTTATCGGAAATCGATTCGATTCGATTCAGGACCTTGTGAATCGAATCACTGTCGATACCCAGCCCTAAACCCCTTACCATACCATACCATACTTATCTTAACCTACCTTATCTTTCATTGCTTTTCATTGCCTTATCTTACCTTTCCTAACCTTATTTTACATTACATTACCTTTCCTTACCATACCATACCACTCCTTTCCTTATCTTATCGTACCTTTCCTTTCCTTACCATACCATACAACCTTTCCTTTCCTTACCTTATCTAACCTTATATTATCTTTCCTTATCGTTATCTTACCATACCATATCATACCTAACCTTTCTTTTCCTTACATTATCTTACCTTACCTTTCCTTATCTTACCATACTTTATCTTACCTTTCTTTATCTTAACTTATCTTACCTTATCTTACCTTTCCTTACCTTTCCTTACCTAACCTTTCCTTATCTTTCCTTACCTAACCTTTCCTTACATTTCCTTGCCATATCTTATCTTTCCCCTTCAATCCAGGTCCATTACCCGAAATGTCTTGTCGCTCATACTCCGCCCCCTCGCACTTACCTTACCTTACTTTTCCTTACCATACCATACCATACCATACCATACCATACTTTACTTTCCTTACCTTACCTTACCTCAGTGGTTCCCAAACTGTGGTGCGCGCACCCCTTGTGGTGCGCGAGCACCCTCTAGGTGGTGCGTGACATGAAAATTAAGGCTATTGGTAGTAAATCAATTTTTTTTTTTTTTTTTTTTACAATAAAATTTCATAAAAATTTTAGTCAAACCTTTAGTATTATGGATATTATACATGCTGGCAGAGTACATGCATCCATGTTGTCGTGAACATTTTAATTAAATAAAGAAATTCTCTATCCATAGGGAAGAGATCAAATAAAAAATAAAATCTGTGCACGGAGACCAGCAACAATTTTTTCTAACAGAAACCCATTGGGGGGTGCGTCAGCTAGGTCGGGAGGTGATAGGGGGTGCACGGCCACAAAAGTTTGGGAACCGCTGCCTTACCTTATCTCATCTTATCTCATCTTACCTTTCCATATCTTACCTTACCTTACCTTTCCTTACTTTATCTTATCTTAACCTACCTTATCTTTCCTTACTTTTCCTTACCTTATCTTACCTTTCTTTACCATACCTTTCTTTTCCTTATCTTATCTTACTTATCTGATCTTTCCTTATGTTATCTTACCTTACCGTGTCTTATCTTACCTTATCTTTCCCTCCCTTACCTTAACTTACATTTCCTTGTCTTATCTTACCTTATATTTCCCTACCTTATCTTTCCTTACCTTTCCTTACCTTATCTTATCTTTCCTTACTTTTCCTCACCTACCATACCTTTCCTTTTTTCCCCTTATCTTATCTTACCTTATTTTACCTTACCTTTCCTTACCATACAGTACCTTTCCTTATCTTACCCTACCTTACCTTTACTTATCTTATCTTACCTTTCCTTGCCATAATCTTATCTTTCCCCTTTAATCCAGGTCCAATACCAGAGATGTCTTGTCGCTCAGACTCCGCCCCCTCGTCTCAAGGCCTGGCGCACCAGCAACGCCCCCGCCGCCTCCAAGGTCAAGCGGGCCAACTCTATGGACGGTTCCACCTTCCTACTGTCGGGCCATGCCTCCTGTTACCTTGACGATGACAGCGCCTTGACGACGATGACAACCACCACCGCTGCGATGACTTCGGTATCCAAGGGAGACCCGGGCGGCAGGAGCAGAAGAGGCAGCAGCCACGGAGCCAAGAAGGGAATGCTGGCGTTCTTCGAGACATTCAGGAACAAGAGCTCCAGCACCATGGGGGAGGGGCCTCTGAGAGGGGGGAGGGGCCTCTGAGAGGGGGAGAGGGTGCTCTGAGGTGGGGGAGGGGCCTCTGAGGTGGGGGGGGGGGGTTCTCTGAGGAGGGGGGAGGGGCCTCTGAGGCTTGCAATTGCTCATTCCTTTTCTCAAGTCACGTCCACGCCCGGTTTCATTCATTAAAAATATCCCCGCGGGATTCACATTTGCAATGCTCCGTTATTAAAATAACCACATAGTGTGTGTCGCGACTCGCGAGTGCCGTATCCGTATAACTATGACATGCATTATTTAGGACAAAGTAAATCCATAGGCTGAATATGATTTATTATCAGCATTTTAGGTCTATTATTTTACATTTCAAAAGCCCCCTCTAGAAAAACGAAGCACAAAAACATAATTCAGAATGGTATAATGGGATCTAGACTGTGAGGAAGGGAGCTGGCATTTCTTTTTGCGAGGGCGTGGCCTGGTTATCCAGCTAACTGAACTAAACCCTGCGCTGGACCAGGTTCAAACATTCTGATCTGTTGCCATAGTGATTTAGACAATCGCGTGTCGGGGAACCGAAATATCTGGCTTATGTCAAGTTATCCTGAAAATTATCCGGCTAACTCAGTTAGCCAGGTACGAGGAACAGGGCCCAGGACCCCTCAGGACCAACATCCCGACCATGCTTTGCTGCTAGATCATGGCTTTTACTCTCTCAGCCGCTGACGCTCACAACCCAATGTCGGATTCTTTAACTCCAATCACCAGCAGTGGAGATCTCCATATAAATTACATCTCAGAATGTTAAAGCCCAATTGATCATTGTAAGGTTTCCGGGTTGTTTCCATCTCATGGCTATCAGCTTTTTGGCTGCTGTAACTCCCGTTAAAATTGGTATTTTTTGTTGTATGGGAGCCGGTAGCTGGGAGATATCATTCAGGAGTAGTGTTGTTGCCGATAGTGGAATTGTCAGGAACAAGAATATTTTTTTCAGACACAGAGGTAGTTTCCTCCTCATCATAGTTATATTGCGCCCTCTATCAATTCATTGAAACATGCTTTGAAAATACACCATTCTACTGATGGATACAATGGAATAAGAGACAAACAACATTGTAACATAATATCGTTGTTTTGATCAAGTAAATGTCATGCGTTCGAGTAAATCCTTAATGAGCAAGCAATTGATCTTCGATTAATTGTTAACATACCTAGTTTTGGGTTTATGGAAACATCCTCTACACATGGTTAGAGTATACATGGCTAGGGTATCTCTACATGGTTAGGGTATCTCTACATGGTTAGGGTATCTCTACATGGTTAGGGTATATCTACATGGTTAGGGTATCTTTACATGGTTAGAGTATCTCTACATGGTTAGGGTATCTCTACATGGTTAGGGTATCTTTACATGTTTAGAAGTATCTCTACATCAGTGGTTCCCAAACTGTGGTGCGCGCACCCCTTGTGGTGCGCGAGCGCCCTCTAGGTGGTGCGTGACATGAAAAGGCTAATGGTGGTAAAAAAAGATTTATTTAATTTTTTCTTTTTTACAATAAAATTTCATAAAAATCTTAGTCAAACCTTTAGTATTATGGATATTAAACATGCTGGCAGAGTACATGCATCCATGTTGTCGTGAACATTTTAATTAAATAAAGAAATTCCCTATCCATAGTCGCCGTGGGAAGAGATCAAATAAAAAATAAAATCTGTGCACAGAGACCAGCAACAATTTTTTCTAACAGAAACCCATTGGGGGGTGCGTCAGCTAGGTCGGGAGGTGACAGGGGGTGCACGGCCAAAACAGTTTGGGAACCGCTGCTCTACATGGTTAGGATATCTCTACATGGTTAGAAGTATCTCTACATGGTTAGGTAATCTCTACATGGTTAGGGTATATCTACATGGTTATGGTATCTTTACATGGTTAGAGTATCGCTACATGGTTAGGGTATCTCTACATGGTTAGGGTATCTCTACATGGTTAGGGTATCTTTACATGGTTAGAGTATCTACATGGTTAGGGTATCTCTACATGGTTAGGGTATCTCTACATGGTTAGGGTATCTTTACATGGTTAGAGTATCTCTACATGGTTAGAAGTATCTCTACATGGTTAGGGTATCTCAACATGGTTAGGGTATATCTACATGGTTAGGATATCTACATGGTTAGAGAATATCTACATGGTTAGAGTATCTCTACATGGTTAGGGTATCTACATGGTTAGGGTATCTCTACATGGTTAGAGTATCTCTACATGGTCAGGGTATCTACATGGTTAGGGTATCTCTACATGGTTAGAGTATCTCTACATGGTTAGGGTATCTCTACATGGTTAGAAGTATCTCTACATGGTCAGGGAATCTCTACATGGTTAGGGTATCTCTCTACATGGTTAGGGTATCTCTACATGGTTAGGGTATATCTAAGTTACATGGTTAGGGTATCTTTACATGGTTAGAGTATCTCTACATGGTTAGGGTATCTCTACATGGTTAGGGTATCTTTACATGGTTAGAGTATCTCTACATGGTTAGGGTATCTCTACATGGTTAGGGTATCTCTACATGGTTAGGGTGTCTTTACATGGTTAGCGTATCTCTACATGGTTAGGGTGTCTTTACATGGTTAGGGTATCTCTACATGGTTAGGGTATCTCTACATGGTTAGGGTATCTCTACATGGTTAGGGTATCTTTACATCGTCAGGGTATCTCTACATGGTTAGAAGTATCTCTATATGGTTATGGTATTTCTACATAGTTTAGAGTATATCTACATGGTTAGGGTATCTCTACATGGTCAGGGTATATCTACATGGCTAGGGTATATCTACATGGCTAGGGTATCTCTACATGGCTAGGGTATCTCTACATAGTTAGGGTATCTCTACATGGTTAGGGTATCTCTACATGGCTAGGGTATATTTACATGGTCAGGGTATCTCTACATGGTTAGAAGTATCTCGGTCAGGGTATCTATGGTATCTCTACATGGTTAGGGTATCTCTACATGGTTAGGGTATATCTACATGGTTAGGGTATCTACACGGTTAGAGTATCTCTACATGGTCAGGGTATCTATGGTATCTCTACATGGTTAGGGTATCTCTACATCGTCAGGGTATCTCTACATGGTTAGGGTATCTCTATGGTTAGGGCATCTCTACATGGTTAGGGTATATCTACATGGTTAGGGTATATTGCAAGTATATTGCAATTGCAAACGCTTTTCAATTGCAAAAAGGACATAACTCACCCCAGTTAATTACAACAGGACAGTTGGTTCTATTGCAAATGGCTGGTGGTCGTTGGTACAAACAACACCCAGGGGTAGAATTACCAAAATGGTCGCTCATCTTTCTGCACTAAAATATTAACTGGAGATTTCTGTACATTATATAAAACAAGAACTATATTCAATTACATTTGAGATATAATTCTAATCATATTAGGTAACTTGAATGACCACAGAGTACTCACTATCCCAAAGTACTTCAAACTATCCATAAGTACCCCAAAGTGTACCATTTAAGAGCCTTTGTTGAAGTATCTTGAGAACCTTTTTGTTTTGTATTTGTCCTTTGTCCCCAGATGAACCTTCATATGTGTGTGTTAGGGTGACCAGGTCCCAATAAACCAAATGTGGGACAAAGGGTATGTTTGTGAGGGACAATATGGGACACCCCCCCCCCCCCCCCAGCGCGCAGCCCCCCGCCCTTTTGGTGGACTGTCCCTGTCCCCTCCTTCAAGGCTCATCCACCACTGTCCTTATTAAAATGACCACAAGCCTAATATGTTTTGCCCTTATTCATTTAATTTTTATTTTCCTTTTGTCTCTAATGGGTGTCAAATTAATAATAATAATAATAAATAATACTCAAAATGTATTAAATAAATTAAATTACCACCCAGACTTACAATCACTTATCAAACAGAGCAGGAACAGTAACAAAAGTCTCAACTCACAAGTC
Organism: Notolepis coatsorum; assembly: GCF_963971535.1. Lineage (NCBI taxonomy): Eukaryota > Metazoa > Chordata > Actinopteri > Aulopiformes > Paralepididae > Notolepis > Notolepis coatsorum. The sequence continues at coordinate 85,761,232 of NC_140172.1, forward strand.
CAGGGATTCAGGGAATGAGCAGGGGGGAGGAAGGATGAGGGGGAACTTGCAGTGATGATTGGAAAGCTCAACAGAGCACGAACAGTAACAAAAGTCTCAACTCACAAGTCCAGGGATTCAGGGAATGAGCAGGGGGGAGGAAGGATGAGGGGGAACTTGCAGTGATGATTGGAAAGCTCAACAGAGCAGGAGCAGTAACAAAAGTCTCAACTCACAAGTCCAGGGATTCAGGGAATGAGCACTCTGACTGCAGGAAGTTGAGCATGTGATTATCAAAAATATGTGTGCAGTATATTATTAATATATTTTAGTGAAATATATGGCAATATCCATTCCCACCATATCATAATATATGGAAATAGAATAATATACACACCAATATAATTACCATGTGTATATTTGTAAATATATTGTGGATATATCCTTTGATAATATATTGTTATTGTAATAAATTGAATAATATATTGGCAATACTCCCACTATATTCCTAATATATTTGCAATATATTTAATTTCCCTTAGGGAATCTACACCCTCATACACACATGAATTTAACACACCTTTGGTTGTTTCCTCCCGTGGCTTAACCGCTGGCGTTTTGAGTTCTCTAAGACAACTCTCCACCGAAGTAGGGGCTAGCACGTCGGTTACGATGGCTGCTGCATTGGTCCGACCACAGGCCATTGTCTTGGCTGTGTCAGAGTCAGGGAAAATGGTAGGGGCTAGCTTGGTACCACAGTCTGCTGATCTGTATGACTGGGCATGTTGGACAGTGTGGTAAACAGTTGTTACCTCTGCAGCAGTTATTTTGTCTGCTTGTCCAACGTCTTTTGGTCGGAGAAATGCGAACATGGATTTTGACATCTCTTTTTGTGTAACAAGTTTCTTGTGGGACTCAGCTTGTCTATGTCGTTTTATATCAAATTCCCCCCCGTGCCCAATAGAGAACGAACTATTGCAAAGTTCACAATAAACCCTCTCTGCATCCCCCTCGACATTTCTCACCTATGGGTATTCTGTTTTCCATTCGCTACGGTAACTACACCTCCTCTTTTTGTTTGGTGTGTCCTGCATTTTTTTAAGTACGAGTGTGTTCTAGCTGTCAGTGTCTTCTTCTTCTTAATGGCGGGTTGCACGAGCTGTCAGTGTCAGTGTCACTCAGCTTTTTGCTATTGCAGAGATTTCAAATAGGGGCGTGCCCCCCGCTTAAACGCGTGTGCAGTGCTACTATGTCAATAAAAAGACAGAGGCCGCCTATTCACATTGGCTGGGGGGGGGGACGTTCGCGCAGATGACAACCAATAAGAGGGACATGGTCTCAATTTGCGTGACGCGTGAAAAGAGAGTTTTGCTGTGCAATCACGCACAATGCGTGACATCTGGTCACCCTAGTGTGTGTGTATATGTATATATGTATTTACACTAAGTACTTTAGCACAAAGGATATGTAGTATATCATGTTCTATAACAATAGTGTACTATGAATGTATTTATACTAGGGCTGTCACAATTAATGCTTTAACTTTGGCGATTAATTTAAATTAATTAAAGCATTAAAATAAATAATTAATCTATGGAGTGGAAAATCTTCAACGTTCTGAACTTTCAGCAGTATATTTGCTTGTTCTTTTTTGCATCGACTCATGCACTTTTTTGAAAATCATCTGACATGAAGATGGAACACATTTTTGTTGTTAATATGATTTATATTACTATTAAAATACTATTAAAATAGTATTTGAATCTAAATATACTTTCTTTGTGTTGATTTTACATTAATTCCATGATTTTACTCAAGTTAATATCTGTTACAAGCTTCGATCTTAAGTAAAAAAATGCAATTTTTAATCTAGATTAATTACAGAAAATGTTGAGATTAATTAGTTAATTTTTTTTTATCTATTGACAACACTAATTTATACTTTTAGTTACTAATATATGTAGTATATCATGTACTATAATAATACAGTATCATAGGGAGAAGTATACTTGAATTGCATGTATGCTTAAAGTTTAAATACATGTAGTATATTATGTACTACTACTACTATTACTACTAATAATAATAATAATGATGATAATAATAATAATAATAATAATAATAATAATAATAATAATAATAATAATAATAATAATAATAATAATAATAATAATAATAATAATAATAATAATAATAATAATAATAATAATAATAATAATAATAATAATAATAATAATAATAATAATAATAATAATAATAATAATAATAATAATAATAATAATAATAATAATAATAATAATAATAATAATAATAATAATAATAATAATAATAATAATAATAATAATAATAATAATAATAATAATAATAATAATGTATGGTTACTACAAGTTGAAATGTATTTATATATTTATATAAATATGGTATGTAGTGTACATGTACACGTAGATTGATAGTATGCCAGTAATAATAATATGCAATAACTATAACTTGTAGTACGAGTAGAAATGAAGCAGAGACTTGCTTGGCGTAGTAGTGAATGTAGTGAATTAGAGCTTTGATGATGTCATTGAAAATGCCACGAAATGATTAAAGGAATGGCTTCAAATCAATGTCTCTCTGCATCTTTACTTGATTTGTATGTTTCAATTTTATTTGACTGGTTTATGTTTTATGTGTTTGTGTTGTTCTTACGGTCCAACCACTTTGGTCAGGCGGTAAGCCTGCAGGCTGCTTCCTCCTCTAATCACACCACAATCAACACAGCACAGCACTGGCTGGCCTGTGACACTGCCAGGTTGTAATGCTGTCTTCAGCGCTACGTTAGCTTGGCAGAGAAGCGGTGTGATCTGTCCTTAATGAAGGCGACAGTGAATCTTGAGTTGGAGCTGTTCAGGGTGCATTTGGACCAGGCTGCCAATGACCCAACGTTAAAACCCTCTGAGGTCTGGGCTTTTTTGTGTTTCTGCCCCCCCCCCCCATTCTGGGCCTGTTAGGGGGATTTAAATTGTTGTATTTCTTTACATAATATGAAAGTACAGGTTCATACCTTCAAAATAAGCCATCACTTGTACAAATCAGGCAGATACTATTCAATGGCTAGCTAATAGGGCGGTCAGGTGGCGTAGCGGAGATTGCGCTCGTCACCAATGCAAGAGGCTGCGGTCTCGACTCCCGGAGTCAGCATTGCTTGGGGCTTGGGCTGATCGCTATACTAACCCGTTTGGCTGGGTTAGGGGGAGGGCAAGTCATGGGTGGGAATCTGGCGTTGTGGACAGCGACGCCTACAGGTCAGGTCTGGGCGCTTGCTCAGCGGAGGCAGGACTTGATTAAGGCAGCGTGACCTCCCACGCGTTACACTTCACCAATGAGTCCTCTCTGCCAGGTGAAAAAAGAGTCACTGGCTGTCGCCGCGCGTGTCGGAGGAAGCGTGCGGATGACTTCAGGGTTCCCTTGTACCGACCAGTAGGAGAACATGCGAACAACAAGCAGGTAGGGGAGGGGGGGAATTGGCACAATGACTAGGACGGGGAGAAAAACAGAGAAAAATCGGAGAAAGGAAGGATAAAAAAAAAAATACTTGCTAGCTAATGCTAACAGTTTGGCAGTCCAACAAAGAAACGTACAACATAGCTAACGCTATGGACTCATATGGATAGCATCTCATCACGTCTGTTATTATTCCAACTATAGACCGGGGAGTCACGTTGTAGTTTTAAGACCCGCCTGGTTTCAGATTAATTGTTAAATATGGTATTTTACCATAGGAGCTTTTCAAGGTAGCGGGTTTATATGATTCTACTTATTCAACATTTGATGGGAGCAGAGTTGAGCATAATTAAATTAGATCTACATTTTTACATTTGAGAAAAACTAGAAAAAGGTCATGGGTACAATGCAATTGAATCTATACTTGTTTCCATGGTAACTATTACAGTACATATGCCTCTGCATTTGACTAGTTATGAGCGAACGCTGTGGAGCTGAGAGGATGATGTTACTAAACCAAAATAGTCAAAACAACAGACAGATTACCTGACTGGTTTGGTTTTAAACACTGTAATTGGGATGGGTTTAGTCATATGCCTCTGCATTTGACTAGTTATGAGCGAACGCTGTGGAGCTGAGAGGATGATGTTACTAAACCAAAATAGTCAAAACAACAGACAGATTACCTGACTGGTTTGGTTTTAAACACTGTAATTGGGATGGGAGAAAAATTGAAAATGGGAGAAAAAAGTAGATAAAAAAAAAGAGAAAAATAAGAAAAGCCACCGCCACATTCATCAAGCTGTTCTTAAAGTCCAAATCCGTTCTTACCCAGGTGTGTTGAATGATGAATCCCACCTGTTTGTTCACACTCAATTCATTTGCATACAGACACACCTCGCCTGTGAAGTTACAAATCAGCTGTGACTTTGTAAACAACGATGATAGAATGACCAATTTCACGGCACGAAAGTAGACGCTTGGATACGAGTTGAAAGTCAATGGCTTCAGGTTTCTCAGTCAATTTATTCAGCAGAGCAACAGCAGCAGGATACAGTAGCGTTCACAGGATACAAAGAATCTCTCTGACACACAGCTTGTCCTGTCGTGTGTGTCCTACTGTTCAATATGAGTGGTTTATATGTGCTCAAACCGAATCTAACGCTGTTCTGTAATTGGCTATCACTACTGGCCAACTGGATGGGTGGGTTTCTGATCGCTGAAAGTGTGTGAGTCATCTATCAATTGGTCATGAGGTGTGTTTGATCAAATTGCTCTAAAACCAGTTTGTCCTGTGCTGGTTCAGACATTGGTCTCTGGGAGGACACATGAATGTGTGTGTGTGTGTCGTTAATCAGGTTTACACCGAAACTGGTTCCTGGCGGGGGGTCATGTGAGACAGAGGGTGTGTGTGTGTGTGTGAGTGTGTGCCAACTTAATCAGTGGTTTGCTCTTAACTAGCCATTCTGAATAATGCTATAATAATGTTGAATAATCATTAATAATCAATCAGAAATACACTATAGTATCAAATCTATTGGCCATATGAACATAAATGTTACTTCATTCCTCTCTTGTGGATGCCACAATGGGATCCACACAAACAGAATTTCTTATGTTTTAATAAAGTTGTTCCTATATTTAGCTTAACCAAATTAAACCATTCATATTTTAATAGTATACTAAGATAAACAATTAGAGAAATATAGTATTTTGTTTCTCTTACATTGTGTTTCGCCATGCAAGGCAATCAAGCATCGTAAAATCAAAATAAAATGTCATTTTTTAATAAATTAAAAAAAAAGTTCTACCTCTCTTGTTCCTTGAGAGGCAGGCACGCGGGAACTATAAAACGGCAGGGGGTGCTGGGGGGTCGCCAGATAAAAAAAAAAGAAAAAAAAAAAAACGTTTTTTTTTTTTTTTTTGGTCAGGCCACTGAACTTAGAAGCAGGCCAGGCCAGTGTTTCTATTTGCACCAGCGCAATAGTTAGATAACCTAGGTGGGGAACAACCAGGAGATCACTGCAACTCACACAAGTTGGAGAACTATCTCTCTCTATCTCTCTCTTGCTCTCACACACACACAAAGGGAGCCGCATGTGATTGGTGGAGGCGGGATCCTTACGAAAAACTGCTAATCATTGACACATGCTAGCCTGTAATAATCCCCCCCAGAAAAATGTACTTTGCATTTGATATATTGCAAATATATGCCATCACACACACTGGCATTTAAAGGGTTAGAATTATAAAATGAATATGTGGTGTTATGATCAGGGCTGAAGTTGAATAAAATATTGTATTTATCAATTACAAAAAACTGAAAATCCATAAAAATCTGTGTTGTTGCTAATCATACATATGCTAGCCTGTTTTTTAACAATAAGTTGTGATGCCATCACAAACACTGGCATTTAAAGGGTACAAATAAAAAAAATGCCTGCACCAGAATGCAGGAAATTAAGTCTTTGTAACAAAAAAATTCCTGGTGGGGGACCCCCAGACCCCCTGCTTAAAAAGTGGCCTGACTGGGGCTATATTTCCTGGCCTGAATGATTTCCCCAGTCTGGCCCTGGTTAAAAGCCTCCAATGCTTATTAGTGTGTGTGTGTTTGAACGTTTGCATGTTTCAACCATACATTTCCATTTAAATTTTTTTTTTACCTCCTATAATAGTGGGGGTCGCGGCTCTCTGACACCGTTTTTTTTGGGTCGCGGCCTGAAAAATTTGGGAACCCCTGGTCTAGCCTGTACCCCCCAGACATGTTGCTGGCCCCGTCAAAACAGTATCCTATCAGCCTCTCCATGGGCAGGTCGAGGCGTAAAAGTATTTTATACACAAAAACAGCGTCTCGGCTGTTGTGTCTGGGCCGGGCATTGTAAAAACCCCAAAAGAAGTTCTGAGCTTCCAAGTTGTCATCGGCTAACTGTATATTACACGAGAATTGTTCTTTTCCAGTGAGTGACATCAGTGGTTCCGTCAGCGCTCAAGCCAAAGATTGGGCTTTTGGATGCTTTGCCTCTAATTTGTCGCTGAATATCATGGGCAAGCAGCTGTAAGATTTCGTTTTGGATGTTGTTGGACATCCAGTTGTCTCTCTTTTGGAGCCAATTCTTCAACTCGGGATCAGACTCGGTGCGCACTCTTTCCATCATGACCTGCCATAACACCCCATCCCTATTTGCATCACCCCTCAGTGGAAGCCCCTGGCGCCCGAGGGGGGGTATAGGGGAACAGACTCAGTTAACTCTTCAATACCTGATGCTGAGGCTGAACCTGTCGTCTCTGTCTCTCTCTGACGTTTATCAGATTTAGTGGGACTGTCACTGGGACCGGCGGGACGTTTCGAAAATAAATCTGATATTTTTCTTTTCTGCGAGTGAGACATTCTGTGCTAGCAAAGTCTGACTACTAGCTCAAATCGACTGACTGCGCAAGCACTGTATCACAGTAGCTCAGTGGTTCGTGGCGCGTGGGAAGGGCGGGAGACGGGAGGTGAATACAATTTGTTGTTTCACCTGTCATTCAATCAGTCTGTGACAGTCTGTCATCACTTGGAAAAACCTGATGGATCCATGAGGCTAGGATAAGCCTTGTGGACCCAACTTTTTAGATGAAGGAACGGGTACATACGCACACAATACACGACCACTGATGGATCCGTAAGGCTTGGATAAGTCTTATGGACCCAACTCTTTAGATGAGGGAACGGGTACATACGCACACAATACGCGGCCACTGATGGATCCATGGGGCTTGGATAAGTCCTGTGGACCCAACTCTGGCCACTAATACCACTGACCACTAATAAAAACGTAACTACACTAGCGTTATAAGAGCTAACATTGCTACCTACCGTACAAGTGCATTGGTTTAGTGCATTTCCTACTTCCGGTTGCTACTGAGCGGACATGTTTGTGCGGACCTGTTCTCCCAAACTGGTAAGCAAATGACTGTTTTCATGTTTTCATTTTTACGTTATTTTCATTTTTACGTTATTATTATTATTATTATTATTATTATTATTATTATTATTATTATTATTATTATTATTATTATTATTATTATTATTATTAGTATTATTATTATTATTATTATTATTATTATTATTATTATTATTATTATTATTATTATTATTATTATTATTATTATTATTATTATTATTATTAAAAATATTGATCTTAACTGATCACTGTGACTTTATTGCTTTTATCGTTATATATGCATATGTCTGTGTACAGCACTTTGAGCTACATGACATGTATGAAAGGTGCTTTATAAATACTTACTTACTTACTTACTTACTTACTTACTTACTTACTTACTTACTTACTTACTTACTTACTTACTTACTTACTTACTTACTTACTTACTTACTCGAAAATCTACTCGGTTTTACACGTATGATTGTGTACATACAGTAGTGTAATGAATGAATGAAAACTTTATTTAACAGATTGGAGAATGGCTACAATACAGTACGGCTCAATACACACAATATTAAAATGGTGACATGCTTTGAGCAGGATAAACTTATAATATACAGTGTTACAGTTATACAGTTACAGTATATACAAATATATAAATACTGCCATAAAAAAAAAAAAAAAAAATGATATATATTTTTTTTCTTTTTTTTTTGCAATAATTGAGAGGGGGTGCTGCAGCACCCCCCCGCACCCCCCCTTCCCGCGTCCCTGTTGAGAGGTGAATCTTCTCCCACAATCAATAGGGATAGAGGCATCCTTGGTTTCAAGCCTCGCTGTATCTTCTTGGTCTAGTTTTCGTTCTCTGTGGCCTCTGTGGCCTCTCGTGTATTTGCACTCTGACAGGTGCATCATCAGACTCCGATGTATTGAAGCCCTAGTTTTCGGCTGCATCTCTATCTCCCTCTCTTTCTCCGACAGCTGTCGGTCAGGTGTCTCCTCTCTGCCATGCCCTCGATCTCCACCATTGTCCTCCGCCGATGGTCTTTCTGGCTGAGGGCTGCTCCCAATGACAGCCTTTTTGCTGTTATCCGTCGTCTGGCGCCCTCCTGCAGTGGTGCAGCCCGGAGTCACAAGGGGTGATTTTTCCACCTATACGTTCGTACCAGTGTTTCACGGATCACCTCCTGTGGCCCCTGGTGTCGTCTCGGCCCCCCAGAGTTTCTGATGCGATGTGATATGGTACGTCTCTCCACCTCTCTTGAGACTCTGGTTTCCCACCGCACAACCTTGTGTGTCTCGTGCTGGTTCACTGATTCGTTGAACTTCTGTACACGGTCGCCTGGGAGGATCGATGGCCTTCTCTCCATTTCGTCTCCTTTGGTTGCGTGCATTCTGGACACATAACTTGTAGAGACTCTTGTGCATGTTAATTATTTCCCTAATCTATCTACCTAATCTATCTCTTTCTTTTCAAAACCAATAATTAACTAACTATAGTAACAAAGGATTTCATATTCTGATTCAACCTTGTGTGTGTTTTTTTCTGAATTTGTTTTTCCATTTCTTAACCTCTTTAGATTGCTTTACAATGTCTGTCATTTTGTCCATTTGTTTATACATTACATTTACATTTACATTTAGTCATTTAGCTGACGCTTTTATCCAAAGCGACTTACAAGTTCTGTACGACCAGTGATGCCACAGATTACTTGTAAAAGTAATCCGATTACTGATTATTGATTACTCCTTTAAAAAGTAATCCAAGTTACTTTACTGATTACTTGATTATCAGAGTAACTTAGTTACTTTGAAAGTAACTAGGTTACGAAGTCGTCGTCGTTCCCCCAACTGTTTTTTTAAACGCTTTATTGAAAGTGCATAAATTGTTTTTAACTTGTTTCTCTGCACATAACGTAAATTGTTAAACTAGTGCTTCAGCTTCTGTACCATCAAGTATGGTAAAGCAACAGTCTATGATGCTCACAGCATTAGAGCAGCCAGCCAGTGGTTTTACAAAACCAGTGTATCCATTCACATCTAACAAATGCAGGCTGAACTATTCAATTATATCAACTGTAACTATTAAATTGTTTTTATAAATGTCTCTCTATAAACATACAATCAGTCTCTCTTTAACATGTAAATTAACTGTAAATCTGGCAAATAAGAGCTTTTGCTCTGCCACCATCAAATATACATTAATCAAAAGGGAAAGAAACAATCTCTCTCTTTTGCTGTTTGGCTGGCCTCCGAGTCCTCCTGTACCTACTAGTCGAAGCGTCGGCTAGTGTTGTGATTCCAGATGCTTTCAATGCAATTGGATGTGCTGTTTTTAGCGGTAGACAGTATTTTGTTTCCTCCGCATATGAACGTGAAGTAGTGACTGACGAGCGTTTTGGGATGGAAGTCTGAACAGAAACTCACTTTTAATTTTGCCAAGCGTTTTGGGGTGGAATTCTCCGACGACGGAGCCCTGCTGTCACACGATTGGCGCATATGTCACATGACGTGCTGTGAAGACCCGCCCTACTCTGCCTCTGATTCGCAGACTGTGGATGGGGAATGTGATTGTACCAAAGCAGAGTCACTCACAGACAGAGTGTCCAGTCACGCCGCGGCCCGCGGGACACATTCTTGTGTAACCCTTTCACTGCCACACTACGTCACTCCCAAAAGAAAAACAGCTCAAAATGTATTTTTGACTGTCGAAAACGAAATAAAATACTGCATTCCGCCTGCATTATGAATTTATGATGAGATAGTAACGAAATAGTAATGCACAGCCACTTGGACAAGTAACTGCAATCAGATTACTGGCTTTTAAAGATTAACGCGTTAGATTACTATTTTCGGGGGAAAGTAATCAGATTACAATAACGCGTTACTTAGTAACACGTTACCGGCATCACTGTGTACGACAAGCCATCAGGAAGGGCACAACTCTATCAGCTGAGTAACAATGTTCATCAAAGTGTTGAGTGCTACAGTGTAGGTTAGTTTATTAAGACAAGTGCATGAGAGTATGGTTAGTTAGGGTTAGATATATATTTTTTTTAATTCAGATAATGGTTGAAGAAGTGCGTCTTTAGTCGACGGCGAAAGATTGGACGTGTTTCGGCTGTCCTAACTGGGGTGGGTAGTTCATTCCACCATTGTGGGGCAAGGACTGAGAATAGGCGACTTCTCTTTGATGACCCTCCCGGAGCTTGGATAGGAGTAGGTCCGAGGCGGCCAGAAGATGCAGAGCATAGGGGTCTTGAGTGTGTGTAGTTAGAGACCATTGACCGAAGGTAGGCGGGAGCGGTTCCCTTTGCCGCACGGTATGCTAGGTCGAGGGCCTTGAAGCGGATTTGTGCAGCAATGGGGAGCCAGTGCAGGTCCCTAAGAAGTGGGGTGACATGGGCCGACTTCGGTAGGTTTGAGATCAGGCGGGCCGCTGCGTTCTGAATTAGTTGAAGAGGCTTAGTGGCAGTGGCCGGGAGGCCAGCGAGCAGTGCGTTGCAGTAGTCGAGGCGGGAGATGACTGTTGATTGGACGAGGAGTTGGGTGGCTTCTTTTGTCAGGAAAGGGCGGATCCTTCTGACGTTGCTCAGGAGGAATCGGCAGGTTCTGGTTGTCGCTGCGATGTGAGCAGAGAAGTTCAACTGGTTGTCGAGGACAACACCAAGGTTCTTGGCGGTCGGGGACGCGGTCACAGCTGCATTCTCGACTGTGATGGAAAGGTCGGTCAGGGGGGAGGATTTGGCCGGCAGGTGGAGCAATTCTGTTTCGCTTAGGTTCAGTTTGAGGTGGTTGGTCGTCATCATGGCGGAGATGTCGGACAGACAGGCCGAGATCCGCTCAGAGACGTGGATATCTGAGGGAGGGAAGGAGAGGAAGAGTTGAGTATCGTCGGCATAACAATGGTAGGAGAAGCCATGAGACGTGATAATGTTACCCAGTGATTTAGTGTAGAGGGAGAAGAGAAGAGGTCCTAAAACCGAGCCCTGGGGGACACCCGTCCGCAGGGGGCGGGTGGCCGACAGGGTCCCTCTCCATGACACTTGGTAGGAGCGGTCATTGAGGTATGATGACAGCCATGTCAGCGCAGAGCCAGCCACTCCCATTCCTGCGAGGGCCGCGAGGAGGATCTGGTGGTTGACTGTGTCGAAGGCTGCAGATAGATCTAGGAGAATCAGGACAGAGGAGAGGCCTTTCGCTTTTGCTAAGTGAAGTGCCTCTGTGACCGCAATGAGGGCTGTCTCTGTGGAGTGACCAGTCCTGAAGCCTGACTGATTAGGGTCTAGGAGGTCATTCTGTAAGAGATAAGCAGTAAGTTGGTTGGATACAGCACGTTCAAGTGTTTTAGAAAGGAAGGAGAGAAGAGAGACAGGGCGGTAGTTGCCTATGACGGTAGGGTTCAGGGATGGTTTTTTTATGAGGGGGGTGACTCTGGCTTGTTTTAGGGAGGTGGGGACCACCCCCGAGTTGAGTGAGGAGTTGATGGTTGCAGTTAGGAATGGGAGGATGTCTGGTGCTATGGTCTGGAGGAGTGGGGAGGGTAGCCGGTCCAGCTGGCATGTAGTCGGACAGTTCGACCTTACCAGTGTCAGGGTCTCGGCTTCTGTAATGGGAGAGAAAGATGACAGAGTGAAGGATGAGGTTCTCGATTCAGCATTTGGAATGGGTGGGGGTTGGGAGAAGGAGCTGCGGATGTTCTCCACTTTTTCCTCAGAGAAGATCGCAAAGTCTTCGGCAGAGAAAGATGAGGGAGGGGGGGGGGTGGGGGGGGAGTGAGGAGGGAGGACATGGTAGCATGCAGTTTACGAAGATTCTTGGCAGAGGCCTCGATCCTATGGTGAAAGAAAGAAACTTTGGCATTAGTAATGGTTTTGGAGAATGTTAACAAGAGGTTGTGATATGTGTCGATGTCAGCAGTGAGGCGTGACTTTCTATACTTCCTTTCAGCTGCTCTCAGGACCTGTCTTTGTTCTCTCACTGGATCTGTCAGCCATGGACTGGGTGGGGAACGGCGGGCAGGTTTCTCAACGAGGGGACAGAGCTTGTCGAAGGAGGTTGCAAGGGCTGAGAGGAGGGTGGAGGTTGCCATCTCTGTGGAGAGAGCAGAGAAGGTGTCACTCAAAGGTAGAGAGGATAGTATGTCAGAGGAGAGGGTGGAGGGGGATAGGGAGCGCAGGTTGCGTCTGAGTGAGACGGTTTGAGTTGGGGTGAAGACCTTTCGGTTAAGCATGAGAGTTAGTGAGAAGGATATGAAGGAATGGTCAGATACATGTAGGGGAGTTACCATGGTGTTAATGATGCTGGAGTTACGGGAAAATATGAGATCCACGGAGTTGCCTGCTTTGTGGGTGGGAAGCATGGCAGTGGGAGTCAGGTCAAATGATTGTAGGAGGGAGACTACTATGACTGACTGAGATGAGTCAGGCAGGTTGAAGTCACCCAATAGAAGGAGAGGGGTACCGTCTTCCGGTAAGGAGCTTAGAAGCATGTCCAGCTCATCTGTGAAGTGATCGAGCGGACCTGGAGGGCGGTAGAGTGTAACAATGGTGAGATTGAAAGGATTAGAGACAGATACTGCATGATATTCAAAAGAGGAGAGTGACAGTTCTGGGAGGGGTGTTAAGTTTGTAGTCCATGAAGGAGATATCATGAGGCCAGTGCCTCCACCCCGTCTGGAAGGTCGAGGTGTGTGAGTGAAGTTATAGTTTGTAGATAATGCTGCAGGTGTTGATGAGTTATTGGGGGTTATCCAGGTCTCAGTTAGAGCCAGGAGCTGCAGATTTTGACTATGGGCGTAGGCAGTAATGAAGTCAGCTTTCTTGACTGCTGATTGACAATTCCATAAGCCTCCCCGTACTGTACTGTTTATAGAATAGTTTCTGATGAAACTTTGTTATTTCCTACTTATTGTTTCTAAAACTAATTTCATATTTATTTCATCATCTTGGGTATAACTTCTATTAGTGAAATACTTTTCACTCACCTTTCTTGTGTCTCTCTCCTCAGATCCAACCAGGAAGAATGGGGCTTTTGACAAGGCTTGATTATTTTCACATTTAACTTGTATTCTGTGTTTTTTACTTTACCATATATATCTATTCCTATTTTTACTGTTCAGCCTCTTCTTCAAGAAGGCATGTAGCGTTTGTGTGATGTATTTTATTTGTATTTTCTGTGTGACTCTGTTCTCGACACTCTGAGTCTAAGCCGAGTCCGTGTGGTGTTCAACTATTGTTCCTTCTGTCATTACACATGTTATACTTTAATATGACTAGTTTGGCCAGTCTTGAGCCAATATCTTTTGTGAGGACGGCTTGTGCTTTTTCACCCCACAGAATTCGATGAGCTTTTACATATAGAGAATTCTGCTTTTGAAAGTTCCATTCCTTCTTGATATGTTTCATCAGTCCAACCCAGTGTAGGCTGCTGACCAAATTTTTAGGTGAAGCACAAATTATTATATTATATTATATATTAAATAATATTTTTAAAACATCCCCCACTGTGTTTCAGTGGTCAGTGGACACAGATGAAAACATATTAACATTAGGTGACAGCGGACCTGACCAGATGAAAACATATTAGGTGACAGCGCACCTGACCAGATGAAATCATATTAGGTGACAGCGCACCTGATCAGATCAAAACATTTTAGGTGACAGCGCACCTGACCAGATCAAAACATATTAGGTGAAGGTGACAAGGAAGCCACAGACTCATACCCCCCCGACACTCAACTAACCGCCTCGGACAGTCCTTCATACCAGTGGCCATCAGGCTCCACAACAGTGGGCAGCGACTGCTGCCAGACATCGACCTAGAACTAATAGGAACCCAAGTAGGACAATAACACTACCTTATGCATACTGCACCTTATGTGGATACTGTGATACTGTGAATAATGAATAATGTATATTTCAGTTAGTTAGATAGTAAATTATATTGACCTATTTGTTTACACTGCTTGTGTTGTTTTCACTACCTGTACCGCCCCCCCCCCCTTCCCCCATGCTGCTATGATGCCTGAATTTCCCCAAGGGGATCAATAAAGGAATATCTTATCTTATCTTAAAAGGAAAGATGAAATTACCTACCTGGGTTCCATCCTATAGAGGCAAATCTTTCCTGTGACAAAATGGGATCCAATGTAATAAAACTAAGTCAACCAACGAACTAGATTCCTGTACCGGATCTCCTCTCTGGTAAACAAGAATACCTTGAAGACTCTAACAGGAGCACTCATTCAAGGGTACTACGACTATGCTTGCACCTCATGGTACCAAAGCACCTCAAAGGCACTAAAAACAAGATTACAAACATCACAAAACAAACTGGTCAGACTACTGCTTGACCTTACTCCTAAAACCCACCTCACCCCTGTCCACTTTGACAACCTAGGATGGCTTAGAGTAGACGACAGAGTACAGCAACTTGCAATGGGCCTGGTCTACAAGATACACTACACCACTAAGATACCCATGTGCATGTCGAAATACTTCCCAAAGGTCAGTGAATACCACGACCACAACACCAGAGGGAGTTCCACAAATCATGTTCAACCCAGATAAAATAATAAAAAAAAAAAAAAAAAAAACGTTTTTTTTAATAAAAGAAAATAGTCATAACTTAGAAATTAGATTGCATAGGTCTATGAATCGATATCGTGATTCTGTTTCAATTAATTGCCCAGCCCTACAGTGTGTACAGTAAGTTAGCTTGGTGATTATCATTGTGATGTAGGCTAAGCTGCCTAGCTACTGTTAGCATACAAGCACTGTAGCCTACTTACTTTTTCATCCACAACGTTTTTTCTGATCCAGATGCATAAATCCACTTCTTCATGTTGCTCAGTTGCTGGTTTATACTTCGGTCCTAATGTTGGCGCATAGTTTAATTTAGCCTGACTTGTTATAGCTGTACAGCTTACTAACTACTAAACAACAACTTTCTCATAGTCTCAACTTTCACATAGTCAAAATGGGTCCAGCTGCATGTGAGGAGGATAGGTTTAGCTCGGGCCAATCTCAAGTTTCTCAAGTTTCTTTATTAGTTGTCATACAGAAGTACAGAATACTTTTATACAAAATGCTTCTTTATGTTACATTTTGTATAAAAGTATTCTGTACTTCTGTATGACAACTAATAAAGAAACTTGAGAAACTTGAGATTGGCCCGAGCTAAACCTATCCTCCTCACATGCAGCTGGACCCATTTTGACTTTGCAATGCAGAAATCTCTGATTGGATTTGCAAGGCTGCCAATCATATTCAACCTCCGTGTATTGGATGTCAAGGGCTGTCAATCAATCAATCCTCCATTCAATGGCAAGAGTTTAACTGCACAGACCGTTCTTAGATGAAGTTAATAGCCTATTTTGATTCGCTGTTATTTATTATTTATTTAACAATGGGTCACACCTGTGAAGTTTTCTTCACGAATAATTACTGCAGGCAATACTGCAGTGCAGGCCTGCTCAGAGCTGTCAATTTTGGCCATTTTTGAAGAAAGAAAAATTCACTGGAAATAGTTTTTTTTTTTTTTTATATATATAGGTATATGTAAATTAATAATAATTATGAATTATGAGTGAATTTGTGTTTCACGTGTTGTCATAGAGAAACCTCCACTGGTCCAACCTTTAGTTTGGATAATGAGCGGAAACCCTTTTTTTATAATTTTTTTGCTCAGTTTCAGACTATTTGTCAGCAAATTTTTCAGTCAATATTAGACTTCTGATGTGTCATATCATTATCTTATTAAACAAAGAAAAACATAGAAAAACAAAAATACATAACATTCTATACTTGATTCTATTATTGTTAGAACATTAAAAAAAGAATTTTGGGGACATATTTGTTAGTAATGCTTGTGGGTTATGTGTTTTCTGCTGGACAGTTGACCAAAAATAATTTATAGTTGTAACATTGTCTGTTCAAGTGGCAAGCGTTTTCAGGTTTCCCCTTGGAAGTATGGTGTGATTATCTCCTGTACTGGCCACCACCTTCCAACCGCTCGTCCGTAGCACTCATTGGAGGTGCCACCTCTCTGCTGTTGTCTCACATGTCTCAAATTGTCCACTGTGCTGGTTTCGGATGCCTCTCATCTTGTCCTGAAAAGCATCCTCATAACAATCTTCTCGTCTGGATTTCTCCAGATACTCCTTTCCATTGATACTGTATATCCTTAGTGTCGGTCAGCATAACTCCTATGTGTTTGTTGATCACAGGAGTCTACTTATTATTAATGTCACTGTGGAACACTGTCTTCCATTTTGTGTTCCTTCTTTAAATAGTCTTTGATTACCAGTCTTATTGTTGTCTCATTGCAATATTGGTTGCAATTAGGTCTGGTTTCTTTGATTATGTCCCATGCAGGGCTTGACATTAACACCCGCCAAATGCGGGTAGAATTCGGCAGTGGCGGGTAACTCCGTCATTCTACCCGCCAGTGGCGGGTGACTTTTTTTCTATGAAAAAAAACTTTGTAGTCTACAAAAGGCATCTGCAATAATTAAGTCAATCCAGGTGATACTACATAATACTACAACTCCCACGAGGACTGGGTGCGCACAGTGTGCTCATTCATTGGCCCATCCACTTCGCCCTGTCGCGTGCGTCGTGTTGCCTCCGTGTGACAGCCAGTGATGCCACAGATTACTTGTAAAAGTAATCTGATTACTGATTACTGATTACTCCTTTAAAAAGTAATCTAGTTACTTTACTGATTACTTGATTATCAGAGTAACTTAGTTACTTTGAAAGTAACTATGTTACGAAGTCGTCGTCCCTGCTGCTGCCACAACATAAGAATTACAACAGTTTTTTTTAACTCTTTATTGAAAGTGCATAAATAGTTTTTAACTTGTTTCTCTGCACATAACATAAATTGTTAAACTAGTGCTTCAGCTTCTGTACCATCAAGTATGGTAAAGCAACAGTCTCTGATGCTCACAGCATTAGAGCAGCCAGCCAGTGGTTTTACAAAACCAATGTATAACATCTAACAAATGCAGGCTGAACTATTCAATTACTGTATATCAACTGTAACTATTAAATAGTTTTTATAAATGTCTCTCTATAAACATACAATCAGTCTCGTAACATGTAAATGAACTGTAAATCTGGCAAATAAGAGCTTTTGCTCTGCCACCATCAAATATACAATAATCAAAAGGGAAAGCAACAATCTCTCCTAACTGTTGAGCAGCAACAGTATACTTCAAGAAGAATGTTCTTTATGTTTGAATACCTATCTAGTATCTGAAGCTCATGCTCTTAAAAAACAGTCTATTAAACGGTACTGCTCCTCCTATGCTATTATTATTATTTATTATTGTGTGCTACTGACAACCTACATACTGCAGTATGGTGTTTGTTGTGAAGGATCAGATTAAACCGAATATATATATTTATTTATATATATATATTTAATAGTATTTGTATATCGTTTGATATCCCCTGTATATTCCTTGTACAATATGCACTGAATATCCCTTTAGTCTACTAACAGCCCATAATAGTTTCATTCTACCATTGGACGAGAACCTGGCGCCAGCAGCCATACCCCTAGGTTCAAGTTCAATCGTGCCGACCAACATGTCGTGGCAAGCCCGGTTCCGCGTAGGAATACGTCTGGCGAAATACGAATGGTACTATTTGTTCACAGCGCATATATATATGGCGCAAGTAAAGTAGAACCTTCTTTTAGTCCATTAGTTCTTTACCCTCCAACTAAGTAACAGACGCAAAGCCTCACCCACGACGCACGTGTGGTGCAGTAAGGCCTACTTGGCCTCAGAATAGGCATTGAGATATCGTGTGGATTAATAGTTGAATTGTCATAGTTTGGCACTATACCGTCGAGTTGGACGTATTTCTATTAAGCTAATAATAGTCTATTATGTATGGTGCATCGTTCGGTTAGAGTTATAAAGTGAGCAGTACCCCCATCGTTCCTGACGTTATCTGGAGTCTTAACCAGGCTGGGCAGACCACGTGTGGTGCTTGCATCCGAGGAGCTCCGGGCCAGGACGAGTGGACCTGTACATTGGATTACTTTACCCGGACGACGGCGAGCCTTCCACGGCTTGGATTATCTACATGCTTTGGGTGCTTTGATTATTCCATGGATAACGGCCAACACTGCTGAGTGTTGGAACTACCCCCCGGAGAGGAGTCCAGGTGAGACGGCGCTCTACCCCGAGTGAGGTCGCCTCACGTCTCTTCATCTGTGGACCGGCAGCTACCGTCCACCAGAGGGTCCAGCTGTATTCATCTGCGGACCGAGGTTCTGTGGGCATCGTGTTCAGGACTCTGAATTCTCCCAAGAAATCGTCGGCCAGATGGGATACCGCCAGCGGCTCTTCTAACCCCCCCCTACTGTCTTACAACCAGCGGGACCCCCCCCCCCCTTAGTGTATCCAGCTATAATCATTTAAGTACCATCGCTATAGTTCCCTAAAGAACCAGGTTGTATATTTGCTCCCTGCGTAACCAGAGATTGGACATTCAATGTTGATTTACCTACGAATACTCATTTGCCATACAAGTGCATTTCAAATCATAAATGTCATTAAGTGAACGTTGTATATACCCTTTGCTATATAAAATATTCGATTTATACATTTGTGTGGACTTCGTTTCATCAGGTGGGAAAGTGTTCATCATATCTATATCATGTACTGGATGGCCAGAAGTTAAAGTACAAGCGGTAGTGGTTTAATAATACCATACTTATCAATACAGTCAGGGAATTGTACCCCTCAGTTACAGTGTTCCATGTTCATGAATAGTGCAATGCAAAAGATGTTTAACTCAAAGGTGGAACATACCTGCACTATGGCATCTGGAAGGCCTGCAGTCGTCTTGGAGAGGGTGTCTTTCAGAGCGAGGGTCTTCTGCATCAGCACTTCAAGTGTGGGTAGTAAAGTTCCATATATTGAAATTCTTTATTCGGAATAACCCCTTGAGATGTAGCATGAGGACAGTCACCTTGTAAAATGTCCAGTGCTACAGTCAGAGGCTTCATGGTGGTGCAGTACTCATGCAGGAAATGGTATTCTGTATCTTTGAAGCAAGTGACTCCCACCTTGGTGCACAGAGGTAACATTTCTTCTACAACATATCTCCAGTCCCGACCATTCTCTTCAGCTCTCGCTCACTTACGGGTGGTTTTTTATTGAAATCCAGCTTTTTCTGTTTGGCTGGTGGAGTCCTGTAGAAGTCGAAGCTTCGGCTTCAGGTTTTTTTCTATCAGTTTGGTCGTGCTGTGTTGTGATTCCAGATGCTTTCAATGCAATTGGATGTGCTGTTTTTAGAGGTAGACAGTATTTTGTTTCCTCTGCATAGTGAATGTTTTTTTCACCCGGCTTAGCTGACACAAACGTGAAGTAGTGACTGAACTTCCAGAGCAAGAAAGCGTTACCAGTGTCTCCCTGCGCCATTGTAGTGGTAGGCTAGCTCGCTATGTTTTGGTAAGCCTGATAATAACAGCCACCGCCCACCAGCATGGTACAACACGTGAGGTTGCGTTCTCAGACACGCTTTGAAAACGTGACATGTGACGTCACTCCCAATGCAAGAAAAACAGCTCAAAATGTATTTTTAACTGTCGAAAACGAAAGAAAATACTGCATTCTGCTTGCATTATGAGATAGTAACGAAATAGTAACGCACAGCCACTTGGACAAGTAACTGCAATCAGATTACTGGCTTGTAAAGATTAACGCGTTAGATTACTATTTTCAGGGGAAAAGTAATCAGATTACAGTAACGCGTTACTTATACTGGCATCACTGGTGACAGCTGACAGCTGAACGAACGCTGTTAGCTCAACTGGTTAGTGAGACCGACTCATCCATAGTTTACTTTACAGACAGTTATATATTCGTACTGGCATCGCGTCCCGCTCTTAAGCCATACCAAGATATACCTCATCTCATGTACCTAGTGTACTCCATCAACGAATAAAACCAAATACACCCAGCACCTGCCAGGCCCCGCCCCCACTGCCGTACTATATAGTACTGGGCGTGGCCACCACTCACTCTTCCTCTATTTTCGTTTCCATCATAGCGGATGCAAGACACCCTATGCAACTAGTTGTTATGAAAAGTTTAGATAATATTGAGTGCTTACGAAGATTTGCTTACCCCTGGAATCTTCGGGGTATATTCCAACGACACGTTGGGTCTATTCTGATGTTCCCTCGTCTTGTGGCAGCAGATCGAGGGACAGCGTGCGAGGTTGGCTATCGAGCCGGCTCGCACACAGGTAGGCCCTGTGTCATCAGGCATTGATGCTAGTGTTAGTAATGCTGGTTTGTTTTGTTACACAACCGAGTTGTGTGTCGGCGCCAGGGGCGGGATGGTTTGGTGAACGTTCCCTGAAGTGGACGGTTTCCAAGCGATCCTGGAGCGTGCTGCTAAACACTAATGCTAACGCTAATGCTAATGCTAATGCTAACACTAATGCTGAAATGCTGGGCACTGTTCTAATGTTCCCCGCCGTGGGATGTTGCCGCTTTTCCCTCCTCTTAACCGGTTCATTGATGAAGGTCAGTCGGTAGCTAATGTGGGTTTTTTTGCTGAGTGCTATTTTACCCTTTTTATGGGTAAATGGGTTGACAACAGGGTGCAGGGCGGGTGTGCCGTGGCTAGTTAGCCAGGTAGCATCGATCATGTGCCCCGGCGGGGTTGGACGGTGTCCCACCCGGAAGCCGATGCTTGAGAGCGAGTCGGCCCGGCGGGTGGCAGTAGAGCTATACTGCTGCAGGATGGAATTTAGCGGCGGCCAATGTTGTGGCTCAGCTGACTGTTTTCTGTCCACATTAGCGTCAAACGCTATGATATATTGGGCTATTGTTTCTGTTCTGTCTCTCTGCTACGGGAATGTCTGTCTATACTACAGTTTTCCCTCCTCTCAACCATTCATGCTGACGGTCAATCGGTGTCTACTGGGGGAGTAGTGCGGGGGGGGCTTTGTTTACCTTCATGGGTAAATGGGCTGAGGTGTGCTGTTGTGAATATTATGAATGAATGCGGGACTGGTTCTCTCTGGTCCGCCTCCCCTTAACGTTGTGTGCATGGGCTTGCCCATTCTACAGTATGTTCGTGGTGTTAGTTCATTTATTCATTAACCCCTTCATGGTGCACACCACAGTGGAGGTTGCTGGTTGCAACCGCCACTGGTGCTCCGTGTTAGCATCAGTCCTTTGCTCTTGACATGTTGAAACAGTGCCCCGCCCGGCCGACGCCATGAGGTGGGTTGGCCCGGCGAGTGGCTGGTGGGCTGCTAAAGCCTGTACCGCCACGGTATGGAATTGGCAGCGATTAGTAACTGTGTTCGAATTGCTTTTTTTTCTATCAAAAAATGGTGTCTGGTGGCGGGGCCTTGAGGGTCAGCCGACGTCGACACATCGCGCGAGGTTGTTGATGTTATAAGCTTTGACCTAGCCGCAAGCTATAACCGCTAAGGGCTCCTCTCTCCGCAGAGGATTTTGGTCTTCCGCTGGAGCGCGGGCGGTATTGTCCTAGGCCCCACACCGCCTCACACCGCGCAGCCAGAAGAAGAGAGAGCACGGCCTCGTCAGCGACGATGACGAGGCCCTCGACAGGCGGCCATGTTTTCCCCCGCCAGAGGTATCCTGGGCGTTGAATCGACAGGTGTCCACGAGGCCGACAGCCTTGGCGGCCGAGGGATCGGCCATGTTGGATGGGCTCGGCTTGGAATATACAAGCCGTTGCCGTCCTGCCGCGAGCAGCCCGCTCTCCGATCACTCCCTCCCCCAACACCAGCGGAAAAAGGGGGCTCTGATTGTTTCCTTTGGCTGCGGGCCGCGTGCCTTCGTTGAAGCGCGGGCGGCCCCACTTTTCGCTTCTCATGGGGACAGGGGCTGACACCCAGTTAATGGCTGAGCCTGGGTCTGTCCGTGAGAATGTTGTGCTGTCAAGCGGCTCTCACACCATAAGCTGTGTTGGTTGAGCCTGGTGTTACGTCTGTCAACTATAAGTGTTGTCAGCAGGGGGGCTCGAAACCTTTTGAGGCACACAGTGCAGGCTTCCCCGGCCTCGCCTTCGCCAGGCCAGGTATCATGTTGGTGCCTCCCACTCCTGAAAGATTGGCAGTGGTCTCGCAGGCGCGCGTGATTTGGGTGGTAGTAATATCACGGCAGGGCTACGGTGTGTAGGAACCCATGGGGGCCTCACACCTTGCATGTCCGGCTGCAGAACAACTCCTCAGCATGTTCTGGAGGGGTGTTCAGTGGGGGAGCTTTTGTCACCTAGAACTGATGTCAGCTTCCCCCGTATCAAACCGGCCCTTTCTGTCGGGGTCCCCCCTTGGGTGTGATTGCCTCGTGGGTAGTGTCAGGGTCAGAT
Source organism: Notolepis coatsorum (assembly GCF_963971535.1). Classification (NCBI taxonomy): domain Eukaryota; kingdom Metazoa; phylum Chordata; class Actinopteri; order Aulopiformes; family Paralepididae; genus Notolepis; species Notolepis coatsorum. Next base: position 85,784,002 of record NC_140172.1, read on the forward strand.
GTCCCGACACGGAACGCTCTGCTCGCACGGGTCCAGGGTTGGCTATGCACAGCGGGTGGGACCGGGCCGCCTATCTACAGTTTCTAGCGGACCTGCGCCACATGGCGGCGGGTGCGTTGGGAGTGTCATCACATTATGGCTACAGCAGTACCATATGTCGAGGTGGATGGAGAGAACGCTGAGGCGGGGACTTGTATTTAAAACACAACCCCACCCGTTTTCGGGTTTGGTACAGACCCTATTGTCAGGGTCACCAGCAGTGACAGCTCTGGTCGACGTGATCGGATCTCTGTGGACAAAGCAAGCCATCGTCGTGGCGTTTTCCTTCCGGTGTTCTCTGGTGCCTGAGAAATCGGGAGGGGGGGGGGGTGTCAGACCCATGTTGGACCATGGGAAGGTTCAGTATTTTTTGGATCATCTCCTACCTGTTGAACACTGTCAGGTGGGGGTCTGGTTCTCCTCCATAGACCTGTAGGATGCGTGTTCGCATCCCCGATCTTCCGTCCTAGGGCTTACCTACGCTTCCTTACAGGGTTAGCGTATGAGTACCAGGGGCTGCCGTCGGCTTTTCTCTGGCTCCCCGCATCTTCACCAAGTGCGTGGATGCCGCACTGGGGCCTCTGCGTCGTCAGGGGTTACGAAGTGTATTCTGCCCTGCCGACTTTCTGGTCCTTGGCGGTCAAGGTGGATCGTCAGGTCTCATGCCAGGCAGGGTTCCTACCAGCCTGGGGTTGCTGTAGACTGGAAGTAGAGTACTCCTCTTCCCAGTCAACGGGTGGAGTGCTATGGGTATCCCTCTCAGAGCGTGTTGTGACACGGTCCGTGATACGCCTGCTCGGTATGAGGGCATTTGCTCATTCCGTGGTCCCTCTTGGCCTCCTCTTCACCCCAGGAAGAGGTTACGGAGGTGGTTCTTTTCCAGAATGGAAATAGACCCGGTGAGAGGCAAGTCAGGGCGGACAATACGACGTCAGTGTCATATATCGACAGACACGGAGGAGTACGCTCCCCCCGTCTGCACCGGGCGGCGGGCGGCTGGCTATGGGCGTTCTCCATCTGCGCGGCCTGAGGGCTCTCCACATCCCCGGCAGGGTGAATGTGGGGATTATGTCCGGACATAGTCAGGCAGGTCTGGGACCGATGCCGTGCCGCCTGGGATTCTTTCCCCCATACATCTGTTAGGTCAGTTGTTGGGGCGGGTACGTTGAGGAGCGCAGGTCCTTGATCCTGATTGCGCTGGACCGGGGTGCAGCTGTGTGGTTCCCGGTCCTGATCCAGCTCTTGGTATCCCATCATGGCCTGTTCCTTGGTCATCGCGGGCCCTCTCTCAAGCGCACAGGTCTCTGTGTTAGTTCCCTGTGCTGGGCCAGCTGCTGGTGGGTTGGCTGGTGAGAGGGTGAGTCTGGAGAGGATGGATCCTTCTGTGGTTGGTACCATCCGGAACGCGCATGCTCCCTCCACTATCGCGGGTTACGCGGGTAGGTGGCGTATTTTCCAAGAGTGGTGTAAGGCCACCCTCTTGTGAAGCGTTTCCTGCTTGGCGTTGACGCCTTAAGCCGGTGAAACGCTCTTTGGCTCCGAGCTGGGATCTTCAATTGGTCCTCGGTCGGTTGTCCTTGGCCCCGTTTGAGCCTCTTGAGCAAGCGCTGTTTGGACGGCTGTCGTTCAAAGACTGCGTTCTTGCTGGCCATCACCTCCGCTAAAACGCATGGGTGTGCTTTGTGCTCTCTCGGTACGGCCAGAGTGCCTGTCTTTCGTTCCGATAGCGGTGCCACTCTGCGGCCTAATCCAGCCTTCGTGCCTAAAAATATCCGGAGTGCTTCCGCTCCAGGGATATTATGGTTCATCCGCCTCCTCACGCTAGTGAGTTGGAGGCGGGCCTTCACCTGTCATGTCCGGTCCGGGCTTGGGGGTTTACCTCAGCCGTACTCAGGGCTCTGTCGAAACAGCGCCTTTCCCATTGGTTGTGCGAGGGCATTGCCCTTTGCTTCACGTTGGCCGGGTTGGCTCCCCCTGGGGGCGTCAGGGCGCACTCCGCTCGTGGGGTGGCGGCCTCTGCCGCTCTCCTGGGTGGGGCCTCGGTGGAGGACATCTGTGCTGTGGCTTCATGGTCCTCACCGGGTCCCTTCGTAAGGTTTTACCTCATGGACATGACCGGGGGTTCTGTCTCCCAGGCGGTTCTGAGGTCTGTGGCCTCTCCTGCTTCCCGTCCTTTGGTAGGGTAGCAGGCGTGTGTGGGTGTGGGCCACAATGTGTTGTGCCACACGTAGTTCCGCCTGTGCTGTGTGTTCAAGAGGTTCTAGTTCCCTCTTGTTCGCACTCGGGTGGAGTTGACTGCGCCCCCTCTTCATTAGGAAGGATGGGGTGACGAGACTCCCCTCCCCCCTGATGTGGGCTTACGGGCCTCAGGGGGTGCATTTGTCGGGCCTCGCGTCTGCTCGACCCCATATCTCGGTATGGTTTAAGAGCGGGAAGCGATGCCAGTACGAATATATAATGACAGGTTATGTATATAACCTAGTTATATGAGTACTGGCTAAGCGTCCCGCTCTTAGCGTGCCCTGAGTTCCCTAGGGGAAACTTTTCTTTGAAAACGATTTTTTCCGAGGAAGAGTGAGTGGTGGCCACGCCCAGTACTATATAGTACGGCAGTGGGGGCGGGGCCTGGCAGGTGCTGGGTGTATTTGGTTTTATTCGTTGATGGAGTACACTAGGTACATGAGATGAGGTATATCTCGGTATGGCTTAAGAGCGGGACCCTTAGCCAGTACTCATATAACTCGTTAGCTAATGTTACAATGTGGCGGAATATTGTGAAAAGACCGGGTGAACCAAACCATCAACAAACAAAAAAGAGAAAAGAGAATGAGACCGAGACCGGAAACACGAACAAAGTACAAGAGGAGGCGGAAAAAAACGGTTGTTCATTGAAAAGTGGCGCTCAGGTCGCGAGTGGCTAGGATATGATCCAAAGCAGAAGTTCATGTTCTGCATTGATTGTCGTATGTATGGCACTGACAAGTCCATGTCGTTTTTTATTGGCACAACCAATTTCAAATTAGAAACGATAAAGGATCATGAAATATCAAACGGCCACATACATACTCTAGCTACCAAGCGGTCGAAGGCCGGTCTGTTAAGACAGTGTTGCGGTGAGATCCCTGGTCTCAATGAAATCGGCTCAGTTGGACAAGTTGAAGCTGCTGTTCCGCAACGTTCACGCAATCGGGAAGAAAGGCAGACCCTTCACCGACTATTTGTGGATGTGCGAGAAAGTATTAAACAAACTATTTATGTAACGTGTATTATTAAACTAATATTACAGTGTTTGTTAGCTAGCTAGCCACATTCATTTAACATTAAGAAGCATAAAGGCTGATTGATTGATTGATTGATTGATTGATTGATTGATTGATTGATTGATTGATTGATTGATTGATTGATTGATTGATTGTTTGATTGATTGATTGATTGATTGATTGATTGATTGATTGAAAACTTTATTAACAGATTGCAGAATGGGTACAGTACAGTACAGCTCAATACATACAATTGTTAAGGGGATGCAGACCAGAGAAAGACTTTCGTCTTGATTACATCAGGGTCCCCCATTTTCAATTCATCATAACATATATGACATACATGACATACAGATAGACAGTACTGCTACATCTATACATTTATGACATACCAGATTTGCAAATACAGTACTGTTTGTGATACGAAAAGAGTCCAGAAAAGAGAGTATATACATTTGACGTAGAAACTGTACATTGGAGGAGGTTGGGTAGGTGGGGGGGGGCTGTACATTGGAGGTGGTTGGGTGGGTGGGGGGAGGTTGGGTAGGAGGGGTGGGTGGGGGACACTGTACAACTGAACAAGCAAAACTGTACATTGGAATATTGACAAGACCATACTTGGTCATTTACTGTACATTAATTAATTAATTAAGACTAACACAGTCCTGGCCACCCTCTTAGTCATGAGAGCACTCACAAATATATGCTGCACATTATCACTGCGGTCTCTGCCACTGTTGGTCTGAATTAGCTCTCAGCACCATGGACAGCTGCCCCAGATGCCCCTCCCTCTCTCTCTCTCTCTCTCTCTCTCTCTCTCTCTCTCTCTCTCTCTCTCTCTCTCTCTCTCTCTCTCTCTCTCTCTCTCTCTCTCACTCTCTCTCTCTCTCTCTCTCTCTTTCTCTCTCTCACACACACACACACCGAATAGAGGACTAGACATCAAAGCAAATATTGGTAACAATATATCACAGTGCTCTACAATTTAATTAATTAAGTTTGTACTTAGTTTTTGTAATTACATACTCATTGTTACACAGTGTACTTACTGCATTACACTTCCTTAACATTAACAATAACCCTAACTATATTCCTAATCCTAACCCTGACCTTATTCCTAGGTATTGAGTCAATTCAATGCAGTAAGTACATTGCAACAATGACTAAGTACAATACTTGTTATACTGTCATTACACAAATAGCTACACAGGAACAGACAATGTAAAGTGTGACTGTCTGGGTAGGTGGGATGTTCGGGTGGGGACAGATGTTATTGGATTAGATGTTATTTTATCAGGCACCACACTACTGACACTTTTTGGGTGGGGGCACGAGACTTTTTGGCTGGTGAAAATGCTGAGTGGCTAGTGACTTTGGAAAACCACTAGCCACAGTGGCTAGTGAGCCAAAAAGTTAATGTCAAGCCCTGGTCCCATGGCATTTCTGCCTGTAATGCCCCTTTTCCACTGCATGGTACCTACTCGACTCTACTCTACTCTGCATTTTCGGTTTTCCATTACCAAAATACCTGGAACCGGGTACTTTTTGGGTTCTTTTTTAGTCCCTGCTCTGTTGAGGTTCCAAGCGAGTAGAACTGGCACCAGTGATGTGAAACACTGCAGACCACTGATTGGTCAGAAGAGAGAAGCGTCATACGTTGGAGCGTCTGCACAAAAACAGAAAGCCGCCATCTTTAATGCCTCGCGTAGGATTCATTATTTGTTTGCAGCAGGAACAAGTGCAATAAACAAAAAAGTATACAGTCACTGTGTATTCTGCCTCATTTATTGATGACACACAATTTACCACAGAGCGGAGAGTTTACTCTCACAAAAAGATTGCTGATTTGTTAAGCTTGTTGTTAGCTTAAGGTGCTAATGTGCTTGCGTTTTAGCATGGCTAGCGTACATAGCGTGATCAATATAACTAGCTATTGATTGTTTGTACTAGTAACATTAATGCTAGTAGAATAGACACAACGTGAGGTAATCACCATCCATTTTAATCCGGTTATTACCTAATGCTAACGTTAGCAGATAGACGCGAGAGGTAACGTTAAAGCTTGTTGTTAGCTTAGGTGCTAATGTGCTAATGTTAAAGCTTGTAGAATAGACACAATGAGAGGTAATGTTAACGTTAGCAGAATAGACACGAGAGGTAACGTTAGCAGAATAGACACAACGAGAGTCTGGTTAATGTTGTTATTGATTGATTGATTGAAAACTGTGTTTTACTCTGGCTTGCTCCAAGCCCTCACGGTCATAGCTAGGCTGGAGCTCTCATGCTGTACACCAGCGGCCCGCCTCCCCACACGGAGACAAACGGAGTACTACCTGCAGTGGAAAAGGAACGAAGTACCAGATACCTAAAGCGAGTACAGTAGAGTAGGGTAGAGTCGAGTAGGTATTATACAATGGAAAAGAGGCTTAAGTGTAGTCTCTTACCACATTAGGGCCTTGGTGTTGCATCTGTTGTGCCCAAGGTTGCTCTCTTAGGAAAATGTCTCTCCTCCTGGCATTACCTTGTGGCCGGCGATCTGGTTGGTCACAGTCTCGGCCCATGTGACCATATGCACCGCAAATCCCAGCACTCAACTGAATTGGATCTTCTTGGAGGTCGGTGAGGAAGTCCATTAATTTTTCGTCTGAAATCGGTAGGATTATTTCCCATCTGTTGCTGGGGCGTGTGTGTCATCTGGGGCATCTGAGACACTCTTTGTTGTTGCTGTTCTGGTTCAGGAGGTGTTGGTTGGTATTGTAGTCCTGTTACTACAGTCTGGGTTATATCCACATTTGCCCCTCTCTGCCTATTGTCACAGGGAGGTAAGGTGATTGAGGTCGTATCTGTTTCTGCAGAAAACCTTTTTGTTATGGGGGTTATTTTTTCTATGTCAGGAGCTTGTTTTTCGTCCTGATGGTGTTCTGCTCTTTTATTTGCTTCTCTAGAAAACAAACTCAATACTGACATTTCTTTCATACTCTTTCTCTCTTTATCACTTCCTCTATTGTATTTAGTTTTAGTTTGCAACAAGAATTTCTAAAGAGTTTATGATTTTTAGATCAAATTAACCTGTAGTCGGCCAGCTTATGGATGGCCACCTGCATAGGCGGCGCGTGAACCGGACATTAGGGTAGGCTAAATTGCGCGGAGCGCACAAAATGTTTCCTTTTTTGTCAATACACACCCACTGGGCTATGCGAGGCGAGCCCCACTCATTTAATATATAGTGCAAATTAAGTGTTCAAATGAAGGCATCCAATAATAGATTACCCATTCTCTTACCTTAATGCAGCAAAATGCAACGTTTCATCTTGGCATCAATGGGTCTCATTCCTGAAATTTTTTTTAAAAGTTATTCTGGAAGACTTGTCTTGGAACCACTGAGACAGAATCAATGGGTCTCATTCCCGAAAATGTTTCAAAGATATATTCTGGAAGACTTATCTTGGAACCACTGAGACATAATCTATGACAAGTTCACTCTAAGTCCTGAACGTGCTGGTAATATGTCTTAAGTGGCTGAAACGGTCGCAGCTGTGACAAGATTTGGTACCTGCTTGGCGAATGCCATTCTGTCTTAACTCGAAACTCGCGTTCCCGTCTAGGTCATTTGCATACAAACCACGCCCCCGACACTCCTTATAAGGCATTCAATATGGGCAGTGTGCAAATTCTCGCTGAAATGTCAAAGCGAGGCTCTGACACGGTAGGAAGCGCACCTGCCTCTAAGCAACGGCGAAAGAATTTCACAAATGCTGAAATGGAGGTGGGGAACCCTTGTAAACAAGACAAACGTATTCCTCTGGTCTGCATCCCCTTAACAATTGTGTGTATTGAGCTGTACTGTATTGTAAATTCTGCAATCTGTTAATAAAGTTTCTATTCATTAATTCAGGTACTGTTATCGGGAGTGGAGACCTATAAGATAAGGGGGTGCTTTTCAGTAGCGTCAGCTCCGGTTACAGGGGCACCCACAAACGGGAGGTATGTATTGTATGTATTGAGCTGTACTGTACTGTACCCATTCTGCAATCTGTTAATAAACCTTTCAATAAATTGTAGAAGGGTGGATTATCCCTGCTTATGGGAGTAGTTATACACAGCCACCTGGTAGCAGGATACAGTAGAGTTTGATCTATCTGCACCCCCGTCTTTGGGCCCGGAACGTCGTTCTGGAGGGCGGGCAGCAGGAGCGGATGGGGCCCAGAGTTTACTAATCTGGGGGGTGGTACTCTGGTCTTCCTCGACTTTCAAGGCGGTCAGCAGTAGCTCCCCACACTCTCACTTCCCCCAGTACCTCCGTTAGCCCTCCCACACCCGTGACTGTCAGTTCAATAGTTATATTGGGCTTCCCTTTAAGCAGTACCCTTCCTTGACCACCTGTATAGACCCTCAATGAATATGCTGCGAATGGGGTGTGTTGTGAAGGATCAGATTAAACCGAATATATATGTTTATTTATATATATATATTTAAATAGTATTTGTATATCGTTTGATATCCCCTGTATATTCCTTGTACAATATGCACTGAATATCCCTTTAGTCTACTAAACAGCCCATAATAGTTTCATTCCACCATTGGACGAGAACCTGGTGCCATCAGCCATACCCCTAGGTTCAAGTTCAATCGTGCCGCCCAACATGTCGTGGCAAGCCCCGGTTCCGCGTAGGAATACGTCTGGCGAAATACGAATGGTACTATTTGTTCATAGCGCATATATATATGGCGCAAGTAAAGTAGAACTTTCTTTTAGTCCAGTTCTTTACCCTCCAACAGAGTAACAGACGCGAAGCCTCACCCACGACGCACGTGTGGTGTAGTAAGGCCTACTTGGCCTCAGAATAGGCATTGAGATATCGTGTGGATTAATAGTTGAATAGTCATAGTTTGGCACTATACCGTCGAGTTGGACGTATTCTATTAAGCTAATAATAGTCTATTTATGTATGGTGCATCGTTCGGTTAGAGTTGTAAAGTTATCAGTACCCCCATCGTTCCTGACGTTATCTGGACGCTTAACCAGGCTGGGCAGACCACTAGTGGTGCTTGCATCCGAGGAGCTCCGGGCCAGGGTGACTGGACCTGTATATTGGATTACTCTACCCGGACGACGGCGAGCCTTCCACGGCTTGGATTATGCTTTGGGTGCTTTGATTATTCCATGGATAACGGCCAACACTGCGGAGTGTTGGAACTACCCCCCGGAGAGGACTCCAGGTGAGACGGCGCTCTACACCAGTGAGGTCGCCTCACGTCTCTCCGTTGTGGACCGGCAGCTACCGTCCACCAGAGGGTCCGGCTGTATTCGTCTGCGGACCGAGGTTCTGTGGGCACCGTGTTCAAGACTTTGAATTCTCCCAAGAAATCGTCGGCCAGATGGGATACCGCCAGCGGCTTCTCTAACCCCCCCCTCCTACTGTCTTACAACCAGCGGGACCCCCCCCCCCCCTTAGTGTATCCAGCTATAATCATTTAAGTACCATCGCTATAGTTTCCTAAAGAAACAGGTTGTATACTTACTCCCTGCGTAACCAGAGATTGGACATTCAATGTTGATTTACCTACGAATACTCATTTGCCATACAAGTGCATTTCAAATCATAAGTGTAAACAAGTGAACGTTGTATATACCCTTTGCTATATTAAATATTCGATTTGTACATTTGTGTGGACTTCGTTTCATCAGGTGGGAAAGTGTTCATCATATTTATATCATGTACTGGATGGCCAGAAGTTAAAGTACAAGAGGTAGTGGTATTAAATACCATATCTAACAATACAGTCAGGGAATTGTACCCCTCAGTTACAATTGGTCCTTCGAGCCGGATGGTAACTAGTGTAATATTAATATAGTGTTATTAATATTGAAATGGCCTATGATGAACACTCCACGAAACGGTCCTCCTAACCTAGAACGCCCGCGGCGCAGACGACAGCCACCTCAGTACTTAGAGGATTACACTGTCAGTCAACTACCTAGCCTTCGACAAACGGTAAACGCGGTAAAAGTAGAAAGTAAAATTATGTCTGACCTTAACGACCAGGTTTTCCCGAACACAGAGGCCCTAGTAGGTTCTAATGTAACTGACCAAGCTCACGGTGGGGACCAGGAGGGAGCTGACATGCCTTTACCCCCCGCCACTACCGAAGAAGTAGTCCCCGACCAGCCCCGGGAGGAAGACAACCCTACAGAGAGAGAACACGGAAGAAGAGGAGGAGAGCGCCGAGGAAATAGAGCTCCAGGACTCCCCAACGAGTACCCCCAGGAGCGGCTCACGCAGGAGCGGCTCACCTCCACAACCGCCTTCCCCCAGCGAAGCGGAGAGGATGCTACAACAGGCGTTCCTCGTCAGCCTGACAGCCTCTACCGAACGCGATCGACTTCAGGGTGAACGCGATCGTCTCCAAGCACAGGCGCTTAGCGAGCGCGAACAACTCCAAGCACAGGCGCTTAGCGAGCGCGAACAACTCCAAGCGCAACAACGGAGCGAAGAAGAGCGCACACGCCTGGAGATGAGACGCCTTCAGACGGAAGAGAATATGGCAAGAGACCGGGCCGACGCCCAGCGCGCCGCTGCCGGTGCCCAAAGAGAAGCAGATCTCACCAAGCGCGAAGTCGAGCGCGACAAGTTACAAGCGCAGCTAATGGAGCAGCTGATCCGCAAGGCAACACCCTCTCCCTCCGCCAGGGGTTCAAGGAACTCGTCGAGACAACAGTCAAGGGCAGCGTCTCCTCAACGAGCAAGCGACCCTGAACTTGACCAACAGACCGAGCCTATACCCCCCGCAGACCCCCTTCCCAGACCGGGCAAGCGAGACCCAGCTACAAGGAAGGAGCGGCATACACTGCGGAGAAGCTAAATAAACGATTACAGGATCTGGAAGATCTGATAGAGGAAGAAGAGGGAGAGGAGGAGAACCAAGCCCGACGACAGCACAGTACTCCACCGGACCAGGAGGTCCAGTACAGCCCAGGCTATACCCCCGCGGCGCTGCGCTACAGACCCCCGACTCTATTCACGGGGTGAGCACGACGCACGACCAGCCCCGAGGAATAGCACCTGGACCAGCGGGCCATGGTACCCTGTCAGTACCAGCCCACAGCGAGGCGCAAGAGGGGACTCGCCCAGGAGGTCTCTCCCCCAACGCTCGCCGATGTATCAGCCATCCACGGCGTCATACATTGCCACGCCGTCGTTCCCAGACTTCGCCTATGAGAGTCGAGCACAGTACACGGAGCTCCGGATGTGCTTAGAGACAATGATGGTGGATGTCGCTGATGAACGCCACAAGTATGCAATATTACTGAAGCACCTGAAAGTACCGCGAGCGCACAATATAGCGCTAGCCTATGCCACCTCTTCGACACCATACACAGCGGCCCTAGCGGCGCTGGACCAGAGATATGGACGTATATGGGATTACGTAATCCAAGAGATAAGGCATATTGATCGCCTACCCCCAGCCACAGACAATCGCTCATTAGACGACCTGTCAATCAAAGTGCAGTCCCTGGTAGGGATGCTGGGAGCGCAACGGGAGAAGGGCATGCATGAGCTATACACCAACTCTAACGTCGAGAGGATTTTGGAGAAGCTGCCACCCGCAAGACAAGAGCGTTTTAGGCGGCAGAGAGACTACCGGGATCCTAACGGCCCCGAACCATCCCTCCTTGATCTAGCCGACTTCCTGGCGAGAGAAGTCAGCAGCTTACGACTGGATACATTCGGGCGGAGCACGCCAAGCTCCAGAGAGGGACCCAGGAGAATAAATGATGGAAGAAGATCGGTGACTGTCATGCACCAATCAGAGTCAGTACCGAGCAGTAAGAGTCACAGCACCCCCTCGAGAAAAGAGAAGTGGAAGATAGCGTGTCCCTACTGTGAGAAAGAACACTGGCTGTCACAATGTGACCTATTCACAAAGATGAATGCAGAAGAAGTGAGTCAATGGATAAAGTCCAACAGGCGCTGTTACCGATGTGCGCGGCCACACATGGCAGCCGAATGCCGCCTAAAGAAAAGGTGCAGTCGGTGCGACGGAGCCCATCTAGATATACTACACGAAAGTAATAGAAGACGGCCTCCACCTGCACCATCGAGCGGCACCAAGGCAAGTGTCATGTACATTGACCCCGCCAGCAGCAGCGGCGCCCAAGTGCTCTTAAAGGTAGTCCGTGTGACATTGAGCTACCAAGATAAAGTCATGGACACTTACGCCGTCCTTGATGACGGGTCAGAGAAGACCCTTCTGCTCGCGTCCGCTGCGGCCCAGCTGGGACTGCGGGGGAGCAAGAACGAAATGACGATTCGGACAATAAGAAGAGATTTAAAGACGATAAAGGGCGAGAATGTCTCCTTCACTATCGCAGCAAACGGGCAGCCAGAGCGACGGTATAAGATTACAAATGCTTTCACCAGCCAAGAAATAGGACTATCGCAGTACACCTACCCCATCGCCAAATTGATGGATAAATATGTGCACCTGCGACAACTACCTATCCCGCTCATAGACGGCGCTACCCCGACCCTGCTGATAGGCTCCGACCATGCAGAACTCATAGTCCCGATTGACCGGGTCCATACAGGACCCCGAGGCTGTCCTGCAGCAGTCGAGACCCGCCTAGGGTGGACCCTACAAGGCCCCCTCGCTAAATCTCTCAACCGAACAGCAGCCACTAGCTGCCTCCACTCCAGAACGACAGAAGAAGACACCACTCTCCTGCAGCATGTCGAGAGGCTATGGACACTAGAGACAATGCCCTTTCAGAACGAAAAGAAAGATATTCGTTCTAAAGAAGACATTTACGCCATCAACCTACTCGAGCAGGGGACAAAGAGAGTCACAGTCGGCGGAGTGATGAGATACGCAACTCCACTCCTGAGGCGAGAGGGAATGCCCACCTTTCACGCAAAGAAAGATGCCACGGAGCGCTATCTATTGAACACGGAGCGGCGCCTAGCCAAAGACCCCGCTCAAGAGAGTGTGTACCGCGCTGAGATTGAGAAGCTAATCACAGCGGGACACGTAACAAAGATTGACATTAAAGAGGCCGATCAGACGACCGAATCATGGTACGTGCCGCATCACAAGGTCCATCACAACGGCAAGGATCGCATTGTGTTTAACTGCAGCTACCAGATCGGATCCCAAAATCTGAATAAAGAGCTCTTGCCCGGCCCCACACTCGGCCCCTCCCTACTAGGCGTGCTACTGCGCTTCCGCCAGGACAAGGTGGCTATCAGCGGGGATATCAAAGGGATGTTCTTGCAGGTGAGACTAGTAGAGGAGGACAAGCCCCTGCTGCGGTTCCTATGGAGAGAGAGGATCGGAGATGAGAACCCAGCCATCTACCAGTGGGAAGTACTCCCCTTCGGAACCACATGCAGCCCGTGCTGTGCTACATTTGCACTACAGAAACACGTCGCAGAGGACCCAACAGCAGATGAAGAGGTCCGACACAGTGTGAAGAACAGTTTCTACGTGGACAACTGTTTACAAAGCGTTTCGACTCAACAAGAAGCCGAGGCTCTCCTAATCAAGCTACGCGCCTCCCTGATCAAAGGCGGCTTTGATCTCAGGCAGTGGGCCAGCAGTGACCCGCACGTATTGCGCAGCCTCTCCCCCGCGGACAAGGCTGCCAGCAGCGAGACCTGGATGGCGACCATCCCAGGAGAAGCCCAAGAAATGACACTAGGACTAGTCTGGCGCTTCAAAACAGACTCGCTCCACTATAGACACAAACCCTTGGCTCCAGAGCAGGGAAGGTCGACGGCGATACCGACCACCAGACGGAGTGTATACAGAACACTCGCCAGACAATATGACCCGTTGGGATGTATTCTACCTTACACCACCAGGGCAAAGATGATCGTACGAGCACTATGGGACAAGGACCAGGGCTAGGACGACCCAATACCCGCACACCTTGCCTCAACATGGAGAGAGTGGGAGACGGAACTCCGCTCACTCCCAGGCGTCAATATACGCCGCAGCTACTTCCCATCCACAGTGAGGCCAGAGACATGCAAGATTGATCTACACGTCTTCAGCGACGCCTCCGAAGTAGCCTATGGATCGGTGGCCTACTTGCGTGCCCAAGAGAAGGGAGGAAAGATACACACTGCTTTCATCCTGGCCCGCTCAAGAATAGCCCCACGTAAGCAACAATCTATCCCACGTCTAGAGCTCTGCGCAGCCCTAGCAGGAGCGCATCTAGCCACGTTAATCCAATGTGAACTCACCATTCCGGTGCACAGAACAATCTTGTGGTCAGATTCCACGACAGTACTCACATGGATCAAGTCTGATTCATGCAGATACAAAGTCTTTGTGGGAGTCAGAGTCACCGAGATTCAAGAGTTAACAGAAGCAGCGAGCTGGCGGTATGTGGACACCAAACACAACCCAGCTGACGTCATCACCCGGGGAATGTCTCTGGATGACCTCACCCGTCGCAACATCTACAGCGACGGACCAGAATTCCTCAGGCTCCCGGAAGGAGAGTGGCCTACGCCCACCCCACGGGAAGCAAGTAACGAGGAGGCTGAGAACAAGAAACCTATGTTCTGTGGACTGAGCACAGTCGCCTCCACAGACCCCAACATAGATGACTGCATTACCCTAGAGAGTGCGCAGCAGAGGACATTCCTGTGGCACCACCCAGAGATTCAGTCCACCACTGACATGTCAGCAGCTGACTACGAAGAAGCAGAACTTCTTCTACTACAACGAGCCCAGAGAGACTCGTTCCCCGATGAGCTAGACTGTCTACAGGGAGGAAACCCCGTCCCATCAGACAGCAGACTGCTCCACCTGGCACCAGAGAGTGACGCCCATAATCTCATCAGAGTGGGTGGTCGCCTGCGGAGAGCCCCCGATCTACCGGATGACATTAAGTACCCGATAGTCTTGAACAGCCGACACAAGGTCACAGAGCTGATCATAAAGAAATACGACGAGGATGTACACCACGCAGGAGCAGAGAGAGTCTTCGCGGAGATCAGACGTCGTTATTGGATACTGCAAGGGAGAGAAGCAGTGCGGCGCTTCCAGCGAACCTGTCTAGACTGCCGTAAGTGGCGCGCGCAGCCCAGCATACCACGGATGGCTGACATACCTCCCTGTCGCCTCCGACTCGGCGACAAGCCATTCCACTCCACAGGCATGGACTGCTTTGGCCCGTTGTATATAAAGAGAGGAAGAGGAACCGAGAAGCGGTGGGGTATTGTATTCAAATGCATGACCACCAGAGCGATACATATCGAGCTCCTTCCGACCATGAGCACAGACTCATTCCTTATGGCCTTCCGAAGATTCACATCACGGAAAGGAAAACCGTCTACATTGTTGTCTGATCACGGGACAAACTTCAAAGGCGGAGAAAGAGAGCTGAGAGAGAGCTTCCAAGCTATGGGCCCAGAACTTAAGACCCACCTCGCTCCATCCCAGATTGACTTCCAGTTTAATCCCCCGAACGCACCCCACTTCGGTGGAACCTGGGAACGAGAAGTACGTTCTATAAAGACAGCCCTGTACGCCGTGCTTGGGGCCCAGACTGTGGCAGAGGAAGTCCTAATGACAGTCCTCACGGAGATCGAGGGAGTATTGAACTCAAAGCCCCTCGGTTACGTCTCCAGTGATGTAGCAGATGTCGACCCAGTCACCCCCAACACACTCCTAATGGGGCGGCTGGACCCCACGCTACCCCAGACAATGTACAGGCCTGAAGAAGCGAACGGCCGAAGAATGTGGAGGTACAGTCAAGTACTAGCTGACAAGTTTTGGAGCAGCTTCCTACTCCACTACCTACCGTCTCTACAGACCCGCCAGAAGTGGGTAAAAGAGAGAGACAATTTGACAGAAGGAACAGTCGTCATGATTATCGACCAGTCACTACCCAGAGCTATGTGGCCGGCTGGCCGCGTAAGCAAAGTGATCACCGGTGCCGATGGCAAGGTCCGAGCAGCTGAAGTACTCGTCCAAGGGCGCACTTACACACGACCCGTGGCGAGGCTCATAGAACTGCCCCGACTCCCAGACACTATCGATGATGACCATGACCCCATGACTTTGTGAGTTGACTGACCCTTACAGCGGACCTTGAGTGGTAGACAGTGCGGTTAATCTGTCTCTGCTTAGCTAATTAGGTGGGACTAATTAGGGGGCGGCTGTTGTGAAGGATCAGATTAAACCGAATATATATGTTTATTTATATATATATATTTAAATAGTATTTGTATATCGTTTGATATCCCCTGTATATTCCTTGTACAATATGCACTGAATATCCCTTTAGTCTACTAAACAGCCCATAATAGTTTCATTCCACCATTGGACGAGAACCTGGCGCCATCAGCCATACCCCTAGGTTCAAGTTCAATCGTGCCGCCCAACATGTCGTGGCAAGCCCCGGTTCCGCGTAGGAATACGTCTGGCGAAATACGAATGGTACTATTTGTTCATAGCGCATATATATATGGCGCAAGTAAAGTAGAACTTTCTTTTAGTCCAGTTCTTTACCCTCCAACAGAGTAACAGACGCGAAGCCTCACCCACGACGCACGTGTGGTGTAGTAAGGCCTACTTGGCCTCAGAATAGGCATTGAGATATCGTGTGGATTAATAGTTGAATAGTCATAGTTTGGCACTATACCGTCGAGTTGGACGTATTCTATTAAGCTAATAATAGTCTATTTATGTATGGTGCATTGTTCGGTTAGAGTTGTAAAGTTATCAGTACCCCCATCGTTCCTGACGTTATCTGGACGCTTAACCAGGCTGGGCAGACCACTAGTGGTGCTTGCATCCGAGGAGCTCCGGGCCAGGGCGACTGGACCTGTATATTGGATTACTCTACCCGGACGACGGCAAGCCTTCCACGGCTTGGATTATGCTTTGGGTGCTTTGATTATTCCATGGATAACGGCCAACACTGCGGAGTGTTGGAACTACCCCCCGGAGAGGACTCCAGGTGAGACGGCGCTCTACACCAGTGAGGTCGCCTCACGTCTCTCCGTTGTGGACCGGCAGCTACCGTCCACCAGAGGGTCCGGCTGTATTCGTCTGCGGACCGAGGTTCTGTGGGCACCGTGTTCAAGACTTTGAATTCTCCCAAGAAATCGTCGGCCAGATGGGATACCGCCAGCGGCTTCTCTAACCCCCCCGTCCTACTGTCTTACAACCAGCGGGACCCCATGCTGCATCTTACAACCAGGGGGCCCTTAGTGTATCCAGCTATAATCATTTAAGTACCATCGCTATAGTTTCCTAAAGAAACAGGTTGTATACTTACTCCCTGCGTAACCAGAGATTGGACATTCAATGTTGATTTACCTACGAATACTCATTTGCCATACAAGTGCATTTCAAATCATAAGTGTAAACAAGTGAACGTTGTATATACCCTTTGCTATATTAAATATTCGATTTGTACATTTGTGTGGACTTCGTTTCATCAGGTGGGAAAGTGTTCATCATATTTATATCATGTACTGGATGGCCAGAAGTTAAAGTACAAGAGGTAGTGGTATTAAATACCATATCGCTGCTGTCGGGACAAAACCTCATAACTCCATTTTTTGAATTTTTTTTTTATTATATAAATCAACTCCGTAGATCATCCTCCATATGTGTGTGTGGGTTTTACAAAGTTTAAACAATGGGAATGCATTAAACCGATCATCTGTCTAAACCTCCTAACTCTATTCACCCTAAAATCTGTGTTAGTTTTTTTCATCTGCTGAAAAGTTGGGTTTTTGGAGTTATGAGGTTTTGTCCCGACAGCAGCGATATCTAACAATACAGTCAGGGAATTGTACCCCTCAGCTACAGGGTGGAAGGGTTAAATAAATATACCACAGTCACAAGTATTTACCCGGTCAACAAGGTTAGCATATGATCAGAAATAGACACTCACACCGTGCTCCCATTTACTTCTACTTTATATAAGCCTGGTCAATTATCAGTTACAAGTTGTACTTTATGTGGTTCATATGGCATGTACTCATATACGGCACCGGGTGCTCTCACTTGTATTATAGGGGAACACTATTCCCAACATAGGCACCTCGTGCTCAATACATTAATAGTAAACCCCGCTTGGATTAGGGGAAGACCCAGGCACATGGTAAGTAGTTCAATGGGAATTCAAGAACGTCACAGTGATGCACAAATACAAAAGAAATCATTTACATGTGGGCCCACGTTACCAAATAAAACCTACTCTAAAGCCGGCTTATAATGTTTGGGGTACCCCTAGACACTGGTCGTTAGAGTTCGCTCGAATGGATACTGTTGTGGGCACACGAGGTACCGTTGTACTTAGCCAAGATGGCGGACCCACTCTCATCACCTCTCGTCCGGGTGACAAGATGGCGTCGGGCAATCCTGCGAGCACAGCCAGCGGGCTGGGGTAGACAGCATGGGCAGTGGTGAAACTGGAGGAGCGTGCTGTGTTGTGGCGACCTCTGCTGGTGGGGAGAGGTGTCCTCTGCGGCGTCGATGAGACGTCCACTGCGGGCTGTTGACTGGGCTGGCACGCTCTAAACTGTTTGGCTACCTTAAACACAGCTAAACTGTGGGTCTTAGTGAACCCTCCTGATATCGTCTGTACTACTAACGCAACGTGGCTGTATGCACCACCGGTCTTCAGCGACGCTCGCCTGGTAGTATACTTGAGTCACTATAGCCGTTAGCAGCATGCTAATACACCGCACACACTGCTACTATAACACGTTATCTATGAACGTTGGTTCTTCTTTCCGTATCGCTTACTCACACACTTCACTATCGCTTGTACTTCTTGGATAACACGTTATCTAGCAAGTACTCTCTATCACCCGTCGCTCTCCAACGGGGCTCTTCAACGGGACATGCAGGTGGCATGTTAGTGATCCATATCGAAGCCGGAGAAAGAGGAGCACCTCGCATCATTAGTAGTCCGGGCGAGATATCAAAAGGAACACTGTTTATCACACTTTATACACACACAGGGGAAGTAACAAGTTAGTCAGCACTTCTGAATACTTAGCAGAATATTCAGGATGCTACACAATCAATCAGTAAACTGCATCGAATAATGAAAAAAGCAAGCAAGTCGAATTCAGGTCCAGATTTAATTCACCTATAAATAGGATTAATTGCACGCATGTGAATAATCTATTCACATGCGTGCAATTAATTGCTGTCGGACTAAGACAGCACGCCTATTATCCGGGCCCATTAATGGGTCAGGATGCATGTCCTGGTCAGGTGGTTGTTGAGGTGGCTGGAGGGGTAGCGGGACACCACGCATCTCCACGATGTTGTGCAGGACGCAGCAGGCCATGATAATCGTACACACCTGGAAAGAATAAATAAGCCACAATAAATGACATGCAACATATGATTGTATTGGGCTGAGGTGGGCACCCATACATGTTTTAACACGGCATGGCCAAAACAATTTATCAGCTGTTGCCTTCATGCACACCTTATCCGGCTTGTACAGCAGCTTCCCACCTGCTGCATCCAAACACATCCAGCGTCTCTTTATTGACCCAATTGTGCGCTCCACGGTGGACCAAACGGCGCTACAGGGATAAAATTGAACTCCTGTTTGAACAGGCTGACTCCAGAGCTATGTGGCAGGGGCTCAAAACGATGACAGACTACAAAGGCACCTCCCTCAAACTGAACAGTGACATCTCCTTAGCAAATGACCTCAATACCTTCTATGCGAGGTTTGATGCTGGTAATAACAACACCAGCCCACAAGCCACGGCAATGGGGGGGGGGGGGGGTCTGCTGCTGATGGAGACTCAGTGTTCAGGGTAACAGAGCATGAGGTGA
This sequence comes from Notolepis coatsorum, assembly GCF_963971535.1. NCBI lineage: Eukaryota > Metazoa > Chordata > Actinopteri > Aulopiformes > Paralepididae > Notolepis > Notolepis coatsorum. Next base: position 85,803,135 of record NC_140172.1, read on the forward strand.
GGCGGACCTTTAAAAAAGTGAATATCAGGAAGGCAGCAGGACCGGACGGCATCCCCGGCCGCGTCCTAAAAGTCTGTGCCGACCAACTGGCCCCGGTATTCACTGACATATTTAACCTGTCCTTAGAACAGGCTGTCATCCCCACCTGCCTGAAGAAGTCCACTATTATCCCTGTACCCAAAAAATACAAGCCTGCTTGCCTCAACGACTACCGTCCTGTAGCTCTCACCTCCATAGTGATAGATTTAGTTCATTGATGATGCCTGGTAATATCTGATATCTGTGCTTAGGCTGCACACTGCTCTCTGTGTCTCTCTCCCCCTGCATGTGGCGTGACCTGATGACCTCTGGCTGAAGGCACCTTCCACACACAGGGCTGGCTCCCTCCTCACACACATGCACGCGCACATGCACACACACTCACGCGCACATGCACACACACTCACGTGCACACGCACACACTCACGTACACACGCGCACAAGCTGTCACGCCCCTTTGAGTTATGGAGATGTTATTCTCGAGAATAGGGGCTCCCTGAGTACATCTGGAAACAATTAGCCCCCCTTCTTCTGACCAAGCACACACACACACACACACACACACACACACAAGCACACACCACACAAACACCCATACATACACACACAGAGACATACACACACACCCCCCTCCCCTTTCTCAAGAGTGTATAAAATGACATGTAATGTGGATATTCTGCCCCTTCCTCCTTCTTCTGGTGATGTGCCCGCGCGGGGTAACTGTCTTCTTCTCTAATGAATAAAAGCTCCGTTTGAGAAATACTCTGTCTCCGCTTCGTCTTTCGGCCGACTGGTCCACTGGCAAATCAATTAAGAACTCACGGCCAGGGATAGGCTAATCCCTAACAATAGCCATGAAGTGCTTTGAGAAGCTAGTAAAGGGCTACATCTGCTCATCCCTCCCCATCAACATGGACCCCCTGCAATTTGCATACCGCCCCAACAGGTCCACGGAGGACGCCATAGCCCATGTGCTGCACACAGCAGCATCACACCTGGACAAGAGGAAGGGGAACTATGTGAGAATGCTATTCATCGACTACAGCTCGGCATTCAATACCATAGTCCCCTCCAAACTCATAGCCAAGCTCAGGGACCTGGGCTTGAACTATGACCTCTGCCAGTGGGTCTTGGACTTCCTGACGGGCAGACCCCAGGTGGTGAGAGCAGGCAACTGCACCTCCTCATCCATCACCCTCAACATAGGGGCCCCCCAGGGCTGTGTTCTGAGTCCCCTCCTCTACTCCCTGTACACACACGACTGTGTGGCTCAGCGGAGTAGAAACACAATCATCAAATTTGCTGACGACACAGTGGTGGTGGGCCTGATCTCTGCCAACGACGAGAGGGCCTACCTGGAAGAGGTCAAGGTCCTGGCGGGATGGTGCCAGGAAAACAGCCTCTCCCTGAACGTCAGCAAAACAAAGGAGATGATTGTGGACTTCAGGAGGTCGGGGTCAAGGACTACAGCCCCCTCAGCATCGACGGGGCACCGGTTGAGAGAGTCAACAGCTTTAAGTACCTCGGAGCCTACATATCCGAGGACTTGACATGGACCACACACATTGACAGTTTTGTGAAGAAGGCACGACAACGCCTCTACTTCCTCAGGCGCCTAAGGAAGTTCCAAGTCAGTCAGAAGATCCTTAAGAACTTCTACTCATGTACAATAGAGAGCATCCTGACTGGCAACATCACCTCCTGGTTTGGGAATAGCACTGCACAAGACCGAAGCAGACTACAAAGAGTGACACGTTCAGCCGAACGCACAATTGGAGGGGGGCTCCCCACCCTCCAGAACATTTACAACAAGCGGTGCAGGGGCAAGGCTAAGAGAATCATTAAAAACTCCAGTCACCCGAACAACTGCCTCTTTGAACTGCTATGGTCAGGCAAGCGATACCGGAGTCTCAAGGCGAGCACAGAAAGACTCAGAAGAAGCTTCTATCCCCAGGCCATCAGGCTGCTCAACGAACAATGAACACTACACAACAACAACCATCAAACGCACATAGCACAGACATCCACACGCACACACTCACTTTAACAAACACACTGTAGCACCCACTCCCCACACTTTATAGCACACACTCACTTTAAACAAACACACTGTAGCACCCACTCCCCGCACTTTATATTTATTGATGAAGGATTGCACTACAACTCGTACACCTTACTGTAAATTGTACCTAAATTGTACCTCATCCCATTTCTGCTTTGCACTATATAGTATTGTACATTAGTACACTGCATAGTATTGTATATTATATGGTAACTCAGTTACGTCTATTCTGCATCGAACATTGTACATATGTCTATACTGAACACTGTGACCTCATTTTCTACTTCTAATTTACATGCTATACTATGTTATTTGATACAATCTTGTCTAGCACAGTCTCTGGAGCGTAACAGTAAGAAGCATTTTGTATGAAAGTATTCTGTACTTCTGTATGACAAGTTTGTCCCTATGCCATACATGTCATGTATGTTGTGTATGTCATAAATGTCTATATGAATTGAAAATGTGGGACCCTGATGGAAACAAGACAAACGTCTTTCTCAGGTCTGCATCCCCTTAACAATTGTGTGTATTGAGCCGTACTGTATTGTACCCAGTGGTGCAGTGCTGGGCAACCGCGGTCAAACGGCGTTTGGGCTTCGATGTGCGCGCATCCTATTATTATGCAAAGTCTAGGTGATAAGTGCCTAGACTTTGCATAATAATAGGATACCGTTTGGCCTCCGCCCATATTACGACTGCACCCCTGATTGTACCCATTCTGCAATCTGTTAAATAAAGTTTTCATTCATTCATTCATAGAAACAGGCGTCGGCCAATCAGAGAGCGTCTCCGAGAAATGCGGCTAGGTTTCGAAATCACGCGACGCAGCCGCAAGTAACCTCACCAACTCTCGCGGGATCGCGGCCAAACACGTCACCGCGTCAGTTTCCCCATCCCGGAAGTAAACAACAAGTTCGTTCCCAGTTTTATCTCCGTAAGCAACCAACCAAAGCAAACCTCGCGAGTGAAAAAAAGCGTCCAAATATACAAATATAAACGTCAGATTGTTATGCTTGATGTCACCAGGAGACACACTACACTTTAAACCTTTAAAGGAAACCGCACGTTTATTGTTTGTTGTTGGAGTTTTTGACGTAAGAAAGTGGCGACAATGGAGGACACGTTTGTCAAACCAGGTACGATTTTAGTGATTAATAACCATTCAGTGATTAAATAGACGGTTTGGGTTTTAGTGGAATAGATACAAGTGATTGATTGATTGATTGATTGAAAACTTTATTAACAGATTGCAGAATGGGTACAATACAGTACAGCTCAATACACACAATTGTTAAGGGGGATGCAGACCAGAGAAAGACTTTCGTCTTGTTTACATCAGGGTCCCCCATTTTCAATTCATCAGGACATATATGACATACATGACATACAGATAGTCAGTACTGCTACATCTATACATTTATGACATACCAGATTTGCAAATACAGTACTGTTTGTGATACAGAAGGAGTCAAGAAAAGGGAGTATATACATTTGACGTAGAAACTGTACATTGGAGGAGGTTGGGTGGGGGGGGTTGGGTACGTTGGGATATTGACAACCATACTGGGTAATTTACATTGGAGGTGGTTGGGGGGGGTGGCACACTGTATAAACAAGCAAAACTGTACATTGAGGGGGGGGGGGGACACTGTACAAACAAACAAAATTGTACATTGGACTATTGACAACCATACTAGGTAAATGACTGTACATTGGAGGGGGTTGGGTTAGGATATTTACAGTGTGTCCCTAGAGACTAATACCAGAGTCTGGACTTTATTAGATTGAGTTACTATAGACGGGAAGAGAAAAAGACCATCATTGATTGATTGAAAAGTTTACTGTACACTGTACATTGGAATACTGACAAAGCATTTACTGTACAACTGGGTTAGGACATTTGTAGGGGCCAGTGGTGCGTTATTGAAATCATCTGGGGTGACATGCACCACGTGCACGCGCGCTCCCGCGAATGCGCATTTAATGTCCCCTCGCTAGGGCACAGACTAAAGACAGTGCCTAATTGCCTCTACGAATGGAATGTAACACATCTTCACAACAAGTTAGGTGTGAATGTGTCTGAGAACGTATTTAACACACCTGACGACCGGCGCTATTGATATGCAAATAGCGAGTACTTATCATGGGGTGGCACACCGTGCTACCCCGTCCCATGAACAACGCATGCCTGGTAGGGGCCAGTTTCGAATTGCAGTCTCTCGTAGGTGTTTTTTGAGAGTGTTTTTGAAAGTGGGTAGTGATTCACATTCCTTTACAGCTTTGGGTAGGGCGTTTCACATTGATGTGGCATAATTGCGAAACGTGTTTAGTCCCTTGTTTGAGCCGAATCTGGGTTTAACATGATTTGTGGAGCTCCCTCTGGTGTTGTGATCGTGGTATTCACTGACCTTTGGGAAGTATTTTGACATGTACATGGGTACCTTGGTCGCGTAGTGTATCTTGTAGACCAGGCCCATTGCAAGTTGCTGTACTCTGTCGTCTACTCGCCATCCTAGGTTGTCAAAGTGGGCAGGGGTGGGGTGGGTTCTAGGAGTCAGGTCAAGCAGTAGTCTTTTAGTGCCTTTGAGGTGCTTTGGTACCATGAGGTGCAACAAGCATAGTCGTAGTACCCTTGAATGAGTGCTCCTGCTAGAGTCTTCAGGGTATTCTTGTTTACCAGAGAGGAGATCCGGTACAAGAATCTAGTTAGTTGGTTGACTTTTTTTATTACATTGGATGCCATTTTGTCACAGGAAAGATTAGCCTCTAGGATGGAACCCAGGTAGGTAATTTCATCTTTCCTTGTGACAATATTGTCACCCACTGTAACCAAGAAGCCGTCGGTCTTGCTGAGTTTGTTATTTGAACCGAAGAGAATGGACTCTGTTTTGCCCATGTGTAATGATACTTTGTTGTCGGCGAGCCATATGCAGATTTTGCCTAGTTCCGAGCTGAGGGCTTTTTCAACCTGTAACTTGTTCTTGTCAGAGACCAGCAGGGCTGAGTCGTCCGCAAACAGGAACAAGTTGCAGTCGCAAGCTGACGACATGTCATTTGCATAAATTAGGAATAGTAGCGGTTAATAAACTTTAACAAGATAGAACGGTCCATCAATTAATAAACATTAACAAGATAGACATGTCCAAACTAACAAGGCAATAGGTCTGTCCTCCAGTAAAGACACTCTTAGTCCACTAATTGTTATGGATTCTGACTAATAGTCATGTATTTTGACTAATAGTCATGGGTAACTTTTGAATAGTATTTTCTTTTTATAATGTCGATTCACACCATTTAGGCTACTCTTGGTTTGGATAGAATGAATGTGATTGGTTCCAAGATTATCTGTCTGATTATCTGATGGTTTACGCTAGGGCTGGGCGATATAACGATAACGATAAATATCGCGATATATTTTAATAATCGATATCGAATATCGAAATACAAAAAAAAAATCGAAAAATCGTTTATTTTTAATTTTTTTTGTGACCTGCAACAGGGCAGTTTTAAAACCAGAGACAGTGGACAGACTTGTCTTTCTTGCCTGCAACTTAAAGTAATGGCTTTGCTTGTCCAAATGACAATACTGACCAAATTGAGATTTATTTTTCTCTTGTCCATTTATTTTGTTTGCTTTCTAATTTAAAATACAGTTTGAAACCGTCTGTACACAGTAGGCTATGTGTGCTAGCAGAACTAGACTCCAGTCACGGTGCACATGTGCGGTGGTTTGTCCACCAAAAAAGCGCCAAAAGATCGAAAATAAACTAGCAGAGCCAGAACTGTTCAACTCCCCTGGAGCCACAGCCAGCAGAGAAGCCGGTTTACTTTAGCTTTTAAACCAGCTGCAGCCTGAGAACTGGAGTGTGAGGGGATGTAACACTAAAGATGGCGGCAATGACAAAGAATTGCTGCAAAATAAACATACATCTGTTGTTTATATACTTATAACAATTTAGATAATTATCGATATCGAGAAATATGATAACATTATCATATCGTTATCGCGATATGATTTTTTTTCCATATCGCCCAGCCCTAGTTTACGCATATCTACCATGGTAAGTGGTTCTAGCATTGAGAGAGTCACTGAATATGAATATCTTGGTGTGTTGCTCGATGATACATTTATATTTAAATTCCATGTGGACAACCTTGCCTCCAAGTTGCAACATAAAATTGGCTTCCTATACAGAAACAGAATCAGCTTTCCTTTGATTAGTAGGAAGAGAGTTGTCAAAGCAGTTTACTTATCAGTCTTGGACTATGGTGATGTAATTTATAGGCATACTGTGGCCTCAACCCTTAAATCCTTGGACCACTCTGCCCTTCAGATTCATCACTAATGATAGATACGGTTAGTTTGTGTTCACTGCTGGAGAGGTGCAACCACTGGTATTTGTAAATTTTAAGGCCCTTTATTGGTAAGCTACCTCCTTATACTACATCATTATTGGATTGGAATTTTGGAACCTAGTGGAACCCATTCTAGTGATGTGCTGGTCCTTAACTGGCTGATGAACTAACTAACAAGTCAGAACAAGACATCTCTGCTAGCATGCCCTCTAGTGGCAGTAGATGGTATAACTGTACATTATAAAATGTATGTACAAAATTAGGCCTGCCACGATAACACATTTTGCTGGGCGATTAATTGCCCCCGAAAATATCGCGATAAGCGATATTATTGCGACCGGTTAGAGAATTTTTTTTGAGAAATTTATTTCCCAAAACCTTTATTTTGAAGCCCACCGCTCCGTCTTTTCCGGTGTTTTAGACTTTTATTTTGAAGCCCACCGACCAGACCGGAAGTATTGTTGTGATTATCCTAAGCAGAACCTATGAGCCGACAACTTGTCTCGTCCGGTTCTGTTTTTGAGCTAATGATAAAACAAATTGTTGGTGAACAACTAACTTTAGGTTAGTTTTAACGTTAGCTACTAACGTTAGATGCAGCTACTACAGGCAATCAACGATGAGGAGGAAGCGTCAAAGCAGTATATAATAGAATAGCTGTGGTGCGTAAGCACTGCAGCACGACTCGAAACTACCGGAGTGTTATAATAAATTAATTCATGTTTAACTTGTCCCCGTGTCCAGTCCTTTGACTAGCCCCACCCGTTCATTGTAAACAATGATGCATGTAATTGTATTAACGTTATTCTGTGTTGTACTTGTAGCTATGCTATACGTTGTATTTCGTTTGTTAGCTATTTAGCTAATGTTAGCATGGAATGAGAATCAAAGCTCTATCTTTCATCTTTATTTAGCAGTCCAGTTTCTCCGGGCAGTAGCGAGTAACTACTTGGGTCTAAAAATAGCTAACGTTACACTACAAATAATGCTACTTGGTTAAAAGGAGCAACACTAGGCGGTTAGGTGGCCGAGCGGAGATTGCGTTCGTCACCAGCCCCGGAGCTGTGAGCTGGATTCGCCTGTTCGAATCCAGCTCACAGCTCCGGGGTTGTCACCAGCTTGGCTGGCCGTCTGCACTAATACAATTGGCTGTATTAGAGGGTGGGAGAAGCTGGCGGGGTGGGTCCGGGTCGTTGTAAACAGCGACTCCTACAGTTCGGTCGGGGCGCCTGCTAAGCGCGGATTGGACTTGAGGGGGATAGTGTGGTCCTCCCACACGCTACGCCCTCTCAATGCGAATCCGCGCTGCCAGGTGAAAAGAAGCGGTGATTGGCTGGACCGTGTGTCGGAGGAAGCACGTGGTAGCCTCCACTCTCCCAGATGATCTGACTGTGGGGGGTAAGTGCGCAGCGACCAGGAAGGGGCTGGGAATTGGCATACGACTAACATTGGGATGGGAGAAAATCGGAGGAAAAATGGAGGGGGAAAAAGACCAATAATAAAAAAAAAAAAAAAAAAAAAAAAAAAAGGAGCAACACTATTGAGAAATGTAGTTAAGCTATGTGGCGTTGCCCCACGGAGCTCCCGTGCTGTACTCTAGTAACGTCAGCGGCCCGCCTCCCAACACGGACAGTGACTGACAAGGGGCACTGGTTCCGCCTCATTAAAACAAACGCGCAAATAGCAATTAATCGCGCCCGTCAAAATCATTGCATTAATTTTAATTATCGCAGCAATTAATCTATTTATTGCTTATCGCGGCAGGCCTATACAAAATAAAACATTTGAGTGGGTTATCTTATTCTCATATCTAACTCTAGTTCTCCACATATTGTCTAATTTGCGTGAAATTTGAAACTTTCGCATCAATTTGAAATGACTGACTGAGTGTCCAGGCACCCCACTAACACCACTGCATATGTTGGTAACCAGGAGCAAGGGTGGACTGACCCACTGTTACTGCTACTTCTACTACTATTACTACTAGCACTATAATACTACTGCTTTTGTTGCCTAGGAAACCAGGAACGAGGATGGAACGACCCGCCACAGTTCTCATATGGCCTCCAGGCGTCTCACAGCAACAAGAAAAACCTCAGCAAGAGAGTACCAGTACCTCAATATACTACAGGTAGTAATACTACTACTGTTATTACTGTACCAGTATCTCAATATACTACAGGTAGTAATACTACTATTGTTATTACTGTACCAGTACCAAAATATACTACAGGTAGTAATACTACTACTGTTATTACTGTACCAGTACCTCAATATACTACAGTTAGTAATACTACTACTGTTATTACTGTACCAGTACCTCAATATACTACAGGTAGTAATACTACTACTGTTATTACTGTACCAGTACCTCAATATACTACAGGTAGTAATATTATTACTGTTATTACTGTACCAGTACCTCAATATACTACAGGTAGTACTATTACTACTACTATCACTACTACTACTACTACTACTACTACTACTACTACTACTACTACTACTACTACTACTACTACTACTACTACTACTACTACTACTACTACTACTAGTAGTACTACTACTACTATTGTTACTGCTGTTAACATTGTTGATACTATTACTGCTAGTAATTTTTCTTTTATAAATCGACTATACTTTGACTACTGTTATTACTACTACTGCTAATACTAGTGTGAATACTGCATATGTATGTATCTTTCAAGTGATTTACTGCCATCACTGCTATTAATACTTAATGTACTTTTGCAGTACTAGTTACTACAAATCAACACAAGGTTCTGTGGGGGTGTACTTCCACTAATAATAATAATAATATAATACCAAGCCAATATATATACCGTACTGTGGGAAGTTGAAGGAAGAGGCGATACAATAATGCGCGTGACAGGTCCTTCAGTGACTTCCTACTTTATTCATTCACAGAATCAACACCGTACACACACCTCCACTCCCCTATATCTCCTCCCCTGTGACGCGTCAACTTTGGCGTGAGAGACTCCCTTAATGTGACACCACACAGGCCCCCCCCGAACACCCAGAGTAGACATACCCTGCAACCCCAACCCATACCAAAAAAAAACCCAAAGTACTCAGCCCCTCGTAGGAGGCCTGACTACCCGACCATAACGACTGCGCTTAACAGTCAGGGGGGAAGGGCACGAGCCGGTGGCCGTCCGCGCCGGCGGCGAGGCTGGACTGGGGGAGAGTCCGGGGCTGCTGCTGGGGTAGAGGCAGACACGGGCCGCGAAATTGCGGCAGGAGTGGGGTTGGGTGGACGGCCGCGCCGTCGGGGCTGAGCCAGCTCCACCGGCCCGTCCGGGGCCACGTGTGCAGGCTTCAAACGGTCCACCGATATCCGCTCCTGAAGCCCCCCTCTGTCCACCATAAAGCTCTTGGGTCCCGCTTCCAGGACCCGGAAGGGCCCATCGTACGGAGCCTGGAGTGGAGATCGGTGGGCATCGCGGCGGATGAACACGTACGGGGCTGACATCAAGTCCTTGGGGATGTAGGACAGGGGAAAACAGTGATGTGCGGGCACGGGAGCGAAAGTGCTGGCGGCGTCTCGGATGGCCAAGCGATGAGTCGCAGCTGACCAGGGGGCTGTGGCACCTGGGAGGAACTCCCCAGGGACTCTCAGCGGCTGACCCAACACGAGCTCAGCCGAAGATGACTGCAGATCCTCCTTTGGGGCCGAGCGCAGGCCTAGCATGACCCACGGCAAACGGTCAACCCAATTACTGTCCGTAAGAGCCGCCCGGAGAGCCGCCTTCATAGTGCGGTGGAAACGCTCACAGAGACCATTTGCCTGCGGGTTGTATGCCACGGTGCGGTGGAGTTTCACCCCCAAACTCTCCGCCACGGCGCTCCACAGCTCTGACGTGAACTGGGGCCCTCTGTCCGAAGTTAGATCTGCAGGGGTACCGAAACGGGCCAGCCAGGTGGAGATGAACGCCCGAGCCACGTCCGCCGATGTAGTGGACGACAGGGGCACAGCCTCCGGCCACCTGGTGGTCCTGTCCACCATGGTCAGCAGGTGAGTGAACCCCTGGGAGGGGGGCAGCGGGCCCACCAGGTCCACGTTAACGTGATCAAAACGTCTCTCCGGGATGAGAAATGGCCCCAGCGGGGCCTTAGTGTGCCGATGCACCTTGGCGCGCTGGCACGCTACACAAGAGGCAGCCCACCCCTTGACGTCCTTCCTGAGGCCCGGCCAGACGAACCTAGCCCCCACCAGCTTAACTGATGCCTTCACCCCCGGGTGCGACAAAGCATGTATAGCATCGTAAATGCGGCGGCGCCAGCCAGCGGGGACCATCGGGCGAGGTCGGCCTGTGGAGACATCGCAGAGGAGCGTGGCCTTACTGTCCTGGAACACCACATCCTCCAGTCTCAGTCCTGTCGTGGCCGTCCTGAATGCCTGGATGTCCATGTCCGTGCACTGGTCAACTGCCATGGCTGCTTAGTCCACACCCAGGTGCACAGTGTTGACCCGCACTCTGGAGAGGCAGTCAGCCACCAGGTTGTCCTTGCCCGCCACATGCTACAGGTCCGTGGTGAATTCCGAAATGGCGGACAGTTGGCGCTGCTGCCGTGCCGACCATGGTTCCGTGGTCTTAGCCATGGCAAAGGTCAGAGGCTTGTGGTCCACGAAAGCGGTGAACTCCCGGCCCTCCAACAGGAACCTAAAATGACGTGTGGCGAGGAAAAGGGCCAGCAGCTCCCTGTCAAACGTGCTGTATTTCCTCTCGTTGTCCCGCATTGTCCTGCTGAAAAAGGCCAGAGGCTGCCAGGCGCCGGCCACCCACTGATCACACACCGCCCCCACAGCATAGTCCGAGGCATCGGTCGTGAGGGCTATTGGAGCGGCCGGGTACGGGTGTGCCAGCATAGTAGCGTTAGCGAGAGCAGCCTTAGCACTATCAAACGCCTGGACCCTCTCAGGGGACCAGTCCACCTCCTGATTGTCCTTCTTGCCCCTTAGTGCCTCGTACAGGGGGTGCATCAAGAGAGCCGCTCCTGGTATGAATCGGTTATAAAAATGTACCATACCGAGGAACTCCTGTAGGGGCTTGATGGTGCGAGGATGTGGGAAGGCAGTGATCGCCTCCACCTTGGTGGGCAGAGGCACAGCTCCCTGTGAAGAGATGTGATGGCCCAGGAAGTCTATGTCTGGCCGGCCGAACTGACACTTGGCTGGGTTAACAATCAGCCCATGTTCATTCAGCCGCTGAAACAGCTGTCAGAGGTGCAAACAATGCTCCTCAGCAGATGTGCTGGCCACCAGGATGTCGTCTAAATACACAAACAAAAATGACAACCCTCGCAGCACAGAGTCCATTAACCGCTGGAAGGTCTGCGCTGCCCCCTTGAGTCCGAAAGGCATCCTTAAAAACTCAAAGTCCAAACGGGGTAATAACGGCGGTCTTGGGCACGTCTCTGGGATGGACTGGCACCTGGTGGTAGCCCCGCACCAAATCCACCTTGGAGAAAATGGTGGTCCCGGCCAGGTGAACAGAAAAGTCCTGGATGTGCGGGACAGGGTAGCGGTCATGATCCGTGGCACTATTGAGGCGCCGGAAATCTCCACACGGGCGCCACTTCCCATCAGCCTTCGGAACCATATGCAAAGGCGAGGCCCACAGGCTGTCGGAGCGCCGCACAATGCCGAGCTGCTCCATTGTGTCAAACTCCCCTTTAGCGATGGCCAGTTTAGCGGCGTCAAGGCGGCGTGCACGCGCGAAAACTGGCGGACTGGCCGTGGGCATATAATGCTCCACCCCATGTTTTGCGACCATAGCCGAAAACGTGGGCACAGTCAGAGCGGGGAAATCAGCGAGGAGCCGCCCCCCCCCCCCCCCCCCCCCCCCCCCCCCCCCAGAGTGCAGGGGTAAGTGGCAAATGACACAGCGTCAATTAAGCGACGGTTCGCCACATCCACGAAGTCTATGAGCACATAAAAAATCCGCGCCCAGTATAGGCATTGACACAGAAGCAAATACAAAATCCCAATTAAAAGCATGTCCATTGAAACAAACAGTCACTGACCTGGTGCAGAAGGTGCGAATCGGAGTTCCATTGGCGGCGTCCAGCGGGGGGCCGTGACTGCCACTCAAGCCGTCCGCAGCTGAAGCTGGCAGGATACTCCGCTGGGCTCCCGAATCCACCAGCAAGTGCCTACTGGACAACGTGTCCTCAATGAACAGCAGCCTCGTTGTGTTGCCAGCACTCACAGCTGTTAATGAGCGCCGGCTCTGGCATTTCCCTGGCCGGAAAAAGAGCAAGGCTGCTCACATCGCCTGGCTTTGGCACCATAACGCCGATGAAAAAAGTTCATTCTCCCTCCGGCGATCTGATACCGCAGCTCCTGTCATCTCCCCCGCCGGCAGCGCAGCGTTAACGTTAACACTGTAGTGGCGGGTTGCCAGCAATATTCTGTCAGCCTCTTCTGCCATCCCCCGATAATCCTTGGCTCTCACGAGCCGCGAGCTAGCCAAGGCAGTGCGTACTGGAGGTGGAAGCTGACGCAGAAATAACTGTATAAACAAAAATGATGCGTCACCTGAGCCGAGCAACGCCAACATGTTCTCCATGAGCTCGGTTGGTTTACTGTCACCTAAACCGTTCAGTGACAACAGGCGCTCCGCCCGCTCCGTATCTGACAGCTGAAACAGCCGTAACAGCTGTTGTTTGAGAGCGGCGTATTTCCCCATGGCTGGCGGCTCTTGTAAAAATCCCATGACGCGACGGGTGGTTTGTGCATCCAATGCAGCGACGACATGATAGTATTTTGTGTCGTCCACTGTGACACCTTGCAGATGGAATTGAGCCTCGACATGTTGGAACCATGGGTCCGGGTCGTGCTGCCAAAACTCTGGCAACTTGACAGACACCGCAGCTGCCACAGCCGCGGGCCGAACAGCGTTTTCTTCGTTATCACTCATAATAATAATAACAATAATAATAATAATCCAACGATCAGGGTCACCAATGTGGGAAGTTGAAGGAAGAGGCGATACAATAATGCGCGTGACAGGTCCTTCAGTGACTTCCTACTTTATTCATTCACAGAATCAACACCGTACACACACCTCCACTCCCCTATATCTCCTCCCCTGTGACGCGTCAACTTTGGCGTGAGAGACTACCTTAATGTGACACCACAGTACTTTATTTGTATAGCACTTTTCATACAGAAGTTGCAGTTCAAAGTGCTTCACAACAGTAAAAAATATAGGCATAAGCGAGCATGAGCAAGGTAAGGTAAATCACAGTGTTTCACATTAGGACCTAGTATCCCAATAGGTTCTCTGTTTACAGTTTCATTCAGTACAAAAATAGTTTAAAATGATTCGGTTTAGAAATAGACTAAGAATTATAAAATGGAACAGACATACAACAGGGTATTTAACATAGAACAGTGATAAAATAGTTCAATTTTGGATTACAACAGAGCAGTGCTCTTCAATATTCAAGGGGCTTTCACAATTATTACATTTGGTAGTAATAATGGCACAGTCTTAAATTCATCAGCAGGTATACTAAGGTGTCCTCCATCTGATTGGTCTACAGGTTCTGGAGCTCCGCCCCCTGGTGCCTCTCGTCCCCCTTCTTCAGCCCCACCCACACTTCCTCTCTCTGGCTTAACTCCGCCCCCTCGTACCACAAACCTGCTTCCTCCTCCAGGCATAGCCACGCCCCCACAACGTCAGCCAATGATTGGTCAGGAAGTTGTGGAGGCCGGTGGCCAGCAGGAGGGCGAGCCAGAGTTTGAGAATGTGGGCTCTGCTCTGAGAGAAGCCTTGAGCATCTGCAGGAAGTCTGTTAAAGTAAGTAAGTAATAATAATAATAGTTATTGACTATTTTACTACCTTGAGCACCTGCAGGCAGTCTGTTAACACTTTCACGGCCAACCATGTATATATATATATACGTGTTTGCTCGCCAACCGTTCAGGGCCAAAAAACATATATACGTTTTTGGATCGTTTTTGCTTTTTTCTATTTTAATATTCTATTCAATGTCACGGACCTGTATGTTGCTGTTAACACATCCAGTGCCAGCCATTAGACTGGGCCCGCTGTTAGGCCAGCTTTCCATTACAAACGTTCACTGTGCGTCACGTTGTTTGTAGAGCTAATCCTATATTTTATATTATAGCTATGGATCCAATATCATTGTCAATTGACAGTAAGAACCTTCCGTTCAATATGCCATAAAGAAATAATTTTTCCATCGATACTGTTAGATCCTGATCAATCTGGCCAGTATCACGTCTTCGTCTGTTTGGCTCTCCATCCAATTCCTCTGCGTTGTGTCGTTTTAATGGTCCTGACATCTCCGACACTGGCTGATAAGATCCTTATCTCTCCCCGTTAGTACAATCCGCAAACCATAATAATTCTCCACCTTCGTAAGAATTCGACACCTTGACACGTGACAGCGTAATACCTTATAAGGAGAAGCGTTGTTTATTCAATAAACAGAATGTTATGGTTTGTAACCGACCCCAATCGCACAACACAAGACAGGTATGAGAGTAAGCCAAGAACTGGGCATTTATTGAAACACACAGAAAACGGCACTGTCCCTTTAAGGGAGAACACAAATTACTGGAAAACAAGAAATGGGAAAAAGGCACAGTGCCTTTAGGAGGCGAGCTGGCTAAGGGGAAGGCTAAGGGAACAGGACCAGGGCAAGGGACAAGGGCAGGAACAGGGAGGACTAGGAGGACTGGACGGGATGACTAGGAGGACTAGGAGGACTGGACGGACTGGACAGGGAGGACTAGAGAGGGGAAACAGGGACAGAGGCCCGCGGAGGCGGGCTGGGGACAGGGAGGGCTAGAAGGACTGGACAGGGAGGACTAGGAGGACTAGAGAGTGGAAAACAGACAAAGACTGGGATACAAGCATTAGAAGAATGTTGCTGCTCTGCAGCTTCTCCCGGGAAGGTTCGTCTGAGGAATCAGACAGTGACGTCAGAGCCGCTCTGCAGAATCCTCTCGGCAGCTCTCCGAGGTGGTAACGGGACAGAGAGGGAGAGAGAGAGCGGGTTAGCTCAGAGTACAGTTGGGAACAGAGCAGGTGACAGGAGAAGTGACTTGTCCCAAAACAGAGTAATCCAAGTGACTGAATCTTCGGTGTAAATACACACTGTGAGTAATGTCCCAACAACAATCCACGTGATTGAATCTTCGGTGCAAATACACACAGTGAGCGAAGTCCCAATAATAATCCAGGTGATAATATCTTCGGTGTGAATACACACAGTAAGCGATGTCCCAATAATAATCCAGGTGATAATATCTTCGGTGTGAATACACACAGTGAGCAAAGTTCAAGCAAATATTATCCCAAATGAACAATCCAAAAAGCAGGCACAGGGTGAGTGACAGTCTGAACAAAAAGCAGGATCTCTTCAGTCTTTAACACACACGAAAAATGATAGGGTCAAAAGACAGTCTTGCAAACTCACCCAGGCGCTGTGCGTAAAGAGAGCAGGATCAAACAGGGCGAGCGCGTCGCTACGGGGAACGGGTTGTCCAAGCGGAGGTCTGGGTGGTGCGCGTCTGTTTGGAGTACGCGCCGGTACGGAGAGCGCATCTGGCGCGGAGGTCTGAGTGGTGCGCGTCTAGAGTGCGTCAGGATGCGCGTCTGGATGCGCGTCTGGAGTGAAGAGCGCGTCAGGCTCGGAGGTCTGGATGAGCGTCTGGAGTGCGTCTGGATGCGCGTCTGGAGTGAAGAGCGCGTCAGGCTCGGAGGTCTGGATGAGCGTCTGGAGTGCGTCTGGATGCGCGTCTGGAGTGAAGAGCGCGTCAGGCTCGGAGGTCTGGATGGTGCGTCTGGAGTGCTTCTGGATGCGCGTCTGGATGCGCGTCTGGAGTGAAGAGCGCGTCAGGCTCGGAGGTCTGGATGGTGCGCGTCAGCTTGGAGTACGCGCCGGTACGGAGAGCGCATCTGCTGCGCGGAGGTCTGGAGTGGAACACCGGAATACCTCCCGTAGAGGTTTAGAGAGCGCAGTACGGTGTCTCCTTCCAGGCAAACGGCGACAGGTGGCGAAGGCTTGAGCGCATCTGGCGCGGAGGTCTGGGGTGGAACACTGGAATACCTCCCGTAGAGAATTAGGGAGCGCAGTACAATCTCTCCCTCCAGGCAACGGCGACAGGTGGCCAAAGCTTGCACCTCGTCTCACGCCGGAGATAAAACAGCATACAGGCAGAAACAGAACTCCCGTAGGAGCCTATAGACAGAGTACCTCCCGAAGTAGTTAGGTGATAGAGATATGATACGGAACGACCCGACAAGGCCAGAGGGGAAGAGCGAGGTACTTAAAGGATAACTCCACTATTTGGGGAAATTAGCTTATTTAACATCTTCCCTGGAGTTAGACAAGAAGATGCATACCTTTTTTGTCTCTGTGCGTGCATTTTAGCTTTGGGAATAGATGCTCCGTTAGCATAGCTTAGCTTCATCACTGGAAGTGAGGCAGGACAGTAGCCTTACAGTGTATTGCAAGGTCTGACATTGACCAAACTTGATATGCATGACCTTGGTGGGCTCTAGGTCAACTCCTGAAAAGGGGGTCAATGTCAGACTTTGCAATCAAAAGTTAGGGGGCTAATAACCCTTGCCATAATTTCAGTGCGCCCCTAACTTTTGATTGCAAGGTCTGACATTGACCCCCTTTTCAGGAGTTGACCTAGAGCCCACCAAGGTCATGCATATCAAGTTTGGTCAATGTCAGACCTTGCAATACACTGTAAGGCACTGTAAGGCTACTGTCCTGCCTCACTTCCAGTGATGAAGCTAAGCTATGCTAACGGAGCATCTATTCCCAAAGCTAAAATGCACGCACAGAGACAAAAAAGGTATGCATCTTCTTGTCTAACTCCAGGGAAGATGTTAAATAAGCTAATTTCCCAAAATAGTGGAGTTATCCTTTAAAGCCCAAAGGGGTGCTAATTAGGATACACATCAGGTGCGTGAAGGTAATTGATACTTTAACTAGAAGTGTGTGTTCGGCACCAGACCAATCAAACACATCATGACAGGTAGTCCAAGGGTGTGGCTGCTGAAGAGCAAACGAGAGTAAAACGAACGCGAGGGTGGGGGCTAGTGAGGTGAGGAGAACAGGGAATTAAAGGTCAAGGGAAAGGCGAACCTCACAGTACTCCCCCCTCCACGGGAGCCACCGGGCGACCCAAAAACACAGACAGAGGGGCAGGGGAAAAAAAAAACAAGGCAACAAACAAAAAGTACTGGGCCATGCCAGCAGGGGAAGCTACCACAAAAGTGGGGCTAGCAAAGGAACAGGGTAGCTGAGGGGTAACCAGGGTAGCAGAAGGGTAACTAGAGGAGCTGAGGGGTAACTAGAGGAGCTGAGGGGTAACAAGAGGAGCTGAGGGGTAACTAGAGGAGCTGAGGGGTAACTATGAGGAGCACCGGGAAGGGGCTAGCAGAGGAAAAGGGTAGCTGCCAGGGCACAGATAGCTACAGGGCCTATGCTAGCTGTACTGCTACATTAACAAAGAGGCTGCGCTAGCTGCCGGAGCTAGGCTAGCAGACAGGGCTGGAACAGGGGCACTGGAGAGGGGAACAGGGAAGGGGCTAGCAGAGGGAAAGGGTAGCTGCCAGGGCACTGATAGCTACAGGGCCTATGCTAGCTGTACTGCTACATTAACATAGAGGCTGCGCTAGCTGCCGGAGCTAGGCTAGCAGACAGGGCTGGAACAGGGGCACTGGAGAGGGGAACAGGGAAGGGGCTAGCAGAGGGAAAGGGTAGCTGCCAGGGCACTGATAGCTACAGGGCCTATGCTAGCTGTACTGCTACATTAACATAGAGGCTGCGCTAGCTGCCGGAGCTAGGCTGGCAGACAGGGCTGGACCAGCATGAGAGAACAAGCTAGCTGGAAGGACAGTCCTAGCTGTGGGGAACTGACCTTGCTAGCTGAAGGGGCAGTCCTAGCAGTGAGAGAAAACTGACCTTGCTAGCTGAAGGGGCAGTCCTAGCAGTGGGAGCAAACTGACCTTGCTAGCTGAAGGGGCAGTCCTAGCAGTGGGAGAAAACTGACCTTGCTAGCTGAAGGGGCAGTCCTAGCAGTGGGAGAAAACTGACCTTGCTAGCTGAAGGGGCAGTCCTAGCAGTGGGGCAAACTGACCTTGCTAGCTGAAGCGGCAGTCCTAGCAGTGGGAGAAAACTGACCTTGCTAGCTGAAAGGGCAGTCCTAGCAGTGGGAAAACTGACCTTGCTAGCTGAAAGGGCAGTCCTAGCAGTGGGAAAACTGACCTTGCTAGCTGAAAGGGCAGTCCTAGCAGTGGGAGAAAACTGACCTTGCTAGCTGAAAGGGCAGTCCTAGCAGTGGGAAAAACTGACCTTGCTAGCTGAAAGGGCAGTCCTAGCAGTGGGAAAACTGGCCTTGCTAGCTGAAAGGGCAGTCCTAGCAGTGGGAGAAAACTGACCTTGCTAGCTGAAAGGGCAGTCCTAGCAGTGGGAAAAACTGACCTTGCTAGCTGAAAGGGCAGTCCTAGCAGTGGGAAAAAACTGACCTTGCTAGCTGAAAGGGCAGTCCTAGCAGTGGGAGAAAACTGACCTTGCTAGCTGAAAGGGCAGTCCTAGCAGTGGGAGAAAACTGACCTTGCTAGCTGAAAGGGCAGTCCTAGCAGTGGGAAAAACTGACCTTGCTAGCTGAAAGGGCAGTCCTAGCAGTGGGAAAACTGCACAAAAAGTGGAGGCCATGCAGAGGGACCGGGTTAGCTGCCTGGGCATGGCTAGCTACAGGGCCTATGCTAGTTGCAAGGGCTGCATTAACATAGAGGCTGTGCTAACAGCCGGGGCTAAGCTAGCAGACTGGGGCCATGCAGAGGGACTGGGTTAGCTGCCTGGGCATGGCTAGCTACAGGGCCTATGCCAGCAGCAAGGGCTGCATTAACATAGAGGCTGTGCTAGCAGCCGGGGCAAAGCTAGCAGACTGGGGCCATGCTGGTAGTAGAGGCCTAACAAGCTGCAGGGGAGCTAACGAGGCTAACAGGGAAGCAAACAGGGGAGTCAACAGGCTAACAGGGGAGCTAACAGGGCTAACAAAAAAAAAGGCAAACTCAACATACACCGTCTGTGCTGGCTGGGGTCGTCGATTGGTCGGGTCGTACTGTTATGGTTTGTAACCGACCCCAATCGCACAACACAAGACAGGTATGAGAGTAAGCCAAGAACTGGGCATTTATTGAAACACACAGAAAACGGCACTGTCCCTTTAAGGGAGAACACAAATTACTGGAAAACAAGAAATGGGAAAAAGGCACAGTGCCTTTAGGAGGCGAGCTGGCTAAGGGGAAGGCTAAGGGAACAGGACCAGGGCAAGGGACAAGGGCAGGAACAGGGAGGACTAGGAGGACTGGACGGGATGACTAGGAGGACTAGGAGGACTGGACAGGGAGGGCTAGGAGGATTAGAGATGGGAAAACAGGGACAGAGGCTCGCGGAGGCGGGCTGGGGAGAGGGAGGACTGGAAGGACTAGACAGGGAGGACTAGGATGACTAGGAGGACTGGAAGGACTGGACAGGGAGGACTAGGAGGACTGGACGGACTGGACAGGGAGGACTAGAGAGGGGAAACAGGGACAGAGGCCCGCGGAGGCGGGCTGGGGACAGGGAGGACTAGGAGGGCTAGAAGGACTGGACAGGGAGGACTAGGAGGACTAGAGAGTGGAAAACAGACAAAGACTGGGATACAAGCATTAGAAGAATGTTGCTGCTCTGCAGCTTCTCCCGGGAAGGTTCGTCTGAGGAATCAGACAGTGACGTCAGAGCCGCTCTGCAGAATCCTCTCGGCAGCTCTCCGAGGTGGTAACGGGACAGAGAGGGAGAGAGAGAGCGGGTTAGCTCAGAGTACAGTTGGGAACAGAGCAGGTGACAGGAGAAGTGACTTGTCCCAAAACAGAGTAATCCAAGTGACTGAATCTTCGGTGTAAATACACACTGTGAGTAATGTCCCAACAACAATCCACGTGATTGAATCTTCGGTGCAAATACACACAGTGAGCGAAGTCCCAATAATAATCCAGGTGATAATATCTTCGGTGTGAATACACACAGTAAGCGATGTCCCAATAATAATCCAGGTGATAATATCTTCGGTGTGAATACACACAGTGAGCAAAGTTCAAGCAAATATTATCCCAAATGAACAATCCAAAAAGCAGGCACAGGGTGAGTGACAGTCTGAACAAAAAGCAGGATCTCTTCAGTGTTTAACACACACGAAAAATGATAGGGTCAAAAGACAGTCTTGCAAACTCACCCAGGCGCTGTGCGTAAAGAGAGCAGGATCAAACAGGGCGAGCGCGTCGCTACGGGGAACGGGTTGTCCAAGCGGAGGTCTGGGTGGTGCGCGTCTGTTTGGAGTACGCGCCGGTACGGAGAGCGCATCTGGCGCGGAGGTCTGAGTGGTGCGCGTCTAGAGTGCGTCAGGATGCGCATCTGGATGCGCGTCTGGAGTGAAGAGCGCGTCAGGCTCGGAGGTCTGGATGAGCGTCTGGATGCGCGTCTGGATGCGCGTCTGGAGTGAAGAGCGAGTCAGGCTCGGAGGTCTGGATGAGCGTCTGGAGTGCGTCTGGATGCGCGTCTGGATGCGCGTCTGGAGTGAAGAGCGCGTCAGGCTCTGAGGTCTGGATGGTGCGTCTGGAGTGCGTCTGGATGCGCGTCTGGATGCGCGTCTGGAGTGAAGAGCGCGTCAGGCTCGGAGGTCTGGATGGTGCGCGTCAGCTTGGAGTACGCGCCGGTACGGAGAGCGCATCTGCTGCGCGGAGGTCTGGAGTGGAACACCGGAATACCTCCCGTAGAGGTTTAGAGAGCGCAGTACGGTGTCTCCTTCCAGGCAAACGGCGACAGGTGGCGAAGGCTTGAGCGCATCTGGCGCGGAGGTCTGGGGTGGAACACTGGAATACCTCCCGTAGAGAATTAGGGAGCGCAGTACAATCTCTCCCTCCAGGCAACGGCGACAGGTGGCCAAAGCTTGCACCTCGTCTCACGCCGGAGATAAAACAGCATACAGGCAGAAACAGAACTCCCGTAGGAGCCTATAGACAGAGTACCTCCCGAAGGAGTTAGGTGATAGAGATATGATACGGAACGACCCGACAAGGCCAGAGGGGAAGAGCGAGGTACTTAAAGCCCAAAGGGGTGCTAATTAGGATACACATCAGGTGCGTGAAGGTAATTGATACTTTAACTAGAAGTGTGTGTTCGGCACCAGACCAATCAAACACATCATGACAGGTAGTCCAAGGGTGTGGCTGCTGAAGAGCAAACGAGAGTAAAACGAACGCGAGGGTGGGGGCTAGTGAGGTGAGGAGAACAGGGAATTAAAGGTCAAGGGAAAGGCGAACCTCACACAGAACCTCATAATCAGATGTTATCAAATGTATCAAATTGTATCGTCCTTGCTATTCAGTCCAATGGTGATCAGGCCTGGTCGTTAGCCAAGACCATCCTCGTGGTAGCCGAAGCTAATGATGATGTGGCATCCTTCCTCCCCCCCCCCCCCCCCCCCCTCTGTGATGAGAGGAGAGAGTCTCTTGGTCTCTTCCCTCCTGTGGGATTTGTTTCTTTGGTCTGCCTTACACGCGGAAACACCGTTCGACTTATAGATCTTCGTCGTAGCAACGACGGCCCACCCCTTTCTGGTTGTCATTTGCCGCGCTGTCATGACAACTGCTAAATGCGAATGAAAGAGGATATCCCTATTGAGTACAATGCCACAACCCGCAAGTCGCTATGACAAACGGTTCAAGAGATACACAAAGGGGGTGTGGCCTAAGGGGGTGTGGTCTAAGGATCGGGTGAGTGGTCAACATTGACCAATGAAAGAGGATATCCCTACTGAGTACAATGCCACAACCCGCAAGTCTCTACGACTCAGAGGGAGCTGTCAATCAACTCAGTACTGCTACACAGAGGGGCCATGAAGGGTTAACTCCCTGAGAGGTCATTGCCAGGTCAGCTGTACTGAGTTGATTGACAGCTCCCTCTGAGTCATGCACACCTGCTTACCACTAATTAGGCTGATGCAATGACATGCACTTTGGTGGCAATGTATTTCAATGAGGGCTGACGCATTCCTTCAGTCTCACGATGATTAAAAGAAAACTATAAGAGATTAAGCTTATTCCTTTTAACACTTTCAGTGCCAGCCATAACGTTGATTAATGTCCTTGAGTGCAGTGCCATCATCCACTTCAATGATAGCGTTAAAAACGCATAATCTATGTTTGAAATTATGGCTGTGTCTAATCTGCCCGTCGCTTATCAATGACTTGTTTGCAGTCAACATTGTCGAAACGGATTGTTTTTTAATTGGTTCATATCCTTTTTATAGCATTTCGAAAAGCTATCATTTTCTCAAAAATTTCCGGAAAATAGAAAGATTCCCTCATAAACGGCATTTATTGGAATATTCTCGAATACACTAGACACGTTGTCATTTGTCGGCCTATTTATGAATCGTTTTCAAATAAATGCTAGATTATCGATAGTATATGTGTACTTATGCACGCTATAGAAGCGAGCTGAGAAATCGATTCTCATTTCCTCAACAGCACACACACATACACATACGGGACACGCTGTTATCTCAGTGAATACAGCTCTGATTATCCTAAAACTGGTAACATAGACTCCTTACCTTAGATCAGATGTTCTCCAAAAAGATTATTCCAATTCCTGATCGCCATTCCAAATATCGATCGCGTTTATTGATTGATTATTGTCTGCTGTAAATATATATTCCAGGCTGCTTTCCATCTCGCGATCACTTCCATGTTCATCAGATCCCTCGCTAGCATAGTGGAGCGAGGAGGCTCCCCCTCCACAGATCCACCAGTATAATCGAATGGCCTGCAGTTACACAGGGATAGACGATAGGGGGGCGATATTTTCCCATCGGAGCTCCTAGAGGGGCTGCTGTACCAACGGGAGACTCGGTTGATGAAATATGAATTCAGATCGCTAATAAAAAAATCAAACGACAATTCGCGTCATCGGCACTCAACAGGGGGCATGAAAAGACGACATAACACGTTGCTGGCACTCAAAGTGTTAATGTGAGCGCGAACCCCAATGAAGGGTTCTGTGCGATATTGTGTAATTCCGTCGACAATTGTGGCCTGGGTGGCGATCGGGAAACAAGGGGGGAAACGCAAGAGTGAAGAACCCATTGGTGTCTATGTGGAGCATAACTTTCAAACAAATGGTCATAAGTTGAGATAGAAATGTCCAATTCCATTTATTTTTCTTTTGTGAGCGAGGGGACAGGCATGTCATCGTCTTGATATGTTGTTTTTATATCTACGTCCAAAATTGAGATCACTGTCGCAATTTACCCAAGGTGATGGTAAAAAAATAAATGCAGCTCCTACACTCTTAATTCGCCATTCATTCCCTGTATGTGGTGCAAAAGCTCTGGGAGGAGTTTGCGGACAAAAATCGGCGGAATAAAGAATAATAGTAAAGAATAGTATTCGATACATAAAAAAATCCCCCATTGAACAAAACTTATTACAGTGCACAATAAGCTTTTCTGTAAGTGTTATTTATGAATGTGTGAATACTGTCTGTATTACACACAGAGGGAACTGTCTGACCACTTTAAAACTAAGTACAGAATATAAAATACTTCCAAATAAACTTTCATGATTATGAATATGTAGGCTACATGTCAAAAGGGCATTTTCCTAATGTAATCTACTTGCAAAGATGTGTTATAATATAGCCTAGTACTATTCTTACTATATTAAACTTTGGATTCATCTTTTGTGGTGGCTCAACATTATTCACACACGGAACTATGTGTTGGGGATAAGGGTTCCGCACAATGTTTGTTACATTGCTGTCGGCAAACTAGCTCAGAGTGTCAACAGAGTGTTGACGTTAAGTTGATGTTAGCTGCTAGCTGGCTACCCGAATCCACAACAGCCAGGCAGCCAACAGTACAAAATACAGTCTCAGCCAATCACATCGATTTGTACAGTTAGTTAGCTCCACTCCATTGCGAATTAAAATATAGCCACTAGCCAGCCAGCACAGCCCGTATTAGCAAGCTACAGTTGCTAGGTAGCTAACGTTAGCCAGCCGAAGATCGGTAGCTAGCTAACGTTAGCCACAGCTGCAAAAACTAATTTCAATTATGTTATGAGCTATCAGTAGCTAGCCAGCTAGATAACATTAGACACCGCCTCGTGTATTAAACTAAAGTGAATAGTTTACTGGGCCATTGTTTAATGCTTCAGTGGTGTTAAAAGAGGAGCTGCGCGCTTGCTATCTTCGGTGCAAATGAGACGGGTCTGTGACAAAACGGGTCTGTGAGGGGGAGGGCACTGCGAGCAGCGTGTGTGTGCGTCAAAATCGGTCGCAATTTCTAGCCCTGTTACATAATTTCATGGTGCTGTAAAAACATACGGATTCAATGTCCCTGATGACATCACTGGTGGCCATATTCAAACTCATTTACTTTAAATCAGTGGTTCCCAAAGTGGGGGTCGCAAGCCGCCGTGGGGGGGTCGCCAGATTTCCCAACCCCCCCACCCAAATTAGCCTAGCCTGTAATAATCCCCCCCAGAAAAATCTACTTTGCATTTGATATATTGCAAATATATGCCATCACACACACTGGCATTTAAAGGGTTAGAATTATAAAATGAATGTGGTGTTATGATCAGGGCTGAAGTTGAATAAAAGATTGTATTATTTTCAATCTGACATTACAAAAAAATAGAAAATCCATCAAAATCAGTGTTGTTGCTAATCATACAGCTAGCCTGTTTTTTAACAATAATTTGTGATGCCATCACAAACACTGGCATTTAAAGGGTACAAAAAAAAATCCTGCACCAGAATGCAGGAAATTAAGTCTTTGTAACAAAAAATGTCATTGTGGGGGACCCCCAGTCAGACCCCCGCTTAAAAAGTGGCCTGACTGGGGCTATATTTCGCACTATATTTCCTGGCCTGAATGATTTCCCCAGTCCGGCCCTGGTTAAAAGCCTCCAATGCTTATTAGTGTGTGTGCGTTTGAACGTTTGCATGTTTCAACCATACATTTCCATAATATTTTTTTATAATAATTAAATTATCTTTATAATTATTAAATTTTTTTTACCTCCTATAAAAGTGCACCTTTAACACATTGAGTGCCACGCCCCTTCCGGGAAGTGACCCCTTCCTTGCTGTCCATTAACCCCATGTAAACGTAGTTGTAGTTTGTAGAGCTAAATCTATATTTTATAGTATAGCTATGGGTCTAATAACGCTGTCGAGTCTCAGTGAGTTGCTTCTGGTCAACGTGCAAAAAAACAGATTATTTTTTCATCCGTACATTTCCGTTTTGAATATGAATATAGTTTGGTTGCTTCTGAGTAATTCCAGGGAAAATACGCGAAAACAGCGTTTTTGTGTAATTCAATAAACACGTCATTTTTCGCCTGATCATCGGATCGTCCTGAAATCAACGCTAGATTATCATTATTATCCTTCCTCGTGAATACATGAAATGTGCCCTGGAGCGCGGCGCTCCCCCCCCTCCCCTCCTGCAACCCAACGGCAAACAGCCATACACATAAAACACAGATAGCTTCAATCGCGGTAGAAATAAATATCAGATCAACGCAAGCTTTCATATATAGTGTCCTTACCTGGTCTCTGATGTAATGCAAAAAAAAGAATCCAATAATCTCATCGCCATTCCAGTCATCCACAGCAATCCTTTCTCCAACATTGTTGGGCATTGCACTTTAACGGGCGGGCGGGGTCAGTAGTCCAAACCATCCCTACAAGCGTGTGTTTTGCCGGAGTGTTTAGGACCCGCCCCCATGCCGTAGCTCGGTAGAGAAAAGAAACAAACCCGTTTCTAACGGGGTGCAATAATGGCCGAAGGCGTTAGAGGGCGGTATATGCCAGCTCAGACACACTCAGAACAGTATGCACAAGGTGCCCCGCTGAATTATGAATGGCAATGGCGAATAAAAGAAATACCGTGAGAAAAACGTAGATCTACGTTTCCGGCACTCAACGATCGGTCAACAGAAACGTAGTTATTTTTCGGCAACCAAATGGTTAAGACTTGTGTAGCTCCCATGATGAACTGCAGGAAGTGAGAAGGACTTGGCTAGTCTCCTTTTTGAAGGGAGGTCTCTGACCTAACTCACCCTGTGACCTTTGACTTCTTTGCAGAAGCAAGTGTGTGATGATGTGGAAAAGCGCCTTCGTCTATTGGAGGAGAGCTGGAGGGCGGGGCGACTCTCGCTGGTTGTACGGCGACTCATGGATACCCTGAGCCAAGGTCACTCTCTGTTGGCCTGTCAATCATTCTGTCTGTCCATCAATCATTCTGTCTGTCCGTCTATCATTATGTCTGTCCGTCTATCATTCTGTCTGTCCATCTATCATTCTGTCTGTTCATCCATCATTCTGTCTTTCCGTCTATCATTCTGTCTGTCCGTCTATTATTCTTTCTGTTCGTCTATCATTCTTTCTGTTCGTCTATCATTCTTTCTGTCCGTCTATCATTCTGTCTGTCTGTCTATCATTATGTCTGTCCGTCTATCATTCTGTCTGTCTGTCTATCATTCTGTCTGTCTGTCCATCTATCATTCTGTATGTCCATGTATCATTCTGTCTGTCTGTCTATCATTCTGTCTGTCTAGATTAGATTAGATTAAAATGTAAAGTACAGTACAACGAAAATAAGTTGGCATCTAACCGGAGTGTAACAGTAAAGTGCATTAACAATATACAATGTAAATGTAAAAAAATGCTAAACTGATGTATGTACAGTATATTTATGTACAGTGATAGATAGGGTTTGGTACCGCTCACATTTGAACCGATACCGGTACCTAATGGTAAATTTGTTCGATACTTTACTCCCTCTGTAATAACAAAAATGTTATTTCAGTTGTAAGTCTAAACTTCAGAATTTCAACATTGTTATCACACAACACACCACACAAACTAAAACCCCTCCCTACCTCCCTCTCCCAAACCGTTCCTTCAAAAAAAAATTTTATGTTGCATGATCATGTATACATTTATTATGTATTATTTATGTTTAAATATCAGTCCTTGTCCTGAGTGTACATATCTGTTTAATTGACTATGTCCGAAACAGTATCTATATTTATTTTGTGGTGTACTCGCTGTAGTTTATATATTCAACAGACCTACACTTTGACTACTTATACGTAGCTTTGTGCAATATGTATATTATTTACATTCAACAAACTTATATTTTGTCTATTTATACATAGCTTTGTGCAATAGGTATATTGTTTATATTCAACAGACCTATATTTTGACTAATTAGCTTTGTGCAATATGTATATTGTTTACATTCAACAGACCTATATTTTGACTACTTATATGTATATATGTGCAATACGTCTGGCATATATGTGTACAGTTTGACCTTGTGCTCATCTCATATTGCAACGAAAAACTCCAATAAACAAAGTTTTGAATTTTTTTTTATATATATCAACATTATCTAGCCATCCTCAGTAAATACTATCAAACTCCTCTGACCTCATCTGGTCTTTCCAAAGACCCATTGCTCACAGAGTTTTCAGTGCACATAGAAACAGCGCGACCCGCGAGAGGAGTTGTCACAGGGCTGTCGAACGCAGGGCTGAAAAGCTTGATATCATAGCTTCTACAATTGAAGGTCTGTACTGAAATGTGGCACCGATTGATCTAACGTGAATCGGTACTCGGTAGTACCCACCTAATTCAGTCAGTACCCTTAAAAGTAAATAGTTATTAACTGTTATACTACCTTGAGTGCCAGAAGGCAGTCTATTAAAGTAAGTAATGATAATAATAATGTAATTATAATAATAATAATAACAAGGAGATTGTTATTGATTGTTTTATTACTTTGAGCACCTGCAGGTGGTCTATACAAGTAAGTAATACAAATAATAATAATAATTGCTTGCAGAGTTTTCAGTGCACATAGAAACAGCGTGACTCGCGAGAGGAGTTGTCACAGGGCTATCAAACGCAGGGCTGAATAGCTTGATGTCATAGCTTCTAAAATTGAAGGTCCGTGCTGGTCTGTGTCTATTATGAAATGACAATAGCTAGTTATTGAAGGTCCGTGCTGGTCTGTGTCTATGACAATTGCACTTCATTCGAATTCGGTTTATTTTCTAACTGGGTCTTCAGCTCTCAAGGTACCGAAACGTAGCACCGATTGATCTAACGTGAATCGGTACTCGGTAGTACCCATCTAATTCGATCGGTACCCTTAAAAGTAGAGAGTTCGGTACCCAACCCTAGTGATACAGGTATACTATGGTAGTAAGCTATACTGGCCAGTGGTATTGGCATAAAAATGTGATATCGGAAAATATCGGTTTTCAATTTTTTTTTCTTTTCTTTTTTTTACATTTATTTAACCTTTATTTACCCAGGCAAGCAAGTAAGAACAAATTATTATTTTATTTATTGTCAAAGTATGCATAATGTTGTGTTAATTACACGACAAGAGATATGTAATGTTAATTACCTGAAATTATTCTGTTTTTTTGGGGGGGGGGAACCCTGCATATATCGGTATCGGTTGATATATGATATATATATATATATGATATATCGGTTGATTGATATCGGTATCGGAAATTAAGAGTTGGACAATATCGGTATATTGGTATCGGTAAAAAAGCCAATATCGAGCATCCCTAATATATGCAGATAGTGGTTTCAAGTCCTGTGATCAATAGATCACTAAAGCAACAAATATTGGTTTCAAGTCCTGTGATCAATAGATCACATGGGCGGCTGAGTGGTGCAGTGGGCAAGGCGCTCGGCACTAACGCAGGATATGCTGGTATCTAGCCCAGCTCTCTGCGTTGCTACCGGCTTGGCCGGTCGTTCATACTAACACAATTGGCAGTGTTAGAGGGTGGGAAAGCCGGTGGGTGGGGATTGGACGTTGTGGACAGCGACTCCTACAGGTCGGTTGGTGCGCCTGTACAGCAGAATCAGGAAGTATCGGGGGCAGCGTGAGCCTCCCACGCGTTACTCCTCGCCACTGAGAGATCGCGCTGTTCAGGTGAAAAGATGCGACAGCTGCCTCCTCGTGTACCGGAGGGGACACGTGATGCAAGGCTTGGTCCTCACTGCAGCCGACCAGTGGGAGGCATAGTCTAGCAACGTTCGAGACAGGGGAGGGGATAATTGGCGAGGCGAAATTGGGATGGGAGAAAAAATTGAAAATAAGGAGAAAAAGTGGATAAAAAAAAAATAGATCACTAAAGCAACAAATATTGGTTTCAAGTCCCGTGATCAATAATCACTAAAGCAACACATAGTGGTTTCAAGTCCTGTGATCAACAGATCACTAAAGCAACATAATAGGGTTCAAGGCCCTGTGGGTTCAAGTCCCTGTGATTGGTAAATCACTAAAGCTAAATTGGATATGCATATGCTTCATGTGTTAATTTGTGACTACCGGTACTCTTTTTAATTGGGATGTGGGTGAGTTAAAGTTTTAAACTGTGTGGATGTCAAACAGGGAAGAAAGTGGGTAAAACGGTTTTAAACTGTTAAACAGTAATTCAGCATTATTTTATTCTGTTTAGAGCAATACGTTGCTCTGTTGAGCCATCTAGACTAATTATATAAGCACTGTGAATATTGTACTGTACATGAGGGCTAATTTATTTTATTGAACTATTTTATTGCAATACACTATTGCATCATTTTACTCTGTCTATTCTATTTTACTAACTATTTTATTGCACTACACTATTGCACTATTTTACTCTGTCTATTCTATTTAGTCTATTCTATTTTACTCTTTTTATTATTGTCTATTTTAAAACTGCCATAGAATCAAATAGGGGTGGGAATCACCAGAGGCCTCACGATACGATACTATCACGATACTTGAGTCACGATACGATAGTATTGCGATACTAAATATATTGCGATATGCTGAGTATTGCGATATTAATATTGCGATGTATTACCTTTTTTCAACTGCAAAGTAAAACTGTGTCAACATGTTTTATCTAATAAAATAAAGTTCAGTCTGTTCATCTCACTTCAATAATTTTTATTGCAGAACATGGTATTTTCTCAAGCAGACAGATGTAAACATTGTAATCTGTGTTGCATGTACCTGACAAACTGTTTGTATTACAGTCATATTCCAACTTAACTGAATGCACATGTGTGCGTGTGTGGACTACTGTACTATTACAGGTATTGAAATGAACAATGCAACTTCCTTATACAAAAAAAAAGAAATACAATTAAAAAAAAAAAAATTATGAATAATTAAATATCGATACTTGCCGTCCCTGTATCGATACAGTATCGCCACGCAAAGTATCGCGATACTACTACGTATCGATTTTTTCCCCCACCCCTAGAATCAAACCATAAACAAGGTGGCTTATTGGGATGTTGGAGCCTAATGTGAAAAACAATGTGATTTTTACGTCTGTACTTTATGTGCAATTTTTTTTTCTTCAACTTTATGAAAATGGTTGTCTTTTTTGCTGCTGTGAAGCACTTTGAGCTGCAATTCTTGTATGAAAGGTGCTATACGGACTTCCGGTTTAGACACAGACAGGATGGCGGTGTGAGGTGAGAGCTCCCGTTCCAAAATAGAAAAAAAGCCCCTCAACGGCTAAATTTACCCCCCAAAATAAAGTAAACAAACGAAATAAAGAGGGCAGAAATTACCGCTAGGAAAAGAGGAAAGAAACGAACACAGCAAAACTTGCGAAATGAAAATCTGCGAAGTCGAAGCTGTTCCCCAGCTAAAGATAGCTACGATGACGACGAGGATGACGCAGCAGACTGGGCCATGATACTCAGAGAAATAAGAGAATTTAGAAGAGATAACAAGAAACAGCTCGACGATATCAAGGAGGAATTGAAGAAAACAAACAAGAGTGGACGTGGTTGAGGGGCGAATTATGCAAACAGAAGAGAGTATGGCAAAAGAAAGGTTTGACCTTGCGGGGGATGCGAGTAAACCTAGACAACGACTACACGCCACGTATTCTCCAAAAATGAAAAGAATACACAGAGGTGAGGAGGATCCTGAAGGCCCAAGACATTTACTTCCAAACGTTATTCCTAGCCCGCCTGAGAGTGAGGTACGACGAAGAAACTGTGATCTACGAGACGGCGAGGGAGGCTGCATAAGACATGGCTAAGAGGGACCTCCCCATCAGTCCAGTCAAGGCACCGGAGACACTGATGGAACAGCTGAAGCAGACGACATGGCAGACAACGGGAAGGCGAACAAGGTGAAACGGCCCAACATCCAGAAACGAAGCAAGTTACAAAAAGAAATTGCAAAGCTACAAGAGGGACACACCTGCAAACGAAGAATCAGAGCAGAAGAATCAGTAAGACAAAGAGAGGTGGTCAGCCTATTAACACATTGAGTGCCACGCCCCTTCCGGGAAGTGACCCCTTCCTTGTCGTCCATTAACCCAATGTAAACGTAGTTGTAGTTTGTAGAGCTAAACCTATATTTTATAGCAGTGGTCACCAACCTTTTTAAGCCCAAGATCACTTATATTTTTTTTGGTGAAGGCAAGATCTACCTATTGAAGCGTTGAGAGAGAAAGACAGCCAAGATTGTACTTTAAACTAAATTACTTTTATCTGCCTGTATTCTAATTACATGCAATGCTTTGGTCCAACATTAAAACGTCAACGTAGAACTGTAATATGTACTTTCTCAGTCAGTGCTAAGTGCAGTCATCTTATGCAGCATCACTTTTCACATCAAAACAAAAGTAGAACTGTAATGTGGACTCTCATATTATTAACATTAGAAAATGCTAATTGTAAATATGCTTGTCAAAGTAGAACTGTCATATGTACTTTCTCAGTCAGTGCTAAGTGCAGTAATCTTATGCAGCATCACTTTTCACATCAAAACAAAAGTAGAACTGTAATGTGGACTCTCAGGGAAAGATACAAAAAAAATTAAAAATCTTTTTCAGGGAAAGATCTACAGGGAAGGTCTCAAAGATCAAGATCGACGGGTTGGTGACCACTGTTTTATAGTATAGCTATGGGTCTAATAACGCCGTCGAGTCTCAGTGAGTTGCTTCTGGTCAACGTGCAAAAAACTGATTATTTTTTCATCCGTACATTTCCGTTTTGAATATGAATATAGTTTGGTTGCTTCTGAGTAATTCCAGGGAAGATACGCAAAAACAGCGTCTTTGTGTAATTCAATAAACACGTCATTTTTCGCCTGATCATCGGATCTTTCTGAAATCAACGTTAGATCATAATTATTATCCTTCCTCGTGCAAGCATGCAATGTGGTTTCGACCGGCACGCCCCCCCCCCCCCCCCCCTCCTGCAACCCAACGGCAAACAGCCATACACATAAAACGCAGATAGCTTCAATCGCCGTAGAAATAAATATCAGATCAACGCAAGCTTTCATATATAGTTTCCTTACCTGGTCTCTGATGTAATGCAAAAAAAAGAATCCAAATATCTGATCGCCATTCCAGTTATCCACAGCGATCCTGTCTCCGATGTTTTTGGGCATTGCACTTCAACGGGCGGGCAGGGTCAGTAGTCCAAACCATCCCTACAAGCGTGTGTTTTGCCTGAGTGTTTAGGACCCGCCCCCATGCCGCAGCTCGGTAGAGAGAAGAAACTAACCCGTTTCTAACGGGGTGCAATAATGGCCAAAGGCGTTAGAGGGCGGTATAAGACCGTCTGCCAGCTCAGACACATTCAGTACAGCATGCACAAGGTGCCCCTCTGAATTATGAATGGCACTAGCGAATAAAATAAATACCGTCAGAAAAAACGTAGATCTACGTTTCCGGCACTCAACGATCGGGCGACAGAAACATAGTTCTACGTTTTCGGCAACCAAGTGGTTAACATAATGAAAATGATATAACATGACACGAAAATTATACGATTTGAAATGATATGAATATGATAGTATAAATGTTATTCCATAGCTATGATAATGATTGGATTAAGGGTAAGGAAGTAAATACATAATTGGGTACAAAAGAAATAAACAGGATCATAGTAGAAGAATAAGTAAAGATAAGATTAAGAATAATAGGAGGATAATTAAGGGGTAAAGGGCAAGCTAAGCGGGTATGTACTTCACATTTTAGAAATGACCGAGAACTGAGAAGAAATGAAACCCCTAGCGGTCTAAATAAGATACAAATAAGAACAGGGAAATGAACGGACTATGGATCTCCCTGACATTGTTTTCCTCAAGGGTTCCCTCTATCGACAGCGAGAAGAGGGATTCCCCTTGGAGCCTCTTATAGGCTCGTGGAGGGTCACATAAGTGACCTACCTTGCTAGTCACAAAAGTTGACTTTACTAAATTTACTTTATTTACTTCTCTCTCCTTTTATTTTGGGTTCAGTGTAAAGTTTTTTCTTTTTTTTTGGCATGCTAGCGTCGAGGTAGGCTCCTATGTACATAACGGGATAATCACATGTCATAACCTGTAACCGGTAAAAATAGTATCCTTTAAC
The DNA here is from genome assembly GCF_963971535.1 of Notolepis coatsorum. Classification (NCBI taxonomy): domain Eukaryota; kingdom Metazoa; phylum Chordata; class Actinopteri; order Aulopiformes; family Paralepididae; genus Notolepis; species Notolepis coatsorum. The sequence continues at coordinate 85,837,153 of NC_140172.1, forward strand.
GTCAACGGTATACTTAACCCGATAAAAAGGAAGAAGATATTATCAAAACTAAAAAAAGAGAGGATACAAATAGCATACCTACAGGAATCCCACCTTACCGAAATCGATCATGCTAAACTGAACAAACTGGGGTATAAACATGTATATTCGTCCTCATACGGCAAGGGACATAGAAGGGGGTAGCCATTTTCATTTGAAAGGCTGTGACATACGAACACATATTAGAACAAACGGATAAAGAAGGCAGATTTATAATGATAATAGGCAAAATAGACGTCACCCTAGTAAGTTTATTAATCTATACGCTCCCCCAGGGAGTGACTGGACGTTTTACAAACAGATACTCGACCTAATGGCCACAAAGACCCAGGAAATACCGATATGCGGGGGTATTTTAATATACGCTTGAACCCAAGATTGGATGCCTCCAGCGGTAACACAGAGTCAAGACTAGGGCTGCAACTAATGACTAATTTGGTAGTCGACTAATCTGTTGATTATTTTTTCGATTAGTCGACTAATCGAAAACCAATTATGTAAAAAAAAAAAAAAAAAAGGATTTTTTATCTTTTTTTTATAAACTACCTATCTTTCTGAAAGTGACTTCTCAGCTCTGGTCCAGCTGAAGACAGAGCAGAGGAACAGATTGGACATTGAGCATGACCTCAGAGTTGCTTGTCTACCATCACCCCAGACTTTGAGACTCTTGTCAGGACCAAACAACAACATCATAACATGATGATCCCATAGCAAATTAAAATAATGACTCATGAAACATTTGAATTTGGATCTTAAGCCACTTTAAATGAAAATGTATTTGAAGAACAATACAGCAATCACTCATAACAAGATAAATAAATTAAATAATACAAATTAAAGTGGAAGTGTACTTTAAATAACTAAAAAAATAATAATAAAAAAGAAAAATAACTAGCAGCATCTGCCCCCAGCACCGCGGCTGATGGGGCTGTAACTTGGTCCAGGACCAGGAGGGTGACGTGGAACAGCTGTAAGGGGAGAGGGGGATGAGTCAGATCAGACAGACTTCTAGGTCTCTTGTTTGCTGTGTGTGAGAGGAGTCCGTGTGTTTATGTGTGTATGTGTGTGTGTCTTACTCTGATCGCTGTGTGAGTGAGAGGAGTGTGTGTACTGTGTAATTTGTGTGTGTGTGTCTTACTCTGATCGCTGTGTGAGTGAGAGGTGTGTACTGTGTAATTTGTGTATGTGTGTGTGTCTTACTCTGATCGCTGTGTGTGAGTGAGAGGAGTGTGAATGTGTGTGTGTCTTACTCTGATTGCTGTGTGTGAGAGAGAGGAGTGTGAATGTGTGTGTGTCTTACTCTGATCGCTGTGTGTGAGTGAGAGGAGTGTGTATGTGTGTGTCTTACTCTGATCGCTGTGTGTGAGTGAGAGGAGTGTGTATGTGTGTGTCTTACTCTGATCGCTGTGTGTGAGTGAGAGGAGTGTGTGTGTAATGTATTGTGTGTCTAGTCTGATCATCATCTCCTGCAGGGGAACAATGTTTTCAATGTCCAAAATTTGCTATGGGATCATCATGTTATGATGTTGTCTGGAACCCTGAGAAGCCACTCTCACAAAGATAGGTAGTGCACAAAAAATAAAAATAATTTTATTATTATTTTTTTTTATGACTAATCGACGCAACAATTTCTCGTCGACGATTTTTTATAATCGACGTCGTCGATTATGTCGACTAATCGTTGCAGCCCTAGTCAAGACCCACGATAAGGAAGAACGGATTAGAACTAAATGATTTCTTTAGGTACCTGCAGGTACGACACTATTTTAATCAAAATCTAGATGGATAATTAGATATGGGAGAATCAGTAATTATGGAAGAATTTACATCAGCGTGCAGATCATCAAAGTGTAAGAAGGTCGTCTCTCGAATATATGGTGGACTCTGTTAGGCCAAATAGAATTCAACCAACACAATGTATATAAAGGAGAAATGGGAGAAGGACAAGTGCTGACCGTGACCGGAAACAAGATGGCGCCGCCCACGGCTGCCTTGGCGCTACAGTGTGTTGCGTTTTGTTTGTTCAGTGTTGTATCTGTGTCCTGTTTAACGTCCTACACTAAAGAAGAACTTCTGCTCATCGGGTGTTCAAACCCATCGGACACTTTCCCAACACTACTCACCCGTTCCACGGATTTATTGGATGTACTGGATCAGATGGCAACAGGGAAGGAGAGGTGGCTGTCTGGCTGGCGTCCACCACTTCCCGGTATATTTCTCGGAAACGTGAACTCTATCCCAAATCAAATGGACGAACTCTGGTGGCTGGTTGCGGGAAACAGGGACTTCCACTCCACAGCTGTCTTTGCGTTCGTGGAGACTCATCTGAAGCCATCAGTCCCAGATGGGGCTGTACAGCTTGAGGGCTTTTCCGTGTTTTGTGCCGACAGGGACTTCGAGGCGGTGGGCAAGTCGTGTGTAAACAATCGCTGGTGTTCCGATGTGACAGTGATTCACCAACACTGTTCCTCTGCTATTGAATCCCTCTTCATCCGCTGTCGTCCATTCTATTCCCCCTGTGAGTTCAACTCTTACATCCTCGTCTGTGTTTACATTCCTCCTGACGCTGACGTCACTGCAGCGGTAAACACGCTGGCCGAACAGCTGACGAACGTTGAACGAAATCACCCGGACAGTTTTGTTGTATTAGGTGATTTTAACCAGGCTAATCTGAGCCGGTCTCTCCCCAAATACAGGCAGCAAGTCACTTGCCCAACTCGGGGAGCGAACATTCTTGATCATTGTTATTGTACAATTCGGCAGGCCTAACATTCTGTCCCCTGTGCTGCGCTGGGCAACAGTGATCACCATCTTATCCACCTCATCCCTCGCTACAGGGAGAGATTAAAACGATCAAAACCTGTAGTGCGGAGCTTCAGAGTGTGGTCCAGTGAGGCATGCGAGTGTCTCCGCGCCTGGCTGGAGATGGCAGGCTGTGACCAGGACTTTGTTGAGTGGGCGGGGCCTGAGGCTGGAAACAACCTGGATGAATATACAGACACTGACATCATTCATCAGCCTCGGTGAGGAGGTGTGTGTCCCCCTCCGTTCAAGGAAGATATTCAACAACAACAAGCCCTGGTTTTCAGCCCAACTCAGGCGGCTGAGGTCGGAGAAGGAGGTGGCCAGGCTCAGTGGTGATGCACATCGGTTCAGGCCAAGTACAAGTTCGCCAAACAGGTGAGGGAAGCGAAACTTCGCTTCTCAGAGAAACTGCGGCAGCAGCCCTCTGAGGGGAATTCCTCCTCCGTATGGAAAGGCCTCAAGACCATTACAAACTATAAGCCGAAGTCACCACAGGCGCCTGATAGCCTCCCCCTTGCGAATGAGCTAAATTAATTTTATTGTAGGTTTGAGAAAGAGGTTCCCCCCGCCCTCTTCCTTCACCCACTCGGCCACAACCTCCATCCCTCCACCCCAGTGGGCCACCCCCACACCCCCCTCCCCTCTCTCTGTCAGTGTGAGAGAGGTGAAACGGCTGTTTTCTAGTCAGAATCCCCGGAAGGTGGCCGGCCCGGACTCTGTCTCCCCCTCTGCCCTGAAGCACTGCACTGACCAGCTCGCACCGGTGTTTACCGCCATTTTTAATGCCTCGCTGGAGCTGTGTCACGTCCCAGCATGCTTCAAGGCCTCAACCATCATCCCCGTCCCCAAGAAGGCCAAGGTCATGGGCCTTAATGACTACAGACCTGTCGCCCTGACCTCTGTGGTCATGAAGGTCCTGGAGCGCTTTGTCCTGGCCCACCTGAAGCTCATTACAGATCCTGTGCTGGACCTGCTGCAGTTCGCGTACAGAGCCAATAGATCCACAGAGGATGCTGTGAACATGGCTCTGCACTATACGCTGGAACATCTGGACTGCGCGGTCAACTATGTCAGGATCTTGTATGTGGACTTCAGCTCGGCCTTCAACACTATCCTTCCATCCATCCTGGAGCACCAGCTATCCCTGCTGCAGGTGCCGGCCTCCACTCGCAGGTGGATTACCAACTTCCTGTCCAACAGGTCTCAGCGGGTGAAGCTGGGGAAGAGCATTTCCAGCTCTAGGTCCACCAGCACCGGTTCCTCGCAGAGCTGCGTCCTGTCCCCACTACTGTTCTCCCTGTACACCAACAGCTGTGCCTCTCTCCACCCCTCGGTCAAACTCCTGAAATTAGCTGACGACACCACCCTGGTGGGTCTCATCTCCCGGCGGGACGAGTCGGCCTACAGGAGGGAGATCGAGAGGCTGCAGAGCTGGTGCAGCTGCAACAACCTGGAGCTCAATGCTCAAAAGACAGTGGAGATGGTAGTGGACTTCAGGAGGAAAGCAGCCCTGCCCCCTCCCATCATACTGGGAGGCACCCAGGTGGCCTCCGTGGAGTCATGCCGATTCCATGGCATGACCATCTCCCAGGACTTGAAATGGGAGCTTAACATCACAGGCCTGCTTAAAAAGGCCCAGGGGAGGATGTTCTTCCTCCGGCAGTTAAATAAATACAAACTGCCGAGGAACATGATGGCCCAATTTTACACGGCCATCATTGAGTCCATCCTCACCCACTCATCATCTCCTGGTTCCCCGCTGCAGCGGCAAAAGATCTCGCCAAGCTGCAGCGGGTGATTTGCTCCGCGGAGAGGGTGATCGGCTGTCCCCTGCCCTCCCTCAGGTCCCTGCAGGACTCCAGGGCGCTGAAGAGGGCAAGGAAGATCATGGCCGACCCCTCCCACCCCGGACACATCCTCTTCACCCTGCTCCCCTCTGGGAGAAGGCTGAGGATCCCAAAGGCAGTGAAAGCTCGTCACAGACTGAGTTTCTTCCCCTCAGCCGCCAGGCTGATCAATGCCTCAGGCCCCCCCTCCGCCCCCAAGTGACACTGGCACAATGACACTGCACTGCACTGGTCTTTACTGGAACTCTGCACTTTACACTTTATATATATATATGTATTTAAATTATTAATCCTCCACTGCACTGTTTTTTGTCCTGTGTCTGTGTTGGTGTTGTTGTTACTGTGAAAAAAATAAATGAAAAAATGCATACACTGTAATGCCGCAACAATTACAGTTTTTACACAAAATGGCTTAATAAAGGAATCTTAATCTGAATGTAATATGTCAATCTCAGATGATTCATGGGATCGTTTATGTATACAACAATGGGATACAACATGCTCCAATAACTGGAGAGAATTTGGTTGGAAGAACCTAGTAAGGTTCTTTATCACTCCACAGCAGAAAAGACACCAGGGAATCGGGGCAGATTGCTGGAGAGCCTGTGGATCTACATATATTTTGGGAATGCCAGACTTTGGCACCATACTGGCTAGAGATACACAGGAATCTAGAAGCCATTTTTGAGATTGACATCCCCTTTGATTTCGACACCTTGTACATAGGGAACATCTCCTTCAAAAAATGGGATTTCAATGATAAGAAATTGATCAAGATGCTTTTGATAACAAGTAGAAAGCTATCACGAGAAGATGGTTAAAACCAGAGACACCCACAATTGAAGACTGGATAGATGTAATTCATGATATATATGTAATGGAAAAATTTTCATTCTCAATTAGAATCCAACTGGAAAAATTCTATCAGATTTGCACGAAATGGACAGAATATGTCAAACATGAAAGGTCAGACTTTAGCTGAAAGGTTAAGGGGATAAGAGGAGAAATGTACTTAATGTGTGAATACCTAAAAACTATACACATCGTTGTGAAACAGGAGATGAGAGCCTCACCTCTGTACAGACGCTAGCATGCTCACTTTATTTCATTTCATTTTATCTTATTTTTATTTATGTTTATTTTATTCTTTTTTTATCCCTCTTCTTCCCAACCCCCCCAAAAAGATGAACTTGGGACAAAGGAAAAGAACCAATGAACACTCTATATTTCTAAAGAAGAGCCGATGAACACTCCCATTCTTCACAAAGAATGAAAGAAAGTAAAGGAGAAAAGGAAGGACTTTGAAAATGCTGTTCAAACCATATTCCTGTTCAATGTTGGAAAATGATTGTAAAAAAATAAAAATTTAATTATTTTAGTGACCATTGTCCCCTGGAATTTTTTTTAAATTTCAAAAAAGAAAGGTGCTTTAATAATAAATAAAGTTTATTATTATATTATTATATATCTAACAGTTGTAGATAACAATATATACAGTATATACAGTAATCTTATTATTGTACATGGCTATCATACAGGTCACTCTGTCTGTTTACTGTGTCTGTCTGTTGATCCAGCAATGGTATGATATGCTATGATACATTTATTTATATTGCACCCCTCAAACAATAGTTACATCGGCCTGTGGCGCAGCCCGGGAAAAAAGATAACCAGAAAGACGGGAACAATACGAAAACAGAAAAAAATACATGCAGGCCAACCAAGCAGATAGAGAACGGACGGACATAATACACCAGTCATACTACAATACAAAACTAGCTCATGGTCTTTTTATGGCAAAAAGGTGGGTTTTGAGCATGGCCTTAAAGGAAAACTCCAACATTTTGGGAAATTAGCTTATTTGCCATCTACCCTGGAGTTAGACAAGAAGATACATACCTTTTTTCTTCTCTGTGCATGCAGTAGGAGTAGGAAGACGTGCACCGTTAGCCTAGCTTAGCGTCAGTCACTGGAAGTAGGTTCCTCCATTAGCCTAGTTCCCAACGTCTTCCTACTCCTACTGCATGCACAGAGAAGAAAAAGGTATGTATCTTGTCTAACTCCAGGGTAGATGGCAAATAAGCTAATTTCCCAAAATGTTGCAGTTTTCCTTTAAAAGTCGGTAGAGTGCTTGCAGATTAGTGGGAGCTTGTTCCAGAGTGTCGGTGCTGCGACTGCGAAGCCCGGTTTCCCTTCGTCACCAGTCTTGTGTGTGGGATTTTACATAATAATGACCTCACACTCCAGGGTTCGCACAAGGTCCTTGAAGTGCTTAAAGTGCTTGATGTTTGAAAAATAAAAGTCAAGGCCTGGAATTCCTTGAAAACAGCCAATTTTTAGCAAGGTGCTTAAAAAGTAATTGGAATTCAAATCAACCATTCACATTGAAAGTTTTGTTCATCCATGACAAAATTGTTCTGAATCAATAAATATTTTTTTTATCTAAAGTGTAACTGATTGAAAGTCATTGAATAAAATTTTGCAATGTCTGGAAACCCTCACACTCTCTTGGTCTTTTCCATTCTCAGAAATGAGACGCGGTCGCTGGGAGGCGGCTGACGAGATCCACCGCACCCTGATGGTGGACCACGTGGCTGAGGTCAGCCAATGGATGGTCGGCGTCAAGCGGCTCATCGCCGAGACGCGGAACATCGGCGTCGCCGGTCTGCAGGAGCCTCTGGAGAGCTCTGGAGAACCTCAGAGCAACGTCGAAGAAGAACCATTGGACGAGAACACCGATCCCAGGATTCCAGAACCTCTGGAAAGTTCTGGGGAACTTCAGAGAAACGCAGAAGAACCTTTGGAGAAGAACGTCGATGAAAAGCAAGAAGATCAGGATGCCATGGGAGCATTGCCTTCCGCAGACAGATGACATTGTTTCATTGGTTCATAAAATGTAATGATTGATTGGTTGGCAGATTGATGAAATTCACAACTGTTTGATTTTGAAGTCAGTGAAGTTAGCAAAACTGAGGTTTATCTATGCTTACTTTATTCTACAAGAAGGTTCTGGAGAACATGTAGAGGGTCACTAGGGTGAGTTTATATTCATGATATGTTTTTAAATCAGCTATATGATATTTCATCTGGTAAAATAATTGATCAAGGATTACTTCTGGATAACTTCAAAGCAACACTCAAAGAACCTTCAGGCAACACCTTTGATCCCAGGAGAAGATCAAGATGCTGTCAAAACCGACGGTGTATGATGGAAAAGTTATTATGGTGTTATGTACTGTACAGTATCTGCGTTGGCTATCAACAGATGGGCTAATGTGCATTTTAATATTCAATATATATTATAGGTCCATTGTGTGATTTATCTGACCCTTTACATTTAGTCTGTAAGCAGAATCTTGAGTTTGACATATTGATCGAAATTAAGACTTTTCTAATTCATCCAAATTCAAAATACACATTGTTGCCGACTTTTTATATAAACATTACAAACTGCATCAAAATCCATTAAAACAGCTTTAATTGTTCACATTTAGTATATCCTTGTATCAACCGACCACACCCAGTCTATCCTTGTATCAACAGATCACATTTAGTCTATCTGTATCAATAGATCACATCCAGTCTATCATTGTATCAACAGATCATATCTAGTCTATCCTTTTATCAACAGATCACCTGTCAACAGTCCCGTTTTTCCCGGGATTGTACTGTATTTCAACCTTCTTCACGCCCTGTTCATGTTTTTTTTTTATTTCTTTTTTTATATAATTTTTTTTTAAACTCATAAAATATATTGGGTCACACCTAAATCGGCAGGGTCGGTCGGCAACCGGAAACAAACCATTATTTTTTTTAGGCCTAAGTGGTTGCCTAGTGGAGATTTAGGATTCACTGACTGTACACTGTAAGAAAAAAAGCTGCAAGAAAACTAAATGTCTGGCATCAATGGTTTCCAAATACTGTCAAATTACAGTAAAATCAAATACATTTACAGATTACAACCTTTATTTAATGGTTAATATTTTGATAAAAGGTCATTTACTGTATTTTTATAGCATTTACACTTAAAGTAGGAAAACAAAAGTAATCTGTAAAATAATACAGTGAATTTCCTTAATACATGTTTTGACCAGCAGATGGCAGAGATGAGGCAGCTCCATTGGGAGGGGGCGGGGCTAAAATGTGCATGTTTTTTCTCCTGTCAATGTTGACAGCTATCCATGTATTAATAGATCACACCCAGTCTATCCTTTTATCAACAGATCACACCAAGTCTATCCTTGTATCAACAGATCACACCTAGTCTATCCTTGTATCAACAGATCACATCTAGTCTACCCTTGTATCAACAGCTCCTATAGTAGGTAGCTGCAGCCTCTGAGACTACAGTTTCAGGACCATAGTTTTTTCGACAGTGGAATCTAGCAAAGTGGATGACTGCTTTTATATATAAACATTCATGCTGCTTTTAACACTTTCCGTGCCCGAGCTCGGTGCCCCGGAACCTCCTTGAATGCCGCCACCCACTTCAATGTTAGCGTTAAAAACGCCTAATCTATGTTTTAAATTATGGCTATGTGTCTAATCTGCCCGTCGCTTATCAATGACTCGTTTGCAGTCAACATTGTCGAAACGGATTGTTTTTTTATCGGTTCATTTTCGTTTTATAGCATTTTGAAAAGCCCTCGTTTTCAAGGAAAATATAAATATTCTGTGATAAAAGACATTTACTGGAATATTCTAGAATACACAAAAACGTAATTTTTTGGCCTATTTATGAATAGTTTTCAAATAAACGCTAGATTATCGATAGTATATGTGTACGTATGCACGCTATAGACGCGAGCTGAAAAATCGATTCTCTTATTTCCTCATCAGCGATCACAGCCAAACGGCCACATCACACATAGGAGACACGCTGTTATCTCAGCGAATACAGCTTTGATTACCCCAAGACTGGTAACATAGACTCCTTACCTTAGATCAGATGTTCTCCAAAAAGATTATTCCAATTCCTGATCGCCATTCCAAATATCGATCACACTTATTGATTGATTATTGGCTGCTGTAAATATATATTCCAGGCTGATTTCCGTCCCGCGATCAGATCCCTCTTGAGCAGACTGCTCGCCAGCACAAGGAGCCAGTTGGCTCCACCTCTACAGATCCCAGGTCAGTCTAAGCGACTGACCTGCAGTTACACAGGGATAGACGATAGGGGGCGCTTTTTTCCTGTAGGGGCTGGTGTACCAACGGGAGACTCGGTTGATGAAATATGAATTCAGATCGCTAATAAAAAAATAAAACGATATTTGTCATCGTGGGCACTCAATGGGGGGGCTGATAAAATGAGATATGTCATCCGTGGCACTGAAAGGGTTAATGCATATACACATTGTACCTTCCATTTACATTTACAGAGATAATGTTTGCAAACTTCATGAACAACTGTCCAGTTGAAATGGCTTTCCAAATAGGTTTACACCTTGCTCAGTTCTGTTGGGCAGAAAAGAGCTGAGTGACAGAACAAGCAGTGGAAATCTTTGCAGCATGCACTGTATCTTTTCAATGCGGGCAAGGAGGAGACTAGTTGGTCAAATTGAATGTTTTTAAATAATTTCACAGACATAAATTAGGCCTAAACCTAGTACTGGATTAAAAGACATTTAGAATATTCTGCCCTGGATTGAGCTTAATCTGTGTTCATGAAATCAATTCATATAAATTAGGCTCTACAACAGTACCACATGACAGAAACTAAGGGATGGTGTAGGTCCGCAGAATAGCCCTACAAAATAACTGCTTATTGAAAATGTCAATGCCAAATGTCTCATCCAACATTCCAAAACAATCAAAAAATGGCTGATAACACATATTGTGGGGTAAACAGACAGTTATTAAGATTATTATCAACTTAATTAAAATGGTAAAACAATGAGTATTAATACTTTCAGCGCCATAAACTGTCCTCATCTCTGCCGCTAGAAGGCCATCTTAAAATTGTCATTTCTGCGATGTTTCACAATGTTTGCAGAGCTGTGTGTGTGTTCTGTATTATAGCTGTGGAGACAATGGTGTGGCTCATATGACAGACACTACTTGTAGTCCAACATGGAAAAAATTGTTTGTTACTACACACTGTGGTTTGTAGTTTATTACACGCTAAACATCGCACATTTCCAAGATAATCCAGTCTTTTCCCATAGATCGTGAGATAAAACACGTTATGCATGTGCAATACGCCTGAATCGTTCTGGTTGATTCCCTGAAACCCCAAATACTTCCAAATCAAAGGTATATAACATGTACATATGTACCTTCAAAAAATCATCAAGGGGGGGTAGTCTTACCCCGAAAATCTGATCGTTAGAAAAAGCCTTGTTTATGACCGGTAAAGTAAACCACTGTGATCGTTACATAAACATGTTTCACGTTCGGTAAAATAGACATAGGGGGTCCTTACCTTAGCCAGAAGGTAATCCAAAAAGAATAATTCCAATGATCCAATCGGCGATCGCGATTACTCGTTTATATGTAATTACACGTGTTTATGGGACACTATAGGTTTTGAGGCGAGCAGATCTGCTATAGCGATTGCTTTGGAAGAGCTCATCCCCCACAGAGCGAGCCTCGATAGTCCGGTGCATTCATTGACTCTCCTGTTGCCTTTCTATCCGAGTTCCAAAGATAGGCGATACTGTCACCTGAGAGAGAGAGAGAGAGAGAGAGAGGTAAAATGCTGCTTCTGTCAGACCATATATGGAAAGTTTGATGAGTTAATTGCCCCTAAGCCCCGCCCCCTTGTAATTGTTCTAAAATAAGCCCTGCCCCCTTTATCTGATCTACCAGTCACTCTGAAGCCCCGCCCCTTTTGTTTGAAGTAGGATCCCCCTAGAGCATAGGTGTCAAACTCACGGCCCGCGGGCCAAATCCGGCCCGCCACGTCATTTGATGTGGCCCCCCAAGAGCTCAGGTAAAATATTGGGTTAAAAAATAGCAGTGTTAAAATAATTGTGGGTTAATGCGTTAATAAAGCTTTAACTTTGACAGCCTTAGTTATTACACATTCTTACACATACATGTATGTTGAACATCTGAGGTAACAAAGGAAAAAAACCAAAAGCACTTACTCCTCAGACATTCTTTGACAATTTTACAGCCCAAAATACAAAAAAGATCCAGGCGGAATAGGTAACAAAGGGTTGAAGAAATATTGTCTGAACTGTCAGATGCAAACTGGCTGTGTGACATAACCGAGCATCTCGCTCAATTGAATAAGAAGCTGTAGGGACGCAAACAAGTCCCACCCAAAACTTGACCAATATAGTTGTGAACTGAGACAACCCTTATTTTGTTATTTTTGAGTACAGTTACAGTTGTGTGTTCATGCAGACACATAATAGCAATTTCATTACGAATTGAAAATGGGGGACCCTGATGTAAACAAGTCGAAAGTCTTTCTCTGGTCTGCATCCCCTTAAAAATTGTGTGTATTGAGCTGTACTGTACTGTACCCATTCTGCAATCTGTTAATTAAAGTTAATTAAACTATCTTCCATTAGTTGGATGTATGGCCTCTGCAAGGTTGTGTGCAGCCATTTGTTTTTGTAACATCTGCTACATCTGTCCCACGTGTTCTTTGCAGCTCACAGTTGTTAGTTCTGCCCCTCTTGACTGTGACAAAAAGGTTTTGAACAAACTTAATGTCATAGCTTGTATTTGATGATATCCTTCTTTGTTATTTACTTGAATGGTTTGATCATTGATTGGTGGAGTAATATGGGGTTCTGATAAACTAAAATTATTTGTTAAAATAACATAAGCTAACATATATTTTTACATTTATGCAAATGAATATGCAATATGTATAACTTGAATAAGTAATAAATACAGAAACACCATGTTTAACAATATGTAAATGTGTAGCTACATTTATTTTACATTACATTAACATTTATACGGTCTTTGGCCCTTTGAGGGTGTTACATCCCAATGTATATATTCCCCAGTGTGTGTCTCCATGTGTGTGTGTTCTCCATTTTGTTTCCTCCCTCCAGCCATTGTTCCCTTCACCATTGGTCCCTGCCAGGCCAATCCTTCCATTATAGCAACACAGCAACGATTGGTGGATGGTTTTCCAGACTCCAACACTCAATCAACACCACCCAATCATGGATCACCCCACACCTGTTAAAACATGGCTTCTCACTTCAGTCTTTCTCTCTCTCTGGCATGAGGCTAGGCCTAGTGTGATTTTGTAACCTGTAACTTTGACAATATTGCATTTCGTTTATTGGCCTTTGGTGCTTAGTGGAAATTGCCTTGTGTGTGTATGGCCACAGAGAGAGCATTGTTAGTTATAGTTTGTTTTTGTATATATTCTGCCTTTGTTTTCTGTATCATTAATGTGTTTTTCTCTCTTTCTCAGGAAGCACGGATGGGGTGAGCTGCCATTTCCTTTGGATATTGTTTTCTCCTGTTTTGGTTAGGTAAGAGTAGTTTAGGTAATGTAATCTCTTTTACCATAGATTAGATTTGGGTTTATTTGGAGTATAGTGGTGTTTGTTTGTTGTTTTGGCCTGGGCTCACCCCTGGGCCCTGTTTCTTGTACCTGGTTCAACTAAGTCGATCAAGATGTCATTATCCAGCTTCAGTTAACCCGATGTTCGAAGCCGGGATTTTCCTGTTCCTCGAAGGTGGATTCAGTCTCGTTAACTCAAGCCAGACTTGCGACTCAGGCTAAATGCGCGCGGCCGCTTCAGGCGAAAAGCCAGCACGTATCGATGGCAGAGATCCTGATTCTCTAACGGCATTGATTGATTAATTGATTTAAAACTTTATTGACAGATTGCAATACGGCTCAATCGCCTCGCCGACAAGTTAAATGCGTTATCTATAGGCTAATTTTAAGTCCCTCATTACCTCAATCAATCAGATTATATTTCTTTAAACTTGCCTGCTGGATTGAATAATCAAATGAGATCTTGCTAGCGAAAATAATTAGTTAAACTTATACAGAATTACGATACGGCTCTCTTACCCATTGATTGATGTATAGTCGATCTTTAACTTATCTCCAATGTGGTCTAACGGGTTGTTGTTTTGACTATCACGCAGACGACCGGGGTTCGAGACCCTAGTCTTTTCCTTCTTTTTGCAATATAGGAATAATTCAATTTGGTGCACGTTGAGAGCTATATAAAGAATGACATCCTCAATGCATGTAGATTTATAATATTTTAACTTAAAACCAGGCTACTTTGGCGTATAATCATTAATATTATATTCAAAAAAATCATATTGGAAACACCGGGTTTTGAACCCCGGTCACTGGGTTGGCAGGCTTGCGCACTACCACTGCACCACTGTGCCAGATGGGATAAATTCATTGTTTATACATTAATGAACGAGAGACCCGTGTTTAGAATATCCTTTGTTTTGAATGAAGTTTATCTCTTTATCCTCATTCATTAATGTGACGTCAACGGCTCATTCAATTTCTCAAATCCGTCAAACAGCGCATCTCATCAGACATCTTAATCCCAGTTACAATTAAAATAACCACATAATGTGTACATCGCACGAGCGAGCGCCACGGTATATATAACGTGCATTATTTAGGACAAAGTGAATTTAGTATCAGCATTTTGGGTCTATTTTACATTTCAAAAGCCCCCTCTGGAAGAATGGAGCACAAAAACGTAATTCAGAATGGTATAATGCAGATCGTAGACTGTGGGAATAGTTTCAGGAAACGGGCTGTCACTTCTTTGCGGGGGCGTGGCGATGGTTCAGGCTAACTTGAACTTAAACTCTGCTTTCGACCAGGCTCAAACTTTTGGATCTGTTGTCATGGTGATTTGGAAAATCCACGTACGGGGAACCGGAAAGTCCGGCTAACTCAGTTATCCAGTTAAAGTTATCCGGCTAACTCAGTTATCCAGGTACAAGGAACGGGGCCCTGAGCTACATGTGCTTCCTTTGCATCATTCAATAAATATCATTGTTGTTTACAAACGTGGTCCATCTTTTCTGTCAACCAACTGTTATGTTACAGCTACCCTTAGACTCACAGGGGTCGTAACATAAATGGGGGCTCGTCCGGGATTTTGTAACCTGTGTTCAATTGTTGGTTGATGGATTTGGTGAACTGTGTTTGTTTACACTTGTATAGTAATTAATTAATCTGTGTAAAAATGGCATTTGTGTAAAAAAATAATAATGGCAGTTAGTACTTTTGATCTGGGGAAATTCTTGAGCAATCCTACTTGGGAAGCGCTGGATAGCTGCCGCAAGGCAGACTTAGTGGAGATTGCCACACATTTTAAACTCTCGGTTCAACAAAAGCATCTTAAACAGGATATCAGGTGTCTTGTGGTAGATAAGCTGTTGGAGCAGGGGACGCTTGTTTTACCTGTGGTCTCTGATGAACATGCAAGTCCTCCTGGTGAACCTACGGAAGCACAGCCTTGTGAGGAGCAAGCCCATGGTGCTGAAAAGGCAGGTGTGAGAGTCACATTGCCACATTTTCACTTGGCCTCTCCTGTGTCATCTGGGTCTTGAGAAGGGGCCCAGGTCAAGGTTAGAATAGCCCGTCTCCAGATGGAGGCTCAGGAGAAGGCACAAGCACGTGAGGCGGAGTATCGGCTCCGTAAAATGGAGCTTGAGGCGGAAAATGAAAGGGCTGTTAACATCCGTAGGTTGGAGCTTGAGGTGTAAAAAGAGCTCAGACTGCGGGAGTTGGAGCTGGGAGACCAAAGGAGTGGATCCAACTCTGCTACACTGACTCCTCCACAAGGCCCGGGTATGTCCTCCTCCACAGCTTATTCATCACACACTTTTGATATAAGTAAACACATTGCTTTGGTGCCTCCGTTCCGAGAGACAGAAGTTGATACTTATTTTAATGTGTTTGAGCGTATTGCTGCTTCATTGCGCTGGCCAAGAGCGGTCTGGCCTTTGTTGCTTCAATGCAAATTGACTGGTAAAGCCCAAGAGGTTTGTTCAACACTTTCCCTAGAAGATAGTTTACTGTATGATACTGTGAAGGCTGCCATCCTTCGTGCATATGAGCTTGTGCCCGAAGCTTATAGGCAGAGGTTTCGCAGTCACAAGAGAGCTGTCAACCAGACCTTTGTAGAGTTTGCTAGAGAGAAGGGAACTCTCTTTGATAAATGGTGTGCAGCAAGCAAGGCCTCAGATCTTAACTCTCTCAGAGAACTCATTCTATTAGAAGAGTTTAAGAATCGTTTGCCAGAGCGTATTGTAATTTACCTGAGTGAGCAGAAAGTGTCCACTCTGCAGCAAGCTGCTGTATTAGCTGATGAGTTTGCGCTAACCCATAAAACTGTGTTTGTAGATAGGCGTGACTCGTTTCTCCCCCATGATTTCTCTCAGAAACATTCTGTCCCCAACCATTCAGAATTCACACACCCCCGACCAAAAATGTCACCTCCACGCTCAAAAGAGGAGCGGACATGTTACTACTGTCATAAGCCTGGTCATGTTATTTCTGACTGTTTAACATTGAAACGTAAGCAGCAACCGTCCTCTCAGAACTTTAGACAACCCAAAGGGGTTGGTCTGATTAAAATGGCACCTGATTCCGATCAACAGATGCACAATGATCAGGATGTTCTCGATCCTTGTTTCAGGCCATTTACTTCCAAGGGTTTAGTTTCCTTGACAGGGGATCCAAAAGATCAGTGTACAGTTCAGATCTTACGAGATACTGGAGCCTCACAATCCTTTATCCTCTCTGATGTACTACCTCTGTCTGAGAAATCTTCCTGTGGTTCTAGTGTCCTAGTTCAAGGTATTGAGATGGGTTTCGTGCCAGCCCCGTTACACTGTATTCATGTACAATCTGATTTGGTCACTGTTTTCTTTAAAATAGGGGTGAGACCTTCCTTGCCAGTTAAAGGCATTTCCTTTATCATGGGAAATGATTTAGCTGGAGGACAGGTGAACGCTGTGCTGGAAGTGTTGGATCACCCAGACACAGATTCTCTGCCTGATGACTTGTCACAGAACTTCCCTGAAGTTTTTTCTGCAAGTGTTGTCACTCGGGCTCAATTGAAAAAGAGAGGTGATGAAATTAATTTGTCTGACTCTGTTTTTGCTTCAGCCTTTGTCAGGGAGGAGTTGCTGGCTCCAACTTCTGATACCGCTGACAAACCACCGACTCATAGTAAGGTACCCCCACAGACAACTGTAACTAGTTCCGACGCATTGAAGTTACCCGTTACTCGTGAAATGCTAATTACTGCCCAGAAGGCTGACCCTTCTCTTGCAAAATGTTTCTCTTCTCTTGAAACAGAACAGAGGAGAGAGTTGCATTCTTATTTTGTGGATGAAGGAGTTTTGATGCGTACATGGAGGTCCCATGGTACTAGACTGGCAGAGCATGCACAATCGGAGATAGGGCTACCAGATCAGGTACCAGACTGGAGCACTGTTTATCAGATTGTTGTCCCTGCAGTTTATCGTCAGCATGTACTGTTCTTGGCCCATGACCACCCTTGGTCTGGACACTTGGGAGTCACTAAAACATACAACAGAATACTTCAACATTTCTTTTGGCCCGGTTTGAAGTCCGATGTAGCACAGTACTGTCGTACCTGTAGTACTTGTCAGATCACCGGAAAGCCAAACCAGGTAATTCCACCTGCTCCCCTCTGTCCTATACCAGCGGTCGGTGAACCATTTGAACATGTCATAGTTGACTGTGTTGGTCCGTTGCCAAGGACCAAAGCCGGCAATCAGTTTTTGTTGACAATAATGTGTACCGCCACCCGTTTCCCTGAGGCTATCCCTCTTCGCAGAATTACAGCGCCTGTAATAATTAAGGCTTTGACGAAGTTCTTCTCCACGTTTGGACTGCCTAAGGTAGTACAAACGGACCAAGGCACCAACTTCCTGTCTAGGTTATTTGAGCAAGTGTTACAGTCCCTGGGTATCCGACATATAGTGTCCAGTGCCTACCACCCTGAAACTCAGGGGGCTCTAGAACATTGGCATCAGACCTTAAAGTCCATGCTGCGTAAATATTGCTTAGACACAGAGAAAGATTGGGATGAGGGTGTCCCCCTTGTTCTATTTGCTGCGCGAGAGACCATACAGGAGTCTCTTGGTTTCAGTCCTGCTGAGCTCGTTTTTGGGCACACTGTTAGAGGGCCTCTGAAAGTTCTTAAAGAACGGTCCATGTCAAAGGGTGCCAGCACACCCACTAATGTTCTAGATTTTGTTAGCCAGTTTCGAGAGCGACTGCATCAGGCGTGTTCTCTCGCAAAAGAAGCGCTCTCTTCTTCCCAGAGAACTATGAAACGGCACTATGACGAGAAAACTGTTTCTCGATCTTTCCAGCCAGGTGATAAGGTTCTAGTCCTGTTACCTATCCTTGGTTCTGCTCTTTCCGCTCGTTTTTCCGGACCGTATGCAATAGACAAGAAGATAAGTGATACAGACTATGTGGTTCGCACCCCTGATCGTAAACGTCACTCTAGTGTTTGCCACATCAATATGCTTAAACCATATTTTTCCAGAGATAGTGTGCAGGTGAAGACCTCAGACCAGACAGCCGGACTGGCCGTCTCTGCTGTTGCCTCAACTCCAATAGTTCCGGACTCTCCTGACGTTAGTGGTGAGGATGTAGATGGCTTGGAGTTGCGCAATGCAGCCCATCAGGGTGCTAGATTGTCCAACACTGAGATGTTATTGAACCTGCCCACTCACTTAGCACACTTACCTGAGGAGCAGCGAGAGGACATCACAAATTTGATTCAGGCCTACATGGCTCTGTTTGGTGATGTTCCCTCCTGTACTTCTGTATTGGCCCATGATATTAATGTTAACAATGCTGTGCCTATCAAGCAACATGCATACCGTGTTAACATCACCAAGAGGGCCATGATGCAACAGGAGGTTGACTATTTGTTAAAACATGGTTTAGCCAAGCCAAGTTGCAGTCCCTGGAGTTCACCTTGCTTGTTAGCTCCCAAATCGGATGGAACTCCTAGATTTTGTACTGATTTCCGAAAGGTAAATGCTGTCACTGTGCCTGATTCCTTCCCACTGCCCCGCATGGAAGATTGTATTGACAACCTTGGATCTGCCACCTATGTTAGCAAACTAGATTTGTTAAAGGGTTACTGGCAGGTCCCTTTGACCCCCCGTGCCTCGGAAATCTCGGCGTTTGTTACTCCTGACATTTTTTTGCAATATACTGTAATGCCTTTTGGAATGCGTAATGCCCCGGCCACTTTCCAGCGACTGGTGACCCTAGTCCTGGCTGGTGTTCCAAATTGTAATGCCTATCTCGATGACCTGGTTGTCTATTCGACCAACTGGCGTGACCACATGACAACCTTACAAACTGTCTTTGACCGCTTAGCTGGAGCCTCCCTGACCCTTAACCTTGCCATGTGTGAGTTCGGCAAGGCTACGGTTACCTATCTTGGTAAGCAGGTAGGACAAGGCCAAGTGCGTCCGGTGGATGCAAAAATATCTGCAATCACAACTTTTCCAGTGCCTACTACTAGGCGGGAATTGCGTAGATTCCTTAGGATGGCTGGGTATTACCGTGGTTTTTGCCGAAACTTTTCTTCTGTCGTCACTTCTCTCACTAGCCTGTGTAGCCCGTCCAAACCATTCATTTGGACAGCTGATTGTCAAAATGCATTTGATAGTGTTAAAGCTCTCTTATGCAGTTCCCCTGTTCTCTCTGCTCCAGATTTCTCCCTGCCGTTCCAGCTGGAGGTGGATGCCAGCGGGGTGGGAGCTGGAGGGGTGTTATTACAGGAAGATCACGATGGTGTCAGTCACCCGGTTTGTTATTTTTCCCGGAAATTTAACAAACATCAACTAAACTATTCCACTATTGAAAAGGAGACTTTGGCTATGTTGTATGCGTTGCAACATTTTGAGGTGTATGTCGGTTCGAGCGTATTACCAGTGGTAGTATACACCGACCACAACCCATTGGTTTTTCTGTCGCGGATGTACAACCACAATCAGCGCCTCATGCGTTGGGCGCTCATAGTGCAAAATTATAACCTCAGCATAAAGCATAAGAAGGGGTCTGAGAATGTGTTGGCGGATGCTCTATCTCGGAGTTAAATCTCTGTTGCTGTTGTCTGTTGCTGTCGACTCGTTCTACTGTATATTGCTGTCGACTTGTTCTATTTTGCTGTCTACTCGGTCTATGTTGCTGTGGACTCGTTTTATGTTGCTGTCGACTCAGTCTCTCTTGCCGTCAACTAGTTCTGTCATTGTTGACCCGAGTGGTTGTTGTACCAACTGCTAGTTTTTTTTTATAGCTCTTTGTTTTGAAGTGCATGTTATCTCAGAGATGTTATCTCGTTGTTAAAAAAAAAAAAAAAAAACATGTTTAGTTGGTGTTAAGTGTCAAACATGTTTTTGTCTTATGTATGGGGGTGTTACATCCCAATGTATATATTCCCCAGTGTGTGTCTCCATGTGTGTGTGTTCTCCATTTTGTTTCCTCCCTCCAGCCATTGTTCCCTTCACCATTGGTCCCTGCCAGGCCAATCCTTCCATTATAGCAACACAGCACCGATTGGTGGATGGTTTTCCAGACTCCAACACTCAATCAACACCACCCAATCATGGATCACCCCACACCTGTTAAAACATGGCTTCTCACTTCAGTCTTTCTCTCTCTCTGGCATAAGGCTAGGCCTAGTGTGATTTTGTAACCTGTAACTTTGACAATATTGCATTTCGTTTATTGGCCTTTGGTGCTTAGTGGAAATTGCCTTGTGTGTGTATGGCCACAGAGAGAGCATTGTTAGTTATAGTTTGTTTTTGTATATATTCTGCCTTTGTTTTCTGTATCATTAATGTGTTTTTCTCTCTTTCTCAGGAAGCACAGATGGGGTGAGCTGCCATTTCCTTTGGATATTGTTTTCTCCTGTTTTGGTTAGGTAAGACTAGTTTAGGTAATGTAATCTCTTTTACCATAGATTAGATTTGGGTTTATTTGGAGTATAGTGGTGTTTGTTTGTTGTTTTGGCCTGGGCTCACCCCTGAGCTACATGTGCTTCCTTTGCATCATTCAATAAATATCATTGTTGTTTACAAACGTGGTCCATCTTTTCTGTCAACCAACTGTTATGTTACAGCCCTTTACCCTTAGACTCACAGGGGTCGTAACAGAGGGCAACCATAATGCTGATGTGGCCCTCTGTGAAAATGAGTTTGACACCCCTGCCCTAGAGCAGTGGTTCCCAAAGTCGGGGTCGCGACCCAAAGGTGGGCGGCGAGCAGCCACGGGTGGGCCGCGAGATGATTTAAAAAAATAAAAATAAAAAAAATAAAAAATTTATATTTTTTTTATTTTTTTATTTTTTATTTAAAAAAAATTTGGTCAGGCCACTGAACTTAGAAGCAGGCCAGGACAGTGTTTCTAGTTGTATTCTAAAATTCTATTCTATTGTATTCTAAAATGTGACTATATGGTTTTATATTAACTTAATAAATAAACAAAAACGAAAAATCTACTTATTTCAACGAACATTTCAAACTAAATAACAGATTATGCACATAAAACCCTGAAAACTACCGAAGCAACAATAGTATTTTAATGAGGCTATTATTATTATCATTATTATTTTGCAACAAGTTAGCCCTCTCATAAATAGCACATATAAATGAATAACTAACTTGAACTAACTTAATAGGATTGAAGTGATATTTGGCTTAAAAAATCAGTCGTCTGGCAAAAAAAAAAAAAAAAAAGCCAGACGATGTGCATTGGGCCGCGGCTCTCTGATGCCTTATTTTCTGGGTCCTGGCCTGAAAAGTTTGGGAACCCCTGCCCTAGAGCATACAGTGATAAAAATCTCAAACAGTATTGTTCTAAGAATAATTAGAAGATAGTGATAAAAAGGTGAGAATGAAGTTGTATGATTAGACATGTCGCCATCACAAGATCGGGAGGAGGCCCCCCTTTCGTTCTCCGGTGAGGAGGGTGTGTCTATAGAACTCAATGAGTCTGATCATGGTAGTATTATGTCACAATACAAAAAAGCGGTAGAAAGGGTGGGAGTTGTGGGGGTGTGTGTTTTTATGTGTGTGGGGCTTGTGTGACGCCTTAGAAGGATGTGTATGACGTTATAGGGGGTGTGTATATGGGCGTGTGTATGTGTAGAAAAAACATCTATAGAAAGCTCCTGACGTTCCATATAATAAACATAGGTTAGTTATCTTAAACACAGTTTGCTGAATGGAGAGAAGATGATAGAATACCCTCCTTGATTGAGTACACCCATTTGCCTCCCACTGACTGTCTACCCTCTGGTAACTTTGTTAAAAGTATGATTGTCTTCTAGGGACCTCATCTCCTCATCCATCGCTATCTCCCATTTTCCTGACTCACGGGATATCATGGCCTCTTTAAAGGTCTGAGGTACACCACTCACTACTCTGTAGCAGTAATCTATGCTGGTAAGTGTACTGTCATCCTTGTCACTTTCTCTCTGGACATAGTCTTTCAGATACTTTGGGGGTTTATGTTCACGGGGGGATATCTCCCACTGCATGAGGCACGTGACGTCACCCTAGGGTGCTTCTCGTCATCATCCTCTGGGGGCTGTTGACCGTCTGTCTGCATGTCTGTGCTCAGTACACTAGGCTGTGGTGTCTCTCTTTCCTCACACCCTACTCTGGAGTCCAGCTCTGGCTCCTGTGTCTGTGTCTCGTTCTCACATGTTGTCTTTGTGACAAACTTTACTAACCTGTGATTTTGCACTTTCCCCTTACCGCGATAATAGACTAGAAAAGCGGGGCTGCCCTTGTCATGCCCTACAAAAAGTCCCTTTTCACACCTGGATTCGAGTTCACACCTGTCCTGTTGGTAAGCATAACACACTGACCCAAACTTGTGCATCCTGGCTAGATCACACCTTTTTCCTGTCAGTGCTGTATATGGGGTGGTGCCCGTGTGCTTGTTAAAACACAGATTTCTGGTGTAAGCGGCTTCTTTTACCGCATAATGCCATAGACTCTTAGGTAAGTTACCATCTATTAGCTTACACCTAGCCATTTCGAAAAGAGTGCGTCCTTCCCTCTCTGCTATCCCGTTCTGGTGCGGGGAGTAAGGACAGGACGTCTCGTGTCTGATCTTGTTCCTTCTCAGCAGTGACTGAAACTCTCTATTTGTGAACTCTGTTCCATTATCGGACCTTAAGCATTTTACGCTGCCATACGGAGCTACATCTGCAAGGAATCTTTCTGTGGCCTGGAGTGTGTCACTCTTTGCTCTGAGAAAGTAAACAAACACTGCGCCTGTACACACATCTGTGAAAGACTGCACATATTTAAAGCCACCTATGGACTCATTATTTACTGGACCGGCTAGATCTGTGTTAACTAGCTCAAGTGGTGTCTTTACCTTTTCCGTGGGACCTCTGTTCCTTGTTTGAGTGAACTTTCCCTTTATACAGACATCACTTTCTTTGTTAGGTCTATGCTTTTCACCGTTAATGTGCATGCCCACTGTCACCGCCTGCAGCTTCAGTATATCCTCGCAATTACAATGACCCATGATCTCATGCCATGTCTGAATATCATGACTGACATTACACATATCATTTTCATTACATTCTCTTGTACACCTCAATGTTAAATCTCGTACCGTCAGGCTCCACAAGAACATCGTTACCTTCATTGAAGAACACTTTGGCACCATTTGCAGTAGCAGATTTTACAGAGAATAGTTATTGTGGGAACGAGGGTATGTAGAGGGCGCTCTTCAACGTCACTGTACACCGGCGCCCCTCACTGTCTATGAGGCATACCTGTGCGTCTCCTCTCCCCTGCGCCAACCCGAAAGTGCGCTTCCCATCTGCCAGCTCCATGCTGTGTCTCTCCGGCTCGAAGGTGCTGTCAAAGTTCTTGAATCGGTTCTTGTCGTTGATAATGTGGGACGACGCACCTGTGTACACGATCAGTCCCTTCCTTTGGACCTGCTGCTGCTGCGTTGACTGGCTGGCGTATGCGGTCTGCGCCCCGAAGGTGAAGTCCTCTCTTCCCGTTGCTCTCCGGGCGTCGTCTCGACTCGCCTCACGTCCACCGCTGCCGCCATCTTGCACACAGCCGCCATCTTGCACACAGCCGCCATCTTGCACGTGCGCGTACCGAGCGCTCTGTTCGCGCTTCTTTCTACACACTCTGTCTGTGTGTCCCGAAGTTTTACAGAAACTACACCAAACAGTTTTTATGCACTTATCTTTTCTGTGACCCTTTTCTCCACATCGCCAACACGCCATCTCAGTCAGGGGTCTGGCCTTTTTCTTTGGCGCTGCTCGGGCCTTCATTACCCTTTCTCCCGCCTCTTCGGCGACCGGGTCTGAGTCTTCTGAAGCCTCGAAGTTCCGCAGCTTGGCCTTGAACTCCCCCAGCGGCATGTCCGCTGAACTGTGTGTCACCAACAGTGTGAATGGTTTATACATCTCCGGTAGTCCCCTCATAACCATCGCCATCATTAGTCCATCGCTCGGTGCTTCTCCTGCACTCTTGAGCACCGTGATGATCTGTTCCGCCCTGATGACGTATTCAGTCACAGTCTCTGTGTTAGCTTTCTTCAGCGTGGTCAAAGTTATATACAGGGATACAATCCGGGGCCTACCTCTGCCTACCTCTTCTCTTAACACTCTTAGACTCTCTCTCTGCCTTTGTCCTTTGTGTCCCGGAATATCAGCCCCAAGCTCGTGTTGTCTAGGAGTGGTGCTAGCTCGCAGTATGCGTCGGCATTCAGCTTAGTATCCAGGGCTCGCGCGGCCTCCGTAATTTCTCCTGTGAGGCCCGTCAAAATTGTCTTTTTCAGCCCCACTCCGTGCATACAGCACAACATCCGCTCTTCCCAGAGCTCGTATTCTTCTGCCCTTCCGTTAAACGTGGGCCACTTGCTTCTGCCTCTGGTCGCCATCTTAGCTTTAGCATCCCACGGTTCTCCCGCTGCTAAACTAGCCTAAACTTTTCAGCTAACTAGCTATTGTTATTTTGCTTTTCCGTGATCTGGGCCCATAACCTGTTGACAGTCACCTGGGGAACAAAATAACGGTCATGACGACGAGGTCTTCTTTAGCCTTAACTGGCGTGGTTTATTTCATATGTACATTTCCACCACGAGACCTGCTCTCCGTGAGAGCTAGAGAGAGAGTAAGAGATAGAAGGGGAGGGAACATTCCCTTATATGTGATACATGACGTCAGCTGCTCTAGCTGCATCTCCTTACGCCTATAGCACCCTCTTGTGGAACAGTTAAAGTGCAGTTACATACAATCATATTATTACTTACACTTAACAGGGGTCAACCATCAGTCTGTCTCTAGAGAACAACCATGGCTTTTTATCTGCAAAACCTCTACACCAACTCAAAATACGGCGTGGACACACAAGGACCCAGCTCACCACTACTCTATGCCCCGCTACCCTCCTCAGCATTGCCGGGTGCTATTATACCAGCCTGCCTATATGGAGCCATGGATCCATCATCATCTCCAGGAGCGTCACCCTCTATTGCTTGGAGCGGGGAGACATTGCCTTCTGTGATGTGGACACCGGTATCACCAACACCAGCATCACCTGGCTTGTCTTCTCAGGAGACCTTCATACCGGCACCCGGATCACAGTCGCTGTTCACCCCTCCTGGTAGCCCTTGGAGATCTCACACCCCGGAGTCTGCTCTATACATCCCTGAACCAGAAGAAATGCCGGCCCTCCCCTCTGAAACTCTCGAGGATGGGGAGGTCAACTCGCCGCAATCTACACCCCTATAAAACCTGGCATTGCTACCAGTGGTGTTGGAAGAACAACCAGGTTTCATGAACGAGCTGATGGGGGCTAGCATAAAACTTGCTCTGGCAGAGATACTGGACACAGTAATCGAGAGGCATCTGTCAGACCATTGTTATGGGTGTTCAGTGCAACATGGGTCTCAACGTCAACAACCTACACTACTATCAAATCCATGAAGAGGCTCTTCTGACTATGCTGTGGAGCAGACAACTGATACCGACTCTGATGGGGCTGATGGCTAGTCTCCAGCTTCCAATCCCTAGCCCGCTGCGCCTCCAGGGGATATGCGAGGGACTGCTACATCAAGTCCGTACTGTCAAGAATAGCAGCTGATGATTGCTGTTTTTTACATAGAATACTCTGAATTCCTAGTATAGGAAGAAAATAAACGACATCACAGGAGAGTGAAAAGGAGACAAGAAGAGAAATCGAAATGAAAATAAACTATGAAGGTACCAAAGAACCCATGTCACTTTATTTATTAAATTTTTTTTGTATCTCTTTTCTTTGTTTTTTGTTTTGTTTTCCCTTTTTCAAGTTCAAGTTTCTTTAATAGTTGTCATACAGAAGTACAGAATACTTTCATACAAAATGCTTCTTACTGTTACGCTCCAGAGACTGTGCTAGACAAGATAGTATCAAATAACATAGTATAGCATGTAATTTAGAAGAAGAAAATGAGGTCACAGTGTTCGGTATAGACATATGTACAATGTTCTGAGTTACCATATAATATACAATACTATGCAGTGTACTAATGTACAGTACTATATAGTGCAAAGCAGAAATGGGATGAGGTACAATTTAGGTACAATTTACAGTAAGGTGTACGAGTTGTAGTGCAATCCTTCATCAATAAATATAAAGTGTGTGGAGTGGGTGCTACAGTGTGTTTGTTTAAAGTGAGTGTGTGCGTGTGGATGTGTGTGCTATGTGCGTTTGGTGGTTGTTGTTGTGTAGTGTTCATTGTTTGTTTAGCAGCCTGATGGCCTGGGGATAGAAGCTTCTTCTGAGTCTTTCTGTGCTCGCCTTGAGACTCCGGTATCGCTTGCCTGACCGCAGCAGTTCAAAGAGGCAGTTGTTCGGGTGACTGGAGTCTTTAATGATTCTCTTAGCCTTGCCCTTGCAACGCTTGTTGTAAATGTTCTGGAGGGTGGGGAGCCCCCCTCCAATTGTGCGTTCGGCTGAACGTGTCACTCTTTGTAGTCTGCTTCGGTCTTGTGCAGTGCTATTCCCAAACCAGGAGGTGATGTTGCCGGTCAAGATGCTCTCTATTGTACATGAGTAGAAGTTCTTAAGGATCTTCTGACTGACTTGGAACTTCCTTAGGCGCCTGAGGAAGTAGAGGCGTTGTCGTGCCTTCTTCACAACACTGTCAATGTGTGTGGTCCATGTCAAGTCCTCGGATATGTAGGCTCCGAGGTACTTAAAGCTGTTGACTCTCTCAACCGGTGCCCCGTCGATGCTGAGGGGGCTGTAGTCCTTGACCCCCGACCTCCTGAAGTCCACAATCATCTCCTTTGTTTTGCTGACGTTCAGGGAGAGGCTGTTTTCCTGGCACCATCCCGCCAGGACCTTGACCTCTTCCAGGTAGGCCCTCTCGTCGTTGGCAGAGATCAGGCCCACCACCACTGTGTCGTCAGCAAATTTGATGATTGTATTGCTACTCCGCTGAGCCACACAGTCGTGTGTGTACAGGGAGTAGAGGAGGGGACTCAGAACACAGCCCTGGGGGGCCCCTATGTTGAGGGTGATGGATGAGGAGGTGCAGTTGCCTGCTCTCACCACCTGGGGTCTGCCAGTCAGGAAGTCCAAGACCCACTGGCAGAGGTCATAGTTCAAGCCCAGGTCCCTGAGCTTGGCTATGAGTATGGAGGGGACTATGGTATTGAATGCCGAGCTGTAGTTGATGAATAGCATTCTCACATAGTTCCCCTGCCTCTTGTCCAGGTGTGATGCTGCTGTGTGCAGCACATGGGCTATGGCGTCCTCCGTGGACCTGTTGGGGCGGTATGCAAATTGCAGGCGGTCCATGTTGATGGGGAGGGAGGAGCAGATGTAGCCCTTTACTAGCTTCTCAAAGCACTTCATGGCTATGGAGGTGAGAGCTACAGGGCGGTAGTCGTTGAGGCAAGCAGGCTTGGATTTTTTGGGTACAGGGATAATAGTGGACTTCTTCAGGCAGGTGGGGATGACAGCCTGTTCTAAGGACAGGTTAAATATGTCAGTGAATACTGGGGCCAGTTGGTCGGCACAGACTTTTAGGACGCGGCCGGGGATGCCGTCCGGACCTGCTGCCTTCCTGATATTCACTTTTCAAGTTCAAGTTTCTTTATTAGTTGACATGCAAAGATACAGAATACCTTCACATGGAATGCTTTGTCCGCCTCACCTCATGCTCTGTTACCCTGAACACTGCGCCTCCATCAGCAGCCGACCCCCCCCCCCCCCCCCATTGCCGTGGCTTGTGAGCTGGTGTTGTTATTACCAGCATCAAACCTCGCATAGAAGGTATTGAGGTCATTTGCTAAGGAGATGTCACTGTTCAGTTTGAGGGAGGCGCCTTTGTAGTCTGTCATCGTTTTGAGCCCCTGCCTTTTCCCTTTAGTGAATTTATTTTAGGTCAACTCTTCATACGATTTTGATATTATTTTCTACCATCAGCTATATCTTTTAGTTCTTATCTGTCGAATTGTATTGTACTGTTGTTTATAATTTTGACCGCCAATTGTATTGTTGTATGTGGATGTTTGTTTGTAAATCAAGAAACTGAAAATAAAAATGTAAGTATAAAAAAAGAAAAATAGCAGCTGATGATTGCTGTTTTTTTACATAGAATACTCTGAAATTGAACGTGATGAAGTCACAAATGCTGTCTGTACATTTATGTCTACTGTGCTAAAATGTTTTATACTTTTATCTAAAATCATTAAAATTATGTTTTTTTTTAAAGATACAGTGTCTCTTCTTTTTTAGAGAAATGTTTACTATGATCATATTCAGTCCTGTATAGTAATCCTCAGGAAGAGGTGGTAGAAAGATGGAACGTATAATGAACAAGATATATTATGATCTTCTCAATCCGGGGTCCTTTGGGGGTATAGCACGGCTCAAAGGTGCTGTGGAGAGCGAAACAGGTGGCAGGATTGCTAAGGAGGTAGTTAAGTCATGGCTTGCAAAACAAGACAGTTACACAATGCATAAGCCAGCTAGAATTAAGTTTATCAGAAATAGAGTATTTGTTCCAAGACCTCTTTATCAATTTAAAATTGATTTATGTGACATGCTAAGTTTATCTAAACATAACGATGGGTTTAAATATCTGATAACTGTAATTGATGTATTCTCTAAAATGGTTTAGTTCTAGAAGAGAGTCAGATACATTTAAAAATACAAACCGATGAAGGTAAAGAGTTCTTCAACTGTCATTTTAAACAGCTGTTAAAAAAGCATAACATAATACATTTTGCAACTGGAAGCGGGTTAAAAGCTAGTTGCATAGAGCGTTTAAATAGGACTTTAAAGGAGAGGATGTGGCGCTTTGTCATGGCTAGAAACACATTCCGCTATATTGATATACTGCAAGATATGGTCAAGAGTTACAATAACTCATATCATCGTAGTATTAAAATGAAGCCTTCAGAAGTATCTACGGATAACATAATATAGGTATTTCAGAATTTATATGGAACATATCCCCGGCTTCATAAGAAAGCCCTAAGGTTTAATTACACAGAGGGGGATGTTGTACGTATTTCAAAATACCGTGGTGTGTTTGATAAGAGATATGAACAAACGTATACATATGAAACATTTATTATCGAGAAACGTATCCCCCGTATTCCTGTAGTCTACATACTGAAAGACCAAGATGGCGAGACTCTAACCGGAACATTCTATGAAGCCGAGTTACATAAAATAGTAGAGGTTACGAACAAGAGATATATGATTGAAATGTGTTTAGATGATGTAAAAAATTTAGGAACAATTAGATCTGAAATTAGTTTCAAAATGGTTGCACTGTGGGGAAAATAAAAAAGTACAGTAGATTACAGTAGATTTCATTATCTGTTCTTATACATGCCTGGTGATACTAAATCCAAATTGAACTCAGGCATTTGAAAGATAATATATGTATATATATATATATATAAATGTGTGAATTGGCTATAATAAGGTAATTTATAAGCCTCCTATTCAAGCCTCCACTGTGCAACTGTACAAGCAAAACTGTACATTGGAATATTGACAACCATACTAGGTAATTTACTGTACATTGGAGGGGGTTGGGGGGGGGGGACACTGTACAAACAAGCAAAACTGTACATTGGAATATTGACAAAACCATACTAGGTAATTTACTGTACATTGGAGGGGGTTGGGTTAGGACATTTACAGGGGCCAGTTTCGAATTGCAGTCTCCCGTAGGTGTTCTTTGAGAGTGGTTTTGAAAGTGGGTAGTGATTCACATTCCTTTACAGCTTTAGGTAGGGCGTTCCACATTGATGTGGCATAATTGCGAAACGTGTTTAGTCCCTAGTTTGAACCGAATCTGGGTTTAACATGATTTGTGGAGCTCCCTCTGGTGTTGTGATCGTGGTATTCACTGACCTTTGGGAAGTATTTTGACATGTACATGGGTACCTTGGTCGTGTAGTGTATCTTGTAGACCAGGCCCCGAGGCATCCATCACCTTGGTCAGCACTACGAGACAGGCACTTAGAGAGATGGGGGGGGGGGGGGGGGGGGGGGGTTAGAGAGTTCCCATGTTTGTAGTGCTGCAGAAAAGCAGACATGGGGGAAAATAGACATCCTAACTAAACTAGCCAGATTAATCTAAAGGTCAGTCCCCGACCAGGTGAGATCAGGGTAGGTTGAAGGAGAGAGAGAAAAGATGGGTCTTAAGCAGGGATTTAAAAGCTTCGACAGAGCAGGCGCCCCTGACGACGGCAGGTAATTTGTTCCACAGGTAGGGAGCGCGGTAGACAAAGGCTCTGTGGTCGGCGGATTTCTTTTTAACCCTAGGAATCTATAGAAGCCCCGCATTTTGTGAGCGCAGAGCACGAGCGGGCGAGTATCGGGAGATGAGATCGGATAGATAGAGCGGTGCAAGCCCATTTAAAATGTTGTAGGTGAGGAGTAGCACTTTAAAGTCAGATCGGGCTTGCATAGGAAGCCAGTGTAGGGCGGACAAAACTGGTGTGATGTGATAACATTTTCTAGTTCTAGTTAGTATCCGTGCAGCCGCGTTTTGCACAAGTTGAAGATTTTTGATGCTTGAATTAGGTAGGCCTGACAAAAGTTCATTACAGTAGTCCAGACGTGATGAGACAAAAGCATGAATCAGGATTTCAGCATCAGCCAGAGTTAAAATGGGGCGAATTTTTTCGATATTACGAAGATGGAAGAATGCAATTTTGGTGAAACTTTTTATATGTGCATTAAATGAGAGGGAGGAATACAAAATTACTCTGAGTTTTTTTATGGTGGAGCTCTGGTATACATGACAAGTATCAAAGTTGAGGGATTCTATATATATATATTCTATATTCTATAATAATATTTCAAATTGCATTGGTCCGGATGGGAGAATTCAGTACTGTATCTACAGAACCTTCTGTTTAATCATCTTCCCTTTATTAATTTCCTTAGATTTTTTGTACACATATCTCAAGAAGGTACTGAACGAGATCAGTGGCAGTTTTTAATGTTTGGTCATTATTAGCATGGTGTTATTCACTGTCAAAGATGCAAAGAAAAATCATAATTCATATTCTCCTTTGTTTCATCACAATTTAAGCAAGCCTAGTAATAGACACAATATTTCTGACACTGTGAATACATTCCCTGAGGTCAGTAGATGTCCCTAGATACCAAGAATATGCAAATGGACCTTGTAGAAGTGGATCAATATTCCATTTACCTAGGTATATATTTTAGGCGGATTTTCAGAAAATAGGCTCCGGGTGGAAGAGGTTAAAGAGTAGTCTCTCAGATGTATGACGCATGTCCATACATATCCTGAAACATTAGAAGGAAGGGGGTCATTCTAGCCTCTTTTTTTTCACATAAGGATATCATTATGGAGGGGTTCTATCTGATTCTGCCATCCAATGCAAGCATGAGTGTATTCCCCTCGAATAGTAACTCTAGTTTTACTATCAATCTGGGAAAACCTTTACATCTAAGGGGTGAATGGTTAATGTGTTTAGCAGAAATAACCTACCCTCATATGTGGTACAATATTCCCTCAAAATCAGCTTATTATGAGTATAAACCTATAAATGGAGACGACAGTCAGAAAAAGTCTTAGCGACTAGGTAGCGGTGGTTATTATAAAAGCCCTGAACAGTTAATAAACCTAATCACTGAGGGTTTGAGGAAGACGGGTGATAAGAAAGCAGGACTCCTATTTAATGACATTACAAAGACCTGTGAGTTTACGGGATGTGGTATACATAAGGTTAAATTCCCTCCCACATTATGCTACATGATAGGATTGAAATGTGATAAATGGTATGTAGTGGCAAATGTAGTGGCCCCCTACCCATCGGATTTTGGTACAGGTGTATATAACCTCTTTGTATACTCAGACATTGCAGAACACCAGTTAGTAGGTGACGTCTACGTACCGCTCTTGTCAACAGTTAAATGGCTGTTTTTTTTATATATTTTATATATAAGTATATAAGTTCAGGTGAAAGGCTCCTACAGGGACGTTATCAATGTCCGTTATGATAAAACACATTATTCAAGGGTTACTGTAACTGAGGGGTACAATTCCCTGACTGTATTGATAAGTATGGTATCATTAAACCACTACCGCTTTATGTACTTTAATTACTGGCCATACAGTACATGATATATAAATATAATGAACACTTCCCACAATGAACCGGTTCTACACAAAGTTGTCTTTAAGTATTTATTGCAGCAAAAGGTACATAATACTTCTCTATTATACTTTGAATGCACTTGTAAGGCAAAGGAATGTGCGTAGGCAAATCAACAATGAATGTCCATTCTCTGGTTACGCAGGAGGTAATTATACAACCTGAATCTTAGGGAATTATATCTATGGTACACTAGTAATATATAGCGGGAGATACTGGAAGGGTCCCCCTGGTTGTAAGCCAGCAGGGGTAGAGGATCTGTCGGTAGTAGAGAGTCTGGTCAACGATGACTAAGGAGACTCCAAGTACAGGAGACGGTGCAATAGCCTCTTGATCTACAGACGAATACAGCTGTTCTCCGTAGACTGTAGCTCCACAGTGAAGAAAGCTAGCCGGCCTCAGGCTCTCTGAGGCGCGGACTCGACTTGGCTCCTCACAGGGTAAATCCAACACGTGCAGGCGTCGGCGATTCTCCGCTCCATAAATCACAGGACCAAAACAAATATAATCCAGCCGCAAAGGGCTATGTAGTCGTCGGGTAGATTAATCCAGTGTACATGTCCACACGGTTCTCGTCTAGGTCTCCTCGGGTGAAAACGCCATGAAAGCAGCCCAGCCTGGATAAGAACTCTAGCTGGTACGAGGAAGCGTTGGTGATGCTGGTCACTGTAGAACTTTAGCCGCACGATACACTATACACAAATAGACTATTACTCACTTAATAGAAATATGTCGCACTCGACGGTATAGCGCCAAACTCTGACAATTCAGTTATTAATTCGCACGCGGTCTCAATGCTCTATTCTGGGGCCAAACAGGCCATACTTCACCGCACGGAGTATCGTGGGTGAGGCTTCAACTTATTGGGTAACTCTTAGACTAAGCGCTTCTGTATTCACCTGCGCCATATTTATATGCACAGTGAACAAACTAGTGCCAACGACATTTCTGTCTCGTATCCCTGGGCAAGGCCGGGCATGCACAGACATGTCTTGACGGTGACTTTGAACCTGACTCCGGAGGCATGGCTCTGGCGCCTGTGGACCGCTGTCCAATAGGAGAATGAAATATTATGGTCTGTAGTAGGCTAAAGGGATATTCCGTGTATATGTACAAGGAATATACAAGGGATATCAAACGATATACAAATACTATGCAATATATATCAATCAACAAATATATATATTCGGTTTAATCTGATCCTTTGTAACAGCCGCCCCCTAATTAGTCCCACCTAATTAGCTAAGCAGAGACAGATTAACCACACTGTCCACTACTCAATGTCTGTTGTGAGGGGTCGGTCAGTTCACAAAGTCATGGGGTCATGGTCGTCATCGATAGTATCGGGGAGCCTTGGCAGTTCTATTAGCCTCGCCACGGGTCGGGTGTAGATCCGTCCTTGGACGAGCACTTCGGCTGCTCGGACCTTTCCGTCGGCACCGGTGATCACTTTGCTTACGCGGCCAGCCGGCCACATAGCTCGGGGTAGTGACTGGTCGATAATCATGACGACTGTTCCTTCTGTCAAATTGTCTCTCTCTTTCACCCATTTCTGGCGGGTCTGTAGAGACGGTAGATAGTGGAGTAGGAAGCTGTTCTAAAACTTGTCAGCCAATACTTGACTGTACCTCCACATTCTTCGGCCGTTCGCTTCTTCAGGCCTGTACATTGTCTGTGGTAGCGCGGGGTCCAGCCGCCCCATCAAGAGTGTGTTGGGGGTGACTGGGTCGACATCTGCTACATCACTTGAGACGTAACCGAGGGGCTTTGAGTTCAATACTCCCTCGATCTCCGTGAGGACTGTCATTAGGACTTCTTCCGCCACGGTCTGGGCCCCAAGCACGGCGTACAGGGCTGTCTTTATTGAACGTACTTCTCGTTCCCAAGTTCCACCGAAGTGAGGTGCGTTCGGGGGATTAAACTGGAAGTCAATCTGGGATGGAGCGAGGTGGGTCTTAAGTTCTGGGCCCATAGCTTGGAAGCTCTCTCTCAGCTCTCTTTTTCCGCCTTTGAAGTTTGTCCCGTGATCAGACAATAATATAGACGGTTTGCCTTTCCGCGATGTGAATCTTCGGAAGGCCATAAGGAATGAGTCTGTGCTCATGGTTGGAAGGAGTTCTATATGCATCGCTCGGGTGGTCATGCATTTGAATACAATACCCCACCGCTTCTCGGTTCCTCTTCCTTTCTTTATATACAGCGGGCCGAAACAGTCCATACCGGTGGAGTGAAAAGGCTTGTCGCCGAGTCGGAGGCGACAGGGAGGTAGGTCAGCCATCCGGGGTATACTGGGCTGCGCTCGCCACTTACGACAGTCTAGACAGGTTCGCTGGAAGCGCCGCACTGCTTCTCTCCCTTGCAATATCCAATAACGACGTCTGATCTCCGCGAAGACTCTCTCTGCCCCGGCGTGATGCACATCCTCGTCGTATTTCTTTATGATCAGCTCTGTGACCTTGTGTCGGCTGTTTAAGACTATCGGGTACTTGACGTCATCCGGTAAGTCTGGAGCTCTCCGCAGACGACCACCCACTCTGATGAGACCATGGTCGCTCTCGGGGGCTAGGTGGAGCAGTCTGCTGTCTGATGGGACGGGCTTTGCTCCCTGTAGACAGTCTAGCTCATCGGGGAACGAGTCTCTCTGGGCTCGTTGTAGTAGAAGAAGTTCTGCTTCTTCGTAGTCAGCTGCTGTAATGTCAGTAGTGAGCTGAACCTCTGGGTGGTGCCACAGGAATGTCTTTAGCTGCGCACTCTCTAGGGTGAGGCAATCGTCTATGTCGGGGTCTGTGGAGACGAGTGTGTTCAATCCACAGAACATAGATTTCTTGTTTTCGGCCTCCTCTTTACTCGCTTCCCGTGGGGTGGGTGTAGGCCACTCTTCTTCCGGGAGCTTGAGGAACTCTGGCCCGTCACTGTATAGGTTGTGACGGGTGAGGTCATCCAGGGACATTCCCCGGGTGATGACGTCAGCTGGGTTGTGTTTTGTGTCCACATACCTCCAGCTTGCTACTTCTGTTAAATCTTGAATCTCTGTGACTCTGACTCCCACGAAGACCTTGTATCTGCACGAATCAGACCGGATCCATGTGAGTACTGTCATGGAGTCTGACCACAAGATTGTTCTTTGCACCGGAATGGTGAGTTCACGTTGGATTAACGTGGCGAGTTGCGCTCCTGCTAGGGCTGCGCAGAGCTCTAGACGCGGGATAGATTGTTGCTTTCGTGGGGCTATTCTTGAGCGAGCCAGGATGAAAGCAGTATGTATTTCTCCTCCCTCCTCTCGGGCACGCAAGTAGGCCACCGAACCGTAGGCTACTTCGGAGGCGTCGCTGAAGACGTGCAGGTCCATCTGGCACGTCTCCGGCCTCACTGTGGGTGGGAAGTAGCTGCGGCGTATGTTGACACCTGGGAGTGAGCTGAGTTCCGTCTCCCACTCTCTCCATGTGGATGCAAGGTGTTCGGGTATGGGGTCGTCCCAGCCCTGGTCCTTGTCCCATAACGCTCTTACAATCATCTTTGCCCTGGTGGTGTAAGGTAGAATACATCCCAACGGGTCATATTGTCTGGCGAGTGTTCTGTATACACTCCGTCTGGTGGTCGGTAGTGCAGTCGACCTTCCCTGCTCCTTGGTCAGGGGTGTGTGTTTATAATGGAGCGAGTCTGTTTTGAAGCGCCAGACTAGTCCTAATGTCATTTCTTGGGCTTCTCCTGGGATGGTCGCCATCCAGGTCTCGCTGCTTGCTGCCTTGTCCTCGGGGGAGAGGCTGCGCAATACTTGCGGGTCGCTGCTGGCCCACTGCCTGAGATCAAAGCCGCCTTTGATCAGGGAGGCGCGGAGCTTGAGTAGAAGGGCCTCGGCTTCTTCTGGCGTCGAGACGCTTTGCAGACAGTTGTCCACGTAGAAACTATTTCCTACACTTTGTCGGACCTCTTCATCATCTGCTGGGTCCTCTGCGACGTGTTTTTGCAGTGCAAACGTAGCACAGCATGGGCTGCATGTGGTTCCGAAAGGGAGGACTTCCCATTGATAGATGGCTGGTTGCTCATCCCCGATCCTCTCTCTCCATAGGAACCGCAGCAGGGGCTTGTCCTCCTCCACTAGTCTCACCTGCAGGAACATCCCTTTGATGTCGCCGCTGATGGCCACCTTGTCCTGGCGGAAACGTAGTAACACGCCTAGTAGAGAGGGGCCGAGTGTTGGGCCGGGCAAGAGCTCTTTATTCAGATTTTGTGATCCGATCTGGTAGCTGCAGTTGAACACAATACGATCCTTGCCGTTGTGGTGGACTTTGTGGTGCGGCACGTACCATGATTCGGTCGTCTGATCGGCCTCTTTAATGTCAATTTTCTTTATGTGTCCCGCTGTGATTAGCTTGTTAATCTCAGCGCGGTACACCGTCTCTTGAGCGGGGTCTCTGGCTAGGCGCCGCTCTGTGTTCAATAGATACCGCTCTGTCGCTTCTTTTGGGGCGTGGAAGGTAGGCATACCCTCTCGCCTCAGGAGTGGAGTTGCGTATCTCATCACTCCGTTGACTTTGACTCTCTTTGTCCCTTGCTCGAGGAGGGCTATAGCGTAAATGTCTTCCTTGGAACGAATGTCTTTCTTTTCGTTCTTAAAGGGCATTGTCTCTAGTGTCCATAGCCTCTCGACATGCTGTAGGAGGGTGGTGTCTTCTTCTGTCACTCTGGAGTGGAGGCAGTTAGTGGCTGCTGTTAGGTTAAGAGACTTAGCGAGGGGGCCTTGTAATGTCCATCCTAGGCGGGTCTCGACTGCTGCAGGACAGCCTCTGGGCCCTGTGTGGACCCGGTCAATCGGGACGATGAGGTCTGCATGGTCGGAGCCTATCAGCAGGGTCGGGGTGGCACCGTCTATGAGCGGTATAGGTAGTTGACGCAGGTGCACATATTTATCCATCAGCTTGGCGATGGGGTAGGTGTACTGCGACAGGCCTATTTCTTGGCTGGTGAAAGCGTTAGTAATCCTATACCGTCTCTCTGGCTGCCCGCTTGCTGCGATAGTGAAGGAGACATTCTCGCCCTTTATCGTCTTTAGATCTCTTCTTATTGTCCGAATCGTCATCTGGTTTTCGCTCCCCCGCAGCCCCAGCTGGGCCGCAGCGGACACGAGGAGAAGGGTCTTCTCTGACCCGTCGTCAAGGACGGCGTAAGTGTCCATGACCTTATCTTGGTAACTCAGTGCTACGCGGACCACCTTTAAGAGCACCCGGGCGCCCCCGCTGCTGGCGGGGTCAATGTACATAACACTTGCCTTTGTGCTGCTTGAGGGTGCAGGCTTTCTTCTGTTACTGTCGTGTAGGACATCTAGGTGGGCTCCGTCACACCGACTACACCTCTTCTTTAAGCGGCAATCGGCTGCCATGTGACTGCGCGCACATCGGTAACAGCGTCGGTTGGACTTTATCCATTGACTCACCTCGTCGGCGGTCATCTTCTTGAACGTGTCACATTGTGACAACCAGTGTTCCTTTTCGCAGTACGGGCACACCATCTTCCACTTCTCTTTCATCGAGGGGGTACTGTGGTTCTTGCTGCTCGGTACTGATTCTGATTGGTGCATGACGGTCACCAATCTTCGGCCATCGTTTGCTCTCCTAGGTCCCTCTCTGGAGCTTGGGGTGCTCCGCATGAACGTATCCAACCGTAGGCTGTTGACTTCTCTCGCCAGGAAGTCGGCTAGGTCTAGGAGGGATGGCTCGGGACCGTTAGGATCACGGTGGTCTTTTTGCCGCCTGAAGCGCTCTTGTCGGGCGGGCGGAAGCTTCTCTAAAATCCTCTCGACATTAGAGTTCGCGTACAGTTCGTGCATACCCTTTTCTCTTTGCGCCCCCAGCATCCCTACCAGGGATTGTACCTTGATAGACAGGTCATCTAG
This sequence comes from Notolepis coatsorum, assembly GCF_963971535.1. Lineage (NCBI taxonomy): Eukaryota > Metazoa > Chordata > Actinopteri > Aulopiformes > Paralepididae > Notolepis > Notolepis coatsorum. The sequence continues at coordinate 85,875,411 of NC_140172.1, forward strand.
TGAGCGATTGTCTGTGGCTGGGGGTAGGCGGTCAATATGCCTTATCTCTTGTATTACGTAGTCCCATATGCGTCCATATCTTTGGTCGAGTGCTGCTAGAGCCGCTGTGTATGGGGTAGTAGAGGTGGCATAGGCCAGCGCTATATTGTGCGCTCGGGGCACCTTGAGGTGCTTCAGTAGGATAGCATACTTGTACGGTTCATCAGCTACCTCGGACATCATTGTCTCTAAGCACATTCGTAGCTCCGTGTACTGTGCTCTGTTCTCGTGGGTGAAGTCCGGAAACGTCGGTGTGCCAATGTATGATGCCATGGATGGCTGGCACATCGGTGAGCGTTGGAAGAGAGGCCTCCTAGGCGAGTCTCCTCTTACGCCTCTTGGTGGGCTGGTACCTGCTGGGTACCATGGCCCGCGTATCCAGGTGCTATTCCTCGTGGCTGGTCGTGCGTCAAGCTCACCCGTGAATTGAGTCGGGGGTCTGTAGCGCAGAGCCGCGGGGGTAGAGCCTGGGCTGTACTGGACCTCCTGGTCCTGTGGAGTACTGTGCTGCTGTCGGGCTTGACTCTCCTCCTCTCCCTCTTCTTCTTCCTCTGGCAGGTCCTCTAGATCCTGTAGTCGTCTATTTAGCCTCTCCGCGGTGTAGACCGTTTCTTCCTTGTAGCTGGGTCTCACTTGGACCGGTCGGGGAAGGGGTTCGGAGGGGGGTATAGGCTCTCTCTGGTGGTCGGGCTCAGGGTCGCTTGATCGGGTAGGGGAGGGTGCCCTTGACCCTTGTCTTGACGAGGCCCTGGAACCCCGTGCGGAGGGAGGGGGTGTTGCCCTGGTGATCAGCTGCTCCATTATCCGCGCTTGTAATCGGTCGCGCTCGGCTTCGCGCTTGGTGAGAGCGAGGTCGCGCTCTGCTTCTCTTTGGGCACCGGCAGCGGCGCGCTGGGCTTCGGCCCGGTCCCTTACCATATTCTCTTCCGTCTGAAGGCGTCTAATCTCTAGACGTATACGATCTTCTTCGCTCCGTTGCTGCGCCTGAAGGCGTTCTCTTTCCATGGAAGAATGTTCGCGCTCACTAAGCGTCTGTGCTTGGAGTCGATCGCGCTCTGTTGAGGCTGCTAGGCTGGCGAGGAATGCCTGTGCCAGCATCTTGTCCGCCTCGCTGGGGGAAGACGCTGGTTGAGGTGATCCGCTCCTGGCAGTACTCGTTGGAGATCTGTTCTCCTGTGGCGAGTCCTGGAGATCCATCTCCGGGGTGCTCTCCTCTTCTTGTAGCGGGTAGAGTTCCATCCCTGGAGGGCTGTCTTTATCCTGGAGCTCTCCGGGGACTACTTCTTCGGTCTTGGCGGGGGGTAAAGTCGTGTCAGGTCCCTCCTGGTCCCTACCGTGAGCTTGGTCAGTTACGTTAGAACCCACTAGGGCCTCTATTGGCGGGGTAGCCTGGGCGATAGGGTCGGACATAATTTTACTATCTACTTTTTCCGCGTTTACCGTCTGTAGAAGGCTAGGTAGTATATTGGCAACGTAATCCTCTAAGTACTGAGGTGTCTGCCGTCTACGCTGCGGGCGATCTACTTTAGGAGAACCGTTTTGTGGAGTGTTCATCATAGGCCATGTCAATATTAATACCACTATATTAATATTACACTAGTTACCCTCCGGCTCGAAGGACCAATTGTAACTGAGGGGTACAATTCCCTGACTGTATTGATAAGTATGGTATCATTAAACCACTACCGCTTTATGTACTTTAATTACTGGCCATACAGTACATGATATATAAATATAATGAACACTTCCCACAATGAACCGGTTCTACACAAAGTTGTCTTTAAGTATTTATTGCAGCAAAAGGTACATAATACTTCTCTATTATACTTTGAATGCACTTGTAAGGCAAAGGAATGTGCATAGGCAAATCAACAATGAATGTCCATTCTCTGGTTACGCAGGAGGTAATTATACAACCTGAATCTTAGGGAATTATATCTATGGTACACTAGTAATATATAGCGGGAGATACTGGAAGGGTCCCCCTGGTTGTAAGCCAGCAGGGGTAGAGGATCTGTCGGTAGTAGAGAGTCTGGTCAACGATGACTAAGGAGACTCCAAGTACAGGAGACGGTGCAATAGCCTCTTGATCCACAGACGAATACAGCTGTTCTCCGTAGACTGTAGCTCCACAGTGAAGAAAGCTAGCCGGCCTCAGGCTCTCTGAGGCGCGGACTCGACTTGGCTCCTCACAGGGTAAATCCAACACGTGCAGGCGTCGGCGGTTCTCCGCTCCATAAATCACAGGACCAAAACAAATATAATCCAGCCGCAAAGGGCTATGTAGTCGTCGGGTAGATTAATCCAGTGTACATGTCCACACGGTTCTCGTCTAGGTCTCCTCGGGTGAAAACGCCATGAAAGCAGCCCAGCCTGGATAAGAACTCTAGCTGGTACGAGGAAGCGTTGGTGATGCTGGTCACTGTAGAACTTTAGCCGCACGATACACTATACACAAATAGACTATTACTGACTTAATAGAAATATGTCGCACTCGACGGTATAGCGCCAAACTCTGACAATTCAGTTATTAATTCGCACGCGGTCTCAATGCTCTATTCTGGGGCCAAACAGGCCATACTTCACCGCACGGAGTATCGTGGGTGAGGCTTCAACTTATTGGGTAACTCTTAGACTAAGCGCTTCTGTATTCACCTGCGCCATATTTATATGCACGGTGAACAAACTAGTGCCAACGACATTTCTGTCTCGTATCCCTGGGCAAGGCCGGGCATGCACAGACATGTCTTGACGGTGACTTTGAACCTGACTCCGGAGGCATGGCTCTGGCGCCTGTGGACCGCTGTCCAATAGGAGAATGAAATATTATGGTCTGTAGTAGGCTAAAGGGATATTCCGTGTATATGTACAAGGAATATACAAGGGATATCAAACGATATACAAATACTATGCAATATATATCAATCAACAAATATATATATTCGGTTTAATCTGATCCTTTGTAACAGTTACAAAAACGGATATTACTATCCATGTTGAGGTTAAAACAGATAGAGATAAATTAGTAGATTTTACATATGGGAAAGTACTTGTAAAACCTTTGGAGGATGGGGAAGTCACAGGTGACCCTGTTTCTGCTAATCAGCTCAGGAAAATGGAGCTGGAGTTAAAGTTTGAGCAATTGAAACACATGTTTTTGCTGGTGCCGGAGGCATATAGGCAAAAATTCTGTGCGTTTAGAAAGAACAATGCACAAACTTCGCTTATGAGAAAGAGGTGCTATTTGACCGGTGGTGTGCGTCGGAGAAAGATAATTTGATAACTTGGTAAAGATGCGTGAGCTCATTCTTCTCGAAGAGTTTAAAGCTTAATGTTTGCCTGATAATGTTACAATGTATATCAATGAGCAAAAGGTGACTAAGTGCTCGGTGGCTGCAGCGAGTTTGTATTAACACACAAAGTGCTTTTTGATAAGCCTAGCTACCCCATGTGCGATGTAGAGGGGAGGCCGAAATGGAGCTTTGGTGACAAGCCCATAGCCTCTGGCAGTAGCGACGTGGGCGAAGGTGGTGATAGAGGGATGAAGAGAGACACTCGTGAGTGTTTCCACTGTAGAAAAAAAGGGCACATAAAAGAGAACTATTATGTCCTTCACAATGATAGCCGTCCTAATACGCAGATGTCGCAGATATCGTTGGTTGTGACACCCACTTCTCTGGGTAAAGGTATGAAAACCTATTTACCATTCATCAGTAAAGGGTTGGTATCCTTGTCCAAGGGGGAAGATTCCTGTGACTATATTGAGGGACACTGCTGCGTCTCAGTCAATTATCCGTAGGAATGTGCTGCCCTTCGATAACAGGTCTAAGGTAGACACTGGGATAATGGTGAGATCTTTTGGTATGCATGTCATGAAAGTTCCGCTACATACTATTAATTTAGAATCTGATCTGGTATCGGGACCGGTGGTGATTGGAGTAGACAGCCGTTTCCCTATTGATGGGGTTTCGTTAATCCTCTGGAACTATCTGGCAGGAGGAAAGGTGTTGGTGAAGCCAGATGTCACTTGTGTTCCAGCAGAGCCTGTTGTTGTGGACGCTCTGGCGTGTACATATACGGGAGTTTTCCCATCATGTGCAGTTACGCGGGCCATAACGAGTAAGGTTCTTGCTGAGGAGAAAGAGGAGGATTTGTTTGACACAATTGTATCGATCAATAACGCGGTGCCCGGATGTACTAACAATGCTTTACCTATGGATGATGCGGTGTGTGTTTCCCAGTGTGTGTTATTGCAGGAGTCTGGAGAAGGGGAGGGGGAACTCGGATTGGTGGGTCTGAGAACGGAGGGCGTGCATCCGGGGGAGCTCGGCCTGTCATCTCCAGTGCTTGTACCTATGTCCACTATACCTGTGTCAGTCTCGGTGGTGGCTCCACCTGGAGTGAACTGTGATAATGACAGTATTTGTTTTTCAGGAGGGATGGGAGAGCTGGAGGATGATGTCATTGTCCCATCCAGGCCGGGGTTGGGGGAGACTGGGGAGCTTGAGTGGTTGGACGGCCTTGACCATCGTCTTGGACACCTTTCACACCCTGGCCAGGCCTGACCCGGGCCGGCTGGGACTGTTGTCAGTGTCATTATGGTTTAGCTTGTGTGCCACAGTCAGATCTTTTAATTCTAGTGTAAGTTTACGACCTGTTAGTTGTAAGCCTGTGTTCTCCCCCATTTACAGGGTCTTATGGCAGTGTTTTTTTTATGTACTCTACAAGTAGTTTTGTGCTTTGTCTCTACAATCAGGTTTATCCACTGCAAAGTTCTTATGTGTCAAGTTCTGGTGGGTGACCATAGGGTGATAAACGGACATTATGAATCTTTTCCAGACCTAATTCTGCTGTTCGGTAACTGCATTCCTTCAGTGCATGGGCTGTTTCTTTTTGTGGGCCTTTAATTCAACTGATGGTACAACATCCGCCAGTCATGTTGAGAGGCAAACACATTGACAGACAAACCTTAGTAATATGTAGAGGGCCAACATCATGGAGAATGTGGTATTTGTAGGCTGGTGTTTAAAATGATTAATTGTCTCCCGTTCTTCCTCTCTCTCTCTCTACCGGACTGCCCGGTAGTAAAAACAATAAAAAATCTACCACAAACATAATAATTTTTTTTTTTAATAATTATTGTTTAATTTATTGTTGCAGAAGTAAATGTGATAATATACTATTATATGGATCTCAGATAGTGGTTGACTGAAGATATATGAAAGCAAAACAAGAAAAAATATAAGCTCTGGAGGTGGTCTTTGCTAAAAGATAGATGCATACTTACAACTGGCAGTTTTTTCTTTTTTTATGGATTTGATTGGTGCTCTGAGTTTGTCCTGTATGTATGCACCACTTCCTGGTTTATTATTAAATAATTAAGTTAAGGAATTATAATTTTTTGTTTTATGTTCATTCCCCCATTACGCATTGGGGTTATGTACATACATTTGGGTGCAGGGGTGTTACGTGTGGGGTGTGTTTGTACCCTGATCAGGTGTTCCCAGTGTGTGATGTGTTATGTCTAGTTGTAGTTCCCTGTCCTGGTCTTGTAGTCCTTATCATTTCCCTCCCAGGTGTATCCATTTGCAATCAACCCAGTTGTGTCTTGTCTCGTCATCCCCTCATGTATAATCTGTTCTCCCCTTTGTGAGATGCTGATCCTGTTGGTACAGTTCTGTGTTTTGTTTGTCGTTACTTTATGTTACTCTTTTTTTACAAACCATGGTAAATATAAATTTAATATCTTTTGTTGGTTACTTTGGCTACCGTCTCCTCATTATGTTACATTGACAAGACAACGAGCACTCCTTCAGTCAATGGTAACGTAATAGTCGACTGAAGGCTTCTTGTCCTCTGCGAAAGCATGCAATTGGTCCACTGATGGATACATCTTGATATTTGTCTAGTGTGTTGATTAGATGGGTGAAATCCTCTTTGAGTGCCTCTGTGCCCGTTTTTTTAGGCAGTTAGCCTCGCTGGTATGAGTGCCATTAGCCTTAGCCACGCTTCTAGGCCTCTTTGTTTTTGGAAATAATGATTTTTTTAGTGTGGGTGACCTGGCAAAGCCAGCCACACCACACTATTATAATCTATTCTCTTTATTCTTTATTATATATAATAAATATATAAAAAAAAAAAGTTGCTATGGTAACGGTTGCAATGGTAATGGTTGCCATGGTAATGGTTGTTATGGTAACGGTTGCCATGGACATTGCTATAATAAAAACCGGTTGCTATGGTAACGGTTGCCATGGTGACGGTTGGTGTAGTGCTATTATTTATTTTCTGACATCAAATGCGTCGTTGAGGCATGACTTTAAATAAAACGTAATTATTATTATTTCTTTTATTATAAATGTTTTATTTAAAAAAAAAATTGCATTTGACTAAAAGGTTGGCAGTCGACTACAGCTCCTTTCGATCGATTAGTCGACTATTTGACTAGTCAAGGTCAGCCCTAAGTGGTTGTAATTAGTATTTCCCATGTGAATGTTTGCTTTTATGTGAAATGTTATTTGGAAACATTTCATTTTTTATTTCCCCCAAATAATAAAAAAGAAAAAAATCACAGAATGCAGTTTTCACGCCATTTATTTACAGAAAACATCTCATACTGAAAACACAACATCATCCTATTCTGGCTGGGAAGAGTACATGTTAATTAAATTAGGATGGTTGTTTTCATTTCAACAAATTGTAGCCTGGTGCTACTGAAGCTTCGCCCTGATAGGTGCAATCACCTGTCACACAAACAACCCAATGTTCAGGTGAATATTCAATCTCTGTAGATTCGCTCAAGCCAGGAAACTATATCATCACATGACAGCATCATCAAAACAAGCCCAAAAAAAGTTTACAAAAAGATTTTTTTTTAAAACACACACACACACACACATCAACTTTTGCATATAACATACTTTGCATGCAGCATTTTGGTGTAGGTATACAGTACAATATCCAAAGAAGTATTTCTTAAAAAGTGTGTAAACGTGCAGTAATGATTGGTTTCTTGAAGTATGTCAAAGTTAAATGTCTGCAGTGAAGCATTCAAAAATAAAATCACATTTCAATAACATTCAAACTGTTCTAAAAAAATCTCTAATGTCTGAAATGTACATTTTGTTACAAATTTTATTTCAAAAGACTCAGGGCTAGATCCACAAAGAATGGATTGCACAGTGCTAATTCATTCATAATTAATTAAGTAAGGGTGCAATTAGCACATGTGCAATCCATTCTTTGTGGATATAGCCCATAGTAAGTGTAAAACCACTGTCATAATCAAACCATTTCTAAAACCATGAATTGAAAAATGACATTCCAATTACGTTCAAGTTGCAAAAGAAAGATCGAATTATAATTCCATTCCTTAAGTGACATCAGTCCAACCCCTCTGCAATAATCAAGTTGTTTATGTGAACGCTTTAAGAATTACTTTCCAATTACATTAAAATTGTTCAAAACAAATTCTAAATAGCAAATTTCATTACAATTCCATTCCAAAAGTGACTTCACTTTTAACACCTCTTTTATTTCTCAAACCATGTTTTAGGCATTGCATTATAAAAGAAAGAAATGTGAAACGTTTTTTAAAAGGAGCCATATAATGTTTGTGGGGCTTCCTGATGCACACCATGGCTTCCCAGAACACTTAATACTAATACTTACTTAGTACATACTTGGTACCAGTATTGTATCATATTAGTCACTTATCCAAGGACAAAATGGTCATATCAGGCCATTTTCACATTTCAATAGTCAGTTTAGGCTTCATTTAATAAAGGAATCGTTGCTAACTTTTGAGAGTTAAATACACCACACTTTATAAAGTATAGTAGTAATAGTAGTAGTAGTAGTAGTAGTAGTAGTAGTAGTAGTAGTAGTAGTAGTAGTAGTAGTAGTAGTAGTAGTAGTAGTAGTAGTAGTAGTAGTAGTAGTAGTAGTACTAATAATAGTAATAATGATGATGATGATGATGATGATGATAATAATAATAATAATAATATAATCATCAGATTTACAACTGTTTTACTACCTCACTCCAGTTTATACACAATCGGTTACATTGAAATATACACAATTGTAGAATTTGCAGTTCTATCGGACATGAAAAAGAGTTCAAATGTATATACAAAGCCTATGGGTTTGTCTTCATGGGTGCCATTTTGTATGTACTGAATTGAATTACACCAAATTGGAGTGGTGGACATAAAATGGCCGCCACATCAAAATGCCCATTGTAACAAAATGTACATGTAAACAAACACCACAATGACAATAATTGGATTTGAATGGATGCCTATTAAGCTAATAATTCATTAGAATAAGATCTGATCATACAAAGTTATATATTCGCTCTGCGGTTAAAAAGCTTAAAAAAACAAGACTCTAAAGAGTCAGAATCACGTCGTTATAGAGATATGACGTTTTGGATGTTGTAAACATTCTAGGAAAGCGTTTATTTGTTAGCACTTGAGTTATCTGGAAACATATATCTATGACCCTCATCTGCACCTTTTTGTCAACTGTTAAAATCTTTGATTAATATTTTATATTTATATAAAATAAATTCATGAACTATATACAGTAGCCTATTGTCTTCATATTACCCTGCTTGTACCTTCCCTCTCCTGTGTTGCTATGGCACCTGCATTTCCCCGAGGGGATCAATAAAAGAATATCTTATCTTATAAACAGTTGGCACTGTTACATTCTTCATTCAAATCAATGTGTCAGGCCATAATTTAGCTTGTTTGTTTTCTGCTAGTAACGCAGCTAGAGTTAGCCGTTGGTGTTAATTGTAAATGCTAAACATTCTATATGGTTAACAGGACCATGTCTGGATCATCTACCAAGCCCTGTGGTTGTGTGTAGATTAATTGCATCACTAATTTCAGTTGGAGTATTGCTAGCATGGTTTTATTTGAATGGAGCAGTATACTGTTTAAAGTACAAGGGCACTAATTCACACATCCATCACCAAAATTACCTAACTTTAATTAAGGAATTATTATTGTTGTTGTTCTGTCTGATCTTTTGAAAAATATATCTCTCTTTTTACCTGCTGCTGGCCCTGCCTTGTCTTTAGAGTGTCTGCAAGAGTGACACGTGAATGCACTTCCTATGTTGAATGCTAATGTTAGCTGGCAGTAACAATTTTACAATAATGTATATTATGTTAGAAGATTAGCTTGCAAGTGCATGCAGTGGTTATCTATTATGTCAATCAGGCAGGTTTAAATAACATTAGGGATGCGGGCAAGACCATTACTCCAGTACTCACCGCTTTTGAGGGTGCTGAACTGTAAATAGTTTTTACTTGGTTACCACCAAAAACATCCACCAACATTGCTTGTTTTTGCCACTGAAACAGAAAACTTGCTCTGAAATCCTAAGGCATGAGTTGTCAGCTGGTCAGCTGTGGAACTATTGCAGGAGTCTGGAGAAGGGGAGGGGGAACTCGGATTGGTGGGTCTGAGAACGGAGGGCGTGCATCCGGGGGAGCTCGGCCTGTCATCTCCAGTGCTTGTACCTATGTCCACTATACCTGTGTCAGTCTCGGTGGTGGCTCCACCTGGAGTGAACTGTGATAATGACAGTATTTGTTTTTCAGGAGGGATTTGAGAGCTGGAGGATGATGTCATTGTCCCATCCAGGCCGGGGTTGGGGGAGACTGGGGAGCTTGAGTGGTTGGACGGCCTTGACCATCGTCTTGGACACCTTTCACACCCTGGCCAGGCCTGACCCGGGCCGGCTGGGACTGTTGTCAGTGTCATTATGGTTTAGCTTGTGTGCCACAGTCAGATCTTTTAATTCTAGTGTAAGTTTACGACCTGTTAGTTGTAAGCCTGTGTTCTCCCCCATTTACAGGGTCTTATGGCAGTGTTTTTTTTATGTACTCTACAAGTAGTTTTGTGCTTTGTCTCTACAATCAGGTTTATCCACTGCAAAGTTCTTATGTGTCAAGTTCTGGTGGGTGACCATAGGGTGATAAACGGACATTATGAATCTTTTCCAGACCTAATTCTGCTGTTCGGTAACTGCATTCCTTCAGTGCATGGGCTGTTTCTTTTTGTGGGCCTTTAATTCAACTGATGGTACAACATCCGCCAGTCATGTTGAGAGACAAACACATTGACAGACAAACCTTAGTAATATGTAGAGGGCCAACATCATGGAGAATGTGGTATTTGTAGGCTGGTGTTTAAAATGATTAATTGTCTCCCGTTCTTCCTCTCTCTCTCTCTACCGGACTGCCCGGTAGTAAAAACAATAAAAAATCTACCACAAACATAATAATCTTTTTTTTAATAATTATTGTTTAATTTATTGTTGCAGAAGTAAATGTGATAATATACTATTATATGGATCTCAGATAGTGGTTGACTGAAGATATATGAAAGCAAAACAAGAAAAAATATAAGCTCTGGAGGTGGTCTTTGCTAAAAGATAGATGCATACTTACAACTGGCAGTTTTTTCTTTTTTTATGGATTTGATTGGTGCTCGGAGTTTGTCCTGTATGTATGCACCACTTCCTGGTTTATTATTAAATAATTAAGTTAAGGAATTATAATTTTTTGTTTTATGTTCATTCCCCCATTACGCATTGGGGTTATGTACATACATTTGGGTGCAGGGGTGTTACGTGTGGGGTGTGTTTGTACCCTGATCAGGTGTTCCCAGTGTGTGATGTGTTATGTCTAGTTGTAGTTCCCTGTCCTGGTCTTGTAGTCCTTATCATTTCCCTCCCAGGTGTATCCATTTGCAATCAACCCAGTTGTGTCTTGTCTCGTCATCCCCTCATGTATAATCTGTTCTCCCCTTTGTGAGATGCTGCTCCTGTTGGTACAGTTCTGTGTTTTGTTTGTCGTTACTTTATGTTACTCTTTTTTTACAAACCATGGTAAATATAAATGTAATATCTTTTGTTGGTTACTTTGGCTACCGTCTCCTCATTATGTTACATTGACAAGACAACGAGCACTCCTTCAGTCAATGGTAACGTAATAGTCGACTGAAGGCTTCTTGTCCTCTGCGAAAGCATGGATACATCTTGATATTTGTCTAGTGTGTTCATTAGATGGGTGAAATCCTCTTTGAGTGCCTCTGTGCCCGTTTTTTTAGGCAGTTAGCCTCGCTGGTATGAGTGCCATTAGCCTTAGCCACGCTTCTAGGCCTCTTTGTTTTTGGAAATAATGATTTTTTTAGTGTGGGTGACCTGGCAAAGCCAGCCACACCACACTATTATAATCTATTCTCTTTATTCTTTATTATATATAATAAATATATAAAAAAAAAAAGTTGCTATGGTAACGGTTGCAATGGTAATGGTTGCCATGGTAATGGTTGTTATGGTAACGGTTGCCATGGACATTGCTATAATAAAAACCGGTTGCTATGGTAACGGTTGCCATGGTGACGGTTGGTGTAGTGCTATTATTTATTTTCTGACATCAAATGCGTCGTTGAGGCATGACTTTAAATAAAACGTAATTATTATTATTTCTTTTATTATAAATGTTTTATTTAAAAAAAAAATTGCATTTGACTAAAAGGTTGGTAGTCGACTACAGCTCCTTTCGATCGATTAGTCGACTATTTGACTAGTCAAGGTCAGCCCTAAGTGGTTGTAATTAGTATTTCCCATGTGAATGTTTGCTTTTATGTGAAATGTTATTTGGAAACATTTCATTTTTTATTTCCCCCAAATAATAAAAAAGAAAAAAATCACAGAATGCAGTTTTCACGCCATTTATTTACAGAAAACATCTCATACTGAAAACACAACATCATCCTATTCTGGCTGGGAAGAGTACATGTTAATTAAATTAGGATGGTTGTTTTCATTTCAACAAATTGTAGCCTGGTGCTACTGAAGCTTCGCCCTGATAGGTGCAATCACCTGTCACACAAACAACCCAATGTTCAGGTGAATATTCAATCTCTGTAGATTCGCTCAAGCCAGGAAACTATATCATCACATGACAGCATCATCAAAACAAGTCCAAAAAAAGTTTACAAAAAGATTTTTTTTTAAAACACACACACACACACACATCAACTTTTGCATATAACATACTTTGCATGCAGCATTTTGGTGTAGGTATACAGTACAATATCCAAAGAAGTATTTCTTAAAAAGTGTGTAAACGTGCAGTAATGATTGGTTTCTTGAAGTATGTCAAAGTTAAATGTCTGCAGTGAAGCATTCAAAAATAAAATCACATTTTAATAACATTCAAACTGTTCTAAAAAAATCTCTAATGTCTGAAATGTACATTTTGTTACAAATTTTATTTCAAAAGACTCAGGGCTAGATCCACAAAGAATGGATTGCACAGTGCTAATTCATTCATAATTAATTAAGTAAGGGTGCAATTAGCACATGTGCAATCCATTCTTTGTGGATATAGCCCATAGTAAGTGTAAAACCACTGTCATAATCAAACCATTTCTAAAACCATGAATTGAAAAATGACATTCCAATTACGTTCAAGTTGCAAAAGAAAGATCGAATTATACTTCCATTCCTTAAGTGACATCAGTCCAACCCCTCTGCAATAATCAAGTTGTTTATGTGAACGCTTTAAGAATTACTTTCCAATTACATTCAAATTGTTCAAAACAAATTCTAAATAGCAAATTTCATTACAATTCCATTCCAAAAGTGACTTCACTTTTAACACCTCTTTTATTTCTCAAACCATGTTTTAGGCATTGCATTATAAAAGAAAGAAATGTGAAACGTTTTTTAAAAGGAGCCATATAATGTTTGTGGGGCTTCCTGATGCACACCATGGCTTCCCAGAACACTTAATACTAATACTTACTTAGTACATACTTGGTACCAGTATTGTATCATATTAGTCACTTATCCAAGGACAAAATGGTCATATCAGGCCATTTTCACATTTCAATAGTCAGTTTAGGCTTCATTTAATAAAGGAATCGTTGCTAACTTTTGAGAGTTAAATACACCACACTTTATAAAGTATAGTAGTAATAGTAGTAGTAGTAGTAGTAGTAGTAGTAGTAGTAGTAGTAGTAGTAGTAGTAGTAGTAGTACTAATAATAGTAATAATGATGATGATGATGATGATGATGATAATAATAATAATAATAATATAATCATCAGATTTACAACTGTTTTACTACCTCACTCCAGTTTATACACAATCGGTTACATTGAAATATACACAATTGTAGAATTTGCAGTTCTATCGGACATGAAAAAGAGTTCAAATGTATATACAAAGCCTATGGGTTTGTCTTCATGGGTGCCATTTTGTATGTACTGAATTGAATTACACCAAATTGGAGTGGTGGACATAAAATGGCCGCCACATCAAAATGCCCATTGTAACAAAATGTACATGTAAACAAACACCACAATGACAATAATTGGATTTGAATGGATGCCTATTAAGCTAATAATTCATTAGAATAAGATCTGATCATACAAAGTTATATATTCGCTCTGCGGTTAAAAAGCTTAAAAAAACAAGACTCTAAAGAGTCAGAATCACGTCGTTATAGAGATATGACGTTTTGGATGTTGTAAACATTCTAGGAAAGCGTTTATTTGTTAGCACTTGAGTTATCTGGAAACATATATCTATGACCCTCATCTGCACCTTTTTGTCAACTGTTAAAATCTTTGATTAATATTTTATATTTATATAAAATAAATTCATGAACTATATACAGTAGCCTATTGTCTTCATATTACCCTGCTTGTACCTTCCCTCTCATGTGTTGCTATGGCACCTGCATTTCCCCGAGGGGATCAATAAAAGAATATCTTATCTTATAAACAGTTGGCACTGTTACATTCTTCATTCAAATCAATGTGTCAGGCCATAATTTAGCTTGTTTGTTTTCTGCTAGTAACGCAGCTAGAGTTAGCCGTTGGTGTTAATTGTAAATGCTAAACATTCTATATGGTTAACAGGACCATGTCTGGATCATCTACCAAGCCCTGTGGTTGTGTGTAGATTAATTGCATCACTAATTTCAGTTGGAGTATTGCTAGCATGGTTTTATTTGAATGGAGCAGTATACTGTTTAAAGTACAAGGGCACTAATTCACACATCCATCACCAAAATTACCTAACTTTAATTAAGGAATTATTATTGTTGTTGTTCTGTCTGATCTTTTGAAAAATATATCTCTCTTTTTACCTGCTGCTGGCCCTGCCTTGTCTTTAGAGTGTCTGCAAGAGTGACACGTGAATGCACTTCCTATGTTGAATGCTAATGTTAGCTGGCAGTAACAATTTTACAATAATGTATATTATGTTAGAAGATTAGCTTGCAAGTGCATGCAGTGGTTATCTATTATGTCAATCAGGCAGGTTTAAATAACATTAGGGATGCGGGCAAGACCATTACTCCAGTACTCACCGCTTTTGAGGGTGCTGAACTGTAAATAGTTTTTACTTGGTTACCACCAAAAACATCCACCAACATTGCTTGTTTTTGCCACTGAAACAGAAAACTTGCTCTGAAATCCTAAGGCATGAGTTGTCAGCTGGTCAGCTGTGGAACATGAGAATGCATTGCAAAAATGTTGTTGCGTTGGAATACTAGCTTAGCGTTTGTGTTTCTGCATTTCCAAATTGTCCAAATTCCAAATGTCGCCTGCTTTGTGAGTGGAGAGACCTGCTCCAGACAGAGTGGAGGTCATTATTATAGACAAATGGTAACTGACTGTTGAAATGAAATCGGTAGATGTGTGTGACTTTAAGATGCGTGTTAAAATTATTTCCCTAAACAATTGCTTGAGCAATACTTGTGTAATTCATGTGAGTACTGGATCTGGGAATACATTACTTGTGCCCATCCCTACTTACTACTCTAAACTACATCATACAACAGTAGTAATAGTTATTAGTATATATTAGCATTTCGTTTTTTATTGCCCTTTGTACACCGATTTGAGGAGGGCTTTATTTGAGAAAATTCGAATTGTAAAAAAATCAAATAAAATCAAATCAGTAGGCTAATATTCACCACCTGATTGTTTTTTTTACTGAATACTGTACCTCTCTTTGATGTACAGTAAGGGTCATTTCTAGGTCACCACGTCATTTCTAGGTCAGTGGGTCAGGTGCACTCACCAGGTCATTTCTAGGTCAAGGGGTCATTCTAGGTCAGCAGGTAATTTCTAGGTTAGTGGGTCATTTCTAGGTCAGGTGCACTCACCAGGTAATTTCTAGGTCAGGGGGTCATTCTAGGTCAGCAGGTAATTTGTCGGTCATTCTAGGTCAGCGGGTCATTTCTAGGTCAGTGGGTCATTCTATAGGTCAGCAGGTAATTTCTAGGTCAGTTCGTCAGGTCCAAATTCAAGGTTATTAGCCTGCAGCTAACAGTACCCAGCACGGTCCATAAGAAATGCTAGCAATGCTAAAGGCTAAATACTTTACTGTCAGGCTAAGTACTAGTGTTAATACTGTAGATATTTTAGGATACTAGCTTGCTGTTAAAAGTCTGTTTAAAGAAGACTGTAAAGTAAAATGTAGAGGTTGGTGTGAATACATACAAAGTGAAGGGTCATAGTCGACGTTCCCACCCTGGACACAAACTCCAACTGACATGGTCCCTTATCCCTGCCCATAGACACTACACATAACACTAACTGTTAACCCTTGCACATTCCCTTATTCTTTTTTTTCTCCCTTTCTTTTACTGTAGTACTTGTTTAACCTGCAGTGCTTGTTTACTATTCTTGCGAACATTTTCAAAATAATTAAGTACATTTGAATTCAGGTTTGTGGCTAACATTGATTTCAATGGGTATGAACGCTAACAATGCTAAATGGTTAAATACAGTACGCTACATCAGGTCAAAATGTTAGGTCATTATCACGATTAGCTTGGGTTAGCTATAACACATTATTTTTTATATTTTCAGATCTGTTTTTTCAGTTAACTGAAAGTAAATTAACCCCAAAACGTTTCCATTGAAGTAGATTTGAAGGTATAAACACAACCTCCAGTTTTAACACCCAGCATGCATTGCAACCAGTAACGTTGAAACAATCATACATGACAAAATAAACAAGTATTTAATAATACTATTAAATATATCTTTAAATCTATGTTTTCCGTGCACTTTACAAAATCCTTCATTAATGTTAAAAACCAAGTCAAAGTTAAACCGTTTCCTTAACATTTGTATTGTTTTTATACATTAGCCAAATAAATGACAGATTGTGCATTTAAATGGATTTGTGAATCATGAAACTTATTTAGTAGTGAAATGCCTTTGTGAGCTGAATTTGAATATATAAAGTCAAATAAAATAATATATAAAGACAGATTTCAGTCCGATCCTCAATATTAAAAGGAACAAACACAATGACATAAGACATTGTCATTTACTTCAGGGTTAGTAAGTTAGATTCTTTGGCTTGCCGACCTACATAGACACCCATGTTATTTTTGTATACCTTTGGCCTTCATGTGAAATGGTTTTGGAATCAAATCCTACAGACACAATATTGAATTGGATGATGTCATACAGCATGTGGAAGATCAGTGACGAATGAGACTTTTACTCATCGATGGAAGAAATCACGTTGTCAAAATTACAGTAATATAATTAATGTATTCAAAAGTAAAAAGTATACTTGGATGTAATAGTAAATATCAGGTTTACATAAAAAAAAATTAAAGGTATGATCTTTAGAATAAATCATACTTTTACTTTGTGTGAATGTACATTTTTGTCTTAGATTATAGGATAAATGTTTTGATATTCATCAAATTTAAGGTTTCAACCAAATCAAAAATATTATTTGAGGAAAGAAAATACATTTAGATGTATTGATCCAAAGTATCATTTCAGTGTAGGACCATGAATAGGCCTCTCCAGGGCCACATGGCAGGAGCTCTTATTATAGATAGGTTATCGTTTTTTGTTGCTAATGTTTTGCTCTGTTTAATAAAATAAAATAAAAATAAAAATATTTACACTACAAAACAGAATATGTTGATGTCTTAACCAAATTATACTTTATTAATCCCAGTGGAGAAATGATTCCTCTGCATTTGACCCGTCCTAACTACTTGCAGTAGGACAGCCATAGATAGGCGCTCAGTGACCAACTCCAGTTGTAGGACTATATACCTATAAATGGTAAATGGTGCATTTATATAGCTATTTTATCCAAAGCACTTTACAATTTTGTTCCTCACATTCACCCATTCACTCACTCATTCACACACCGATGGCGGAGCATCGGTGCTCATCCGGAGCAATTAGGGGTTAAGTGTCTTGCTCATGGACACTTCAACACACTGCCCAGGAGGAGTGGGAATAGAACTGGGAACCTTTGGATTACCAGATGACGGCTCTATACCTCCTGAGCCACTGTTGCCCTTATGCATGTCTCTTGGTTTATTGTTTATTTCCACATTATGATTGGACAATATGGATTTAATGAGTGCTTATAAAAGTAAGATAGGAAAAATACAACTACATATTTACGTATTATACCTATATATTCTATAATATGTAATATACCTTGAACAATATCACTCTGCCTTGTTTATATGTAATCTACATGAATGCATGAACTCATAACATTAGATGGATGTCAGAAAACCATTATTAACTATTATATAAGTATTGCTTAACAACAGGGAACACGTTTTCATTGGTGTAGAACCAAAAGAAAGGTTTCCTGCTCAAACTCAACGGTCTTTGTTGTAATGAATCTGTTGTGAATAGAATTAGTTTTGTATGTTATTGCTTCAATTATACATTTACAAGATTTCAACCAATGTGACTATGGAAGAAGATCCAGAATAACGAAGCAGTTGTCAAATAACAAACTTTGTCTCATAATATTAATAAAGCATTTGATGTATGCAAGTATTCATATGGTTTGTTTATGCTGATGTTCTATTACATCAAATTCTCAAATACATCACCTGCTAAACAAAAAGTATTTTTGACTGTTATAGAATTACTGGGATGATTACACTATGCATAATTGCCCACCACCCCCAATATTGTTATCAGTTATTAGTCTTTTGGGTTTCATTAGTAGTCAAGCACTAGTACAAAGTAGTACAACGGTATACAAACTAGTACAATACTAGTACAAACTAGTACAAAACGAGTACACACTAGTACAATCAGTTATGAGGAGTTATGTCCAGAGGGACTGTGCATTTCTGCCGGCATTTCTTTTTGGAGGTCCGGCCAATTGGAGACAAGAAGCAAGCAAAGTGCGAGGGGGTTGGGGTGAAGAAAGGGGTGGAGTTCGTCATTCTAGTATTTGGTTTGTGATTCTGTCACAATGACAATCCGGAACTTTCCGGGAGCCTTCATCGACCAAAAATACTCTCAATTGGTCGGTTGGCATCAATCAATCAATCAATCAATCAATCAATCAATCAATCAATCAATCAATCAATCAATCAATCAATCAATCAATCAATACACCATCAAGGAGGCATCCCTTGAAGGCCCTGCCCACTCCGTCCAGCATTGTTCAGCTATGTGAAAGAGATAGAGAGAGGGAGAGAGAGAGAAAGAGAGAGGAGAGAGAAAAATAAAGAAAGGGAAAGGGAGGGAGAGAGAGGGGAGGGGAGGAGATAAAAAGAGTGAGGGAGGGAAGGAGAGAAAGAGAGGGAGGGGAGGAGAGTGGAAGAGAGAAAGGGAGGGATGGAGAAAAAAAGAGAGAGGGAGGGAGTGAGGGAGAGAAAGAGAGAGAGGGAGAGAAAGAGAGGGAGAGAAAGAGAGGGAGGGAGAGAGGGAGAAACAGCTCAGTTTGTGAATACAAGGATAATGCCTTGTTTTTACTGTGGGATCATTATTTCTGTCGATCTAGATTCTATTATTCTTACTCTCTCAGGACAGGCGTGGAGGCTTCAGAATCACCAGGGGCGGGGCTAAAATAGTGCCAGGGGGAAAACCAGTCAGCAAACATGCCAGAACATCCCTTCTTTGAATATCTTTATAAAACAATCCACAGAATGAACCAAGGAGGCTTCCATCGTTAGCTGTAGCTAGCTAGCTAGAGGGCTTGTGTAAGGTATTACATCCAAATTGTGAAATAATCCTCACTTATAAATTGTCACATAATCCAGTTGGGCCTTCACCCAATTTGACTTCTATATCTGACTATATTCAATAACCCAATTGTCATAGTCAATCATATCCAATAATGAAAGGTAGAACATCTTTCAGTGGTTTTATTCCAAGAAGTGAATCAGCATAAATTACAGATTAGAGGTAGGCCTATACTGCACAATACGTTGATATGTGGTAATTTTCAACGGGCAGACATTCTAAATTCTGCCAGGAGCAGAAAGTAACAAGTTATTTTATGTCGTCCATTAGCCAATGGAAATGCATCTTCAGAAATAGGATCAGAGAAACAAGATTGACACAAGACCAAATACAAAAATAGTTATTGGCCAGCTAGGTATAGGATTGGATTACAACTGAGCTCAACATTATTAGAACACAACAGGTGCCTGTTGTATAGGTCCACAGGAATGTATGACATTTTTCATAGGCACACATACAGTAGTGTCATATATTCAATTCACATAGAATCAGTTTTAACACAGTAGATAAGTACATTGTAGGCACTGTTTAAGTCATTTACAATAGATGGAATTTATAAATAGATAGATAGATATGGTAGATTATAGATACTTTTATGGATAGTCTTATATTAGCATAAAACCTGCAATATTCTAACACGTGTTAGAGAGGGGATTTTGAAAATGTCATCAACATGGTGAGTGGAAAGAGAGTGGATTGAGACAAGAATTGGGGGCGGAAAGAAACTCTGAAATAGTCTGCCAATTCTTATATGACGGATAACTGGTATTTTTGCTGGACCCGTAGACTGCAGCGAGGTCACCTACTCCATTCTATTCACTGTCACCGACTGTCATCATTATGTGTGGAGCTTGTTAATATTTTCCCTGTTTGAAAACAGAGACACAGAAGTCAAAGACATTGGGTCTCATTCACCAATGGACTTCAGACAAAAGATCAGACTTTTTATTGTCTTAGCTCCAGTTAAGACATTTTTGGGCCGATTTTGGGATTCACGAACGGTCCCTTCTCGGGGATTCACTCTTAACTAAGAGCAGAATTTAGGAGCGCTGAAGAGCAGTCGTAAGTCGGACAGACTGGTGTGCGCCGTGTTCAGGCTTTATTTGGGAGGAATCGTGGTGATTGCTTTCATGTCAAGTTGTCAACTCTACAGACATCGTTGGAATTAAATAATCATAATAATAATAAATATATATTATATAAATATTTGTATGATAAAAAATTACGTTTTACATTTACAGTCATGCGTCAACGATGCATCCGTGATGTCCGAAAATAAATAATAGCACTACAGAAACACTGCAAATGATGGTGAATAAATAAATAAGAACTAAACCTAATCACGTGGATATAGCTATATAGAATAGACTGTATTAATATTCCATATTTATACAGTCTAGTTGTGCACTCCTGGCCACCTTCAGTGCGTGCACACACACACACACACACACACACACACACACACACACACACACACACACACACACACACACACACACACACACACACACACACACACACACACACACACACACACACACACACACACACACACACACACACACACACACACACACACACACACACACACACACACACACACACACACACACACACACACACACACACACACACACACACACACACACACACACACACACACACACACACACACACACACACACACACACACACACACACACACACACACACACACACACACACACACACACACACACACACACACACACACACACACACACACACACACACACACACACACACACACACACACACACACACACACACACACACACACACACACACACACACACACACACACACACACACACACACACACACACACACACACACACACACACACACACACACACACACACACACACACACACACACACACACACACACACACACACACACACACACACACACACACACACGATGTCCACATGAACAGAAGTACAAGGAGGCCTCATACAAAGGACATAAACAATGCGATTGCAGTCAGAAAATTATGAAAGAACAGTCAGGTACAAGGTGCATGGACGGCAGAATCATGGGAAAAGGTAACAACGTCTCCTCCAAATTGAGCGGCTTCCTATAATTGCTGATACTGAGCAGTACCTGGCTAACTGCTTGGCCTTCCTTTTGGGGAGACCGGCTATTTGTAGGCCCCTCACACAACCAACTTGTGCACATGCCCTAGGCTGCCAAAGATAAAAACTAGGAGTTTACATCTGTAGCCTAGCTGTGAGATGGTCTGCTGTAGCTGTTGGTATTTCAGCATTTTGGTTAGGAAGGCTTCTTCTAAGCTGTAGTCAAAAGTACAGCCAATCTCAAGAATGGACACCTCCCTAAGGTGTTCATTTACCACAAATACATCAGGGGTGTTAGCTGTAATATTAGAGAACACGGAATCATCATTGCACAGGTTGAACATGCTTGGCTTCACAGTAGAATGCTTAAACAGCGTGATGGAGGACCTAAAAATAAAAGATATATCTTTCGCTATCAAATCTACTATTCTGTCATGCCTACTTATGTAGAGGCCCCTGTATACATCCCAGTGAGCAAAACACGTCTTTTCAACCGAGTGTCTTTGCATAGCTCTTATATAACCCAGCCAAATCGTGTTTTTTTGTAGACGTATTTTAAACTATGCACTAAGTATATTATTGCAATGCATTAACATCTGCAAATATGAAAAATATGCACCAGAGACGTCCTGCCTACAAATATCTGAGCACGATATTTTCGAAGATTTTACGTGACGTCTATCCATAGCTCTCATTTAGCCCAGGATAATCTTGTCTAAGCTTAGACGTATTTTAAACTATGCACTAAGTATATTATTTCAATGCATTAACATCTGCAAATATGAAAAATATGCACCAGAGACGTCCTGCACGCATGCCTACAAATATCTGAGCACGATATTTTCGAAGATTTAATGCGACGTCTATCCATAGCTCTCATTTAGCCCAGGAGAATCTTGTCTAAGCTTAGACGTCTACCAAACTTTCACTTTTCACCCCATTTTAGACATTGTTTAAACGTCTAAGCTTAGACGTTCAAAACACGTCTAAGCTTAGACGTTCAAAACACGTCTAGGCTTAGACGTCTAACAAACTTTCACTTTTCACCCCACTTTAGACTGATTTTAGACATCTATGTCATGACGTTCAAAACACGTCTAAGCTTAGACGTCTACCAAACATTCACTTTTCACCCCACTTTAGACTGAATTTAGACGTCTATGTCATAACGTTCAAACAACGTCTAAGCTTAGACGTTCAAAACACGTCTAAGCTTAGACGTCTACCAAACTTTTCACCCCATTTTAGACATTGTTTAAACGTCTAAGCTTAGACGTTGTTTGAACGTCATGACATGGACATCTACCAAACGTTCACTTTTCACCCCACTTTAGATTTAATTTAGCCTAGCCTTCCTTGATTGACATTTTTTATTAACAGATTGCAGAATGGGTACAGTACAGTACAGCTCAATACACACAATTGTTAACCCTTTCACTGCCACACTACCAAACGGTTAACCCTTTCACTGCGACAATACACAGTATGTTAACCCTTTCACTTTCACATATATGTAGTATCCTCAAGAATACGTGCATAATCTTGTGTAATTTTTGCAATTGTACATATCTAATTTAAATGATTAGAAGCATTATGGTAAACTTTATATTACCAGCTATAAGTTAATATAATTAACCAAGTTCACATTGACTGTGAGATGGAGAATTGATTAGACAGGAAGTTAAGAGCGGAACCATGTAGTTCAGGTGATGCGCCAGGTGGCAGTAAGGGTAGTGCAGGAGGATCAGGGAAAGCAAGATAGGGAACAGGGTTTTAGAAAAGGGCATTTGTCAGTAGAGGAAGTACAGGAGGAGAAAGAGAGGGTGTGGGGGGAGAAGTTGGATATAGTGGCCTTTGTGGCAAGAGTAGTGAATACAACAATGATGGTTAGCAGTAGGACAGATAGGTTAAAGTTAATAGTTAAAGCAGCAGTACAACACATGGGTATGAAGGGGTTGACATTGGGGGAAGTAGTAAGGGAGTTAGAGAAGGGGGTTGTTGTGAGTGATCAAGTAAGAGAGTTAGGGAAGGGGGTGGTGATCGTTCAAGAAGGCCAGAGTCAGCCCATAGGAGGCAATGAGTGACTCATAGATTCGGTTTGGATAGGGTGACGATGTTAGGGATGGGTTTTTTGTTTTGTGTGTTATGGGGTTGAATGGATTGTATAGGGAGGGCTGGACATCTACAGTGCTCCCTCTGTCCTGTGGAGGGCGGCAATACGCCTAGACGCGTAGTCCGCCGGAAACTTACAAGAAGAAGAAGAAGAAGAAGAAGAAGAAGAAGAAGAAGAAGAAGAAGAAGAAGAAGAAGAAGAAGAAGAAGAAGAAGAAGAAGAAGAAGAAGAAGAAGAAGAAGAAGAAGAAGAAGAAGAAGAAGAGGTGGAAGTGTTTAGTGATCGTGCGTCACTTCCTGTCGTTCTACTTTTTAAATGCATCCAGAAGCTCACAGGCATTTTGACCACAGATAAAAGTTGCCTATTTCACGGACATTATTCCCCCAGAGAGTGTGAGTTGGAGTAGTTAGTTAGCTAGTTAGATGTTTAGGAACGTCAGTGATTCACGGACTACAGCTAACTATCGTATTTCCAGTTAGCGTTAGCAGTTAGCAGAAGCTAGCTAGCGAGGAGCTAATAGCTAACATAGCTCTTAGCACAAATACCACAGGAGCTGCCGACAGACACCGTTTCAGGTGAGTTAACGTTAGCTGTTATAGCAAACACCAAATTAGCATGTTCATAATTGATGTTTGATATGTTTATAAAACCAGTCAGGATAAGCGAATACCTGATTAAGCTACCAATGGTATCGTTTAATGTGAAATTGTATATTGTGCATTTAGAATAAACGTTTTAGTTTAACACCACGGTAACTCCCCTACATGTATCTGACCATTCCTTCATATCCTTCTCACTAACTCTCATGCTTAACCGAAAGGTCTTCACCCCAACTCAAACAGTCTCACTCAGACGCAACCTGCCCTCCCTATCCCCCTCCACCCTCTCCTCTGACATACTATCCGCTCTACCTTTGAGTGACACCTTCTCTGCTCTCTCCACAGAGATGGCAACCTCCACCCTCCTTTCAGCCCTTGCAACCTCCTTCAACAAGCTCTGTCCCCTCGTTGAGAAACCTGCCCGCCGTTCCCCACCCAGTCCATGGCTGACAGATCCAGTGAGAGAACAAAGACAGGTCCTGAGAGCAGCTGAAAGGAAGTATAGAAAGTCACGCCTCACTGCTGACATCGACACATATCACAACCTCTTGTTAACATTCTCCAAAACCATCACTAATGTCAAAGCTTCTTTCTTCCACCATAGGATCGAGGCCTCTGCCAAGAATCTTCGCAAACTGCATGCTACCATGTCCTCCCTCCTCACTCCCCCCCCACCCCCCCCTCCCTCATCTTTCTCTGCCGAAGACTTTGCGATCTTCTTTGAGGAAAAAGTGGAGAACATCCGCAGCTCCTTCTCCCAACCCCCACCCATTCCAAATGCTGAATCGAGAACCTCATCCTTCACTCTGTCATCTTTCTCTCCCATTACAGAAGCAGAGACCCTGACACTGGTAACGTCGAACCATCCGACTACTTGCCAGCTGGACCAGCTACCCTCCCCACTCCTCCAGACCATAGCACCAGACATCCTCCCATTCCTAACTGCAACCATCAACTCCTCACTCAACTCGGGGGTGGTCCCCACCTCCCTAAAACAAGCCAGAGTCACGCCGCTCATAAAAAAACCAACCCTGAACCCTACCGTCATAGGCAACTACCGTCCTGTCTCTCTTCTCTCCTTCCTTTCTAAAACACTTGAACGTGCTGTATCCAACCAACTTACTGCTTATCTCTTACAGAATGACCTCCTAGACCCTAATCAGTCAGGCTTCAGGACTGGTCACTCCACAGAGACAGCCCTCATTGCGGTCACAGAGGCACTTCACTTAGCAAAAGCGAAAGGCCTCTCCTCTGTCCTGATTCTCCTAGATCTATCTGCAGCCTTCGACACAGTCAACCACCAGATCCTCCTTGCGGCCCTCGCAGGAATGGGAGTGGCTGGCTCTGCGCTGACATGGCTGTCATCATACCTCAATGACCGCTCCTACCAAGTGTCATGGAGAGGGACCCTGTCGGCCACCCGCCCCCTGCGGACGGGTGTCCCCCAGGGCTCGGTTTTAGGACCCCTTCTCTTCTCCCTCTACACTAAATCACTGGGTAACATTATCACGTCTCATGGCTTCTCCTACCATTGTTATGCCGACGATACTCAACTCTTCCTCTCCTTCCCTCCCTCAGATATCCACGTCTCTGAGCGGATCTCGGCCTGTCTGTCCGACATCTCAGCCTGGATGACGTCCAACCACCTCAAACTGAACCTAAGCAAAACAGAATTGCTCCACCTGCCGGCCAAATCCTCCCCCCTAACCGACCTTTCAATCACAGTCGAGAATGCAGCTGTGACTGCGTCCCCGACCGCCAACAACCTTGGTGTTGTCCTCGACGACCAGTTGAACTTCTCTGCTCACATCGCAGCGACGACCAGAACCTGCCGATTCCTCCTGAGCAACGTCAGAAGGATCCGCCCCTTCCTGACAAAAGAAGCCACCCAACTCCTCGTCCAATCAACAGTCATCTCCCGCCTCGACTACTGCAATGCACTGCTCGCTGGCCTCCCGGCCACTGCCACTAAGCCTCTTCAACTCATTCAGAACGCAGCGGCCCGCCTGATCTCAAACCTACCAAAGTCGGCCCATGTCACCCCACTTCTTAGGGACCTGCACTGGCTCCCCATTGCTGCACGAATCCGCTTCAAGGCCCTCGACCTAGCATACCGTGCGGCAAAGGGAACCGCTCCCGCCTACCTCCGGTCAATGGTCTCTAACTACACACCCTCAAGACCCCTACGCTCTGCATCTTCTGGCCGCCTCAGACCTACTCCTATCCAAGCTCCGGGAGGGTCATCAAAGAGAAGTCGCCTATTCTCAGTCCTTGCCCCACAATGGTGGAATGAACTACCCACCCCAGTTAGGACAGCCGAATCACGTCCAATCTTTCGCCGTCGACTAAAGACGCACTTCTTCAACCATTATCTGGATTTAAAAAAAAATAAAAAAAAATCTAACCCTAACTAACCGTACTGTCATGCACTTGTCCTAATAAACTAACCTACACTGTAGCACTCAACACTTTGATGAACATTGTTGCTCAGCTGATAGAGTTGTATCCTTCCTGATGGCTTGTCGTACAGAACTTGTAAGTCGCTTTGGATAAAAGCGTCAGCTAAATGACTAAATGTAAATGTAAATGTAGTTGGTTAATTCAGCTACAAGCAGATGGGCCATTGGGGCCTATTCAATCTAAGCTGAAATGTTCTTCAAATATATAGTTATTGAGATATTTGTAGTATGTAAATGATGTATTCAGTCCAAGTGAACTGCTGATATGGACAACTGAGTGATTACTCTGCACATTTTGTGCAGGCTGTTTTTTTTTGTGACCGAAATACAAAGAGAATTGTGCTGTGAGTCGCCATCATTCAACTGTCCTCGGCGCCATCGTCACCGTTCCTTCACCACTCACTGGATCTTCGCGCCAATCTTCATACGGTATGTAAATGCCATTGATGATTTGTACTCCGAAAAAGAAATCGCCAACTTCTTTGAAGTTAATGGAGACATTGCAAAAGTTGTTAAAATCCCAGATGAGCAAGGGCACACTATAGGCAGAGCTCTAATGGAGTATGCTTCAGAAGTTCAGATAGCGCACTCTCAAGACTAGACCCTGCAGCTAGCTGTGGGTAACTTACCAAGCCCTAGACATCCCAATGTGACTTGGCATGTAAGGACATGAGTCAAGATGAGCTAGGCAGGGAATTTGCACAAAGATACTTAAGTGAACTGCATGTTTTACACAGACAGTAAGGCAGGTTTCACAGTATGCTTCATAGTGAGGTCCAAAACCTTCAGTCTGACGTACATCCTATGCTCTTTACCTCAACAGGACAGAGAAAAAACAAATTTCCAATGTCCAAACCCCCCCACCTAATAGACAGTCCCCTCCCCACTGTATATTCTCTCCCCGCCGTATGTATATTTCTCTCCCACCCACCCACCCCCTCCTAATATACAGTCTTCTCCCCACCGTATGTATATATTCTCTCCCCACCATGTGTATATTTCTCTCCCACCCACCCACCCCCTCCTAATGTACAGTCTCATCCCCATCATATGTAAATACTCTGTCAAGATCTATGGGTAACAGTGCTGTATATTTGCATATCATATATGTCACAAATGTAACAGTACTATATACCTGTATGTCATGTATGTCCCTATCCCATAAATATCATGATGTCATATATCATGTTGTGTATGTCACTATGAATTGAAAATGGGGGACCCTGATTTAAACAAGACAAACATCTTTCTCTGGTCTGCATCCCCTTAACAATTGTGTGTATCGAGCCGTACTGTATTGTACCCATTCTGCAATCTGTTAAATAAAATGTTCATTCATTCATTCATCAAGGATGAGATTAAAAAAATTCGGAGAGAACTGAATCCGGATGGGAGGGTCGACATAAACCCCTGCGAGACAGTGGAGGAGTTTAACCTGCTCGAGGAGGACCTTGGGAGGGTGGACATCTGACAAAAAACTGTGACTTTTTATTTTTTTTCTAGGAGAGGGATTGTCAAAGGATTTAAATTGTGTTGTACATGATGTTACATTAATTTCAGATATCCACATTGATGGGGATAGGAGGCAAGAGTGTCCGGGACTGCACCAATAAAATGATGGACAGGTATTATTATATTATACTATGATTCTACTGTCACCATGTATGCATATGCTCACTACATATGCATCTCTCCCCCATCTCTCCGAGTGCTTGTCTCGTAGTGCTGACCAAGGTGGTGGATGTCTCGGGGTATGCTATATGCTTACACAATATAAAACGAATTGGCCATAATTTACTGTGCAAACTAAGGCTTACTGCTGTAACCTACTAATAACACTAAGACTAAGGATTTAAGTTCAGCAAAAAAAGGTTCCATACCGTTGCAATCGTTCGGTGCACAGCGCATACTGTACCGGAGGACCACATTGAGGCGGTACAGTACGGATACGCGTACCGTTACACCCCTAATGCTTACCACTTGTATCTATTGCTATGTCCGGCCATCACAATCACGTGAGCTGTCTTAACGCCTGTCCCGTCTCCCTGTGAGTGGCTGTCCAGGAGTGTTGGACGTCCCGTGATGAAGACCGGGAGGATGCGACCCTCTCTGCGCCTCTCCCTGTCTCCGGCTGTCTCGAAGTGATGAAGACCGGGAGGACGCGACCCTCTTTGCGCCGCCCCTTACCTCAAATAGATCCGCTATCAGCTCTATCTTTAATCCTTCAAAATGTTCAGTTGCTATGTATGTGTGTTGGGCCGGCCTTTAGTATTTTAAAATAAAATAAATTATAAAAACGGCTAACTTTTTACTATTCCATGTTATTGATGTGTTAATGTTTAAACAATGCATTTTCAACGCTCATGCTTTAATGTAATGCGTTGATTAAACGTCTAGGCTAAATTCAGTCTAAAGTGGGGTGAAAAGTGAAAGTTTGGTAGACGTCTATGTCATGACGTTCAAACAACGTCTAAGCTTAGATGTTCAAAACACGTCTAAGCTTAGACGTCTACCAAACTTTCACTTTTCACCCCACTTTGGACTGAATTTAGCCTAGACGTTTAAACAACGTCTAAAGTGGGGTGAAAAGTGAAAGTTTGGTAGATGTCTATGTCATGACGTTCAAACAACGTCTAAGCTTAGACGTTCAAAACACGTTTTAGCTTAGACATTTAAAACACGTCTAATCTTAGACGTCTACCAAACTTTCACTTTTCACCCCACTTTAGACTGATTTTAGACGTCTATGTCATGACGTTCAAAACACGTCTAAGCTTAGACGTCTACGAAACATTCACTTTTCACCCCACTTTAGACTGAATTTAGACGTCTATGTCATGACGTTCAAACAACGTCTAAGCTTAGACATTCAAAACACGTCTAAGCTTAGACGTTCAAAACACGTTTAATCTTAGACGTCTACCAAACTTTCACTTTTCACCCCACTTTAGACTTATTTTAGACGTCTATGGTATGACGTTCAAACAACGTCTAAGCTTAGACATTCAAAACACGTCTAATCTTAGACGTCTACCAAACTTTCACTTTTCACCCCACTTTAGACTGATTTTAGACGTCCATGTCATGACGTTCAAACCACGTCTAAGCTTAGACGTCTACCAAACTTTCACTTTTCACCCCACTCTAGACTGAATTTAGCCTAGACGGCTATTGGCCATTTAGACGTCTTTTAAACGTCTATTCAACCTAACATTGCTCAGAGGGATGACAACTATTTAAGATGTGGGACATGGTTTCAGCTATTTGGTTATTGTCATGATGAATACAGTGAGGAGCATGACTGCCTGGAAACCAGATGGAGAGATTCAGTTTAGATGGTAAGACCTGTAATCTCGCTTTCAGAGTAAAGATAACAATGCACTCATCTATGGCAAACATTTTTAACACAGAGTGAGAGACAGAATGGTCCGCAACAGGGAGATACACAATCTTCCCCTGCAGTCTCAACTCAGTCCATTGTTCCAGCTGTCTTTGCTGTTGTGCCCACAGGAGGCGACCTCGGGCATTAGTCAGTGGAAGTTGGTGATCCATTCCACACACAGACATAGATGCTCTGACAGAGATACTGGGGTCAGATATAATATTCTCTGAGACCCCACCCACTCCAGGGTAACATCAGCCCAGCAACACATGTCATTAAGGTCAGGCCAGTCTGACCACACACTGAAGCGACTGTCCAGCTTTCCATTCGGCTTTCTCTTGAAGCCTAGGAAGTTAGGGTCCGAACCACACGCCAGGGGGACCTTACGTCTTTTTAGGTCCAAGAAAAGAGAAGAACGGGTGAGCGTTCTCACATACTGGTCGTCACTGTTCAGCATATTCAACAGATGGGAGAGCCGTGTAGCAATATATGCCCATTCAAAATTGGGAACACCCAGACCACCCTCACATTTACTGTTAAAATATAATGTTGCGTGTTGTGTGTGTGTTGAGGCCAGTCCATTGTCTCACTAGGTGTACGGTTTTATTAGTCAAATCATGTAGTGTTTGTATTTTGTGTACATTGGAGAACAGATGTTGTATTTTGGCCAATGCCATTACTCTGATTGCCTCAAGTTTCATGATGAGTGGAAGTGGTGATGCATGAATTAAATCAAGTCTGCTGGTGTATTCAGAGATGATTTCATCTACCTGTTCTTTCCACTCACCTGCCACATTAAACTTGTGACCCAGGTAAGTGTATGTCTGATGACGTGAATAGACTGTAATGGGTTTATTGCCAATTGTGAATGCAGGTATTGTGTCTGTGTTTGAGTGATACCAACGGTTTCCCCCACTCCGCCTTTCATAAAACACTGCACATTTTGAATCCTTAACCTCTAATCCAGACCACTCCAAAAAGGAGTCGGTTCTGGAGAGCATGGTGTTTATTTCAGCCACATGATATGAGGCAACCTGTACATCGTCTGCATACCCCTGTGCGGGGTTAGGGGAAATGACATTAGCGGGGGCACACATATAGAGCCACTTCAACCACTGGGTTATTGCTATAACAAAATTAACAGCACTTCACGGACAACCATGAGTCTTAACACCAACTTGGAGAGGGATGGGGTCTGTGAGCTGTTTACCACAGATAACCTGTATAAAGGAACCACAATACACGTTTTTGACAATGTCAATATAAACCTGGGGCAGATGTATTTCCTCAAGAGCTGTAATCATAACATACGTACTTTAGAAGGGGGAGACCGAAGGGCTTTCCACGGCGGCTCTCAGTTGTAAAGACTCCGTTATTGAAAAATATTCTGATCAGGAGTTTTATGAGACGGATCCAACTCCCAGGGTCTGCTGATGCAGCGTAGTGTTTTTTCACATGCTGTCCGCTCACCAAACTGCTCCTGAAGGCTCTTTCTTTTACCTGAAAGGCCAGCCAATGCGGCTCAGTCAGGGGGTTCACCAGCTCAGAGATATCCGTGGATGCCCAGCGGGGAACCCGGCGTCGGGTCGTGGGCTAGCCACGGTTGCTCAAACACTCTCCCACTTTGGAGTGCTTGTTTGTAAGCAACTGTGATTGCCAAAAATCAGGCACATTGTCCAGACTGTTCTCCACAAAACCATCTTGCACATCACTACATTAACGACGGCAGTTACGATGGGTGCGGTTGTTTAAGTTTTTTACAAAAACAACATTGGCGTTCAGCCAGCGGCACCTCTGTGCTGCCGACGTGGAAGTCACACGGAAGGCTTTACCTTGCACACACACACACACACACACACACACACACACACACACACACACACACACACACACACACACACACACACACACACACACACACACACACACACACACACACACACACACACACACACACACACACACACACACACACACACACACACACACACACACACACACACACACACTGTATAGCCTATGTGTGTAATGAATGAACAGTAGGCTTATATTATTCTAATTACTTGTTTCATTAGGAGATAGTAGATACTGAATGCGCTGCCATATAGTAGTTGTACAGTACGTACAGTACACATCTTAGCGTGACATCTTAAGGCCGCCACAGAGTCGGGCGTACTGTGAGCAGACTGGACTCTGCGCCGCATGTCCGCAATCGTTTGAGGTTTCATAGTCAAGCGCACCACTGCGTACCAATTTTCTACATTTCTCATGCCACTTTACTACATTTAATGTAGGTCGATGTCAACCAACACGCCGAGCAGCCTTTTGTGGGACACCGGTGCACGACGTGGAGTCCACGCGGACCTCTGTTGAGTCCGGACCGCTCACGCCCGACTCTGTGGCGGCTTAAGATGTCATGCTAAGATGAGTACTGTAAGTTCTATAGTATGACTACTTTAGGACAGCGCATACAGTATCGGCAATCTCCTAATAAAACAAGTAATTATGCGCGTGTGTGTGTGTGTTGCGCGCTGCGGCAGGTGGCAAGGAGCGTGCAACAAGACGGTATAAATATGGAATATTAATCTCTTAAGCCCTATTTTCTGAAAATCTGCCTAAAAATACATACCTAAGTAAATGGAAGATTGCTCCACTTCTAGTTCCATTTGCATGTTCTTGGTATCTAGGGACATGGATCTCAGGGAATGTATTCCCAGTGTCAGAAATATTGTGTCTGTTACTAGGCTTGAGTAAATTGTGATGAACAAAAGGAGAATATCAACTTTTTTCATCTTTGATGCAAAAAATTACTAGACATGAAAAATTGCCACTGAGCTCGTTCAGCACCTTCTTGAGATGACATGTAAAAAAATCTAAGCAAATGAATAAAGGGCAGATGATTAAACATTTTGTAGAGACAGTATTCTGCCATCCGGACACATGCCATTTGAAATGATGATGATTATAGAATATAGAATATCAGGCCTATAAATTACCTTATTATGGCCAAGTCGCACATCTATGGATCGGGCCAAATCTCCCCTTTCCAATGGCAGTGTTCAATCTGGATTTAGTATCACAGATTTTTCATCAGATGGCAATGCCATTTTTTGCTAGACGTTCACAGAAAGGTAGAGAAACGAACTGCGTTCTGTTTTATGGCAATGACGTTCTGGTTTGTGGGATATGATCCCGAAAAATAAAAAGTTAATCTAGAAGTCAGATGATTGACAGAGGCTGGCAGTGTAGTTTTTAGAAATTCGAAAGCCCATCGAAAGTCCTGGGTCTTTTCTCCTCATAGGACTACAAATAAAATGGCGGCATCATTTCCTCACCTTTTTCCGACTAGATTTCTATAACTAATATTTCACTAATAACACTTAAAACCATTGGTAAACAAACATAGTGCTGAAAATATACACTTTGACTGCGGTTTTAACAGGGTTAGGGTCTTTACTCTTGGCTACATTTGAGAAAAAAACGCAACATTAATTCATACATTCTGTAGAGATGGATTTATGGCGTGATGTTTAGCTCAGGCTAAAGAGGTTAACTGTCTGTTAACACTTTCAGTGCCACGAGGTGGCGCCAGAGTTAGCGCTTCAATGCCACCATCGGCGCCAATGTTGCGCTTAATATCGCCTAATCTACCCGTTTTGAGGTAAAAAACAGTCCATTCTGGACCATTCTATGATAATCGCCTTTTACTGGAATATTCCAGAACATTGATATTTGTCGGCCTATTTATGAATCGTTTTCAAATAAACGCTAGATGATCAATATTATACGTGCACGCAAGCACATTCGAGCCGCGCACGGATAATCGCCGTGTTCATTTCCTCTTGGACTTTTACAGTGAAACCGAAAGAGCCCATTTCACAAAACAGATTACCTGTATATCTTCATCAAAATTAGTCTGATTATCCTAACACTGATAACATAGATTCCTTACCTGACATCAGATGGTATCCAACTGGTATATTCCAATTCCTGATCACCATTCGAAAAAATCGATACGTGTATGGATCCAACGTGTGTACAGTGCAGTACATGATTCCGCGGGTCTCAGAGGCTCCAGAATGAACTGTGATAACCCCGGCTGCATCAGTGGACTGGAAAATGTGGAGTACAGGATTTTTTCCCCCATCCATTTTCATTGAGTCCATTCCAAAATCTCTTATGTCATCTGGGAGACGATAGGGGGGCGCTTTTTTCCACATCTGATCGCCGGCGGCGCTTGGGTATACTAGCGTAGGCTCGCGTGATGCAATATGATTTCAGATCACAAAAAAAAAAAAGAAATCAGAGAAATCTCGTGAGTGGCTTTCAACGAGATATTAATAATTCCGAGAAAACTCGTGAGTGGCATAGAAAGTGTTAAGAGAAAAATAAGAAAAGCCACCGCCGCATTCATCAACCCGTTCCTGTTCCACCCCCCAAATTTGTTCCAAATTTGCGATTTTAAAATCAAACGTTTTCAAGTATTAACATCACTAACATGTCACAAAAACATGTAGAATGTATATTATCATCAATACGTTAGTTTAGCAATAGGTTAAAAGTGTTAAGTTTTCGATTTTCATCCATTCCAAGCTTGAAACGAAAATGGAAATTTTTAACCATGGGAATTGTAGTCTTTTTGCGGCCATTTCGTAGAAGACATGCATAGCTGTCGACCAGCGTTGGAATTTTTCCGAACTACACTTCCTGGCAAGTTCTATGGGGGTTCAAAGTTCAGAGTTGAATTATGAATTATGTCAATAACTGTTATTATTCGCGATAATAAGCCACAAAAGGTAACGTTTTTGACAAATATTGAAATGCAGTTAGTTTCTCCTCCCTATTGTTAGCATGTAGGAACAATTAGATCTGAAATTAGTTTCAAAACGGTTGCACTGTGGGGAAAATAAAAAAGTACACTAGATTGCAGTAGATATCATTATCTGTTCTTATGCACGCCTGGTGATACTAAATCCAAATTGAACTTGGGCATTTGAAAGATAATAATGTATATGTGCGAATTGGCTATAATAAGGTATTGTATAAGCATCTATTCTATATTCTATAATAATATTTCAAATTGCATTGGTCCGGATGGGAGAATTCAGTACTGTATCTACAGAACCTTCGGTTTTATCATCTTCCCTTTATTAATTTTCTTCGATTTTTTGTACACATGATCTCAAGAGGGTACTGAACGAGGTCAGTGGCAGTTTTTTAAGTTTGGTCATTATTATCATGGTGTTATTCACTGTCAAAGATGCAAAGAAAAATCATAATTCATATTCTCCTTTGTTTCATCACAATTTAAGCAAGCCTAGTAATAGACACAATATTTCTGACACTGTGAATACATTCCCTGAGGTCCATAGATGTACCTAGATACCAAGAATATGCAAATAGCCCTTGTAGAAGTGGAGCAATATTTCATTTACCTAGGTTCATCATTCTCTACCTCTCTCTCTATCATTCTCTCTCTCTCCCCATAATTCTCTCTCTATATATCATTCTCTACCGCTCTCCTTATCATTCTCTCTCTACCTCTCTTTCTCTCCATAATTCTCTACCTCTCTCTCTATCATTCTCTCTCTCCATCATTCTATACCTCTCTCTATCATTCTCTACCTCTATCATTCTATACCCCTCTCTATCATTATATACCTCTATCATTTTATACCTCTTTCTCTATCTTCTATACCTCTCTCTCTCTATCATGCTATGCCTCTATCATGCTATACCTCTATCATTCTCTACCTCTATCATTCGCTACATCTCTATTATTTTATACCTCTTTCTCCATCTTCTATACCTCTCTATCATTTTCTACATCGCTATCATTCTATACATCTCTCTCTATCAGTCTCTACTGCTATAATTCTCTATACCTCCATCATTCTCTCTCCATCATTCTCTACCTCTCTCTCTATATCATTCTCTCTCTCCATCATTCTCTACCTCTCTCTCTATCATTCTCTCTCTCCCCATAATTCTCTCTCTATATATCATTCCCTACCTCTCTCCTTATCATTATCTCTAAACCTCTCTTTCTCTCCATAATTCTCTACCTCTCTCTCTATCATTCTCTCTCTCCCAATAATATCGCTCTCTCTATATCATTATCGACCTCTCTCCTTATCATTCATCTCTCTACCTATCTTTCTCTCCATCATGCTCTACCTCTCTCTCTATCATTCTCTCTCTCCATCATTCTCTACCTCTAGCTATATCATTATCTCTCTCCCCACAAGTCTCTTTCTCTCCATCATTCTCTACCTCTCTATATTATTCTCTATCTCTCTATCATTCTATACTTCTCTCTATATCAGTCTCTACTACTATAATTCTCTACCTCTATCATTCTCTACCTCTCTCTCTATCATTCTCTACCTCTCTCTCTAGCATTCTCTCTCTCCCCATAATTCTTGCTCTATATCATTATCTACCTCTCTTTCTCTCCATCATTCTCTACCTCTCTCCTTATCATTCTCGCTACCTCTATTTCTCTCCATCATTCTCTACCTCTCACCTTATCATTATCTCTCTACCTCTCTTTCTCTCCATCATTCTATACCTCTTTCTCTATCATTCTATACCTCTCCTTATCATTATCTCTCTACCTCTCGTTCTCTCCATCATCCCCTACCTCTCTCTCTCTCTCTGGTTGTGTTCTTACTTGCTCATAGAGGCGGTAGAGACTCCGGTCCGGTGGAAGTGGACTATCTGCCACTTCCCGTCCCGCCGGTGCCACACCCTGGTCTCTTCTGATTGGCCGGTGCGCGGCACACCCTGGGCGTCGACAAACTGGGTGACGCGGACGTAGGCGACACACGCCGCCTCGTCGCCGACCAGGTGGATATGAGGGTTCAAGATGGTGGTGTGAACCGGCTTGTCGTTCTTAGACCAGACTACGGTGGAGAGATAGAGAGAGAGGAAGATTCAAGATTCAAGAGATTTATTAGTCACATACATACACGAGGCATGTAGTAAAATGAAGGTGGCCATGCCTGCCTTGATTGTGCAAAAAATACAAATAATAATAGAATAAAATAGAATAGATAATAAAATAGACATGGTAAAGTACTAAGATAAAATACAATACAATGCTAAGCTTACGGATTAAAGGTAATGAGTCCTATATACACTACTATACAATATACTATACATACAGTTATACTATATATAACTATACTATAACTATTGTATAGTATATTGTAGATAGAGAGAGAGAGGAAGAGAGAAATATTAACCAATGAGTGAACGATAGAACAAACAACAATAAACAAATGAAACCATTTTTAAGATAAAGAAACAAAGAAACAAAGAAAGAACAATACAATGAACTAATGACAAGACAAATAAATAAAACATTAAGAGGTAAAGAGATGTAAAAGATATGTACAGTAAGGTCCATGTCACCAGGTGCATGAAGGGTCTGTGGTCAAACTCAATTACCAAGGAGGCAGAAATTAAGAATACAGACACATAATACCTAAAAAATATACATTTTCCTGAGGTCACTAGCTTAATTGGTAATTTTCTTTATCTATTCAATGTGTGCACCAGCTTAACCCTTTCACTACCACACTACCAAAGTGAAAGGGTAAACCTCCTGTATTGTCGCAGTGAAAGGGTTAACCTTCTGTATTGTGGTAGTGAAAGGGTTAACCTTCATTAGTGTGGTAGTGAAAGAGTTAACCCTTTGCGGTGGCAGTGAATTGGTTAACCTTCAGTATTGTCGCAGTGAAAGGGTGCGTAAGGAGGCATCATTTATAGATAGATTTTTTACAGATTTTACATATATTAGGATTAAATTAATTATTCACCCACAAGAGTTTGTAAGATTAGAAATTGTAGGCTAAACTGACACACACACGCACGCACGCACGCACGGAAACAATCATTTCCATGACTTTGATTTGAGAGTATACCGGTATGTGACATTTTATTAAAATAATGATGAATTTGCAAGCTATAATACCTATTTGGTTTCAATTAGTTATTCAACCACAAGAGTTTGTAAGAGAGACAGAATGAGACAGAGAGAGAGAGACATAGAGAGAGAAAGAGAACGAGAGAGGGGCAAAGAGACAGAGATAGAGAGAAGAAAAGACAGCCGGAAAGACTTACGGTTTTCAAAGTAGAAGCGGTGGAACTCCAGTCCCTCAACCAGGTTCCCTAAAGCCTCAGGTTCAAATGCTGTCACGCTCGGGTCACACATCTTCCTAGAGAGAGAGAGAGAGAGAGAGAGAGAGAGAGAGAGAGAGAGAGAGAGAGAGAGAGAGAGAGAGAGAGAGAGAGAGAGGTCACACATCTTAGATTAAAATTGAATGAGGACAAAACTTCAAAAAGAAGTAGTCCTGAAGTCAAAAAGAGAGATGCTAACAAATAATCTAGTAAGCTTAACCATTTGGATTAAACCGGAGGTGATACATCTCTGTGTCATCCTGGACTCAGATTTGAACTTCAATGCCCATTTAAACAAAGTGACCAAAATAGCTTTCTTTCATCTCAGAAACATAGCAAAGGTACGACCATTCCTAAATCAAAATCAAAAGCTAATTCATGCTTTTATATCTAGCCGACTAGACTACTGCAATGCACTATTCACTGGTCTATACTGCACTATTTCTCTTTGATTGACATTGCATTATTTCTCTATGTTTTATTCCCCATGTTTGTATTCCCCTTTATGTTTTTATATATATATATATATATATATATATATATATATATATATATATATATATATATATATATATATATATATCCGAGGCTGGACATCCATACTAGTCAATTACTGTTTTCCCACAGATAGGCGGGACGTTTTGGGACCGTGAGCAGGACATGTGAAAGGCTTTACAGACCTTGGTGTCTTTATTATTTATTATTATTTTTATTGCACTGCACTATTTTACTCTGTCTATTGCTTTTTATTACAGGTTCGAAACTGTCAGGTATTAAACTGTGTGGGTATCAAGCAAGAAAGACTGTCAGGCTTTAAAACTGTGTAAGACCCAGGCCTAGAACTGCGCCCTGAGAGAGGTAACTGCGCCCTGAGAGGGAGGTTTGCCTTGAGTGGGAGGTTTGAAGGGTCAAAGTGAGTATCAATCAAACAAGAGGGTTTTAAACTATAGATACCAAACAGAAGGGAAAGACGACTTTGAACTAATCCAGAACTATTTTATTGCACTGTAAAAACCTGTGATTTCAGGGCGGTCGGGTGGCGTAGCGGAGATTACTCTCGTCACCAATGCAAGAGGCTGCGGTCTCGACTCCCGGAGTCAGCATTGCCTGCGGCTTGGGCCGATCGTCATACTAACTCGTTTGGCTGAGTTAGCGGGAGGGAAGTCGTGGGTGGTAATCTGGCGTTGTGGACAGCGACACGTACAGGTCAGGTCTGGGCGCCTGCTCAGCGAAAGGCAGGAAGTGGTGAAGGCAGCGTGACCTCCCACGCGTTACACTTCACCAATGAGAGTCCTCGCTGCCAGGTGAAAAGAGAGCCGCTGGCTGTCTCCGCATGTGTCGGAGGAAGCATGTGGTAGACTTCAGGGTTCCCTTGTACCGACCAGTAGGGGGAACATGCGCACAACGACCAGGTAGGGGAGGGGGGGAATTGGCATAACGACTAAATTGGGATGGGAGGAAAAGCATAGAAAATCAGGCGGAGAAAAAGAGGATAAAAAAAAAATAATAAAAAACTGTGATTTCATAGTACAGTATGTCTGCACTTTATGTGCTCATTTCATCATTCATGTCTTTTCTATTCTACTAAAACTGAATCAAACCATAAACAAGGTGGCCTGTTGGGATGTTAGAACCTAATGTGATATATATATATATACTAACCTGTTTTACACTGTTTGACAAACAATGTTACTTACAGTACCCTTAGCTGCCAGAGTTGTACCCTTCCTGCTGACTTGCAAGTTGCTTTGGATAAAAGCGTCAGCTAAATGACTCAATGTAAATGTAAATGTTCTGTGACTACCTCATTATTCACCATTTTCATCTCATGTGCATGTGAGATTCATTGCCCTCATAGAAATGGTGAGAGGTGAGACCTAGATAATTCACAATACCAAGATGTCATTGAAATGCCTTTCTCATAGTGTGCCTGTACCTCTCTAGTCTCTGACCACAGCTGTTCTTTTTTAAACCCAACTCTTTTATTGCCCTTATCTTGATAAACGCAGGTCACACCTACCACATACATTCCCCTGTCTCCTAGTCACACCATTCTCCCGCTTTAAGTGTGTTATAGATTACCCCTAATCACATATGGCTCAAGATGATATAATTCTAATTGTATTGTCTTATTTTACACAGAAACATTGTTTATATGCTTTGGCAACACTGTGGCTTTACATAGTCCTGTCAATACAAGCACTACTCTGTTAACAAACAAACACACACACACACACACACATCCCACCTCGCTTTATCTGGTCAGGGAAACAATCATTTCCATGACTTTGATTTGAGAGTACACTGTAAAAACTTTGGATTGGGGTTAACTCACTCACTCACTCACTCACTCACTCACTCACTCACTCACTCACTCACTCACTCACTCACTCTCACTCACTCACTCACTCACTATGAGTGATATCTTGAAAAGAAAAAGGAGGGTTGGTTTTATGCCAAGAAAAGGCCATCCGTACCCCTTCATCCTCCCCTAAACATCAGCTCTTCATCAGGACACACGCACACAAACAGACAGACAGACAGACAGACAGACAGACAGACAGACAGACAGACAGACAGACAGACAGACAGGCAGGCAGGCAGGCAGGCAGGCAGGCAGGCAGGCAGGCAGGCAGGCAGGCAGGCAGGCAGGCAGGCAGGCAGGCAGGCAGGCAGGCAGGCAGGCAGGCAGGCAGGTAGATAGGCAGGCAGGCCGGCAGGCAGGCAGGCAGGCAGATAGATAGATAGATAGATAGATAGATAGATAGATAGATAGATAGATAGATAGATAGATAGATAGATAGATAGATAGATAGATAGATAGATAGATAGATAGATAGATAGATAGATAGATAGATAGATAGATAGATAGATAGATAGATAGATAGATAGATAGATAGATAGATAGATAGATAGATAGATAGATAGATAGATAGATAGATAGATAGATAGATAGATAGATAGATAGATAGATAGATAGATAGATAGATAGATAGATAGATAGATAGATAGATAGATAGATAGATAGATAGATAGATAGATAGATAGATAGATAGATAGATAGATAGATAGATAGATAGATAGATAGATAGATAGATAGATAGATAGATAGATAGATAGATAGATAGATAGATAGATAGATAGATAGATAGATAGATAGATAGATAGATAGATAGATAGATAGATAGATAGATAGATAGATAGATAGATAGATAGATAGATAGATAGATAGATAGATAGATAGATAGATAGATAGATAGATAGATAGATAGATAAAAAGATAGAACTAACGTGTAACTCTCAAAGTCTCCGTTGCTGATCGCCTCAATGAGCTGCTCTGTCACTTTGACTATCTCCTGCTTCCTCGCTGTGAGAGAAAGAAAGATATATACAGTATATTTTTTTGGAAAAACTTTTATTTACATAATATCACACTGTACAATTAATGTGTATGTCACACATTAAATCTCTCAGATAATAGAAAATAGAAGCACTCACGGCCACTTCCACGCACCCACGCACCCAATCAAACCAATCTCACTCCCAGCATGCACTTAGAGAGAAAGAGAGAGAGAGGGAGAAAGAGAAGGGGGGAGCAAGAGGGAGAGAGAAAGAGAGAGAGAAGGGGGAAAGAGAGAGAGAGAAGGGAGAGAGAAAGAGAGGGAGAGAGAAGTGGGAGAGAGAAGAGAGAGATAGCAAGGATGAGACAGGGAGGGAGGGAGCGAGAAAGAAAGAGAGAGAGATAGAAAGGATGAGACAGGGAAGGAGAGAGAGATTTCATGGTGAGCAATGAATGGAACATGAACTCTGGCACTATAGAGCACAGTAGGGGAAAAGCAGCCCCAGGAAATTGTGTATCACACGGTCTTCCAGCAGATAGATATATATCACTAGATGACTCACCCGTGCTGCTGGCCAATGGAGACAGACGTTGCCACATGGCGGCCATCTTGCGTAGGTGGAGCACGCCCACTCATAACATGAATGTCTATAGTGCATGTACTATTGAAATAACCATAGCTTGCTAAATTTCCAACTGTTTGGTTTGTTAAAAACGTCAGAGATGTAGTTATCATACTGCATACTTGAACTTTCATATACATTTTTTTTTATAAATAAATAAAACAATTCTTCCAAGCAAGAATCATAGCCACGTTAATACCGTTTGTAATAAACCAAACCGTTTGTAAATCCGTCAGACTTCAGCGAGTATTTTTGTTTACACATCCTGGCGTATATACGTGATTGGGAGCCAGCGCTTGACGGCCAATCACGTATGTATACGTGTTTAACTCGTTACTTCTTTTATTCGCTATTGCCATTCATAATTCATCGAGGCACCTTGTGCATACTGTTCTGAGTGTGTCTGCGATTGCAGACGGTCAATACCGCCCCCTAACGCATTGTGGCAGCAACTGCACTACATTAGAAACACGGTGGTTTGTTATCTGGGCCAAGCTGAGCCGTGCGGGCAGGGTTTAAATACTCCGTTGAGGTAACCTGTTACAATGATACATCTGCGAGACTGCCCCCCCCCCCCCCCCCTCCATATGCAATGCTGGAGAACGTGGCACGGACCTCCGCACCCAGTACTTCAAATTGCGATCAGATAATTGGATTATATGTTTTGCATTACATCAGAGACCAAGTAAGGACGCTATATATCCAATCTTGCGTTGATCTGATATTTTTTTCTCCCACGATTGAAGCTGTCTGTGTGTGCTATGTGTGGCTGTTTACCGTTGGCTGCGGTGGGGGGGGGGGGGGGGGGCGTGAATGTGTTAAAGCAGTAGTCCACTCAAGCAAGATGGCCGCCGGCGAACTATGCGGGAGACTCCGCCTTGAGCCATCTAGTGTTTATATATATCTATGTCATATAACCAGCACACCACAATCATGACACAAGCATGCCACGAGGACGGGGGTGACATAGAACACAACCAGAGGCACTGGAGGCCCTTGTGCTTCAAAGGTACCCAACTAGCACT
Source organism: Notolepis coatsorum (assembly GCF_963971535.1). NCBI lineage: Eukaryota > Metazoa > Chordata > Actinopteri > Aulopiformes > Paralepididae > Notolepis > Notolepis coatsorum. Next base: position 85,918,381 of record NC_140172.1, read on the forward strand.
ACAACCAAGCCAACTCCAGGACAGCATCTTTGGAATAATGTCCAATCCTAACTTCAAAACATAATTTCCAAAGCCGGCAGGGGCTGCTCTCCACAGGTCATAGCATGGCGTTTTAAACTTGTTCACGTTCCACATTTTAAACTCATCCATATTCCACGTCTTAAACTTGTCCATATTCCACGTCTTAAACTCGTCCATATTCCACGTCTTAAACTCGTCCATATTCCACGTCTTAAACCAACCAGCCAGCTAGCCCCGGTGTTCACCGCCATATTTAATCAATCCCTGGAGGAGTCAGTGGTCCCTGCCTGCTTCAAGATGTCTACCATCATCCCTGTACCGAAGAAACCCTCCCCAACATGTCTCAATGACTACAGACCGGTGGCACTCACCTCTGTGGTCATGAAATGTTTCGAGAGGCTGGTCAAGGATCACATTTGTGCCTCCCTCCCCAGTGATATGGACCCTATGCAATTTGCATACAGGACAAACAGGTCCACTGACGACGCGGTCTCCCAGGTACTGCACAGCACCCTCTCTCACCTTGACCGCCAGAAGGGGGGCTATGTGAGACTGTTGTTCATTGACTACAGCTCAGCGTTCAACACCATAGTCCCCACCAGACTGGTGGACAAGCTGATCGAGCTGGGTCTGAGCTCCGCCCTGAGCGCCTGGGTACTGGACTTTCTGAGTGAAAGACCCCAGGCGGTCAGGGTGGGGGGTCAGACCTCCAACACCATCACCCTGAGCATCGGGTCCCCCCAGGGCTGTGTTCTGAGCCCCCTGCTGTACTCACTCTACACACACGATTGTGTGGCCAAGTTCAGCTCCAACTCCATAGTGAAGTTTGCAGACGACACGGTGGTGGTGGGGCTAATCTCGGACAACGACAAGAAGGCCTACCGGGAGGAGGTTGAGGTACTGGAACGCTGGTGCCAGGACAACAGCCTGCTCCTGAACATTGGTAAAACCAAGGAGCTGATCGTGGATTATAGGAGAGGAATCGTGGATTATAGGAGAGGACAGCAGGAGACACACACACCACTGATGATAAACGGGGCTACAGTGGACAGGGTGAGCAGCTTCAAGTACCTGGGGGTCCACATCTCAGAGGATCTGACATGGTCAACACACATAGACACAGTCGTAAAAAAGGCGAAGCAGCGCCTCCACCACCTGAGACAGTTAAGGAAGTTCAGAGTATCAGGGAAGATACTCCAGTCCTTCTACTCCGGAGCTGTAGAGAGCATCTTGACTGGAAACATCACTGCCTGGTATGGAAACAGCACGGCACAGGACAAGAAGGCCATACAGAGAGTGGTGCGCTCAGCCGAGCGTACCACGGGTATTGCACTACCTCCCCTGCAGGTTCTATATAACAAGAGGTGCAAATCCAGAGCCTGCAGAATAATGAAAGACCCCCACCACCCCAATAACAGTCTGTTCCAGCTGCTGAGGTCAGGCAGACGCCTGCGAACCCCAGCTACTAGGACAGAGAGGCTTCGGCTCAGCTTCTTCCCCCAGGCCATCAGAGCCCTGAACAATGAACACTGAGTGCCACAGAGCACTGAACTTTACACACACAAGCACACATGAGCACACACACGACATGCACGCTGTGCACACTAGCAGCCACTTTAACATGAGCAGGCACACACTCATGCCGCACACGCCCACACTTATGGCCAAAAGGAAAGGTCACTTCAAAAATAGCATAGCAACAGTAACAGTGTATTGCACTACCAAAGGATCTAGCATGCCCTACATGCTATGTAAATAACTATGTACAGATACCGAGATGTCCCACCATGTTACCTGCTTGTTACCTGTTTATGCACAATGTTGTTTTTTATTGGATTCTATTATATGTTGTACCACTGTATTGCACATCGTTGCGGGCAAGACCACCCGCATTTCATTGTATACTTGTATGCCGTGACAAATAAAACTCTTGACTTGACTTGTCCATATTCCATGTCTTAAACTCATCCATGTTGTCATAAAGATGAAAAGACCGGTAATAGCTAATGTTTGGTGTGTGTGTGCGTGCGTGCGTGCGTGCGTGCGTGCGTGCGTGTGTGTACTAGCTCACCTCTTGTATCTTCATCTTCAATGGTAGTGTTTGTGCTTTCTGTCGATTCCTGTAATAATAATAATAGTAATAATAACAATAGTATTATTATTAATAATAATAATCATCATCATCATCATCATAACAATAACATCAGCAATAACAATAATAATAATCAAAATCATCATCATCATTATCATAATATTGAATTACTGAGGTTGAGATGTTCAGGACCAATGAAAGACAGATGTTTGTTCTGTGTAGCTCAGTGGGTAGCGTGCTTATTCCTCTGAGCAAGGCACTAACACCACTAGGGTTAGGAGTATGATTCCCATACTGAAAATACAGTTATTCTCATGGCTAGATTATGCCGCTACTGGGCTCCTGGGCAAGACAGTGATATGGGCCCCTCAGAGGACCAATGTTACTGGTGAGTCTGTGTCAATCGGGACGAACATTTAAAAAAAACTGTTCTGAAATACACATTTCTGGGGCCTTTTGATAAAGTATATCTGAAAAAATTGAGGTATTGAGTGTTCAGAGTTGAGTATTCTGGGGCCCCTTTAATTATATTCATGCTTACAGGCACATATTCTATCTTCAATTAGTGAGATAATGCAACTAATACACACACATATCCTAAGGCTCTCTGGACCTTTGGTGGTCTGGGCCCCTGATGATCCGGGCCCTGGGTTATTTGGCTGGTATGCCCGGTTAGTAATCCAGCCATGGTCATTCCATTGTGAAGTGCTTTGAGTAGTACTAGAAAATCATGATAGAAATGCAGCCATTATATCATTATTATTATTAGGGCTGTCACTTTAACACATTCATTTTTTTTATTAATTATAGAAAAAATAATGCATTAAAATGAACACAGATTAATGACGTCACTGTCATGGTGTCGTCCAACAGTAGCTTGTAAACATGATGGAAGCAGATGACAGAGCGCTGCTTGGCCCAGTGAACGGAACATTTACATTTAAAAAATGTAAAAGATTATTATTAAAGGTGCTATAGATTTGATGTAAATTTATGTATCCACAAAGCTTTTAGAAAGGTGCAGAATAAAAGTATTTATTTTCCCACAAAATAAATATTGATTAATCAATTTGTCATTGAAAAAATGTTGCGGGTTCAAAATGAATGTTGTTGTTTATACATATCCCCTTCCAACTTCCCATTTCCCCATGTGGAATCCACCCGATTGGATAAATGACACGCTGGTGCTCTAGTGCGACATCTAGTGGCTGCATGTTATCTATAGCACCTCTAATACTACTACTACTACTACTACTACTACTACTACTACTACTACTACTACTACTACTACTACTACTACTACTACTACTACTACTACTACTACTACTACTACTACACTACTACTACTACTACTACTACTACTACTACTACTACTACTAATAATAATAATGACTCAAAGAAAAATAATGACAATGAATGAAAGGAAGAAATAAATAATAATAAATAAATAAATAATAAATAATAAAAAAGAACAGAACAAATGAATGAATGAAAGGAAACAAGAATGACAGAATGAATGAAAGAAAGACGGACAACAATAGTACCATTATTATTATTATTATTATTATTATTATTATTATTATTATTATTATTATTATTATTATTATTATTATTATTATTATTATTATTATTATTATTATTATTATTATTATTATGAATAATAATAATAATAATAATAACAATAACAACAGCAACAACATTAATTATTATTATTATTATTATTAGGATTAAGAGTAATAACAGCATTTTATTATTAGTATTAAGTAATGAATGAATGAATGAAGGAAGACAAGAACGACAGAATGAATGAAAGAACAACTGACTGAAAAAGAAAGAGGAAGAAAGAAACAAAGATGTCTGACCTTCACCCCCTCTCCCTTCTTGGCGCTGCCGCTCTTCCCCCCTGAGGAGCGTGGGTTGAGGAGGAAGAGAGAGACGAGACACACGGCCATGAGAAACAGCACGAAGAGAAGGAGAGAGAAGGGCATGGTGCCGGCAACCTCCTTCTACCACTACTGTACTGTGGTCTTGTCGCACAGAACTTGTAAGTCGCTTTGGATAAAAGCGTCAGCTAAATGACTAAATGTAAATGTAAATGTGGTCGACTGGTGGGCCCTCGAGCGAGGCACTCAAACCAAACAGAAAGAAAGACTCAAACCAAACACAGTGAAGGACTCAAACCAAACACAATGAAATATGGAAAGTAAGAAAGAAACGAAGTGGTGCCAACAGCTGTGGCCGACGTGCTTTTGAGCAAGGACAACAATATACTGAAACACACTTAATTTTAAAATTATTCAAATTTAAATACAATTGTGTGTATGTATTATAAACATACAAAGAATACAAGCTTACAAAATCTTTTGTAATTTTGTTTGGCTAAATATACATTTTAAATATTAAAACCAAACTAAAAAAGTACTTTCACTCAAGTACTTTACTTGAATACCAATTTTGTACTATTCTATCAGGCTATCAGGGTATTTCTACGTTACCAGAGTAATATTCTATCAGGGAATTTTTACATTACCAGAGTACTATTCTATCAGGGTATTTCTACTTTTAACACAGTACTTTCTACTGTAAACAGAGTACTTTTAAATCTACCAGAGTACTATTCTATCAAGGTATTTGTACTTCTAACATAGTAGAACTCCATTACAAATGTGGGTTCTCCTCCCAGTGCTGGAAAATAAAAGTAATCAAAGTCAATCTTAAAGTAATCCTTTGAGTTCCATGGTGATCTGAAGTAATCAAAGTAATTCCTCAATTGTCCCGTACTTCTCGAAATAGTCCTTCAAAGTCATCTGTCAAGTAATCCTTCCAACTCATCAGTTCTTCCAAGTAATCCTTCAAACTAATCCTGAAGTATTCCTTTGAGATCTGCCGTTCTCCAAGTAATCATTGAAAAGGACTCTTTGAAGTAAGTAGTAATTGTCCAGGTAATCTTGAGGTAAAAATTCCTTTGAGTTCCATTCACTTCACATTGTTTTTTATGCTGATGATTTTTTGGGGAAAAACTTGAACAAACTCTCCCCCCTTTCTCTCTCTTTCTCTATATTCCCCTTTCTTGCTCTCTCTCCCGCTGTGTCAAAGTAAAACTTAGAAAGACGAGTAACGAGTTACTATGTTTCTGAGTGCTCCAAAAAAGTGCAGGGACACAAATGAGAGAAAGAGAGAGAAGGGAAGGGGGGAGAGAGAGAGAGAGGAGAGAGAGAGAGAGAGAGAGAGAGAGAGAGAGAGAGAGAGAGAGAGAGAGAGAGAGAGAGAGAGAGAGAGAGAGAGAGAGGATAAATTTAGGACCAACTTGAGACAGCGGAAATAGCGCTGGGTGCATTCCAAATCTCTCTCTCCTCTCCCTCTTTCCTATCTCCTCTCCTTCCTACCTCTCTCTCTCCCCCTCTGTCTCATACATTTACACATGTCTGCTTTTATATTAAACATTTCTATGTAATTTTTCTTTACATTTAAAAGAAACGTTAAAAAAATAAGATACATTTTGTTTATATTAATATATTAAATTACATACATTTATAAAGTAAATGACCACTAATACTAATACTACTAATAAAAACAAAATAGGTTTGAATACTTTTGAACATGTATGCCTCTATAATACATATACGCTTCCTTTATTAAACTGTTTATTGAATACATTCTAATAGTAAATATACTTGTTACACACACACAGGGTGGTTTCCCTGCAAGCTAACAATAGCAATGCCCTGGAATTCTGTGTGTGTGTGTGCGTGTGCGTGTGTGTGTGTGTGTGTGTGTGAGATATCAAATATCTCTCCCAGCTGCCGTGAGGCCACAACTCAGAACACACACACACACAACCCTAACACACGCACGCACGCACACACACACACACACACACACACACACACACACACACACACACACACACACACACACACACACACACACACACACACACACACACACACACACACACACACACACACACACACACACACACACACACACACACACACACACACACACACACACACACACACACACACACACACACACACACACACACACACACACACACACACACACACACACGTCACACACACACACACACACACACACACACACACACACACACACACACACACACACACACACAACCCTAACACTAACACACACTGATAATTGTTCCTGAGACCCGCTAAGCCGAAGATTAGGCATCGAATTGACGCTTGTCCTTCTGTTGTTTATTTACAAATACCTCAACAGAAAAAGTATTTTAATAACAGAAGAAATTACTCTGGTAAAATTAAAAGAAAATATCCTGATAGGAAAGGGTTGGAGGCTGCAGTCAGAGGACTCCGGGTTATACCTTCAACTTCAACTTACTTAATTTTCCTTTTGGAACTTCATTTGTGCAGTGGTTAAAAGACAAACATACAGTCACAATACATACACTCACCACTATAAAAAAAACACCAGCTTCGTTAAAACTACAGTAAAAAGACCACTATATAAAAAAACACCAACTAAAACTACAGTACTTAAATCATGATATATTAAAATCCATGTGGAGCAGTTCTATATGTATATAAATAATAAATAACAGTAGTACAGGTGATATGTGTCCATCAGGTGGAAGGGGGAGTCTATTTTAAGTAGTCCAAAGTCCTGGGGGGGGGCAGTCCGGCCTCCACCAGACCTAGGTGTTCAGCAGTCTAATGGAAGTTGGCACGAAGCTACCTAAGCCCCTTTTGTTCAATGATGAAGCTCTGTATCGACGGCCTGACTGAGGCATTAGTTTGTAATGGGTGTGAAGGGTGTGTGTGTTGTCCTCAACTATTTGGGAGGCCTTTTTAACTGTGGATGCTGCTGAGTGGCTCCTGGTCCTTCCCAATGATTTTGCCGCTGATCGGTTCCCGGTCGCGGCTCACGGCGCCGTGATGAAGTGACGTCATGAGTTTGTGCCGCTCTGTATCGAAAACTTAGTCCATTTCCGGGTTTTTTTCGGCGTGGCATTATGACGTGGCCTTGAAACTACACGCTACTTTTTATTTTGTCTTGATAAACCAATAAATGACTCAACCAGGATCATTTCAATTCGATGCTAAATAAACTTTTACGCACGCGTAAAATGTGCCAGATATAATTTTACATGCGTTACATTTTTATCAATATCTTGGCAATTTTTTGTGCTAGAATGAAACGGAAAACATTGGGAGGAAGTGACGAAGGAGGCGGAAGTTACTGCCAGAAAAAAAGAGTAGAACAAGCCTGCACAATTCGTCCACTAGATAATTTCTGTCGGACAGTTAGTAGTTAGTAGTTCGACTTTTATAACAGTAGTAGTAGCAGTAGTAGTAGCAGTACTAGCAGTAATAGTAGTGGTAGTAGTAGTAGTAGCAGTAGTAGTAGGTGTAGTAGCAGTAGTAGTAGTATTAGTAGACGTTTTAGTAGTAGTAGTTTGAGCTATCCATGTGCTAACGTTGACGATCCAGTGAGGAGGAGCAAGGAGCAGAAGGAGCCCTGCCTTCAACCAGTTCAGTGAGACATGGAAGGAGGGCTAACCAAGACAGGTGAGAGACTTATTATTATTGTTATTATTATTATTATTATTATTATTATTATTATTATTATTATTATTATTATTATTATTATTATTATTATTATTATTATTATTATTATTATTATTATTATTATTATTATTATTATTATTATTATTATTAGTGCTTTTGTTTTAGTTATTACTCTGTTCATAAAAGTTGAAAATAATGTATTTTTACATGTCATTGTCTACAGCAATGATTTGCCTGGGACATCTAGGGGGGCAGGGCGTGCCCAAGCCAACCCTAACCCTTATTACTAGGTTTGCAGACTTTGTACGCAATATATACAGAATGGAATATTGAGTGTATACAGTGTGTGTGTGTGTTGTATGAGCAGTGTCTTATATGTACAATGTGTGTGCCATTTATGTGCAGACATGATGAGCAGCCTGCTCCAGGCCGACGCAGGACAACCCAGGCCAGGCCAAGACGTCCAGCCCAGGCAGGAGATCAGGCAGGAGATCAGACGCCCTGGAAGACCGACAGTGATCCTGATCCAGCCCCTCAGCCCCTCCGGTTCATGCCGTGCAGACCCCCAGGACCGCAGCTAGACCCCCATGCCACGTATACACAGGTAACACCTGTCAAAAGGCGTTACAGTTTGACAGGTGCAATATTTTTTTTGGATACGTCTCAGGCATCCTGCACTCTATATGACTGCACTCTAGTCATATGTGTACTGTATATATGTATATTGAATATCCCACAATTTAATTATTTAGTTATTTTTTACTTTTTTACTGTAACATTTTTTTTTAACTTTTTTTTGTAAAAAAAATTACCTTTACTGACTTTTTGTTAAAAAAAAGCATGCTGGTGATCATTTCCAGTTGAGAATCAAAATTTCGTCTGTGTTTATTACCTGTGTATGGAGAAAATAATGCTTTGTAAATTTAATTCTGATCTGTTCTCTTTTGTTTATGTAAATATGCTACCTGAGGGTGCATTTCCACTGTTTTATATCCTTGATTTGATATGTTTGCATTGGTTCATACTAAAAATAACACATTTTCTCAATCCGATTTTGTGTTTTGTGTTGTACATTATGCAGTATACAGTATATACAGTATTATACAATATGAAAACTAACTGACAGGTCATATATGTGAGGCTGTGCTGAAAAAAAGATACCAAACATACCATGGTAAAACATTTTAAAATGGGAATTATACAATTTAAATCAAAATTAGCCAAAACATATGAAATATCCCAAGACCCAGAAGGGACGACCCTGTCGTAAAGTACTCAGTTCTTTGTATCGCACCCTCTAATATAACCTTAACACTCTAATCTAAACCTAACTCTCTAATCTAACCGTAACCCTCTAATCTAACCCTAACCCTCTATGGGGATCTGACCGTAACCTTCTAATATAAATCTAATCTAACCCTCTAATCTAACCCTAACCCTCTATGGTGATCAAACCCTAACCCTCTAATATAGCACTAACCCTCAAATCTAATCCTAAACCTCTAATCTAACCATAGCCCTCTAATCTAACCCTAATCCTGTAATCTAACCCTAACCCTCTGATGTAACTCTAACCATATAATCTAACCATAACTCTCTAATCTAACCCTCTATAGTGATTTTCTTCACAAACATAGCCACAATACTGGTAAATAAACTACCCACCCACTCAGGGCATTTTGGGGTAGAACACATCATAGCCTACTACAATAACTTAGGGGTCCGCAAAGACGATTTCAAACTAGAAATGGTAACAACAGCTGAAGTACTCAAAAAAACAGAGCGCCCTCCAACCTAACAAGGCCACTGGCCATGACAATATCCCCTCCAAATTCCTCAGAGACTCAGCAGCCGCCATCACCCCAGTCATCACACACATAATAAACCTCTCCATAAAACAGGGACACGTACCCAACGACTTCAAAATTGCGAGAGTAACCCCCCTGCACAAAAATGGCAGCAAATTAGACCCAGGCAACTACCGCGCTGTTCCATCTCGAAAGTCATGGAAAAACTAGTATACGAACAGGTCGAAAAGTACCTTGCAGAAAAAAAATTTATCTTCTAATTCCAATCTGGCTTCAGAACATCCCACTCCACTGACACATGCCTTCTCTATTTGAACAACCACATCAAACAAGAGGTGGACACGGGCAAATACTGCAAATTTATGCAAATGCCATTTCGTCAGCTTGTGACTGCAACTTGTTCCTGTTCGCGGACGACTCAGCCCTGCTGGTCTCTGACAAGAACAAGTTACAGGTTGAAAAAACCCTCAGCTCGGAACTAGGCAAAATCTGCACCTGGCTCGCTGACAACAAACGATCATTACACCTGGGTAAAACAGAGTCCACGGCTTCTCAGTTACAGTGGGTGACAATATTGTCACAAGGAAAGATACCTAGGTTCCATCCTAGAGGCTAATCTTTCCTGTGACACAATGGCATCCAATGTAATAAAAAAAGTCAATCAACGAACTAGATTCTTGTACCGGATCTCCTCTCTGATAAACAAGAATACCCCGAAGACTCTGGCAGGAGCACTCATTCAAGGGTACTACGACTATGCTTGCACCTCATGGTACCAAAGCACCTCAAAGGCGTGTCGTGGAATATATTATCATGTCATTATAGATCTGTGTTGAGATATCATTTTATACAGCTTGACTTTCAGTGTGACCAGCTTGACTGGTTAATGTGTGTGTGTCTCTTTAAGAAGACTCCAATGTACTAATATCTCCCAAGCCATAACCTTTTTGTTGTCGCTTCCAGTGACTGAGAACCATTCTTGTTTACCTTCGTCATATCCTTGTGTATTAAAATATGTTCCACATAGACAGTTACAATGAGTATTCTATTATAAAGGCCCAGACTATAGGTCACAGGATTGTGTTTCTTCAGAGCCATAACCCAAGGTTATGGGAACAGTTAGACGAAGTTATAGCCATAATATAGTCGTATTATTAAATTCTCAACCAGCCATTTTGTTTCTTCTATGTCATTTTCATGTATTTAATTGTATGTCTGACCAGAGCTCTTGATCATTTTATGGTCAGACACTTGTGTATGAACATTGTTGTCTCTGATTGTAAACTGATCTTTCATTTGTGGCCACGGATGAAATAAACGTTCCTATTATTAATAATGACTCAGAATCATTAATGTAAACGACTCATCGTTTGGTCCCTTTAAAATTTCCCATTACAGATGGCGACGAGAGATGATTATGGGATTTTTTAAACTAGTTGTATTTTATTTTTAAACTGGTGGGTGTCGAGGTGGCCGCCGGACGGACTCTGCAGACAGGGTGAATCTTGGGATTCCAGGGGAGAGCTGCCCTGTCTCGACCTCCTCCGCGCACTGGGGGGGGGGAGAGAACCGTCTGCGCCGTCCGCTTGGCTGCCACCTCTGGCTTGGACCTTGGACGCGTGATAGGGAACATTCGGTGGCTGTTGGCATTCTGATTTCTGTTTAAAACGTTTTTGTTTTTAGATTTATAATTAGTTATGTTACAATTAGATTAGGGTGTCTAGATTGACCAGACAGCGGATGACACAGAGTGGTGCATTGTCGGCGAGCAATCCGGGGGAGTACTATTTTTCCTCGCCTCAAACCTCCGAGAAAAGTACAGGAGAGAGAGGACGCCTGTCTACCGACTGTCTTGTCATCTCTGGCAGATTTTCCCGTGTGGATGCGTGCAGGAGTTTGATTTGGGCGAAGAGTTGTTGAGTTTCTGGGTCCAGATGGTGTTGAACACTAGAACATAGTATTGTTTTTTTGTGTGTACCCTCTTGTTTTCCTTTGAACACTTGGATTTAAAGGTAGGTTCCGATATTAGGCGAGAATTACATTTGTATCCGGAATGGAGGGGTGCAGAGTGTACTATGGGTATGTTGGAAATTAAAAGTCATAGAACAGTCCCGGAAAAGGTGTGGGCTGGGGTTTTATATCTTTTTAGCACTGATCTGTTTTTATTTTTATTTTCTCACAAGGAGGCGGGAATTAGGGGACCGTGCGTGAGACATTTTAAATTACTTAGGTCAGTCCCGAAATAAAGGCGTGGGCTAGGGTTTAATATCTTTGAATGCACTGATCTGTTTTTATTGATTTTTTTTCACAAGGAGGCGGGAAGTTGACCGTGTGTGAGAAATACCATAGAGAAGAGACAGTTGTTTTTCTTGTGTGATTTAGTTTCTAAACACCTTATCTGGTCAGACTGCAGTCGTTTCTGAATTAAACTAGGATAAGGGCGTCTGTGCGCTGCCATAGAGCTTTTTTTCTCAAGTGTTTGGAGGAAACAATTTTTGTTTGCCGCGTATTTAATTTAATGTAGTTTTGTTTTGTTTTTGTCTGTTAACACTTTGAGTGCCACGCCGGGTTTTCCTTTTTACCCCCTGAATGCCACCATCGGTGCCAATGTTAACGTTAATATCGCCTAATCTATGTTTTAAATTATGGCTATGTGTCTAATCTGCCCATCGCATTATCAAAGACTATTTTCCAGTCAGTGCTGTCGAGGCAGATTGGTTTTTTATCGCGTCATTTCCATTTTAGAGCATTTAGAAAAGCAGCAGTTTTGAGATAAAAAACAGCCCATTCTGGACCATTCTATGAAAATCGTCTTTTACTGGAATATTCCACAACGTTGATATTCGTCGGCCTTTTTATGAATCGTTTTCAAATAAAGGCTAGATGATCAATATTATACGTGCACGCAAGCACATTCGGGCCGCGCACGGATAATCGCCACGTTGATTTCCTCTCGGACTTTTACAGTGAAACCGAAAGAGTCCATTTCACAAAACAGCTTATAACTTCATCAAAATTAGTCTGATTATCCTAACACTGATAACATAGAGTCCTTACCTGACATCAGATGGTATCCAACTGGTATATTCCAATTCCTGAATACCATTCGAAAAAATCGATAAGTGTATGGATCCAACGCGATACAGTAGAACTCCATGATCAGCGGGTCTCAGAGTCTCCAGAATGAACTGTGGTAACCCCGGCTGGATCAGTGAACTGGAAAATGTGGAGTACCGGATTTTTTTCCCCATCCATTTTCATTGAGTCCATTCCAAAATCCCTTATGTCATCTGAAAGACGATAGGGGGCGCTTTTTTTCCACATATGCTCTCCAGCGGAGCTCGTGTATACTCGGGTAGGCTCGCGTGATGCAATATGATTTCAGATCGCTAAAAAAAAAAAATAATAATAATTCCGAGAAATCTCCTGAGTGGCTTTCAACCACATAGAAATAAACCCGAGATATCTCGTGTGTGGCAGTTAAAGTGTTAAGAAAAAAGAAACGTGTTAAAATGGAGGATGTGGGCAATTTAGAGGGGCAGGGAGCAGCCTGTATGTGGACTGGGGAGAAGAGGGGAGTGAGGGAAGAACCTGACACTTTTCTTTCTCTTCCCCCACGGCGGTGTGTTCGGGGCTTGCAGTGGACTCTGGCCTCGATGCCTTCCCGTGTGTGTCACCGGCCCTCCCGCCACGTCAACTGCCTCGCCGACGACCACCAACTCCGAAGCGAGGAGATTGGCCTCGTATACCACCACCACCTGCAACGGTCTGGCCTGTTTCAACGTCCACGCACGGGGCTGGATCAATAGCAGCAGATGAAATGGCCAGGCAATTAGGGGAGCTGAGTCTGCATGCTCAACAGCTGATGGAGCGGTCACAATTGTCGCTGATAAAGACGGTCGGACAATCACAGTTAGCCCTGGTGAGAACTTTCTCACAGCTTGCAAAGGACGACTCAGTTGGGCAGAGCATCCAGAGACGAAAGAGAAAGACTCAGCGCAAACCTGCTGGTGCTTGTTTTTTATGCGGCCAGAACGGTCACTGGTATAAGGACTGTGCCTATAAAGAGCATTTTGAGCGGAAGAAGGCGCAATGGAGGGCAGAGTTGCAAGGCGGGACGGAGCCATCAGCGCATTGACTGGACGGCACTGCGGGGAGGCATCAACCTGAGGACATGATGTAGCAGGCAGAGTATATAACACACACACACATGTTTACATGCATGCACGCTATGAAAAGGGATAAACAATTATAGTTGAAATGCAATTTTTCATTAGATATTTCCATTGAAAAATCCTATCATATTTATTTAGAACAGGCTTGAGTATCTTGTTATTGAACTAAAAAGCTGGACTGTCTTTGCTCATCATCACATTGTACCAGCCACCAAAATACTCATCAATATTTCTGTAGGAGTTCTCAGTAGGGGTGTAAAAAGTACCCAGAAATTAGTGACGATGGACATTTCATGATACATAAATTAACACTTGTGTCTGTGATCAATGCATAGAACTATCCTACATGTCTGTGATCAATACATAGAACTATCCTACATGTCTGTGATCAATACATAGAACTATCCTACATGTCTGTGATCAATTCATAGAACTATCCTACCTGGGGTGTAAAAAGTACCCAGAAATTATACTTAAGTGAAAGTATGGGTACCGTCTCAAAATCTGACTCAAGTAAAAGTCAAAGTAGCTGGCTAAAAACACACGTCTGAGTAAAAGTTAAAAAAAATCCTACTTTTAAATGTACTTAAGTGCTGAAATATAAAAGTACATTGTTTTTTTTAAAGGGATAGACCAGGGGTCTCAAACTCATTCCATCGTGGGCCAAGTTTTCATTTTGGCTATACATTGCACCAGGTGTGTTAGTTGAAGAGGTAAGCCAATTAGTGAAGTCATCAGCTGGTGTTTGGGCAGGGCTGAGTAATATCACAATATTAAAGGCAGAATACTGGAGTACCCTGAATAATATCACAATATTAACTACAGCATAATGTGGATCTGACTGTCTATTCTTCTGATAGCAGGTGTTTAATCAAGGATCCCCACTTTCTAGTGTTGCACAGGGACCCATCAGCATGGGTATGGGCGGGTTCATTTTCCATTGATGGGGATTTGATTGGCTGTTTACCTGCGGCCACAGGATTAACAACGTTAATGTTAGTTCGGCCAGATAAACAATTAGGATATACTAATTAAAATTATTGGACCTGTGAGATTTGTACTTTGTGTTTTGTAGGTCTGCATTTTGAATGTAAGGAGTAAAAAGTATGACCTTTGAATAAAAAATGTGATGGAGTACAAGTGCGAAGTATATAGACCTAATAATACTCAAGTAAAGTACAAATTCCCCAAACCAGTACTTAAGTATGGTAACGAAGTACAATTACTCAAGTAATTTACACCCTTGGTTCTCAGAAGCTAATCTCAGTTGGTATCCTTAGAGATGTGAAAGATTAATCATACGTGGAGATCTGAATAAGAAGGACCCCTAGGTTATTGATCTTACCAACCTACTGGACAGCTTTGAGGTGATACAACATGTCAATGAACCCACTCACCAACATGGTAACACCCTAGGCTTAGTTTGAGTAAAATTTACTCCGTGAAATTTACTTACTGTGAAACAAGGCTGAACATTGATAAAGTTGCTAGTAATCGAATTACCTATATCTCAGGGGTTCCCAAACTTTTCAGGCCGGGACCCAGAAAATAAGGCATCAGAGAGCCGCGGCCCAATGCACATCGTCAGGCTTTTTTTTTTTTTTTTGCCATGTGACCGTTTTTTTTTTTTTTTTTATTATTATCTTTCTTCCCCTCCTTTTTCCCGATTTTTCTCCCATCCCACCCTTCCTGGTTGTTGCGTACTTTCCCCTACTGTTGGTCCGGGAGACCGGAGACTGTCACATGCTTTCCTCCGACACATGTGCAGCCTGGGGCAGGCCAACCTGGCCGCGCAGGTTCTCACCGGGGAGAGTGTAGCATGTGGGAGGCCACACTATCTCTCCTCAGATCCAACCCTCGCTGAGCAGGCGCCCCGACCGAACTGTAGGGGTCGCTGTCCACAACGCCCAGGACCCACCCTTCAGCTTCCCACACCCTGATACAGCCAATTGTATCAGCGTGAGAGGACAGCCAAGCTGATAGCAACGCCGGGAGCTGGATTCGAACAGGCGAATCCTAGTGTCTCCCGGTGTTGGTGACGAACGTAGTCTCCGTGCGCCACCTGCCCCCCCCATTAGGTGACAGATTTTTAAGCCAAATATCACTTCAATCCTATTTGAGCTTTGAGCACCACGTCACGGCTTTTCTCGGGTTTACGATAGTGGCGTTGAAAGCCACGTCACGGCTTTTCTCGGAATTTCTTTATTTTAATTTTTTTTAGCGATCTGAAATCATATTGCATCACCCGAGCCTACCGTTGGAAATCCAGGGGCCGCCAGCGATCAGATGTGAAAAAAGCGCCCCCTATCGTCTCCCAGATGGTAAATCACCCTTTTGGAATGGACTCAATGAAAATGGATGGGGGAAAAAAAATATTCCAGTCCACATTTTCCAGTCCACTGATGCAGCCGGAGTTACCAGAGTTCATTCTGGATCCTCTGAGCCGCGGCGAGCATGGGTTATACTGTACACACGTTGGATCAATATACTTATCGATTTTTTCTAATGGTGATCAGGAATTGGAATATACCATTTGGATACCATCTGATGTCAGGTAAGGAATCTATGTTATCAGTGTTAGGATAATCAGACTAGTTTTCGAGGAGATATAAGCTTTTTTGTGATATGTGCTCTAGCTGTTTCACTGTAAAATCCATGAGGAAATGAAAGCAGCTATTATCAGCGCGCGGCTCGAATGTGCGTGCGTGCACGTATACTATTGATCATCTAGCGTTTATTTGAAAACGATTCATAAATAGGCAGACAAATATCAACGTTCTGGAATATTCCAGTAAAAGGTGATTATCAGGGAATAGGTTGTTTTTCACCTGAAAACGGGAGCTTTTCTAAATGCTCTCAAACGGAAATGAAGCGATTAAAAACCAATCTGCCTTGACAACACTGACTGGAAAATGATTATTTGATAAGCGACGGGCAGATTAGACACATAGCCATAATTTAAAACATAGATTAGGCGATATTAACGTTAACATTGGGAGTGGGCCGTGGCATTCAAGGGGGTAAAAAGGAAAACATGGCGTGGCGCTCAAAGTGTTAAGTTAATTCAAGTTAGTTATTCATTTATATGTGCTATTTATGAGAGGGCTAACTTGTTGCAAAATAATAATGATAATAATAATAGCCTCATTAAAATACTATTGTTGCTTCGGTTGTTTTCAGCGTTTTATGTGCATAATCTGTTATTTAGTTTGAAATGTTCGTTGAAATAAGTAGATTTTCCGTTTTTGTTTATTTATTAAGTTAATATAAAACCATATAGTCACATTTTAGAATACAATAGAATAGAATTTTAGAATACAACTAGAAACACTGTCCTGGCCTGCTTCTAAGTTTAGTGGCCTGACAAAAAAAAAGAAAAAACGGTACCCTGTGGCGTGTGACGTTACCCAGTGAAGCGCCGCTTTTCAGTGCTTTGTGGGCGTTGCTACTGCGCTCTCACACAGACACACAACAGAAGCGCATAGATCCGACCAGCATTAAGATTCTGCTCAAAACATTACAAACAGAGCTGTGCGCGGCCTCAAAATGATGTTTTGGTTTGATAAAGATGCATCTCATTTTAGAGGGGGTCCTAGGCACAAACGTAAAACATTACATACAGTACAAGTACACAATATACACATGTACAGATACAGTTACTGTAGCTTGCTCACCCTCTCCCACCCACACCCCCATTCACTAACTCATTTTAAACAAAGAGGTGAAGTATACAGTACAATGACCTATCTCAAAGTCAGAAATAAACTGTCATGTTTTTTTTACTGGGGATACCATACACAGAGGTTGAGACGGCTTTTGAACGTTTAACAACATTTCAGAACAACGTTATTGCACTGTAGACGCTATGATTTGGATGAAAGAAATGTGATAACGAGCAACTTTTTTTAAAGCATGGTTGAGAAAAAGAGAAAAAAAAGAGAAGGAGGATGACAGATCAGGCAGACTTCTAGGGTTTTGCATGCTTTAAGGGTCGAGGAGAAATTGTCACTAATGCAATTAGATACGTTTTGTGGTAAAGGAATCCATAAAGGTGATGTTTTCAAAAATCAGGGGATTATTTGGTAGCAAATATATTTGTATAGGAGCCATTGCGTTGTGAAATGGTTATTTGACTTCAAAACAAAATACTTTTCTACCCCTTTATTTTTTGTGCAGAGCTATTTGTTTTGGGTATATTAAGATATTGTTTTTAGTGGTTTTTCTATAGTTTTCTCAATATTGGTACGTCCCAGATGTATTAGGGGGGGATTAGCCTTGTGCCTTATAGACGGGGTGCGGGGGCCTACCACGAGTATAATAAAAAATGTGGAGTTCAAGTCTGCATCCACGAAGAAGAGGGGTGGGGTTGTTGGGCTTCAAAATTATATATATATATATATATATACATATATAGTTTGTCTGTACTATAAGGGTTTTTGACTCTAAGAGACAGTTGTTTTTGTTGACTTAGGAAACTGCCCTGCTCGTTGGAGCTGAGTTGAGGGTATAGGTCACAGGGGTCGGCAATAGGCGGCCCGCAGGCCGACATTGGCCCGCCAGCAATCATTTCTGGCCCGTCAGATTATTTTGAGAATATGATATTTATTTTATTGTGAAGCTTTATCTATCTACCGGTAGTCATCAAAAGCATGTCTGACACTATAGCCAATTGAAATGCTAGAAATGGTCACATGGACTGGGAGGACCAATGGAATAGTCCCACCGGGCCGCGTGTATATTTCCCTAATGCACTTTCACTTCCGCGTTCGAGATGCGAGCGAGTAACAACATGTGTTAAAAAAAACAAAACAAACATCTTTGGATAGCTTCTTTGCAACGGGGAAATATAACGCTTCTTTTAATAAACAGGAGCCATACTTAAAATACGGGTTTATCGCAAACAGGTTTGTGATTCTTGCGTGCCGGGCCGACGTCCTCTCTGCATAATATGTGGCGACAACAACAACAGCGAGGCAATGATGACAACTGTGTTCAAGTTGGCAGATAAAGTAGCTGCATTCAACGCCAATCTGGAATTGGAGGGCGGCGAGTGGATATTGAACATGTTTCAAATTTTGGAGGACTTAACAACAAACAAGGTATGGTGAGTCGTGTTTTCATGCATTCTGGTTCATCACCCGCCGCGGTGATCTGCAATAGCTGATCTGCTGTTCATGAATGAATGAATGAATGAAAACTTTATTTAACAGATTGCAGAATGGGTACAATACAGTACGGCGCAATACACACAATTGTTAAGATGATGCAGACCAGAGAAAAACGTTTGTCTTGTTTACATCAGGGTCCGCCATTTGCGAGTGCTCGCTTATGCCTGTTTTTTACTGTTGTGAAGCACTGTGAACTGCAACCTCTATATGAAAAGTGCTATACAAATAAAGTTATTATTATTAAGTGTATGCACCCGCCGCGGTGCTGCATTTTTCACTATCAGTATATTAAATTAGCTATTGTTTTTGATCCTGGCCCGCCAAGCAAAGGCTTGGGGAAAATCTGGCCCGTGGCCAGACCTAATTGCCGACCCCTGGTATAGGATGTCCTAACTTCAAGCCTGGAGTGGACACCTTTCTACCATTTTAGTGTGTAAAATGTTACCGGACAGCTTTTTATTTTTATTTATTTCTCTCTCTCTCTTTCTTTTGTGAATTCTCGGTGGGCGTGTCTCTCTTCCGTCTCCTGTGCCGGTCCAAATACCCCGCCGCTGCCCGAGGAGAGGACACTCAGCTATGGGGCGCAGAGGACCACTGACAAGTGCTGGCCCAGCTAATCTACTGAACCGGGGTTCCACTCTGCAGTTACAGCTAAGACACTGAGATAGTTATCCTTGAACATCAGCCGGGGACAAAGATCTGTGATACGGTTTCCAGCAGGCCTGTTCCATCAGGGGCACAACCAAGGACCTGAGTGGGGGAACCGACTACAGCTGATTACTGAGAAAGTAAGCTGTCCTAATCTGCTCCAGAACTAGGAGGCAGAGGGCCTATCAGCTAGTGAACGCATACACCCAGCTGATTGGATGCTAAGACCATCAACCGACAGCTGACCCCAGCCTGATAGCTGGTCCAGAGATAAAGATCTAAGAGACAGTTTCCAGCAGGTCTAAGCCATTCACCGGACCGCTACTTGCATCAGAGGGGAGGATCATCAGGACCGAGCCACGGCATACTGGAGCCATGGACTGCAGACAGGGGTGTTTGGACTGCAGACGGGGGGAGGAGGAAAGACCGCTCCGGGATTCTTCAATAATGATGATTAGGCAAGTTTGAATCACACACATACAGATATTATAGTATTCCTCTCAGAAATATTAGGTACTGAACTTGGTTCAGAATGAAGATGTTTTTGAATGTGCTGTACATTACAATGGAAGACTTGGGTTATGGGTGACCTCCCTGAGATTATATTTCATTCTTTGTGAAGAGTCTGCAAGTTTTGTTTTGTTTTGCTGTCTCTCTGTTCTGTGGGAGTATAGCAGCCTTGCGAGGAGCAGTAATATGTTTCTTGCTGTTATCTGTTCTTCGCTACTGATAGAGTTTTATGAGAATGTTGTTTTGAATAAGTTTGTATGGGAAGTGCTCTTTTTGCGAGATACTCTCCTATGTTTTTTTGTGATTCTATTTTCCAGCCTGGTGATTGGAGAGATATGTTTCCGCCTGGATACTTTATTATGACCACTCAGACCTGGACACTGTGTCCTGAGATCCCGACCATCGAGACAGGGGTTTTGAGACCGCCTGTTATCTGTCGTCATTAATTTATGTGTGGACTAGTGTCTCCCTCTAGTGACTGTTTGGTGTAGTAATAAAGATAGTTTTTTTTGCTGAAATATTATAATTTCTTTAAGGATGATAATATTTTTTGTTGTCATTATGAAGTGATAATTAATTATCAGAGGGGGGAGTGTCGTGGAATATATTATCATGTCATTATAGATCTGTGTTGAGATATCATTTTATACAGCTTGACTTTCAGTGTGATCAACTTGACTGGTTAATGTGTGTGTGTCTCTTTAAGAAGACTCCAATGTACTAATATCTCCCATGCCATAACCTTTTTGTTGTTGCTTCCAGTGACTGAGAACCATTCTTGTTTACCTTCGTCATATCCTTGTGTATTAAAATATGTTCCACATAGACAGTTACAATGAGTATTCTATTATAAAGGCCCAGACTATAGGTCACGGGATTGTGTTTCTTCAGAGCCATAACCCAAGGTTATGGGAACAGTTAGACGAAGCTATAGCCATAATATAGTCGTATTATTAAATTCTCTAACCAGCCATTTTGTTTGTTCTACGTCATTTTCATGTATTTAATTGTATGTCTGACCAGAGCTCTTGATCATTCTATGGTCAGACACTTGTGTATGAACATTGTTGTCTCTGATTGTAAACTGATCTTTCATTTGTGGCCACGGATGAAATAAACTTTCCTATTATTAATAATGACTCAGAATCATTAATGTAAACGGCTCATCGTTTGGTCCCTTTAATATTTCCCATTACAGGCACTAAAAACAAAATTACAAACATCACAAAACAAACTGGTCAGACTACAGCTTGACCTTACTCCTAGAACCCACCTCACCCCTGCCCACTTTGACAATCTAGGATGGCTTAGAGTAGACGACAGAGTACAGCAACTTGCAATGGGCCTGGTCTACAAGATACACTATACGACTAAGGTACCCATGTACATGTCAAAATACTTCCCAAAGGTCAGTGAATACCACAACCACTACACCAAAGGAAGCTCCACAAATCATGTTAAACCCAGATTCGGCTCAAACAAGGGACTAAACACGTTTCGCAATTATGCCACATCAATGTGGAACACCCTACCCACAGCTGTAAAGGAATGTGAATCACTACCCACTTTTAAAACCACTCTCAAGGAGCACCTATGGGAGGCTGCAATTAGAAACTGGCCACCATAAATGCCCAAACCCCCCACCACCTCCTAATAGACAGTCTCCTCCCCACCTCATGTATATATTCTCTCCCCGCCGTATGTATATTCCTCTCCCACCCACCCACCCCTCCAAATGTACAGTCTCCACCCCAACGTATGTATATTTCTCTCACACCCACCCACCCCCTCCTAATATATGGTTAACCGTCTGTAGTGTGGTAGTGAAAGGTTAACCTCTAACCCTAATCCTATAATCGAATGTAATAAACCTCACTCTGTAGTCTAACCCTAACCCTCTAATCTAACAATGGCCCTCTAATCTAACCCTGCCCCTCTATAGTGACATAAACCTGACCCTAAAATATAACCCTAACCTTCCTGACCCTCCACAGAGTGGTCAAGGCTGCAAGGAGGATCACTGGAGCTATCCTCCCAGATATCTCCACAGTCTTCACCTCCCGCTGCCTACGTCGTGTAAATAACATCTTACAGGACCAGTACATAACTCCCGGTGACATAACTCCCACTTCTCCATTACAACAATAACTGTGAACCGGACTTGCATTGCTGCACTATACACTATTTCATCCATTGCAAGTCAACGCCCCCCCAGGGACGCGGCAAGTGGGGGTGCGGCGGGGTCTGCAGCACCCCCTGCTGGCGGGGAGTGTAACTGCAACTGCAAGGTTGTTTTGGCTTTTATTCCATTGTAACCGAGGCTACTCAATGTCACAGAGCGGAGCGGCACTGCAGATTTACCCTACTCTTGGAATTCATTGCCAGATCCTCATAGGGGCGCTGTCTCGATAATTCAGTGTTATTAACAGCGTGTAGCCGACGCATGAACCTGTTGGGATTCGAATAGACGCGGCCTGGAAGCGCCAACGCGGAACTGGAAATCCGTTGGTAAAAGAAATAGACGCAGCCTGGAATAGTTTTGGGACGCTGAATTCGCAGTAAAGGGATATATCTGCGGTTTCCCTGGCGTGAACAAGCCAGCAGAACTATCCGAGCCCCCGGGAGGGTGGTCGAAGACCTTTTGCATGTCGGTGATCATGTATGCGAGGAACGAATTGCAGAGGGAGGGCGCAACAGGTGGGGTAAGCTGGGCTGTGATGTATGCATCAAAGCGGTTACATTGTTTGCCCCGTACGCTCCGCAGAGCGCGGAGTTGGGCAGTGGTCTCCTCTAGTGATGGTAAACCTATGACGTTATTATTATATCACTTATCTCAGCACCCCCTCATAACACGTTTCAGACCCTGTTGAACTATTGCTCTGACTCAATAGTATCCATCTGCAGAACGTCAGCCCCAGCACTCTCAGGCCCCACGCTGAATGTGATTTGACCAAAGCAGAGTATACACACAGACAGTGGAGCTGTTTGCAGATAGCGAGCATTTTGACTTGTTGCGTGGTGGCGATGTCTCGCAGACAATACAACTACAAGTATAATTATATAATATATATTTTATGAAAAAAAAAATTATATAATTTTTTTTTTTTTAATCAAAAACTATCGATATCTCAGCACCCCCACTTCCCGCGGCCCTGCGCCCCCCCCCCCCCCCCCCCCTCCTTCCATTAACTCACTGGACTGTCACTGAAATATTTATTTATTTGCACTAGCACTAAATGCACTTGGGACATTGATGGTATATTATTATTATTGAGGACATTGGGACATTGATACTTTATTATTATATATTATTATTATTGACATTATTATTTTGCACATGCTATATTTTATGTTTGTATGCCAGTGGTGATGTTGCAAACTAAATTTCGTTGTACCAACAATGACAATAAAGATTCTATTCTATTCTCTATTCTAACCCTAACACGGGTGACCAAACGTCCTCTTTTGCCCGGACATGTCCTCTTTTCACGCCCTGTCCGGGGCGTCCGGGGGGGGGGTTTATAAATTCATGGAAATGTCCGGGGTTCCATTGTTTTTCAGTTTCAGTTTCAGTTTCATGGCCCTTTGCGAGCATCTGAAGGCTCGGGACTTCATTTTTCGCCAAACATAAATATATAATTAAAGCGCTATTCGTTGCCGTTCGAATGCCATCTGAATCGCCAAAATCCGTGCCTCGGTTCTCAAGTTACATGCCGATATGTCAGGCGTGCAACTTTTTACATGGTGCGCCAGATTACTCCCGGAGAAGCATGCAGCTGCAGAGCCGCAGAGCCAGCGGCGCTCTCAGGGCCGCGTCTGACGGCCGCGCTGTGAGGGCCGCTCAGCAGCGCCACCCACCCAATGGCTGAATTGCCAATGGCTGAATTGGAGTATTGCACTGTGCGGGGACAGCTGCGAGATCCGCGAGGGGCCAGACTCCGCGAGGAGAAGCGACTGCACAAAGACTGTCTGGTGTAGCTTCTGCAAATCCACGGGGCACACAGACAGAGCGTGCATGAAGAAACATGACCAGAACGCGCGATACACGCATGGACAAGATGCCGGCCATGGACGAGACGGCGGCCACGGACAAAATGGCGGCTACGGACAAGATGGCGGCTACGGACAAGATGACGACTGTGGACAAGATGGCGGCAGCGGCCACGACGGCAGCAACGGTCGACGTGAGATGGATCGAGACGACGGCCGGAGAATAACGGGACAGGAAGACTGCGCTTTCGGGGCGCGGACGGCGTGCATCGCCGGGCCGGCGCAGCTGCAGCGGGCCCAGAGGAGGGGACTGATCGTGGACACAGGTGCGTCGTCATCAACATGTCATCAACGACAGGAGTCGGTTCAAGAACTTTGACGACACTTTCCACCCGGAGAGGCACAGCATGGAGCTGGCGGACGGGAGGCGCACCTACGGGTTGGCGCAGGAGAGAGGAGACGCACAGGTATGCCTCACGGACAGAAGGGGGCGCCGGCGTACGGTGACGTTAAAGAACGCTCTCTACGTACCATCGTTCCCACAAGGACTATTCTCTGTAATAGCTGCTACTGCAAGCGGTGCCAAGGTATTCTTCGATAAAGGTAAAAATGTTCTTGTAGAACCTGACGGTACACGGTTTGACATAGAGATGTACCAGAGAATATATTATCTGCAAACGGAGTGTAATGACAATGACAAGTGTAATGATAATAATGATATGTGTAGCGTGACGGCCAGTCACGATATTCAGACATGGCACGAGATTATGGGTCATTGTAATTATGAGGATTTACTGAAACTGCAAGCAGTGACAGAAGGCATGCACATTGAAGGTGAAAAGCGTAGACCTGACAAAAATTGTGCAGTGTGCAAAACGGGTAAGTTTACTCAACCGAGAAACAGAAATCCCACAGAAAAAGTAAGGGTACCACTTGCATTAGTTGACACGGACCTAGCCGGCCCAGTAAGCAACGAGTCCATAGGAGGTTTTAGATATGTACAGCCTCTTACATATGTGTGCACAGGGGCAGTGTTTGTTTACTTTCTCAAAGCAAAGAGTGACACACTCCAGGCCACGAAGAAATTCCTGGCAGACGTAGCCCCTTATGGTAACGTAGGATGCTTGAGGTCCGACAACGAAACCGAGTTCACAAACAGAGAGTTCCAATCACTGTTGAGAAGATACAAGATAAGACACGAGACGTCACGTCCATATCCCCCACACCAGAACGGAGTGGCAGAGAGGGAATGGTGCACCCTTTTCAAAATGGCTAGGTGTAAGCTAGTAGATAGTAACTTACCTAAGAGCCTATGGCATTATGCGGTGCAAGAAGCCGCTTACACCAGAAACAGATGCTTTAATAAGCACTAGGGCACCACCCCGTATACAGCACTGACAGGAAAGAAGTGTAATCTAGCCAGAATGTACCGATTTGGATCAGTGTGTTATGCGTACCTGCAGGACAGGGGAAAGCCTGAGTCCAGATGTGTAAAAGGACTATTTGTAGGACACGACAAGGGAAGCCCCGCTTTCCTAGTTTATCATCCCGGTAAAGGGAGAGTGCAGAAACACATGCTAGTCAAGTTTGTCACAAAGGCAACATGTGAGAGCGAGACACAGACAGAGGAGCCAGAGCTGGACTCCAGAGTAAGGTGTGTAGAAACAGAGACACATCAGCCCAGTGTACTTAGTACGGCCATGCAGGCAGACAGTCAGCCACCCCCAGAGGGCAATGACGAGGAGCACCCGAGGGTGACGTCAAGTGCCCCAAGCAGTGGGAGGTATCCCTCAAGGGAACACAAACCCCCAAAGTATCTGACAGACTATGCCCGGAGGACAGTACACCTACCCCTGTTGATTACTGCTACAGGGTAGTCAGTGGGGTAACCCCGACCTTTAAAGAGGTCACATTGTCCCCCGAAGAGGGCAGACAGACAGTGGGAGGGAAATGAGTGTATTCAAGCAAGTTACCAGAGGGCAGACAGACAGTGGGAGGAAATTGGGTGTATTCAATCCAGGAGGGTATTGAAGGCCACGACAAATACAAAGTATGGTTCGTAGAAAATTGCTTAAATGCTGAAGGAGGGTACTCCAATGTTTAAATACTGAAGGAGGGTGACTAACTGCTTAATTGCTGAAGGAGGGTACTCCATGTTTAAATACTGAAGGAGGGTGACTAATTGCTTAAATGCTGAAGGAGGGTACTCCATGTTTAAATACTGAAGGAGCGTGGCTACACTGCTTAGATGCAGGAGGATGATACTCTAGGTTTAAATACGGGAGGAGTAAAATCCAGGTTTAAATACCTGATTAAGAGTCCATGTCTAAATACTGAAATGGATCATCCTATGTTTAATTCCATGTGAAAGTACAGAGGTGTCCATGTCTAAATACTGAAATGGATCCTATGTTTAATTCCATGTTTAAGTACAGAGGTGGATGACTTACCATGTTCTCAATGATTTAACTATGTGGGAAAAACCCTGAAACGTTTAGACATGTAAAAATGTAGATCAAGGGAAACACCATGTGATCAAAAACTAGACTATCAGGAGGATGCTCAGAAACTGACAGATGTAAAAATGTACAGAGAAGCTGTGGGTAGCCTCATTTATTTAACAATGTGTACCCGCCCTGACTGATGGTTTGTAGTGAGTAGACTGTCACAGCATTTTGCTGACCCCACAGAGGAGCATTGGATTACAGCCAAACATGTCTTTGTTATCTTAAAGGTACAGCAGATAAACAACTGTGTTTCAGAAAGAGCAGCGAGGGTCTAGGACTTAAAGCCCACAGTGATGCAGACTGGGCAGCTGACACCACATGTAGAAGGAGTACCACAGGATATTGTGTGAGTTTGAACACAGACAGCTCACTGGTTTCGTGGAAAACAAAGAAGCAGCCCACAGTGGCACTATCAACTTGTGAAGCTGAATATATGGCTCTAGCTATGACCATACAGGAGTGTATTTATCCAGAACAACTGCTAGAAGTGATGGAGATAAGATTATGAGTATATTGCTTAATATGTAATAGGTAATTGGAATGTATCCTCTATACCAAATATGGTGGTTTTTGAAAATGAGGGGCGTTTGGTCAACATCATTTAAAAATGATGGACACTGTGTATATATGAAGGCTATTGTTTATGAGGGCAACCAGGGAACCATTGTGATTGCTAGGAACCCAGTGTGTCGACATTAGGGATGGGTACCTTTCACATTTGAACCGATACCGGTACCTGTGAATCGATACCGGTACCCAACGGTACCTTTTTTCGGTACTTTAGTCTCAAGAAATTTTATTTACCTACCTCAGTCGTGAAAAAAAATATCCAAACTTCAAATAACTACAATTTCGACAGTTTTCGGCTTGCCATTGCTCCGACTGCTTTGTTGTTGAATCAAGTCAAATCATGGGTAAGCATATATTGTGCGTGTGAACGTTGACATGAAAAGAAAAAAGTAAAAAAAAAAAAAAAAGTAATATATTTTTTTTTAATTTTTTTTTGGTATCTCACTTGATTCGATACTCGGTAGTACCAACGTGTTTCGGTTCGGTACCTCAAAAGTACCGAATTCGGTACCCATCCCTAATCGACATAGATGTAAACGTGTCAATATAGAAAATATCATCTCATCAGATCTGTCATCAGAGAAGAAAGAATGACACTGGTTTACTGTCCAACGGACGACAGGGTAGCAGACACTATGAGGAAACCAGTTCCAAATTAAAATTGAAGGGATTTGCAAGGGTCATGTGTAATGTGTAAATATTGACTGCCATACTCTGTTGATGTTTTGAGTGTGAGCTTACTTTGAATATGTACAAGTGTGTTTTTGATTGGTTGTAAATGTAAACAAAGACCGAAATAAACAATAAATTCATACACTGTTCATTAAAAAAGAAAATCCTGAATCCCACCATCATAGATAACTATCGCCCGGTCTCTCTTCTCTCCTTCCTCTTTAAATCACTTGAACGTGCTGTATCCAACCAGCTCACTGATTATCTATCACAGAACAACCTCCTAGACCCAAATCAGTCAGGCTTCAGGACTGGTCACTACACAGAGACAGAACTCATAGCGGTCACAGAGGCTCTTCATGTAGCAAGAGCAAAAGGCCTCTCCTCTATCCTGATCATCCTCACATCCCGTATAGGAATGGGAGTTGTAGACTCTGCACTGGCATGGCTGTCATCCTACCTTGATAACTGCTCCTACCAAGTATCATGGAGAGGAACCCTGTCTGCCCCCCTGCCCCCTACAGAAGGGTGTTCCCCAGGGCTTGGTCCTTGGACCCTTCCTCTTCTCTCTCTACACTAAATCTCTGGGTAACATTATCATGTTGCATGCCTTCTCATATCACTGCTATGTCGATGACACTCAACTTTTCCCCTCCTTTCCTTCCTCAGATATACAAGTCTCTGAGCGGATCTCAGCCATTTCCGCCTGGATGACGATTAAACACCTCACATTGAACCTAAGCAAAACTGTGTTACTTCACCTGCCGGTCAAATCCTCCCAGCTGATGACCTTTTGATCACAGTGGAGAATGTAGCCATGGCTTCATCCCGACCTCCAAGAACCTAGGTGCAGTCCTAGATGACTGGCTCACCTCGCAGCAACAACCAGCACCTGCAGATTCTTCCTGAGCAACGTCAGAAGGATCCACCCCTTCCTGACAAAAGAAGCCACTTAACTCCTTGTGCAATCAACAGTCATGTCTCACCTCAACTACTACAATGCACTGCTAGCTGGTCTACAGACTACCGCCACCAAGCCACTTCAACTCCTACAGAACACTGCTAGCTGGTTTACAGACTACCGTGACCAAGCCTCTTCAACTCCTACAGAACACTGCTAGCTGGTCTACAGACTACCAGCACCAAGCCACTTCAACTCATACAGAACACTGCTAGCTGGTCTACAGACTACCGCCACCAAGCCACTTCAACTCCTACAGAACACTGCTAGCTGGTTTACAGACTACCGCTACCAAGCCTCTTCAACTCCTACAGAACACTGGTAGCTGGTCTACAGACTACCAGCACCAAGCCACTTCAACTCATACAGAACACTGCTAGCTGGTCTACAGACCACCACCACCAAGCCACTTCAACTCATACAGAACACTGCTAGTTGGTCTACAGACTAGAGACACCAAGCCACTTCAACTCCTACAGAACACTGCTAGCTGGTCTACAGACTAGAGCCACCAAGCCACTTCAACTCCTACAGAACACTGTTAGCTGGTCTACAGACCACAGCCACCAAGCCATTTCAACTCATACAGAACACTGCTAGCTGGTCTACAGACCACCGCCACCAAGCCACTTCAACTCCTACAGAATGTTACGATGGGTGAGTGTTGACAAGGTACCAGTAGTGGAGGACAGATGAGGCAGAGAGTTGTTGCTCTAAAATAGTGGATCCTTTAATATAGGAACAGAATACCAGAGCAACTGATAACAAGGACGTCGGGCGTCTACAGTGAAGAGCACAAAAATAATAAAACTAACTAACGACAGACGAACGGGTGCAGGGAACGTCCGTGATCCAGGGTACCACCGTGTACCAAAGCTGGAAGGATAGTGAAGAACCGACGAGAAACACAGGGAAAACAGGGGTTACATAAGGTCACATTCCACACGCACCACAAGTGACAGCGAATCAGGGAACACAGACAATAAGTGACAGTTGGGAAGCAAGTGACAGGTGTCAGAATGGTGGAAGGATTCTCAGGCAACATGCCAGAGAACCCAGAAGGTTACAGTACCTCCCCCCAACGACCGGCACCAGACGTTCACCTAGGGGCCTCGGGATGCAGCCGCCAGAAATCATCGATCAGGCTGGGATCTAAGATATCCCTTTGAGGCACCCAGGAACGCTCTTCTACCCCGTACCCCTCCCAATCCATCAAGAACTGAAACCCCCTACTCCTCCGCCTACAACTTAGGATCCTCCGCACTGTGTAGACAGGCTGACCATCAATAATGCAAGGCGGAGGAACCGCAGGAAGTGGCGGGGCCAAGGGCGATGAGAGGAATGGCTTCAACAGGGACACATGAATCGTCGGATGAACCCTCATAGAGGCCGGAAGCCGCAGCCTGTAAGCCACAGGATTCACCCGACAAACCACTTTAAAGGGGCCTATGAAGCGAGTAGCCAGCTTCCTGGATTCCACCCGGAGAGGGAGATCACAGGTGGAAAGCCAAACCCGCTGCCCAGGACGGAAAACCGGCGCCGGGCGGCGCTTGCGGTTAGCCTGCCGCTGAGCCTTAACAGAGGCCTTCTGCAGCGCCGCTCAAACCCGGTTCCACGTCCTGCGACAGCGAGCCACATGTGCCTGGGCCAATGGCACCTCAGCCTCCTGCTCCTGCTCCTGTTCAGGGAATAGAGGAGGTTGAAAACCATATTGACACTGAAAGGGAGACATACCAGTAGAGGAGGAGAGGAGGGTATTATGCACGTACTCAGCCCAGGCCAACCTCCTACTCCACGTCGCCGGACACCCGGCAATGTAACACCTCAGGACACCCTCCAGATCCTGGTTGACTCGCTCCGTCTGCCCGTTCCACTGCGGATGGAACCCAGACGACAGACTGACGGAGGCGCAGAGGCCGGCGGCAACCGCCTTCCAGAACACAATATCCACTGGAAGCCCGTGGACCCGAAAGACGTGCTGCACCACCAGATCAGCCGTCTCTCGGGCCGAGGGAAGCTTGGGAAGGGGAATGAAGTGGGCCGCCTTGGAGAGACGGTCCACTACCACCAAAATGGTATTGAACCCATCTGACAGGGGAAGGCCAGAAATAAAATCCTGGGATATGTGCGACCAGGGACGTTTGGGAATAGGAAGTGGCCGGAGGAGACCCGCCGGTGCACGGCGAGAGGTCTTACTGCACGCGCACACCGGGCAGGCCGCCACAAAGGAGCGTGTATCCCCCTCCTCTGTCGGCCACCAGAACCTCCTACGGATAAATTCCAGGGTGACAAAGCGTTTGACATTCTTGGAACCGGGCCGATAGGAGATGGAAAAATTTAAATAGAGTGAAGAATAACGCCCACCTGGCCTGGCGAGCGTTAAGGCGTTTAGCCCCTTGGATGTAAGCCAAGTTCTTATGATCAGTCCAAACAATGAAAGAATGTTCCGCCCCCTCTAACAAATGTCTCCATTCCTCCAGTGCCAACTTGATTGCCAACAACTCCCGATAACCCACGTCGTAGTTACGCTCGGCCGAAGACAGCCGGCGTGAAAAAAAAGAGCAAGGATGCACTTTACCGTCCTTTAAACATCTCTGAGATATGAGAGATCACCCCCCCCCCCCCCCCCCCCCTCCCACCGCGATGTCAGAGGCAACTGCCTCCACTATGAACGGAGTCTCAGCATCGTGGCGGATCAGTACAGGGGCGGCGACGTTTGAGGTTGCAGAAGGCCGACTCTGCCCTAGGCGACCATTCAAAGCCAGGGAGAGAGGACTTAGTGAGAGCTGTTAACGGATTGGCTAAGGTGCTAAAATTGCGAATAAAACGCCTGTAAACATTTGCAAAGCCCAAAAACCGTTGTAACTCCTTGAGCGACGAAAGCCGTGGCCAGTCCAAGACTGCACTCACCTTGGCTGGATCCATGTGAAGATCACCCTTCATCAACACAAAGCCCAGGAAGGAAACAGTGTCAGTGTGAAACACACACTTCTCTGCCTTAACAAATAGCTGATGCTTGAGGAGACGTTGTAGCACCTCACGAAAAATTAGGATGTCATCTAAGTACAGAAAAACTGACACCCCAATTAAATCTTGCAGTATGTCGTTAACCAGGGCTTGGAAAACTGCCGGAGCATTAGCTAAACCAAAGGGCATGACTAAATACTCATAATGCCCATTGGGCGTGTTAAATGCAGTTTTCCACTTGTCTCCCTCTCTAATCCTGACCAAGTTGTATGCATTACGTAAGTCAAGTTTAGAGAAGACCTGTGCCCCCTGTAATCACTCAAAGGCGGTGTCCATGAGAGGCAGAGGGTAACGGTTCTTGATGGAAACATCGTTTAACCCCCTATAATCAATGCATGGTCGCTGGGTACCGTCCTTCTTTGCTACAAAAAAGAACCCAGCGCCGGCAGGGGATGTGGACGGACGAATATGCCCCATGAGCAATGCCTCCTGAATGTAAGTGTTCAAGGACACTGTCTCTCGGGGCGAGAGAGGGAGAACATACGCCCACGGGGCGGAGAGGTACCGGGTAGGAGATTAATGGGACTGTCATATGATCTATGAGGCGGTAGTGCTTTCGCACGCGTCTTAGTAAAAACGTCCGCCAGGTCTAAATAGATCTCAGGCACGCCTATTAAATCGGGATTAGGAGATATGACTGAGTCTGCAACGCTCCCCACCATCCTGGAGAGAGACGAGGGAGACAAAAAAGAAGAGGGGGGGGGGGCGGGTAAACTCTCGCCGGAGACCGACTTGATGCCGTTCCCCATTGAGAGTTCACCCGTAGCCCAATTAATGACAGGGTTGTGTGTGGCTAGCCAAGGATGGCCTAAAACAATGACACAGTAGGGAGACATAATGACAAAAAATTGCACCCATTCCCACCCACCACCTGAATGTGCAGCTGCGCCGTGCGCTGGGTAATGCTCCCACTACACAGTGGCTGTCCATCCAAGGCTTGAACGGGGATGGGCACCTCGAATGTCTCCACCGGAATCCCCCACTCCTTGACCAACCCAACGTAAATGAGATTCCCCGCTGCCCCCGAATCCACTAACGTCAACTGATCTTCTTGACGTCCCTCCCACACCCCACAATGACATCAAAAAACGTGCGGGAATCATGCGCCAAGGGAGAATTGAGCCCACCTGCCAGCGCCTCTCCAAGACCTAGCGAGCCCCTCCTTTTCCCGACGGCGCCCGACAGCTGCCGAATCGATGACCGGTACGTCCACACCGGAAGCAGCGTCTTTCTTTGATGAAGCGCCGCCGCTCGTCGTCCGAGAGCGACTGTGCTCCAAGCTGCATGGGTTCGTCACCCAGTGGCTCACTCGTGTAGTGTGGGAAGATATCGGCACCAGAAGAAGAAGGGACCCGTGTTTGTGCTGATGTACCCCGCTCATGTTCCCTCTCCCGATGCCGATTGTCCATACGGATGGCCAAGTTAATGATCCCATCTAAATTCTCCGGCAACTCATGCACGGAGAGCCCCTGGACAAACAACACACAACAGGGGACCTCAGGCCAAGCTGCCTCCCGGGCCATGATTCTGAAATCAATGGCGTAATCTGCCACAGTCCGGAGGTCCTGCCGGCAGGCGAGAAGCCGCACCCCCGGCCTTGTAAATCGAGATTACACGGGAAGTAGCGAAGATTCTTCTTAACTCCGCGGTAAAGGCGTCCACATTGCGGCAGATTACCGACCCACTCTCCCATTCAGCTGTAGCCCAGGAGAGCGCTCGACCAGTGAGGAGGGTTATGATGTCAGCCACCCGGGACGTAGCGGAGGGGAATGAGCGTGGCTGCAGCTGAAACACGAGTGAACACTGGGTGACGAACTCCTGACACCCCTCCGGTGCTTCCCCGTAGCGGCCCGGCGGCCTGTACGTTAATGCCAAGCAAGCAGTGCAAAAATGCTTCCGCATTCGTCACCGCACGCTAGTGCGGTAAAGCGCCCTTCTTTTCAGACCAATGCTACCGTGCGTGCACCGGCGGCGGCGTGCTCGCTCAGGTGCGTGCGTGCGCCGGCGTGCTCGCGCGAGGTGCCCGCGCATGCGCATGAGATCCCGCCTTGGTTGGAGCTCAATATATATAAGTCACCGCCTCTTATTCACTATCTGGCACTAGCTCAATTGGCAAGGACACATGGCTGTGGATCCTATGGCTTGTTTGCTGGCGAGTTCGAATCCCATCGAAAATATTTTTTAACGTGATTTTTTTTTAACGTGTATTCTTTCGCCGGTTAAGGTTAGGCATTGTTTCGGAGTTGGTTAAGGTTAGAACGGTTAAGTTTAGGCGCTGTTAAGGAGCTGGTTAAGGTTAGAGTTTGTCAAAGAGAATGGCAATATAATTTCTATGGTTAAGGTTAGGCATTGTTTCGGAGTTGGTTAAGGTTAGAACGGTTAAGTTTAGGCGTTGTTAAGGAGCTGGTTAAGGTTAGAGTTTGTCAAAGAGAATGGCAATAGACAGCCTATTTCCGCGCGACCTGGGCGCTGGGCGGCGGAAAATGAAAGGCGCATTACTGCATGCCACTACGGTAAGTTTTTGCACTGCTTGCTTGGCATAAAGCTACACGCGGCCCGGCGGCGTCAGCCGTGGCTCCCGAGCCTCCTCCTGAACCCAGAGGTGCGACCGCCCTCTCTCGCCGCCGGCAGCCAACTTCTTCTGTTACGATGGGTGAGTGTTGACAAGGTACCAGTAGTGGAGGACAGAATGTTTTAATATAGGAACAGAACAACAGAGCAACTGATAACAAGGACGCCGGGCGTCTACAGTGAAGGGCACAAAAATAATAAAACTAACTAACGAGAGACGAACGGGTGCACGAATGTCGAACGCACGAACGTCCGTGATCCAGGGTACCACTGTGTACCGACGCTGGAAGGATAGTGAAGAACCGATGAGAAACACAGGGAAAACAGGGGTTACATAAGGTCACATTCCACACATTCCACACGCACCACAAGTGACAGCGAATCAGGGAACACAGACAATAAGTGACAGTTGGGAAGCAAGTGACAGGTGTCAGAATGGTGGTAGGATTCTCAGGCAACATGCCAGAGAACCCAGAACGTTACAACAGAACACTGCTAGCTGGTGTACAGACTACAGCCACCAAGTCTCTTCAACTCCTACAGAACACTGCTAGCTGGTCTACAGACCACCACCACCAAGCCACTTCAAGAGGACACATCGGCTCGCTTGATTTTCAACATACCAAAGTCAGCCCATGTTACCGCACTTCTTAGAGAACTGCCCATTGCCGCACAAATCCGCTTCAAGGTCTTTGACCTGGACTACCGTGGAGCGAGGGAGCGGCTCCCGCCTAGAGTAGCTCCGGTCAATGGTCTCTAACTACACACCCTCAAGACCCCACCACTCTGTCATGTTCCGTGGTATGCAGGATTGGATTTTTCTTCCCAGACATGTTAAGCAGGAGAATAGTAAATGTCGTTTCAGAATCTTGGTAAAACACATTTTCAACCAAAGAAATTGACATTCCCTAATAGATATACGTAAATGAAAATGTATGTGTCTGATATGGATATATTATTAGAAGATTGTATAATTGATTGATATGAACATTGATAATGTATAAGCGAAGCTAAATAGTATATTATCTGTATTGTATTATGAATTAATTATGAGTAGGTATTGTTGTATTGTATTATGAATTGATTAGGAGTATGTATTGTTGTATTGTATTATGAATTTGATTAGGAGTATTGGAGTGATGGCGCCGCAACGAACGGCTGCCTGTCTGTGCGCTCCGTCGAGACTGTGCTTACTTTTGTTAATATTTATAGTTTTTAGAGTTTTGTTTGTACCAACTGTTGGTGCATTTAATGTATATGACCGTCAGTCACTCATAGACATTGGATTACGGGAAACTTACCAACTGGATTACTCACTGGACCAGCTTTCCGAACCGCAACAATGGCCTGAAGAAATTCTCCGGAGATTAGGACCAGATCCTTTGTTCCTTGATCCCAGGAAAAGAGGACCCAGACGACGAGGAAAGAGAGCTGGAGTCCGTAACAGGCTGAGAACCAGGCGGCACAGGACACCACTACCCAGTATATTGCTAGCCAATGTACAATCAATTGACAATAAACTGGATGACATCCGAGCAAGGATTCAATATCAAAGAGACGTTAGGGACTGCAACGTTCTCTGCTTCACTGAAACGTGGCTCACGCCGGAGGTCCCAGACCACGCAATTCAACCGGCCGATCACTTCTTTATCCATCGCAAGGATCGGACATCAGAGTCCGGTAAACAACGTGGAGGAGGTATTGCCTTCATGTTTAACAAAAATTGGAGCGATCCAACTAACGTGAAGGAATTATCCAACCACTGCTCCCCAGAACTGGAATATATAACCATCAAGTGTCGTCCTTTCTTCCTCCCGAGGGAGTTAACGGCGATCATCCTGATCGGAGTGTATATTCCACCGCAAGCCAGCAACAACGCCGCGCTCTCCAGACTCCACGACGAGGTAAATAGAATACAAGTGGCGAACGTTAACGCCGCCATTTTGGTGCTGGGCGATTTCAACAGCGCCAATCTGAGAAAGGTATTACCTGACTTCTATCAGCATGTGACTTGCAACACCAGAGGCGGTAACATCCTAGATCACTGTTACACGCAATTTAAAGGTGGCTACAAGGCTCATTCTGATAGTG
This sequence comes from Notolepis coatsorum, assembly GCF_963971535.1. NCBI lineage: Eukaryota > Metazoa > Chordata > Actinopteri > Aulopiformes > Paralepididae > Notolepis > Notolepis coatsorum. The sequence continues at coordinate 85,954,747 of NC_140172.1, forward strand.
GCTTTGGTAAATCAGATCACGCGTCAATCTTTCTTTCACCAAAGTACAAACAGAGAATTAAAAGTACTCCTGTAGTCTCGCGAGAGGTGCAGAAATGGGATTTGACGTCAGAGGAGACGCTCCGGTCTGTGTTGCACTGCACAGACTGGAATGTGTTCCGCGACACAGATAACATTAATGTCTACACGGAGACAGTGCTGGACTATGTTTGTACTAGGGTGGAAGAAACAATCCCCACTACCACAATGAGAGTTTACCCAAATCAAAAACCCTGGGTAGACAAATCCGTCTGTGAAGCTCTGAGAGAGCGCACCAAAGCATACAACGACGGCCTAGTGGCAGGCAACATGAATGACCACAAGGTGGCGCGATACAACGTAAGGAGGACAGTGTCAGAGGCCAAACGGCGCTACAGGGATAAAATTGAACTCCAGTTTGAACAAGCTGACTCTAGAGCTATGTGGCAGGGGCTCAAAACGATGACAGACTACAAAGACGCCTCCCTCAAACTGAACAGTGACATCTCCTTAGCAAATGACCTCAATACCTTCTATGCGAGGTTTGATGCTGGTAATAACAACACCAGCTCATAAGCCACGGCAATGGGGGGGGGGGGGTCGGCTGCTGATGGAGGCGCAGTGTTCAGGGTAACAGAGCATGAGGTGAGGCGGACCTTTAAAAAAGTGAATATCAGGAAGGCAGCAGGTCCGGACGGCATCCCCGGCCGCGTCCTAAAAGTCTGTGCCGACCAACTGGCCCCAGTATTCACTGACATATTTAACCTGTCCTTAGAACAGGCTGTCATCCCCACCTGCCTGAAGAAGTCCACTATTATCCCTGTACCCAAAAAATCCAAGCCTGCTTGCCTCAACGACTACCGCCCTGTAGCTCTCACCTCCATAGCCATGAAGTGCTTTGAGAAGCTAGTAAAGGGCTACATCTGCTCCTCCCTCCCCATCAACATGGACCCCCTGCAATTTGCATACCGCCCCAACAGGTCCACGGAGGACGCCATAGCCCATGTGCTGCACACAGCAGCATCACACCTGGACAAGAGGCAGGGGAACTATGTGAGAATGCTATTCATCGACTACAGCTCGGCATTCAATACCATAGTCCCCTCCATACTCATAGCCAAGCTCAGGGACCTGGGCTTGGGCTATGACCTCTGCCAGTGGGTCTTGGACTTCCTGACTGGCAGACCCCAGGTGGTGAGAGCAGGCAACTGCACCTCCTCATCCATCACCCTCAACATAGGGGCCCCCCAGGGCTGTGTTCTGAGTCCCCTCCTCTACTCCCTGTACACACACAACTGTGTGGCTCAGCGGAGTAGCAATACAATCATCAAATTTGCTGACGACACAGTGGTGGTGGGCCTGATCTCTGCCAACGACGAGAGGGCCTACCTGGAAGAGGTCAAGGTCCTGGCGGGATGGTGCCAGGAAAACAGCCTCTCCCTGAACGTCAGCAAAACAAAGGAGATGATTGTGGACTTCAGGAGGTCGGGGGTCAAGGACTACAGCCCCCTCAGCATCGACGGGGCACTGGTTGAGAGAGTCAACAGCTTTAAGTACCTCGGAGCCTACATATCCGAGGACTTGACATGGACCACACACATTGACAGTGTTGTGAAGAAGGCACGACAACGCCTCTACTTCCTCAGGCGCCTAAGGAAGTTCCAAGTCAGTCAGAAGATCCTTAAGAACTTCTACTCATGTACAATAGAGAGCATCTTGACCGGCAACATCACCTCCTGGTTTGGGAATAGCACTGCACAAGACCGTAGCAGACTACAAAGAGTGACACGTTCAGCCGAACGCACAATTGGAGGGGGGCTCCCCACCCTCCAGAACATTTACAACAAGCGTTGCACGGGCAAGGCTAAGAGAATCATTAAAGACTCCAGTCACCCGAACAACTGCCTCTTTGAACTGCTGCGGTCAGGCAAGCGATACCGGAGTCTCAAGGCGAGCACAGAAAGACTCAGAAGAAGCTTCTATCCCCAGGCCATCAGGCTGCTAAACGAACAATGAATGAACACTACACAACAACAACCACCAAACGCACATAGCACACACATCCACACGCACACACTCACTTTAAACAAACACACTGTAGCACCCACTCCACACACTTTATAGCACACACCCACTTTAAACAAACACACTGTAGCACCCACTCCCCACACTTTATATTTATTGATGAAGGATTGCACTACAACTCGTACACCTTACTGTAAATTGTACCTAAAATTGTACCTCATCCCATTTCTGCTTTGCACTAGATAGTACTGTACATTAGTACACTGCATAGTATTGTATATTATATGGTAACTCAGAACATTGTACATATGTCTATACCGAACACTGTGACCTCATTTTTCTTCTTCTAAATTACATGCTATATTATGTTATTTGATACTATCTTGTCTAGCACAGTCTCTGGAGCGTAACAGTAAGAAGCATTTTGTATGAAAGTATTCTGTACTTCTGTATGACAACTATTAAAGAAGTTGAACTTGAACTTGAACTATTTATTGTTGTTTTAATTGTCAGTATGCCATGTGAATGTTGTAAGTGTATAAAGTCTGTAACTGTATTTTATGTGTTATGGACCCCAGGAAGAATAGCCACAGCACTGCTGTGGCTAATGGGGATCCAAAGAAACTTAAACTTAAACCACTCTACATCTTCTGGCCGCCACAGACCCACTCCTATCCGAGCTCCGGGAGGGTCATCAAAGACAAGCCGGCTATTCTCAGTCCTTGCTCTAAATGGTGAAACAAAATTCCCACCACAGTCAATACAGCAGAAACCCAACCAATTTTCCTCTGTCGACAAAAAACACACTTCTTCAATCACTATCTGAATTGAAAAAAATAATTGTTTTACTATCATACACTTTGCTACTAAATAATTGTCCTTGCCTATATTACTACATATACTATGTTAATATGTCTCTACTACTATGCAGACAAACATTGTTACTTAGCTGAGTTGTACCCTTCCTGCTGGCCTGTTGTACAGAACTTGTAAGTCACTTTGGATGAAAGCGTCAGCTAAATGACTAAATGTAAATGTGTGTGTTTAGCCATGTACACCTGTGTGTTACCTGAGAAGTTACGGGTTGCCAACATGGTTGTCAGGATAGCTCCCTGGAATAAAGATGACAAATTGAAGAATTTATAAATTAATGAATAACTTCTATTATTTTTTAATTATAAAATGGGGCAATACATATTATAGTTATAATGAAGTAAACATTTCTAAAAATATGAAAAATACACATGTGAAATATAAAGGAATCAATGAATACATTCATAAATAAATGAAAACAGTTAAAATACATCTATAAAATATTAAGAAAGATATGTAATATAATATAACATAAATACATCTGTAAAGTATTGATCAAATCGAATATATAGTAAGATGACTAAATATCAATACAAAGAAAGATATTATTGACGTGATATTCTGGTAATAAATTACACCATTTAACCCTGAATGAGTCATTTAACACTTGAAATGAGTGTACCTTGAGTTTCCGTCTGGCATTGAACTTCTTCAGACATTCCACCGTCTCCTGGCGATGCATGCAGGAGGCCACGGTCGAACGATGCTGGAAAGAGAGAGAGAGAAACAGGGAGAGATATGAAGGGAGAGAAAGAAAGGGGGGAGTGAAAGACAGAGAGAGAGGGAGGGAGAAACAGATAAATAAGCAGTAGGTGAGCTCAGGGCACAGGGCTGTGTTTTGCTATATGCAGGCAATGGGTCTCATTCACCAACGGACTTAGGACAAAATATCTGACAAATCTTGGTCTTCGCATTTTTGGGCCGATTTTGGGATTCACCAACCGTCCCTTGTCTTGGATTCAGTCCTAACTAAGAGCAGGATTTAGGATCCCTTAATAGCAGTCGTAAGTTGACAGACTGGTGTGCGCCGTGTTCTTAAGGGCTTTATTTGGGAGGAATCATAGTGATTTCGTTCATGTCAACTCTACAGGCCTCCTTGGAATTAATTAATCATAATTTAAATAAATATGACAATATTTGTATGATAAAAAAATTCGTTTTATATTTAAAGTCATGCCTCAACGATGCATTTGATGTCCGAAAATAAATAATAGCACTACACAAACACTGCAAATGACTTTGAATAAATAATAAATCAGATAAATGTTGTTATTATTTATTGTTGTTCTTATTTATATTTTTGGACATTGCTTATTGTATACATTGTAAGAGCCAGTGGATACACATTCCACTGCTCATCTTACCGATATGATGTTGCGTGTGACAAATAAAACCTTGACCTTGCAGGTGGACTTGAACAGCAATCATGTACATTGAACCATGTCATCCAATTAACAGTGGGCAATCGCGCTATTTAAATGGTCAACTCGGCCCCCTAGGCTTACACAATCCGGGTGAAGACGGCATTCTATGGCATTGAAATGACAGTGGATAAATAAATAAGAACTAAAGCTAATCGCGTGGATATATCTATAGTGGAATATACTGTATTAATATTTCATATTTATACCGTCTTGTTTGCTCCTGCCTGGCCACCTGCCTATTCCCCGTACCTGGCTAACTGAGTTAGCCGGATAATCTTCAGCATAGCTTGACTTAAGCCAGACATTTCTGTTCCCCGACGTCGGATTTTCTAAATCGCCATGGTAACAGATCAGAAAGTTTGAACCTGCTCCAGAGCAGGGTTAAGTTCAGTTAGCTGGATGAACCATGGCCACACCCTCGCAAAGAAGTGCCAGCTCGCTTCCTGAAATAATTACCACAGTGTAGATCTGCATTATACCATTCTAAATGATGTTTTTGTGCTTTGTTTTCCTAGAGGGGGCTTTTGAAATGTAAAATAATATACTTAAATGCTGATAATAAATCATATTCAGCCTATAGATTTACTTTGTCCTAAATAAAATAATGCACGTCATATACGGCGCTCGGAGTCGCGATACACACTGCATGTGGTTATTTTAATAACGGCGTATTGCAAATGTGAATCCCGCGGGGATATTTTTAATGAATGAAACCTATCGGCCGTTTGGCTCTGATTAGTTTCATATATTCTCCGCTGTAGATTTGCTTAACGGAGCGCCCGAATTGTGTTTCATTCAAGCGTAAAATTGAAGTGTCTATGCGTGGATTGTGGTCTTTGTGGATTATGAATTACGAGGAATCTGAGGATTGTTGAATTGTATCATCACTCACACGTTATTGTGATATTGTAACTGGGATTAAAATGTCTGATGAGATGCGCTGTTTGACAGATTTGAGCAATTGAATGAGCCGTTGACGTCACATTAATGCATTTGAGAAAATGCATTTATCTGTTCAAGCACTGTTATCTGATGATGAACATGTGTCACTGGTATAAACCAAAGGTTAATCAATTCAATGCATATGGATTATGTCCGAAACAGATTAAAACCTGATTAATAGTGAAACTGTATAGCCGGCTCCAAGCCTTTCTGTTACTTCGGGGGTCGCGCCTTGAAAATTGTATTTATATATAATAGACTAGGCAGAATTTCAGAAAATGTGCTTGTATAAAGTGCTGAAGGCATTTCGTGTTTATTTTTGGTACACAACATTTCTAGGGGTATTAAGGGGTGCTGAATCCAAATATGCTGTATACCAAGCTCAAAAATGTCAAATAAGGCCTCAAAATTGAGAAATCCAACATGGCCGCCAGCACCAGGCCCTCTCTCCACAAAAACAGGTGCTAAACCCACAGTTTTTATTCTACTGACATGAAACTTTGCACAGAACATCTGCACCTATGGAGGAAGAAAGTAGGAATATAGCTGGGGTGTAACCATGAGTAACAGGGTGTTTTTGACTGTCTAACTGTAATCTTTGTATAGGCGAGGATACAAAAAATTAAATTTCTTCAGTGTTTGCAGGAATACTACAGCAATTTGGTAATAACTGTACAGTGTTGGACACCAACATTAGAATCCCCCAAGTCTTAGCTTTCTTCAGGTACCAAGTTTATGCAAGTAGCTCTTATAAATCTGGATATATAAGCATTTTAATGTAAGCATGCTGTTTTAGGCGAATTTTCTAAAAATAAATGGTGGGGCTTAATGAGTTAAGTGTGCCTACACAAGGTACAAACCTGAATTAAATGTGCTTTTGTAAGTTTTCTTACATACATCAACAAGGACGTAGTCACACCGGAGATTCAAGAATCCATACTTGGCGCAGAACACCTTGGACAGGCACAATTGAAAATGTTTGTGGACAAACATTTGTGTGAACCTCCAGATAGTGACCAGCACCTGAACCTGAAATCACCCATTCGAAAGAACAAAGCCAAGACATTTGCCTCTTTGTATGAAGTTGTGCAACTTTCCAAGAACAAGCAAAACACCATCAAAGTGGACAGGCAGATTCTACAAAGGCTCATCACAGCTTACAGAGCAGGTCGTAAGGTAGATCTTGACAATATCCTCCAGCATGAGCTCATGCCCATCCCGCCATCTCTGGCCACAACTAACGGGAGTCTACATTCCACCAACAAGTCTGTGTTAGCAAATATACTGACGAAACAAGTTAAAACGGCTGTGGGGCGGCTTTGGCTCAGGGGTAGAGCGGGTCGTCCAATGATCGAAGGGTTGGTGGTTCGAATCCCGCTCAAGCCCATGTCCATCCCATCGCCGTTGTGTCCTTGGGCAAGACACTTAACCTACTTGCCTCGTATGAATGTGTATGCATGTGAATGAATGTTGGTGGTGGTCGGAGGGGTTGTAGGCGATGATTATTCGCCGCGCTTCCGTGAGTCTGCCTCAGGGCAGCTCTGGCTGCAATTGTAGCTTACCACCACCGGTATGACTGTGTATGAACGAATAATGGACTCTGTGAAGCGCTCTGGGTGTCATGAAGAGCGCTATATAAATCCAAGCCATTATTATTATTATTAAAACCCCTGCCGATCTTACCCTTCAGGGACCCAGCTGCCTGGTCATTGATGGCCAAGCTCTGGTAATGGCACTCGGAAAGCCACCTGACACTACAACATTTGGTGACTATGCCAACAAGTTCACTGACACCGTGTTGAAGATGGGAGCAAAATACCAGAGGGTAGATGTCGTCTTTGACAGATACCATGACCAATCCATCAAAACAGGCACAAGGGTGAAACGCAAACAGCGCCATAGACCAGTACGTCATGAAATCAAAAGCAAGTCTGTTCCACTTCCTGCCGATTAGTCGAGCTTCATGGCCCTTGAAGACAACAAATCAGATATCGCTCTCAAACCACCTGATAGAACACAGCCCGGATTATGAACCTGTAGTTGTAGTATCAGGGAGGTTTACTGAAGCGACAACTGTCAAGTCAACAGATCCAGATCTTGAAGTCTCCTCTCTGAGTGCTGACCATGAGGAAGCTGATACACGTCTGATTTTCTCATCCAGGCTCCAGTAGAAACAATCGTTGTGTCAGCGCGTGACACAGATGTGCTGCTTCTACTCTTGGCTCACTATGACAGAATCCGATGTACGCATCTCTACATGAAAGCTGGGACATCGAAGGATCCAAAATATTCTGGTAAAAAGCGGGGAGGTGGAATAGCTTTCATGTTGAACAACAATTGGTGTGATCCAGGCAACATGAAGGAGCTTTCAAACCACTGCTCCCCAAACCTGGAGTATATATCCATCAAGTGCCGGCCATTCTTTCTCCCGAGAGAATTAACGTCGGCCATTCTGATCGGAGTGTATATTCCACCACAAGCAAACACAGGCGACGCGCTCTCCAAGCTCCACGACGAGGTAAACAAGCTCCAAGCAGCTAACGTTGACGACGCTGCTATTTTGGTTGTGGGTGATTTCAATAGTGCTAATCTGAGAAAAGTGCTGCCAAACTTCTACCAGCATGTGACTTGTTCTACCAGAGGCGGGAACATTTTAGACTATTGCTACTCGCAATTTAAGAGTGGGTACAAATCACATGCTGCCAGTCCTTTCGCCAAGTCAGATCACGACCCCATCTTTCTTGTACCGCAGTATAAACAAAGTCTCAAGCGCATTCCTGTAGTATCGCGAGAGGTGAAGCGCTGGACGGTGGCGTCGGAGGAGACGCTCCAAGCTGCACTAGAATGTACAGACTGGGGGGTGTTCCGCGATAACACAGATAATATTAATGACTACACGGAAACAGTGCTGGACTTTGTTTGTACTTTGGTAGAAGAAACAATCCCCTCTACCACAATTAGAGTTTACCCAAACCAAAAGCCATGGGTAGACAAATCTGTCCACGAAGCTCTGAAGGCGCGCACCTCAGCATACAACGCCAGGCTTGTGACAGGCAACATGAATGACCACAAGGTGGTGAGATACAATGTTAGGAGGACAGTAATAGAAGCAAAAAGGCGCTACAGGGATCAAATTGAACTTCAATATGAACAGGCTGACTCTAGAGCTATGTGGCAGGGCCTCAGAACGATGACAGATTACAAAGGCACCTCCCTCAAACTGAACAGTGACATCCAACTGGTAAATGATCTCAATACCTTCTATGCGAGGTTTGAGGCTGGGAATAACAGCACCAGCCTACAAACCACTGCAATGGAGGGGGGGGGGCACTGCTGATGGAGACTCAGTGTTCAGGATAACAGAACATGATGTGAGGAGGACGTTTAAGAAAGTGAATATCAGGAAGGCAGCAGGACCGGACAGTATCCCTGTTCCTCCCTCCCCATCAACCTGGACCCCCTGCAATTTGCATACCGCCCCAACAGGTCCACGGAGGACACCATAGCCCATGTGCTGCACACAGCAGAATCACACCTGAACAAGAGGCAGGGGAACTATGTGAGAATGCTGTTCATCGACTACAGCTCAGCATTCAATACCATAGTCCCCTCCAAACTCATAGCCAAGCTCAGGGACCTGGGCTTGAACTATGACCTCTGCCAGTGGGTCTTGGACTTCCTGACGGGCAGGTGGTGAGAGCAGGCAACTGCACCTCCTCATCCATCACTCTCAACATAGGGGCCCCCCAGGGCTGTGTCCTGAGTCCCCTCCTCCACTCCCTGTACACACATGACTGTGTGGCACAGCGGAACAACAACACAATCATCAAATTTGCTGACGACACAGTAGTGGTGGGCCTGATCTCTGCAAACGACGAGAGGGCCTACCTGGAAGAGGTTAAGGTTCTAGCGGGATGGTGTCAAGAGAACAGCCTCTCCCTGAACGTCAGCAAAACAAAGGAGATGATTGTGGACTTTAGGAGGTCGGGGTCAGGGACTACAGCCCCCTCAGCATCGACAGGGCACCGGTTGAGAGAGTGAACAGTTTTAAGTACCTCGGAGTCCACATATCCGAG